>NC_053024.1:213093660-213693660 GCF_003073215.2 Triticum urartu | reverse complement strand
GAAATTCCTCTCCCCTTACCTAAAGGGTTTTCTACGTTGAATCTTGCCATGGACATCATGCTCTGCTTGTCCTTGGGAAGGTTATACCCCTGAAATATGTGTGTATACACATTTTCCTTTCCATTGTTCTGTTTAAACCTGATAATCACTTTTCCTTTCCATTGGTTTGTTTAAACCTCCTTCTGATCTATATTATATAAGCAGTAATATTTCCCTGCTTATGTAAACACCTTGTTGTACCACTCTGTCAGTAAGACCCTGTTACTTTTGTTGATGACATTCCGGTAACCACCGATGGACGAGAACTTTGCCTTTTGGTCCGCCTCGTTCAATGAGCAGGAAAATGGTTCTCTTTGTCCCTCGCCCTTGGTACCAACGTTGTTGCTGACATATAACTAACATGCTACCCTCTGATATGCCTTGTTGTCATGATCGTGCAAGATGTCGCCGCCGTTCCTACTTTAACCCACATGGTGGGCCCATAACCCACAAGTTCCACAGGATCGAAACCTGACTCCCCTGTACACCCATGTTGCCAAAGTTATTCCTCGCGCTTGACTTCGTATGTAATTCACGGGGTCACTTTCCCAGTAATCTATTCTGGTATCAAACACAACACTTATTCTCGTTGCTCTGGACCCCTTTAACACTTTGTGACAGGCATCGAACGATTGCCTACCCGCTTGAAACTTCTCATGGTACCTCCTTACTTTACTCTCGATATTTTCTTAAGTTTCAGTTCGAGAGTTACTTTCTGCAACCTTCCCCGATGTTAGCTACCAGATAGTCAACCTTGCAGCGGTCCGTTCTCCCAGAATACTTCCCCTTTAATCTTTTGTGAATACGATGGAGTTTCCGAAGAAAGGATGCCGACTTCATCATGATGACCCAAAGCAGAGAAATGAAGACATCAATGTAATGGATCAACCTCTTCAAGAAGAGCAACCAATACCGAGAACACTCGCTAGAATTTCGTAACCAGAACATTCCCCTTACTCCCCCTCCTAAATCTCGGGACGAGATTTCTTGTAGTGGAGGAGAATTGTGACGCCTGGATAATTCTACTACAGTAAACCTCTACTAATGTTGCCATGTCACCGATGTCACTGATGTTAACCCCACGTTAATCCGAAACCGATTCGAAATTCAAATTCAAAAAATAAAGTCAAACAAATAAAGTTTTCAAAAGTTAAAACTAAAATGTTCACATAATTCTATAAATTCCCCTGATCATCTTCATGTTGAAACCAACCTCATTTGACTCAGAAATAAATTCCTAGGAAAATAATAACTGGCCCAACAGCAAATAGAATAGCCTTTTCAAAATAAACAAATATTTAAACAAATTCTTTTGACCTCAAACTTTGTGGGCCTCTCCAAAATTATGACTAATAATTATGTGCCAAATTTCTTTGTCAGAAAAATTCAATTGATATTTTTTAAATATAAAACCATGAGGAAATTATAAAACAGAAAAATAAAATTGGTAAAAGGGCCTAACTAACTAATGTGCATCTGGGCCCTAGAGGCCACAGAACACCAACAGCCCACCTCACCACCTCTCCCTCCTCACCCTACAGGATACAAGGGGAGGGCGTGGCGGCCATCCCGCGGCCATGGTCGTCCCCCCCTCCCCCGAGCCACACGCCGGCCATCTGGCGGTGCCCCGCGAAGATAAGGACCCCGAGCACCCCCCGGAAAACCCTAGCGCCACTCCCTCTCGCACTTCTCCCCCTCTTCCCCTAAATTCCCCGCGAGTCTGAGCGTAGTCGTCGTCGCACTACCGCCGTGCACATGGCCATCGTTCGCCGCTCGCCACACCGACTAGTCCGGGGGGCTCCAGCGCCACCGCCTTCGTCCTCTACGCCTCCAGGTGCCTCCCATAGAGGTTGGGAGCCTCTGCACCAAGCCCCGCGTGGTCGCCTTCAACCTCTGCCTCACCGGACCTCGTCGTTCGATTCGTCGCCGACGAAGCCTCCCCGAGCCCGCTGCCCTTCCCTGTCGAATCACCGTGAGGCCGCGCTCCCCTCGACCCCCCTTTCCTCCTTCGTTCTCGTGCACATAACAGTAGTCTCCACCAACGTCGTAGCTCGTTGCCGCGGTTGACCTCACCGCCGTGGCCATTGCCCGCGAAGCTCGCGTCTGAGCTCGCACTCGTGCTCGCCGCCCCGTGCTGCGCTGCTCCCCGCCCCGCACTGCAGCTGCTACCGGCACCGCTGCTGCAGCTCCGCGTCGGCCCGTACTCCGCCGCTCGTCGTCGCATCGCACCCGTTGTCCGCACCTGTTGCGCCCACCATCACCTGCGCGCAGCCCTGACCCTTGGCCGCGCCCACGCCCGCAGACTCGCGCGCCTTCCCCGTGCGCGCCCACCACTGCCGCCGCTCCCGCCCGTGCCGGCCGACCGCGTTGCCTGCCCCGCGCCACCCTTGTCCACCGCGCGTGCTCGCCGCCGCCTACGCCCGCCGCTAGCACCGGCCGCGGCGCCCCTCCTCGCCGGCTTCGCCCCCCCGACTCCCCCCGCTCGCTTGCTGGTGCCGACTGGGGGCCGTCCGCCGGCGCTCCTCTGTGAGCGGCCGTGCGTACGCCCCAGGCATGGCCTCTGGCCTCTGCCGATGGGGCCCATCCCCAGTTATTAGTGGCTAACCCCCTCCCCCTTAATTAAGCAGAATTAATTTGTTAACTAAATCGGTTAGCCCTGTGTCACTGACAGCCTTGCCCCACCTCACTAATTAATCTAATTAGATTAACTAAAAGATTGTTAATAATCACTGCCACTGACCAGTGGGCCACTGACCAGTTTGACCAGTCAAAGTCAATAGTTGACTGCTAACTGTACTTGCTGACTGGGCAATTGACTTGGTCAACTGACCCCACCTGGCAGCCTCTACGCACTCTACTGGGTACACTTATGTGTACCCATAGCAATTTAGCCTTTTATTTTCAAATAGATATAGTTTTAGAAATTGTTTAAATCTCTAAAAATTAATATAAAATAATCCGTAACTCAGATGAAAAAACTTTGTACATGAAAGTTGCTCAGAACGACGAGACGAATCCGGATACGCAACCCATTTGTCCGCCACACATCCCTAGCATAGCGAACATGCAGCTTTCCCCCTCTGGTTCATTTGTCCGAAAACGCGAAACACTGGGGATATTTTCCCGGATGTTTCCCCCCTTCACCGGTATCACCTCATACTGCGTTAGGTCACCCCTAGCACCGCGCATTGCCATGTTATGCTTTATGTTTCTTTGTTTGCTCTGTTATTTATTGTGTTTCCTCTCCGTTACTTGTTCCCGGTAGACCCCGAGACCGCTGCCGGTGACCCCCAGTTTGGCTACGGTGTTGACGACCCCTCCTTGCCAGAGCGACTAGGCAAGCCCCCCTTGATCACCAGATATCACCTACTCTTCTCTATACTGCTTGCATTAGAGTAGTGTAGCATGTTACTGCTTTCCGTTAATCCTATTCTGATGCATAGCCTGTCCTTGCTACTACTGTTGTTACCTTTACCTGCAATCCTAAATGCTTAGTATAGGATGCTAGTGTTCCATTAGTGGCCCTACACTCTTGTCCGTCTGCCATGCTATACTACTGGGCCGTGATCACTTCGGGAGGTGATCACGGGCATATGCTGTATACTTTATACTGTTACATTACTTGATACTGTTCAAAGATGGGGGCTGAAGGGGCAGGTGGCTCCATCCAGGTAGTGGTGGGCCTGAGTTCCCGACGGCCCCGACTGTTACTTTGAGGCGGAGCGACAGGGCAGGTTGAGACCTCCTAGGAGAGAGGTGGGCCTGGCCCTGGTCGGCGTTCGTGGATACTTAAACACGCTTAACGAGATCTTGGTATTTGATCTGAGTCTGGCCACTGGCTTATACGCACTAACCATCTACGCGGGGACAGTTATGGGCACTCGACGTCGTAGTCTCAGCCGAAGCCTTCGTGACGTCAGCGACTGAGCGGCACGTGCCGGGTTGGACCGCGTAACGCAACTTCCTTTGTAATGGAGGTTGCTACGTCTGCTCTCCGGCTGCCCACGCAACGTGCAGGTGTGCAATGGGCGATGGGCCCAGACCCCTGCGCCATAGGATTTAGACCGGCGTGCTCACCTCTCTGTTGTGCCTAGGTAGGGCTGTGACGTGTTGATCTTCTGAGGCCGGGCATGACCCAGAAAAGTGTGTCCAGACAAAGGGGATCGAGCATGTTGGGAAATGTGGTGCACCCCTGCAGGGAAGTTGATCTATTCGAATAGCCGTGTCCCTCGATAAAAGGATGATCCGGAGTTGTACCTTGACCGTATGACAACTAGAACCGGATACTTAATAAAACACACCCTTCCAAGTGACAGATACAACCGGTGGTCACTCTCTCATAGGGCGATGAGGGGAGGATCATCGGTTAGGATTATGCTATGCGATGTTACTTGGTGAACTTACCATCTACTCTCTTCTCCTGCTGCAAGATGGAGGTTACCAGAAGCATGGTCTTCGAAAGGACTAGCTATCCCCCTCTTATTCCAGCTTTCTGCAGTTCAGTCCACATATGATACCCTTATTCCATTTGATACCAATGCATACATATGTAGTGTAGCTCCTTGCTTGCGAGTACTTTGGATGAGTACTCACGGTTGCTTTGCTCCCTCTTTTCCCCCTTTCTATACTCGATTGCTGCGACCAGGCGTTGGAGCCCAAGAGCCAGACGCCACTGTCGATGACGACTACTACTACACTGGAGGTGCCTACTACTACGTGCAGCCCGCTGACGACGACGAGGAGTAGTTTAGGAGGATCCCACGCAAGAGGCCTGCGCCTGTTTCGATCTGTATCCCAGTTTGTGCTAGCCTTCTTAAGGAAAACTTGGTTACCTTATGTCTGTACTCAGATATTGTTGCTTCCGCTGACTCGTCTATGATCGAGCTCTTGTATTCGAGCCTTCGAGGCCCCTGGCTTGTAATATGATGCTTGTATGACTTATTTTATTTGTAGAGTTGTGTTGTGATATCCTCCCGTGAGTCCCTGATCTTGATCGTACATGTTTGCATGTATGATTAGTGTACGGTCAAATCAGGGGCGTCACAATCGCCGAATGGACAGAGGCCGAACTCCCTGAAGAATATGGTGCATATTCCAATTGGGTTATGTATTTTGAGTTTTTGATGGCTCCAAAATGTTGATAGGTCTGGGAGCGGGAGTCGTGTTAGCATCCCCCACTGGAGATGTCGTCCAGTATGTACTCCAGATATTATACACAGACTCTAACAACGCATCCGAATACGAGGCCCTACTGCATGGTCTTCGGATGGCCATATCCATGGGCATACAACGCCTGGAGGTGCGCGGGGACTCAAACCTCGCCATATCTCAAATAAACGGCGACTTTGATGCCAAAGATCCAAAGATGGCATCTTACCGTAATGTCGTATTAAAAATGTCGGCTCAGTTCAAAGGGCTTGAATTTCATCATGTCGCCCGAGAAAGTAACCAAGCGGCGGACGTCCTTGCTTGCATCGGTGCTAAGCGCGACCCCGTCCCACCCAACATCTTCCTGGAAAGGCTTTTCAAGCATCTGTGGTGTGGCAAGGGGAGGGCGGCAACAATAGTCCAGATCCGAATACAACTCCAAATCCCGAAGACACCGATAGTATCGGGGGCTCAGCCACCGAAGTAACACCGTCGGCCCATCTCATTATGGCAGTAATTGCTCCATGGACCGAACCTTTCATGGCCTACATTAATAGGAAGGAGCTCCCCGAAGACCAGAATGAGGCTCGCCGCATTGTCCGGCGCTCGAAGGCCTACAAGGTTCACGACGGAGAGCTCTATAAGAAAAGTACCACCGGAGTACTTCAAAGATGTATCTCCGAAGAAGAGGGGCAGCAGCTTCTAGCGGAAATTCACGCCGGTCTTGGTGGACACCACGCCGTAGCTCGGGCTCTTGTTAGCAAGGCCTTCCGTACTAGGTTTTATTGGCCGACGGCCCGAGCAGACGCACAGGACCTCATCCAACGATGCATCGGATGCCAACTCTTCGCCAACCAAAGCCACTTGCCCCCAACTGCCTTACAGACTATCCCCATCACTTGGCCTTTCGCGGTCTGGGGACTGGATATGGTTGGACCCCTTAAAGGGGGAAGCCATAAGAAAAAATATCTGCTGGTTATGGTGGACAAATTCACTAACTGGACAGAGGCTAAACCGGTCAAAACTGCTGAGTCCGGCCCGGTGATAGACTTCATATCCGGTGTTGTGCACCGTTATGGTGTCCCACACAGCATCATCACCGACAATAGCTCTAATTTCACAACCGACGAGGTAAAAACATGGTGTACTAATCTGGGATTAAACTCAATTACGCCTCCATCTACCACCCACAAACCAACGGTCAAGTCGAACGAGCCAACGGTCTTATTATGAGCGGCATTAAGCCCAGACTAGTGCGGTCTTTGAAAGAATCAGACAAGCACTGGGTTGAGGAGCTCGACTCCGTACTCTGGGGGCTGCGGACCATGCCCAACCATACTATCGGACACACACCTTTCTTCATGGTGTATGGCGCAGAGGCCGTATTGCCCTGCGATATTATTCATGACTCACCTCGAGTGCGTATGTATGAAGAGAGAGAAGCCGAGCTTGATCGGCAGGACAACCTAGATGCCCTAGAGGAGGAACGCGATGTCGCAAAAGCCCTTTCAGCATTTTACCAACAACAGGCACTACAAAAAAAATAAACTTCCGTGATGATACGTGTTTGTCACAGTAGGTCATGTTTTATGTCATGCATGTACATCCATGACAAATTTATGACAGAATCAAGATAGTCATACATGTGCTGTCATAGAAGTGTTCCATGACATTACCAAAATTATCATCACGGAAGTGTCCACTTCCATGACGATAAATCACGCATCACAGAAGTGTTATCGTCAAGGGTGATCGACATGTGGCATCCACCGTAACGGAACACCGTTAAGCTATCGGGTCCGGTTTTGGATCCGATGACCCGTTAACAGCCCGGATCAATGGGGATTTTCCACAGGTAAAATCATCATTGGCCGGAGGAAACACGTGTCAGCTCCGCGTTGGCACATGTGTCACTCATCCAATGGGCAAGATGTGCCTATGATATGTTAACACGTGGACCGGCCCAAAAGTGGCCCATAAAGTTTAAATGGGGTGGCCCAACTAAAGGCCCAAAAGATTTTGCGGACCATAATGGGTCGGCCCAGCTAAAGGCCCACAAGTTTTTGCCGGCCATAATGGGCCGGCCCAGTTAAAGGCCCACAAGATTTTTGCGGGCCATAATGGCCGGCCCAGGTGAAGGCCCACAAGATTTTTGTGGACCATAATGGGCCGGCCCAGCTAAAGGCCCACGAGATTTCACCGACATTAATGGGCCGGCCCAGCTGTAGGCCCACACGATTTTGAGGACCCTAGTAGGCCGGCCCATTAACTGGCTGCCACGTTCCGGGCCTAATAATGGCCCATATGAGATCCGTCCCGTTAAAAGCCTACCACGTTCTGGGCCAAATTACGGCCCAGATCAGGTTCGACCCTTTAAGAGGCTTTGGGCTAAATTATGGCCCATATCAGATTCGGCCCGTCAACTGGACGCTATGCTTTTGGGCCCATTTGCTAAAGGCCCATTTAGTAATTCGGCCTGATATTAGTTTCGCCCTGTTAAGGGCCCGTTTAAAATTTCGGCCCTATATTAATTTCAGCCTGTTAAAAGCCCGTCATATAGTTGGGCCTAACTACGGCCCGGTTTGCATCCGGCCTACTCGCAACCGATAATCTGATTGGGCCAAACAAGGACCGAGACAATTTTGGCCTCTTATAAGCCCATGATTTGATTGGCACATTCATGGACCGGGGTCTATTTCGGCCTACTGCCGGCCCGTGAGATGTTCGGCACGTTTCAAGCCCAACCTACTTTTCAGCCTCCTAAAGGCCCATTGAGCTTTCTTGGGAAAATAAGGCCGGCGGTTTACTCGGCCTATTAAAGGCCCGAATCTACTAGTGGGCCAGTTTACATTTAGGCCTGTTAATGGACCAAGATGACGGGGCCCATGATGCGGATCATACAGGTGATTTGCATGACGGTCATTTGGCCGGTTTACTACGAAGACAGGATATATATATACAGTAAAATAACTACAGCATCGTGAATAAGAAAAAAACCTAGACTATACAATAAAGAAATTACGGCATATTACATCCACTGGGCATCAAAGTTCGCCACTATGATAATAAAGCACAAGCAGACAACAGATTACATACACTGGGCATCAAAGATCGCCACCAGTGCAACTAAACACGTCGACAAAATAATATACAAAACCGACAACACTTCAATAGAGTTCAAGAAAGGTTAGCCCTGCTCGGGAGCTGCAGCGCAAGCAGCTGAGCAAGCTGGTGAGAATGCACTTGTTTGACACTTATATCCTCCTCACTCTGAAAGATAAACAAGAAGACAGATGATAGGTTTTGCACATATAAGTATCAGTGCCGACAATTCATCATATTTCTTACTGACGAATAAAGTGACATAGTTTAAAATATCATTAACACAATATGGTATTGTTCAGGTCAAGACATGGCAGGAAATGACATTGTGAAGGAGTTGGCAGCTTCACGACACCACTGGATTACAGATCAAGAACTCATAAGTATCAATGGTTACTGTGCTGTAATTTATCCCATTTCAGATTGGCAAAATAAGATCACTTGCTCTGTATAGTTTAATTTACATGGTATGAAGAAGGAACTTGGTTGTACAACTGAAAACTTAAATTGATAAGGACAAACTTTTGTTTATGAATTGGAGTACATAATAAACTTTAAACATGCAATTTGATGCAAACACCAAAAATAAACAGCTATTGTAGTCATGCCTAACCAAATATACACAACAAAGTTTGAAGGCTTGAGAAGGACAAACTTACATTATTGGTGAAGGCGGGCTCTATAAATCCCTTGTCCATGCTGATGGGGGGGGGCAATTCAAGAAGTTTACCATAGAATCTTCTTCATAAGCATTGCCTTTATTCTACATTTTGTTAAGAGTAAATATAGATGTGACAATATAAGAAAAAATGGAGAATATTTAAGATAAGATGATGAGTGATGCTACACAACCAAGTAGCTATAAATGTAAGTACATCGATACAAGCAAAAGGTACATCCAAGAGCAATGCAGAGCTAAACTTCTTCCGTACCATCGGTGTTATCCAACCTTATGGTAAGAGTAAATATAGATCTTATTTGTAGAAAATGGAGGGTAAAGGAAAATAAGTTGCAGAGTGATGGTACATGAACAACTACTTGTCAATATAAGTACACTGATAAATGATAGCAGGTACTTACAAGAACAATGCAGAGCTAAAAAATTTCATTGGCATTGGATATATTCTACACTAATGTAACCATTCATACAGATCAGATAATTTGGAGCGAACAATTGATAAGCAAGCTATCATGCATACTGCTGTCACATAATGAACCAGGTATGTATGCAAGTACAGTGATACAGGACAACATGTACTAACAAGAGCAAAGCAGCGGGCAGCATATTTGTGATATCATGTCGTTCTTTTCAAACCGGAATTCTTTTTCGAGCAGATTTCCTGCAAAAAAGATCCGTAAGGTACATGCGGAAAAGTAGAAGTTCAAATTGTCATGCGATATCATAGACAGTACCTCATCCTCGGAACGAGACCAGTGCATAACAAGGTTTTTCCATTCAATATCTTCTAAATTTAGCATAGGAGACTTCACCAGAAATTCGTTTATAGACCTGCCATCAAAGTGTGATTTTCTCAGGTAACACTAATACTGCTGCAATGCTTCCTGAAAAGCGCAAGCAAGCTTTGCTCGTCATGACTATCCAGATTGACCCTCGCCTACTTACAACAGTGTAATGTAAGTCATTGATGTGTTCAATCAGTAGAAAACAGGAAAATAATCATCATGAATAAAAGCACTTACACGTAACTGGGACATGAAGATGTGAAAATGGTGTTTTTCTTCACTATAATCTTCCAATGATGGGAATATATGCACGTAGTCCCTAACAACATTGAAAGCATTGTCTTTTAAACTGGGAATAACTGAAATGGGGTTCCAATCTACAGGAATTGGCCGTCTCTGCAGTTGGGATAGGTCTTCGGCCGGTGGACTTGCTGTACTTTTTGCTGGAGTGGGGATTTTCCTGTGGTACGACTGGTGCTATGGCAACTGAAATCGGCATACCTTTTGCTGCAGTGCAGGTTCTGTGTAGTGGGGCTAGTGGTGTGGCCAGTGGAGTATGGGTACAGTCTGCTGGAGTCAGTCCTATGTTTTGTGTCACTGGTTGTACAACCAATATAAGTGGGGTGCTGTCTGATTTCTTCGGCACAACCACGTTTTTCAAGGACTTTGCTGGTGCTCCTTCAGGTTCGGCAATCACCCTCTTCCTTTTTGATGTCTGATGCACAAGAACAACAATTGAGTGGAAAAACATGGTATGATGACAGATGGAATATGTATTGATAATGGATGGGCATGGCATCTCAACATATATGATGAGTAAACTAAGCAGATGGCGGTGCAACAAAGTAGAATAAATGCAAGACAACATATGCAAGATACACGCAATCAATAAAACCTTGCCAAATTAGAGCATGCACCTTGATGGGTGAACATGACAGGACATCTGCCTTTGACTCCTTGAGGTTAGAATAGTCATTAGGATCATATTCTGAACAAGAATCTATAGGTGGGGAGCGTATGAGTTTCATTGCATCCAGAATGGCACTCAATGCCTTGGTGCTAATTTTGTAAGTCATTGCAGTGTTCCACAATATTCTTCTGATGCGCGGATTCAGATATTCACTGTAATTACGTATAATATCTCAGAACCATGAAAACATAAATAGTTGTGAAATTATCTTTGTAATGTAGAGGATATTCTAATATAGGGGCGCCCCTGTAAACACTTGTGTGCTATCACTGGATTCTGATGAGAGAGCTCATGTGTGCTGTAATATGGTGCGTGCATTTATGTAATCTGGCACAAGTACACAAAAAAATAGGCTCCAGAAGTAAGGATAGTTGGCAGATGATAGTTTCAAAATATACTGTATAGAGAGGTTATTGCCAAACCATGATAACAAGAGCACACAACAACTAGGCAGATCATAGTGTACATAAAAGGGGTACACCATAACCACGATATATAAATCGGGAAAGTGGAACTGGCTTGAAAATACGGTGTTGTATTGCCGCTAGTAATTGAAAGCCTATCGATCAAGTACATGCTAGCTCTATCAGCTATTGACTGCAGATGTCCCTACTCCCCTTCCTGATAAGGAACATACTGTACGTACTAAATACAGAATAAAAAAAGAGGAACATGTTAAAGAACAGAAGATGAAGCATATTCTTGAGGTTCCGCTTAATTGCATACAATGTTGGTTTCCCACTCATGATGAATCACAACGCCCAAATAAATGCAATTCCATGCCGTCTCTCTATATGTGGCAATTTTGAACAAGAGTCATTAGGATCATATTCTGAACAAGAGTCAACAGGTGGGGAGCGTATGAGTTTCATTGCATCCAGAATGGCACTCAATGCCTTGGTGCCAATTTTGTAAGTCATTGCAGTGTTTAGCTTCAAGAGTGGATTGCTGCTAGTGCGACACAAAGCAGCTACACAGATCATACTGTAGATATAACGGGAAAACCGTAAGCATCAAAGTAAAATCAGCAAAGTGGAACTTGCTAGAATATATGTGCTAGTATTGCCGGTATGGCTAGAAAGGCTTCGGATACCAGCTCTCTTCAACTGAAGGTGTGGTACTGTTAATATCAGTGTAACTCTCAAAGGTGACACAGCTCCCCGCATTTCCTTGCTATTCTTATAGGATTCAAGTGGGTAGGCCACTACAAATCCTATTCCCATGTTTACAAAATCCTACGAATCAAAGAGGCCCGAAGAGTTCAAAGTGTCCATACCAACCGACTATATAGACCTCAACACTGCAAATGTCCTTGCTCATCTTCACTACAAGGAACATATTGTACTACTACCATACTCCCGCCATTCCAAAATATAAGTCTTGGTAGAGATTTCCATTATGGATCACATACAAATGTATCCAGATACATTTTAGAGTGTAGATTCACTCATTTTGCTCCATATGTAGTCCATGGTGGAATCTATACAAAGACTTGTATTTAGGAACGGAGAGAGTACTTATTAAAGAAGAACGGAAGAGGAACATGCTAAAGAAGAGCAAGCAGATTTTGGATAATAAAATGTTCGTTGCGCAGTGCCCACACATGATGAACCAGAGCGCATTAAGAAAGCAACTCCTTGCTGTCTCTCTATATGTGGTGCATGTGCTTTTTCGAAAGTAAAGTAGGAACATTAGCTGACCAATTAAATGTTATTTGTTTTGGTAATAGCAACATCATATCAGATTCGTACTTGAGTAACAAGTTTGGAAATATGAGTGGCACGTTGTTTAGCTTGATGGATTCAGGAGCAGTGCTAAGCAGGTACGATGATGGTACTGAATATAAAGGCATGTCTACATTTGGGTCAGTCGACCATTTCAGGCGGTTGGATGAAGATCCTACGTCTCCTAACCCTTCTTCTTCCTCGTCTCCGATTCTTCCCATACAGAACACCGCACGGGCCGCCGGCCGGACCATCGGCCCCCACCGCCTATGTTCTTCCGCCACCCCCACCCACCTCCGCCCCCACCCGCGTCGAGTTTTCTTCGTTCGGCGAGGCCCCACCACCGCCCCCACAACCAAAGTCCCCACCCGAGCCCCTTCGTTTGCACCGGTGAACTCCGGCGAGCTGTGAAAAATCGACTAGCCCAGTTTTGAAACTGTGATTTAACTAGTGTGGAATATAAAAGGGGAAAACCATAAGCATCGGGAGTATAGTGTTGAGCGTGCCATGGCGGATCCGAAGGTGCAAACCGGACAAAGGCAACTTGGCAACCAATGTTTTCTCTCAACTAGCAAGTAAGTGATGGACAAGAAATCAGAGTAAAGCAGTGGCGATCTATTTTTTTGCTGCGATAAATAAGTTGAGCATATACGGAAGTGTACCGCCTCTGGTGCGGCGCCGTGTATGCATCTGCTGAGAATATGACGGTGCTGCGGTAACAATGGCTATCGGCGGCGTGGAAGCAGATCTAGGAGGGTAGACGGTGGTGGCGGGGTGCGGTGGACGAGACGGTCGTAGGAGCGGCGCCGACAAGGTGGACGATGGCGGGGATGAAGCGAGAGAACGGGATGCAAGGATCCCGGTCCAAAGCCGTGGATGAGAGAGGTCGATCTCTTGTAATGGACGGCGGCGTCGAGGTATCAGATCCGGCATGGTGGAGGAGGACGGCGGTGGATGGGGTGGCGGACGGAGGAGGCTGCGGTGGAGAGGGTGTTTTGGCGCCCACGGAGTACGAATGGGGAAATGGAGGTGGAGAGGAAGGGGGGAACCATGTCTTCAGGGCGCGCTTGTCTCAAATGCGAGGAAATTTACAAACTTAGTCCCCGTTTCAAATTTCCTACATCACAGCAATATTAGTCGGTTGGGGATAGGACGGTAATCTCGCATACACAGAATATTTGCCGACGAGAGTTTGTTTTTGGCGCCCATCGTGTATGAATCAGGGAGGGAGTCGATTTCGGCCGAGGACACACTGTGTTTTGGCGCCCATCGTGTATGAATCCGGGTGAGAGGCGGTTATGTCACGTTCGAGTGAAATTACAAACCTATCCCTATCGAAACCTATAGAAATCGAGCAGATAGGCTTTGCATGGCAGAGATAGGCAGTAGTAATTTCCATCTCGTAGATTTTGGTTTTGGGAGGTTACTACGACTTTCCCCGCTTCGTTCAAATTTTGCAGAGTGCACGTTTACCGTGCCAACCCAATTCGAATCCCGTTTGTATTCTATTTTTTCGGGCGGGATCCATTTTCGATTGGAATAAAATTCTATATACATCATTTTATATATATACTTTCAAAAGCACAACAAAGAATTATGCTCCTTTATATGTATAATATGCTTTACAAATACAATGATCTCAAAATCATAAGGTTGAATTCAAAAAATTAAACCAAATTATGTTCTACTAAAATGTATGGATCAGTAATATCTACATATTAAATAACATAGATGCGCGGGAATTCATATGAGTATGCATGTTTGATAGATCAATTTTGGTTCGAGTATGGATTACATGTATCATCATCTCGAATTCAAATACTTGAATCCCTTTTATGTTCACTCCTTTCTTTTCTTTTGACTGGTAACTGTAGGGGAAACCCCCACAGCATATCAAAACTTTAATGAAAAAGAGAGAGCAAGTACAAGTACAAAGGGGGATTACAAGAGGTAATCAAACTAAGCTAAGGGAAGAAGGAGAAGAAACAAGATAAAATTACAAAAGAAAGACCTCAAGGTGGCAGAAATGAAATCCATCTAAGGCGATCATCCTTATAGGCAGCTTTCACCCTATATTGCATTAAGGTCATATCATGTATGAATGCACTTCTCCATTTATTGAATCTAGCTCTCTCATTCCTTAAGACCTTAGCATTCCTGACAATCCAGATATTCCAGCAAACAATGAACACCACTTCAGTGAAGAAGGGCTTCCTGAAGCTCCTACTAGCATTGATAACCAAGTCAGCCATAGAGTCACCAGATGACCAATCAATTTGCAGGTAGTTCCAAACTCTGACACTAAAATTGCAGTTAAAGAATAGATGATCTCTTGTTTCCCTAGTCTAGAAAGGACAAAGAACACAATTTACTCCATCCTCCAAATGCCAATGCCTCCTTTCAACCATGTCCTTGGTGTTCAACCTGTCCATAATAAGCAGTCAAGCAAATACTTTTATTTTCATTGTACAAGAGGACTTCCAGATCCAAGCTGTCAAAGGGTTGAAGGACTCAGACACAAAAGTATGTGAGTAAAACAACTTTGGTGAGTATCCCTTGGCAGTGCCACTCCAGAACCAAATATCCTTGAACCCATGAGCTCTATTGTGGCCATCCAACAGAAACTGGAGAGTGGTCAGGTCATCAAAAGCCTGGCTGGACAAAGGAAGATGAAAGTGCTGGAACATGTCCTGGGAGTCCAAGAACTCCTTAACAGTGATCCAGGGGTCCTTAACATAGGAAAAGAGCCTGGGAAATCTGAATTGGAGGCTAGACACCTGATCATCAACCCGCCAGTTGTCTGACCACATAAGGGCAGTGTCCCCTTCATTAATCTTAACCCAAGTACACTCCCTAAAGTTTTGCATGACCTTGCATATATCCTTCCACCAGAAAGAGCCACAATCAAAAGTTCCTTGGGGGACTCTGCCATGATAGTAAGAATCCCAAATTAAAGACACCCATGGGAGATCCTTTTTATTAAGAAAGTTATTTGCATGTTTGAGTAGGAGTGCAACATTCTGAACACCCAAATTTAGAATACCAAGGCCTCCCTTGTTTTTTGGTCTGCAAATAAGGTCCCAAGCATCAAGAGAAGGGGCAGGCTCACCCCTATTCTTCCTCTAGAGGCATTGTCTCTGGATTCTCTCCAATTGCTTTAGAATTCTAGCAGGAATATCAAAGCTGCCAAGGAAAAAAATGGGCATAGAAGACAAGGCAGAGTTCAGAAACTGAAGTCTTTCCCCCTGATTTAAAAAAGAGGAGCTAGCTGTCATTCTCCTCTCCATACAGTCCACCAATGGCATAAAATCCACCATTTTGGGCCTTGTAGTTCATACTGGCAACCCAAGGTATGTAAATGGCATTTTCCCAATCTGGCATCCAAAAGCAGCAGCTAATTTAGTCATGACAGCATTGTCCACATTGATGGGAATAATAAAGGATTTGTGGTAGTTCACATCAAGACCAGTGGACACAGAGAAGTCCTTGAGCATGTCTTTCAGAGCTATAAGTTGGTCCTTGTCAGCAGGCAAAATAATCAATGTGTCATCAGCATATTGAATCACAGGTAATCCTGGTCATGACAAGGTATATGTAGATTAAGAATGCCCCTTTTGAACATGTCATTGATTACAGTCTGTAGGAGATCAGCAGCTAGGACAAAAAGGAGGGGAGAGACTGGATCACCCTGTCTGACACCCTTTTTACATATGAACTTCCTACCAGGAACTCCATTAAGCAGAACAGATGAGGTACCTGTGGACAAAAGCTGCTTCATCCAAAGAATCCACTTCTCATTAAAGCCCTTATATCTCAATATTTTCACTATTGCCTCATGCTCAAGGGAATCAAAAGCCTTCTCAAAATCCAACTTTAGAATCACAATTGGTCTCTTAGACTGGTGATACTGGTGTAAATACTCAAAAGTCTACCCAATACAATCCTGAATTGTTTTGCTTTTTATGAAACCATACTGGTTCTTGTGAACACACTGCATAATCACCTCTTGAAACCTATTGACTGCCATCTTGGATAGAAACTTAAGACCCATTCCTGTTAAAGAGATAGGTCTGAAGTCACCCACCTCTTCAGGTGAGGGCTTCGTAGGCACCAGAGTGATATATGAATCATTGATATTTTCCAGATGAGCAGTACCATCAAAGAAAGCCTGGGCCAGTTCATAAAAATCCTGAGAAATTATGTGCCAGCACCTTTTGAAGAAGAGACCATTAAAACCATCTGGACCTGGAGCTTTATCAACTGGCATATGCTTGACAATCTTGTCAATTTCTTCCTTGTCAAAGGGCTTAGTGAGAATATCTAAACCCTCAACTGGTTCAATGAGGGAAGAAAGGTCAAAACCCATATTAATTCCCCTAGAAGAACCCATTCTGTTTTTAAACAATTCCATATAATGCCCTCCATTTGTGAGTGATCAGGCACCACAGAACCATCAGGCAATTTTAAGCTAGTAATAGAAATCCTTCTATGCCTCTCAGTAGCCATAGCATGAAAGAACTTGGTGTTCTCACCACCCACTTTTATATATCTGACAGTACATCTTTTCTTCCAATAAAGACACTGAAGGTGGAGCAATTTCTCCACATGGTTTTTAACCACTTTCCTAAAATTGGATTCATGTCTGTAAAGTGGTCTATATTCCTCAAGCTCATCCAAAAGCAGAATAACCTTATTGCATTTACAGACAAGAGTTTTAAGTTTGGAAATGTTCTTCTGCCATCTCTTGAGACACATTCTGAGGGACTTAAATTTGTCAGCTATCCTAGCAGTGATATGCCCCTTTTTGGATTGTTTCTGCCATGAAGAATCAACACAATCCATAAAACCCTCAAGCTCCGGCCAATAATTCTCAAACCTAAAAAGATTAGACTTGGGAATAGAAGTTTTGATTGTAACCACACAAGGCACATGGTCGGATGCAGTTTTAGCGAGAGGTAGCACCTCAGTCATGGGATAGTCAGATATCCAATCAACAGAAGTGAGGAACCAGTCTAGCTGCTCAAGCAGAGGAGTATCCTGCATATTGGACCAAGTGTAAGATCTGCCTTTGATGGGCAATTCCAAAAGACCTAAGTGCCCAATAATCCCATTAAAGATGAACATGTCATTCAAATCACCACCAGGAAGGTTTCTGTTATCCATAGATCGCAAGAAATTAAAATCCCCCAGTAGCAGCCAATTTTCGTCCACAAGGATATTCAGGTGGTACAGCCAGGTGACAAAATTATCCCTAGCTTCCCCCTGACAAGGACCATAAACAACCACAAGTGCCCACCTCTCATTATTTTGCATAGAAACAAACCCAATCACCACTGCAAATTGTTGGACTTCCAACAAAGTCCCATAAAAAATAGATGAGTTCCAAACAACTAGAATTCCACCAGAGGCCCCCAAAGAAGGAGAGAAAGCAAAGCTATCAAATCTTTTAGGGCAAAAGCTTTTAATTGTTCTGGAATCGAATGAAGCACATTTAGTTTCTTGCAGACAAGCAATGGCACAGTGACTTTCATCAATCTTTTGTCTAACAGCTCTTTGCCTAGTCTCGGAGTTGAAACCTCTGACATTCCAGCACAGGACATTCCAGCTTCTACATTGAGTATTCATAAATAAAGATCATAAAGAAGTCCACAAACCACATGACACACAATTGCATATGCCCCAAAAGCACATAAAGGTCTGAACCAACATTATTACATATCCAAATATCAGAACAATAAAACCAAACGCAGGAAGCAAATTTATGGGCTTGCAAAACCCAACACTTGAAAAGCACCCTATTCCTTGGAGGTATGATTTGCTGCAGTAGCAGGGTCCACCATAAGTGCATCCTCAGTGAGCAGTGTTGCATCAATCTTTAGCTCCTTGCCAATATCTTGCAGATGGCTTATGGGAGTAGGTGGAGGAACATCTCCATGTGCAGGGTCATCGGGCATCTCTGTAGAAAGGGGCTTGGCCTTGGGCTTCTTCTTCTTGGGCTGTAGAACCAGCTCATGGAAAGTGGGCTTAAACCCATCATGCTGGGCCGAGCTTCTGGTACATCTTCGAACAGAGGTTTCAATGAGAGGCGTTGGCGCCAGAGTTTTGCGAGGCCTCCTCGTTTTTACACGCGCAGGGGGAGAAGGGACAACATCAGACGTTGCCCTCTCAGCATCATCCACAAATAAAGCTCTAGCGATTGGTCGAGCAAGTTCCGGTTCTTTCCACGTCAACAGAGGCAGATCGACATACTGGAAAGCAGTCCCAGTTTCTCTTTGACAAAGTGACCGGAGACATGTTTAGGCAGCAATGGCCTTGGCACCTCAAACACAACAGGTGCATTCAGCAGGTTTTCAAACGATCGCCTCCAGATCATTTCAGGGGGGCAGAGGGGGACCAGAGGGGACCTTAATCGCAGGTTGATCCAAAGCTTGAACCTCAATGACAGGAGGTTGATAGACCATAATTGCCCAGTTACTAGCATCCTCCAGGTCCGGTACAATCTCCATCAGATCATTTTGGTCCACTGGTTCAGCCCCATCAATCAGAATGATAGGTGCAGGGGACATCTGTGGCTGCACATTTGAGCTTGGTTGCGCCGAACTTGGTTGAGCAGAGGCATTCAAAACCATGGATTCTTGATCCTCAACGACTGGTTCCGCAGCAGGCTCATCCCAGTTTCCCCAATTGTCCTCATGCACCTCATTATGTGCAGGTTCAGGCGGAGGTGGCGGCACATCGTTCCACCCCAGAGCTGGGAATGGAGGCAGAATAAAAGGTGGCATCTCCGGGAAGGGCACATCAGGCAGGGGATGAGGATTGCCATTGATGGGCATCCAGTCTTCGTCTTGGGGCATTTGTTCAGCAAAATTGGCCCCAAGAATATACAGAGGCGCCGTCCAAGACACCCTGGCACCACCCCAGGCTGCATAATCCATGAACACCACATCTCTAGGCACTAGAATATCTTCTAGAAAGGAAGCAAAGACTAAAGAACGCACAAGGTATGGATCCTGACTAACCCAATGATGAAATTTCCTAAAGGTGTTGACCGCTGCCCGAATACCTTCCTCGTTGCTAAGATCAAGCGGAATCCCCAAAAACATTAGCAATCCCTAACGGCAACCCTGAACACCTCTAAAAGATTCGCCCTCGTCATGTTTCATAAATCGAACAAAATGATCATTGCCTAGAGGTTGGGGCGGCATCTGAAGAAGTGAGAATCTGACTGCAGCACCCCATAGCTCAAAAAGACCCATCGATCTAATCCAAGGTTGAGCAGACCTCACCAAAACCCCATGAGCTTGCAGCCACTGAACAACTTCCTCTCTAGCGGCACCAATCTGATCGGGAGGAGGGATGTGCATTACCTCTGCTAACATGAACTCCTCATGGCGGCGCACAATTGGGATATGTGGCGTCACAAAGGTCCGAGGCAAACGAGCATCACCGCCATCCACAATGTGATGGCCCGCCGGCACATACAACAAAGGGTCAAGGGGGAAGTTAGCCATCGGAGAGGCACAACCCGGGCTTGAAGCAGACGGCGAAGACTCCGGCGGAGGAGGGGTCTCAGGCGGCGCAGTCGAAGGTGTTTTGGGACCAGGACTGATGGAAGAGGGCGAAAGAGTTAATGCGGAAGTGCAAGAGGAGTCCAAGTTTGGTAAAAGCTGTGTTAGAGAGATATTCTCGGTAGGAGCTGAGCGATCCTCGGAAGTTGTAACGTTACCGGGTTTCGGTTGCCAAACCAAACCCAAGATCCGTGCAAACCTTTTGCAATCTTTTCTACCATGCCCCACCCGCAGACAAGAGGTACAACGCAGCTTGGACGTGCACACCGCAGCAAAATGACCCTTTCGCAAGCATTTCTGACACGTTAAAATTTCGTCCACCATACCCGAAACCAAGTTATCAAAATCATCTGCTGCTTGCTGAGAGGAAGGAATAATAGAAGGCCCAGAAGATAACACCGGCTCTACTTGGCTCGTGGCACGTGTAGATGACGACCCAACATGGGATGACACGTCCACATTCAAAGAGCCAGAATTCCCGCCCGAGATAGACGACGTCCATACCGCGCCTGGAAGAAGATCCCTAACCGTGCCAAAAGATATGGAGGGGGTGGTTGACGTCCACCGGAGTTAAGCCAGCGGCGGGGGATGGATGACCACCCTCTCATGCGCTGAAAGCGTGTACCCCGCATCTTCAATAGTTTGAATGCAATTCTGTGTGGCTGGATAGCGATAACCATGACAAGCAGGATAATTTTGGAACTTTTAAAATGAAAGCTTCTTGGCCGGGGCATGAGATGATCTTACCAAAGACTTTGGGGGTTTGGAGTGCATGGCCAACATGCCAAGGGCAGCTCGATGTTTGGAAGGACTAACAATGATCCACTCAGCATCACATTCCAACTTCCAAAGTTTAAACTCACGGCCCCAATTTGGGACCCCATTACCCCAAAGATGAAAGAAACATTTAAAATGATCACAAGAGAATGAACGGAGCTTGAGAATGATCATAGCCATAGCCTTGCAAGAGACTGGAAAACCAAAAACCATATCCTTGATCAGAAAAACCATAAACTCAATGGCAGAACCTCCAATGGCTGCCTCAATCGCTGCTGCCACTGAATCCTCATTCAAACGAAAATCATGCCGTCCAAAAGAAATTACCATGGTGAAGGAGCCTGTGTCATCCATGGGGTGCACCGGAAAGCCCGTAGATTGAAACACCTTATCCACAAAGACAAGACCCTTGGAGAAGTCGAAGCCAAGGGTGGATCCATCAACAGAACCCATGGAGATGGGTATTAGGACATAGATCTCAGAATGTCGGAGAGATCTAATGGAGAGGAAAGGACATTTGGTGTCTAGGGGAGGAGATCACCGGAGGTGGTGGCGATCGCCGGGGAGGGGGTGGGAGCGCCTATGCCCATTTTCTTTGAGTGAGAGATATGTTCACTCTTTCATGCCCATCTCTCTCGCATGCATGCTCCTTCATGTAGCTATCACTCTCTTTTCTCCTGCTCACCCGCATGCTCACTTCATGTTTCTCCTATCCTCGCAAACATGGTCTCTCGACGTCTCCCTTGAGAAGTTTCACACTCTCTCTATCATTATACATTACACGGTTTTCATTATCTCTCATGTCTCTACCATTGTCTCGTATCACTAGGTACCTAAGCTTTCTTTTTCACCACCACACACACAGTCTCCACTCGTCTTTCACTTTGTGTTTCTCTCTATGGGATTCTCTCACACACCCTATATGTCTCTAGATATGAATCATACCACTAAAATTACTCTCTCTCTCTCTCTCCTGTAGACACAACATTTGTTGTGGTCTCCTTTTCGTCTCCATCCCAGACTGACATTATTCATTTGTTTATCGATCAGACAAACTCCCCCCCTCTCTCTCACACACACACACAACTCCTGCTTCCACTCCCCTTCCCGACTGTCGTCTCTCTCTCTCTCTCTCACACACACACAAAACTCTCGCTTTCGTACCCCCGACTCGTATTTCTCTCACAAACATTTATCGACTAGCCTCTAGATAGGTTTATACACCCGCACACTCGTGCTTCCACTATCGCATACATGTCTCTCTCCCGCTCTTTGTATCTATGTAGATTTTTCTTCCCTTCTTGAGACACGCCCTCTCGATCGTGCACACACACACTGTCACCTCATTTTAAGCTGATACCTCTCGCACACACACTCTTTGTGTCTTTGTCACACATGCACTCCATCCTCCTCCTCTCTCCCTCTCTCTAACACACACATGGGCTTTTTGCAACAACTAGCAAGATGCCCACGCATTGCACGGAACATGAAGATGCATTTGTATGAGTAGTTTATCTTGTGGGAGAAAAGGATGAACAAGGGAAGGCCTTATTTGCAAGTGTGGAGAGGGGTGTGGGTATATTTTTGCAAAATTGCCATAGTTTTATTCCTATCCGTCAGATATAGATCGAACGGTCTATATTGCAGGATGGCAACCCGAGTTGGTTATGATCGGGTGCCTGCCATCATGCAATATAGGCCGTCCGATCTATATCTGACGGATAGATAGCAAAGTATGACAATTTTGCAAAAAGATACCCCACCTCTCTCCATATTTGCAGATAAGGTCTTCCCTCGTTCATCCTTATCTCTCACAACCTCATTGTTGAGAAATTAAAAAAGAAGCCACTGGAACAATCTGGCATAGTGGTCGGCTGGCCGCTACCGGCGTCGTCCATCCCCATGCCTACGCTCAGTCCGACCACCAATCGCCACCACGCCCAACTCCTACTCACCTCATTTCTCCTCTTTCTCGAGATATTGTTAGTTTTTACATATGGGATTACTCCTGCATGGATCAATCACAACATATATTTTGTAAAATAAATGCATCTTGGTGTTCCATGCAATGCACGGGCATCTTGCTAGTAGGGATAAAAACAGAGTTGGTGATGATGGTGGGCCTGCCATCTTGCAATATAGGCCGTCCGATTTATATCTGACGGATAGGAACGAAACTATGACAATTTACCCACACTCCTCTCCACATTTGCAGATAAGGCCTTCCCCCGTTCATCCTTTTCTCCCACAAGATCTTGATGTTCCGTGCAACACACGGGCATCTTGCTAGTAAGAGTAGAAATTAGACATATACCACTTCTCGAATATTGAAACCAACAACATTCCTCCCTTATCTCATCAAAACCGCCAACGGAATATATTTTGAGTAAAACATAACAATTTTTTAGTGATATACGTATTTCAAAACTAGACATTTTTTCTATCAAATCGGTGAATATGTATTAGTCTACTCAGATCGTGTGGCAACGCATTGGCACATTGCTAGTAGTTATTATAATTTTTGGACACCAGACAAATGGTGGAGTACATATACGAAGAGAAGAGGCACACACACGCAGTCAGTCTCTTGCTGTCTCGCACACACGAGTACTACGTAAAGGCAACGTTAACAAATGAACCCTAAAACCCTAGGTGCACGATTATTGCATTCACGGGTACCGGGTACGTGGTGGAGCACACCTTTGTAGGAATAGTCAGCTCGCATGATAATTTGATCCGTAGGAGTTGATGGTTGGGACCACAAGTGAACGACTTGGAGGCGGTGGCTCGCCAGTTGCCACAGATCGAGTGGCCACGTTTAAAATAGTATCTTTTTTAGCGGGGTTAAGAGTTCCGATTTTCAATGGCGCATTATAAGTACTAAGTAGTTTTTAGAACGATTGGTATGGAGCGAAAATGGAATTCATAGTACTACCTACTATGTACCTCCTTGGTGTATGGTTGTATGGGTTTATGTTGCAAGATGTTGAATCTGGTAGTTCTAGGGCAAATACTATGTTTAGATTTAGATGTTGGTTTTCAGTAATGAAAATCGGAAGGACCACAGGTGAACGACTTGGAGATGTTGAAACTGTTGAACATGCGTAGGAAGTGAGCAAGGCATGCTTTCACCGTCGCGGATCCACGGGTGTAGATGACGTCGAACTCATCGCTGGTGATGGTTCTAACGTTGTACTCATCGCTGATCATGGAGATTTGGGACGCCATGGATTTGGGAGGAGGGTTAGGATTAGTGGAACTGCCGCAATGTGAAAGGACGGGACGACTAGGAGCGAACTGTTGTAAGGTACTGTACTAGTAGAAGACGGGGACGAGTAGGGCGTGCGAACGGCGTGGGGTTGCTGGCTTGCCCGGTGGATAAACGGCTGCAAGCCCCCAAAGAGTTCTCGAGAACTATGCGGAACCCACTAGATGTCATGTGTACTAGACCCATATCGTAGGCCTGACAGTATAGCTTCTGCCTGTTTGCACACCATGTCGGTGCGTGGGTAACTTCAATTAATTCCGTCAACCGTCGCGCCTCCCACGACCTTAGCCTCCCTCGCGCGTTCGCGCCCTTTGAGACTTCAACCGGCTTTAAATGAGCAATTTTTTTGCCTACTCTGCATGCATGATACTCCCTCTGGTCCTTTTTACTTCCGTCAACCATTTGCAAAGTGTTTGACCAAATTTATAAGTACTAAAAATATCAATATCTACAATATCGTTTCTTGTTTTGTGACATATCAACCAATAAGAGATGTGGACGGTGCATGCTTTCAATGACTTGAGACAGCCAAACATGACATCAGTGGTTAGTTCATTGCATGCAATGCTATTAATTAGCAAAAAGACATTAAGTTTTCTCATTTTCCTCTCTGCCTTGGTCGCCGTGCACAACGTAAGATGACTTACACACCTAGACGGTGGGATTAACCCAAATAAGCACCTCTTGGGTGGGTTAGATTTTTTGGGGGTTAGTTGAGTTCAAACTAACCCAAACTAACTCTAACACATGGATCCAAACAGGGCCAAGTTTAGCTATTAGAGTACTACTACCTCCCTTCTAGTTTAAAGGGCTCGATTCAAAATTTTGACCTACTCTTAGCAAGATAGAGGCGGTGGAATAGTTTTTGTAGTTCTTCACAAAAAAATGTGTTTACCAATGCATGCATGAACACTAGTTACTCTAACCCCCCCTCTTCTTTAATTCTTTGCCACATCAGCATGTTTGCTCTTCCCGTGTGCATGATACCAGCTAAGATACCACCATTATGGCCAGCCTTAATCATCGCATGCAATAATTTAGTGCACCTTGAAATATGAACAAGTGTGGGGCATGTATGTTTTTAATGACTTGAGACTATACCTAGCCCAACATGCAAGATGAAACTTATTATGCACCGTTCCCCATACCTGCAGGAAGCCCGTTCGTCTCCAAATCTTTTCCTCTCCATATGTGGAAACAATATGCCTGCCAAACCCTCCTTCTCTCTCCGGCGGTCCCACCACTCCACCCCGTGTGGAAAAAAAATCTGCATGCATGACTCTCCTCCCCCCGCGCTCATCCAATCCGTTGTGACCAGCAATATTTCCACCCCTTCCCTCCCCCGTAATTTACTCCAACAAATATGCCCATGTAGCTGTTACTTAACTGCAGGTTCATTGGGTCACTGACATATGGGCCCAACAGGGGTCTGGCCCACATGTCAGTGACGCAACTGGACCTGCAGCTCAGTCCATATCTTATGTAGGTGTGCCATTGCTCGCTATAAATACTGCGCCTCCCACGACATCGCTATCTCCTCCCCCTCACGTTCACGTTCATTGCTATCTCCTCCCCCTTCCTCTCATGTCGACCACCATGGCATCGCCCCTCCCAAGCCCCAAGCGCCCCTCACTGCATCGCGCGAACGGTCACGCGTCGCCGTTCCGTTCCTCGCCGCCACTAGTCGAGGAGGACTCGTCAGTGTTCCGCTCCTTGCCACGACGCGACGCGTCGCTGTTCTATTCCTCGCCGCCACTAGTCGAGGAGGATGCATCGGCGTTCCGCTCCTCGCCACGACGCATCGAGGTGGACGCGTCGGCGTTCCCAATCTCGCCAGCACGCGCGTCAGAGGACGCGTCGGCTCCCCGGTACAAGCAGAACGCCACGCTGCCCGTCGAGCCCCCCTAGCCTTGAGGAGATTTGGAAAGAAATGGATGTCGCCTTGTGGGAGGCTTTGCCTCCAACAGAGCGCGCCAAAATAGAGGTGGAGAAGAAGGCCGAGGAAGAGAAGCGCACCGCGGAACAAGCTGCCTGGGAGGCCTATGTCGCATCCGAGAGAGTTAGGCAATTGGCTCTTTGGCAGAAGGCTCGTGCGAGGGCCGTGAGGGTGGCGGAGGACGCCCGTGCTGACGCCCTGAGTGTAGTCGGGCCCAAGCGCCTCATCTACGCTTGGTGGTACGTGGACCGGGTGCACGCTTCCAGCAAGGAGGAGTACCTGTTGGCGCCGGATCACCACACCGGTGAGATCGCGCTCGCCCGCTGGCAAGCTGCCAATCAGCACCTCCCAAGTTGTGAGGCTGAGGAAGAGGTGTTGTGTCGGCGTGCTGGGAAATGGCCGTGCACCAGGACACTCGTGGCGCGCCGCAAGCGCTCCTGCGAGCGTCGTGGCTTTTAGTAGGAGTATAATTTTTGTTTCGTAAGGCGATCTCATTAGTTTTGTGACGCAAATGATAAATCCCGAACGTTCAGGAATTATTAGAGTCCTTAATAAAGTATGTAAAAGGGAAAGTTTGGAAACCTTGTGTATTCGTACGCATTTTGCAAGTACGTGCATATAGCACAAACTTTACTATATACTATCGCACTACACGTCTCTCTCTATATATGCTTGCAGACTGTGCTACTCCCTCCGTCTAGGTCAATAAGTCATCTTTGGTTGTGAACCGTGACCAAGAGGGAGGGAAGACTTCTACACCTAGACGGAGGGAGTACTACTATTACTTATGTACGTGCAAATGCACGTTTTAACATTACGATGCGGTTTTTGTAAAAGTAGAAAAACATCACTAGTCAAGCTTGTGAAACGATTCAATGCAAAACAAATGCAAAAATGCTCGTTTGATTGTTTACTTTTAGCTTCCTTCTCTGTGGTTATTTCTCTGTCGTACTTTGTACGGAGTATCTCATTGGTCGGAAAGGCATGCAAATTCCCAAACCGCTTCCTACACTCTGTATCGAATTTTTTGCCTAACAATTTGTGGCGTGCAATTGGAATTCCAACTTGAGTACTACTACTAGTAGGAGTACCAGGGGCCAGTTCTTTTAGGCTTCTATATTAGTAATCCCATAACTACTACTCCCTCCGTCCTGGTTTATTGGTCCCCATTGTAATCTGTGTCAAATTTTGATCATAAATTTAACTAATGAAATGTTAGTGCATGTCA
The DNA here is from genome assembly GCF_003073215.2 of Triticum urartu. NCBI lineage: Eukaryota > Viridiplantae > Streptophyta > Magnoliopsida > Poales > Poaceae > Triticum > Triticum urartu. Next base: position 213,666,436 of record NC_053024.1, on the reverse strand, counting down.
CATGCACTAACATTTTATCAATTAAATATTTGGTCAAAATTTAGCACAAATTATAATGGTGAGGAATAAACCAGGACGGAGGTACTACTAGTACTAGTAGCTTAGAAGCCCAAATAAATGAGTGAGGCGCCTTAATGTTAGTCTCCACTGTGACTAGTCTTATGGGAAAAGCTGGGGAAGCCGCCAAAAGAACTGTTCATAGGAGTAGTAGCTAGGGATACTAGGAGTAGTAGCTAGGAATCGAGTGTGCGAGATGAACCGGAGAAAGTAAATGTAGGGAGATGAAATGCAAAAAAGACAGAGGGATGTGATGGTTGCTTGTCCATTTATTTTACCAGGACACTTATTACTGGGAGTGGTTGGGTTTTGTGATATGACGGCTTTACTGCCGCGCCACGAGAGAGGTGAGACTCCCGTGCAGCGCCGCCCTCTACACTAGTACGACTACATCGGTCGTGGTTTATCCCCCATTGAATTTGACTGAAGATTTAACTGACAAAATGTTAATGCATGTCAACAAAAATAATATCATTGGATTCGTATTTGAACATAGTTTTCAATGATACTCCTATAATTTTAGGTGATATGCATCATCATTTATCGTACTATATATAATGTTAGTTCAATTTTTGGTCGTACTAATCTATAGTAAGGTGCCCGTGCATTGCACGAAAGAGTGAAATGCATTGATCGGGGAGTTGTTTATTTTGACAAATGATGTGGGGGTCATCTCATGTGTAACGGGTATCGATAGGTTTGTTCGGATATTATTTCATCACTAGAGCTCACAAACATCCGGGTGAAATAGATAAAAAAAGTATCTTTTGCAAACAAAAGCGTTCAACTGTTCAACCTGCATCCAAAACTTGTGAATAAATAACTCTTATTGAGCTTTGCATGAAATGATCTTCAAGAATTAGTTTTTGAGTATCTGTTGTTATACATGTTGGCTACAGATGAGATCACTTTCTTATAGAGTCACGTCCAATCCATTTGATTAATTGTGTGTATGATTCTTCCTCTATAAAAAGTTAATTGCATCCTTAATCTTGTATTCTAAGTACTCTGTGGGTTCCACTGTCAGTACAGTGTACATGACTTGCAGGCTGGCTACAGATTCGTACATAAAGTTAAAAAGAAACAAATCCATGACTTGCAGGATTGGAGTTAGCACTGATGGCGGTTCGTAGTCGTTCCACGCTCGGGCATTGAAGTTTGTAACTATTTTAGATTAGAACATACTGCTCATCCGGTGCTAGTAGTATAGCAGAGTCATACTCCACTACTACTCTACTCAAGCAAGTTAGGGCATAGTAGCAGGTACTATAGGGAGTACCAGTACTGTGATCACTCAAGCAAGTTGTTTGACTATGATATGACCCTACGCTGCTGGTATGTGTCTCGTAAGTCAAGCGGCGTGCTGTAATCATCATCACATGTCCACTTCCCGCATCACATATTCGCTTCTCCATTTTTGTCCGCTTTTCCATCCCCGCTAAGGCGCCTCCCCCCTCGTCCAATCTTCCATCCCCGCTGAGGCACCTCCCCCCTTGTCCGAAACCCAAGAACTAACAATGGCAGAACCGAGCAGCTCCCGCTGAAAGAGTGGCTGGAATTCGCTCCCCACAGAGGTAATCAAGCTCATTGTTTCGCATGTGGACAATCTCAGTACCATGCCGCTCGCCGCGTGCTCGTTGGGGTTGTACCGTTTACTCAAAGCCCTCAGGCCGGAGCTTTTTAAGCTAGCTTATTGCTTGCTGATGCCGCCTGATCTTCAGAAACGGCGTGTCATGCAGCATAACGATTGTAGGGTGGCGAGCATCAACCCCCTTGACTGTGATCCGATCCCCGTCACCCTCAACTACATTAACGGTATGTACTCGGTCAGCATGAACATGTCTTGGATGGTGCTCATCGACGGTCGCAGCAGCTAGATGCTCGTGGAGGTCTACACCCGGCGATTGATCCCCCTTCCTTCGATTAATACTGCACTACTTTGGCACCGTTACCCAGAATACTCGGAATCTTACAGTAGCCAACATGATACCAAGTTTGATTTGCTCAAGGTTGTAATCTGCCAAGTGCCCACAAGATCTGCGAATTATAAAGACTTCATGCTAATTGCGTTCTTCAACCACGGTCTCGCCTATCTGACAGGTCACTGCGGTAAGTGGATAAATCTGCACGTCCATCGCAGGATCATGTATCCTCCATGGTTCTCTGATGCCATTGAACACAAGGGCTTCATTTACGCTGTCGACTCCTTCTATGGCTGGACATATTGCTGGCCTACTCCAGTCATCGCTACAAACGGCTGTTACAGCAGTATGTTACTTTCCTATGATATCATGATGGCTTGCTTATATTACTGTCAACATTTACTGAAAAAATATTCATGCTCATAACATGCCGTTCTTAAGATTGACTACATCAAGAGCCCTTTTTTATTTGACTCCAAATTTTTTTATTTTACTTTCCTATGATATCATGATGGCTTGCTTATATTACTGCCAACATTTACTAAAAAAATATTCATGCTCATAACATGTTGTTCTTAAGATTGACTACATCAAGACCCCTTTTTTATTTGACTCCAACTTTTTTTCTGTGGGTTATTTGACTCCAACTTGATATGATGTGGTAGGCTTCCTGGTGTCCCTACCCTTCCTAATCCCAGAACCTTTCAAAGAAAAGCGGCATGGCAGTTGCAGGTGGTTCCTGGCTCGATCAGACGACGGTGAACGATTGATGATCGTTCGCACGTATCGGACGTGTTGTTTCGCGGAATACAATCACAGTCACTGCATGGTCTTTGAGCAGGATCCCAGCTTCTCTGGGCCTTCAGGAATTTTTGACTGGAGGTTGGTAAGTAGCCTTGGTACATGCTCTCTTTTTGTCGGACTGAATTATCCGATTAACTAGGAGATAACCGATGGCAAGGATCATGATGGCAGCGCGGTTTCGTTCATCAGGCAAAATTGTGTGTACACAACGTACCATGCGTCTCTGCATGCACCATACCCTGATATGTGCCACCACGCTCTGCAGCCCAAAGTAGGAGAGAGGGTCGCAAGTATCAGACTTCTACCCGCTGGCTGGAGTTCCCCCCGTCAGGCACCCATCTGGTTCAAGCCGTTAGCCAATCTCCACAGCTTAATAAATAGTAACGTCTAATTGAGCCAGTTGGTTAGATGTGTACACTTGGTGTAGTAGTATCTTTATTTAGTTTGATGCATACACTTGTTTTTTTGGTAGCCCTTTTGTAATGATGACTGATGTTTGGTTTGGAAGAGAGAGCTGCGTCTTCACTCTTCTGGCCTTCTTACTGCTTCTGTTGCACCCCCAGCCCTGGTTGCTGTTGCTGCTGTTTTCAATGTACAATCAGTAGTATATTTCATCTGTTGGTTGAATAAATGTGTTGTTAGAACGACAAACACAATGTTTTGGAAGTCGTTGCACAGTTCGATCCTTTAGTGCCCCGTACCATACGTAGCGCATACTATTTTTTGTACGGAACACATTTTCCACTTGTTGATAACATGCAGCCCACTGATGAAGGCCCAATAGAGAAGCCCATAATTAACTAGAAGGGAGGCTCTCATATGAATCCGGCCCAGGTACTTGCTCATGGTCCCCTAAACATAAATAAGTAAATAAATAAATAAAGCTAAATGCTCATGCACCAGTTCTTTAAATTCACGATTTGACAGGAGGATATTATTTCCTATGATAGTGTCGTTACATTCAGTCGATATTATTCTTCGGCAAAGATAGCGACCAGTCTTCTTTCTCCCAGCATTTTCTTTTTGCAACCAACGGACCCATGCAAATTGTAGTCAACGTCATAAATAGATCCGGTCAATTTTTATTTTTCAATAAGAATGTCCAACCCAGCCCAGCACATTGGCGACAAAATTTTATCCTCCGCCTTGGTGTGCTCGCCGCGGCGCCGCCGTCCGGCCCTGTCAACATAGTTTTTTTTGAAACGGTCCCTGCCAACATAGTGAATCGGGAGAGGACTGTAGTTTTGAGTATGGTAGTATGGACCCACCAGGTCCACTCCCGAACACAAGCAAGCGCCTCTTTTACTACTTAGATGAACCCCTCGTTTTTTTACCCTAATCCACCCTGCTGATATCTGGGACCCACATCACTTTCAACGTATAATCAATTAACGACAGAATTGCACAACTTTTTTTAGTAGAAATTCGGAAGAGCAGGCTATAAACTGGGTTGTGCGGTCTCTGTGGCCCGTCTAACAACATGACCATCCCACCAGTTTTTTCTTTGGGAAAATAGGTAGCCTAGTATTTCTTTTTGAAGAATACCCAAGCTAGGCCTATTTGTTTTCTCCGACTTACTGGGCTGCAAATCTTTCAAGACGAGGAGGGATGCATTCCGGCCTGGCCAAAGAGTATGGTCAGTGTTTGTTAAAATTAATATCAAAAGGGGTTGAAAATTCCAAAAAAATATAGCAAATGGGATATTAGTTTCTTTTTTTGTTTTTGTTCTTCACTGATATCTTATACGTATTGCATTGGATTTAACATGACATAGTACTAATTTATTTTTAAATTTGTTTTAGTATGGCTACTAATATTTGGATTAAGAATATTTTGTTCCCAGCAAAAATATGCGAATTTTCAAAATTTCCCACACATTTAGTTAATTTTTTTAACCCTCGTACTGACTAGAAAATGGCAGCAATTCTAAAAATGGAAAACAGGCTGCAATAAATTCCATATGAATTGGAAAATGAGTAAAAGTTATAAAAATAATAGCAAATGGGCTGTACACGCCACAGATTTTGAGGCTGGCTTGTTTACGCAAGGCTTTGTCAGTTAACACACGATTCTACCAGCAGTGACTGTTGGATTTCCATCCAACGGCCGACGTGCTTCTTCAATATCTGATCTTCCTGCTCCACCCGCCTAAACTACCGTCGGCGGGACTGCCTGCTCCCTCCTCTTGTGGCCCGCTGTGATGCCGTGCAGGCTTCCCCGGCCCACCCTACTCCCTTTGCTCGGCTGGCCGCACGAAATCCACTGCCTCCTTATTACGCGAAAAAAATGATTACTCCCACTGACATCTGGGGCGCACCGGTTGGGAGGCTGGCCTGTGGGCCCACTAAGTTGACGCATACGCAGGGCTTGTCAACTTAGTCAACATATGATTCTATCAGCAGTAACTGTTGGATTTGAATCGAGCGGTCCTGTTGCTTCTTCAATCACTGCTCTTCTTGCACCAGCCGCCCAAACCAGCACCGGCGAGACCGCCTGCTCCTGCCTCCAGTGACCGGCTATGCTGCCGTTGAGGCCTCACCGCCCTCTACTACTCCCACCGCTAGCCAGGCCCTGCGGCGTCGACAGCCTCACACCGCAGTCGAACCAGTGAACCCTCGTACTCCTCTCCGCGTGGGCATCCACTGCCGCGTCTTCCCCGGCTCCATGTCATCCCCTTCCTAGGCCTTGCCGTCGTCCACCGCCTTGGTGCCCTCGACGCGGCGTGGTCAATGTGGTCAACGACCATCTGGGACCCATCGGAAGAGTACTGTACATGGAGAGGCTGACAGCTGGGTCCACGGCCGCAGCGGGGACCACGGACACAGCCCAGTTTTTTTGTGATTTGCCAAGTAAGTCGCTTTGTCAGGCCTGTTGGGCTGCAAATCTTTCAAGACGAGGAGAGCTTCATTCGACTGGCCGAGAAAATGGCCTATCAGTAATGAGAAATGGGTTTTACATTTTTAAAACACATCAAACCGGCAATTAGTTTCAAATTTCTTTTTTTTTCATTTTGAGATTTTAAATTGCATTGATTTTTATGCATGGACAATTTGTTGGATTTTATAATGATATATATTTAGTTTTAAAATCAGTTTGAACGTGACTCGAAATTTCGGTATTAAAAAGAGTTCGGACCGCACCGAAATATGCAAAATTTCGTATAATTTTTTAACTGTGGCCACAATATGGGCTGTAATGCTAACAAAAAGAATATGGCCTCCAAAAAAACCTTAAGAATTAGCAAATGGACTGTAAATTATTAGAAATAATGGCAGATGAGCTGTATGCTGTTTTCCACAGATTTGAGGCGTTCCTAAAAAAAGGTTGACGCACAAGCAGTGACCTTTGGATGTCCATGCAACGGTCGTCGTGCTTCTTCAATATCTGCTCTTCCTACTCCAGCCGCTCAAACAAGCGCCGGCGGGACTGCCTGCTCCCTCCTCCCCGTGGTCGGCTGTGCTGCCGCGCAGGCCTCACCGCCCCACCGTACACCCATCGCTGGCCTAGCCATCCCTCTACTCACCCACACCTGCTGTTATTCTCCGGCGACAACAGACGAACCAGTAAACCCTCGTACAGTCGTACTTTCCTCTGCGTGGGAAACAACTGCCGAGTCTTCCCTGGCTCCGTGTTGTTCCCTTCCTAGGCCTCGCTGTTGTCCACCGCCTTGATGCTCTCGGCACGGCCTGGTCAACCAGGTCAACGACCCACATGCATCTGAAGTGGACTGTGGATGGAGAGGCTGACAGCTGGGTCCACGTCCGCACGCAAGGAAATGCCTCCTTATTATGCGCAAAATAATGATTCCTCCACCTGACATCTGGGACCCACCGAAAGGGCCTCTGTATTTCGCAAAAAAAATGTTACCGCCACTAACAGCTCGGACCCACCAGCTATATCGTCTCACGCAAGGAAGAGCCTCCTTATTACGCACAAAAAATGAATACCCCCCTGCTAGCTGGGACCCAGTATAGTGGTAGGCTGACTTGTGGGCCTACTAAGTTGACGGGGACGGGGGGCTTTGTCAAATTAGTCGATATGCACGATTCTAGCTCCAGTGGCCGTACGATGTCCATCCAACGGCCGTAGTGCTTCTTCAACATCTGCTCTTCTTGCTCTAGCTGCCCAAACCAGCGCCGGTCGTGCCTCGTGCTCCTGCCTCCCGTGGCTGACTACGATGCGGTGGAGGCCTCACCGCCCCCTACTACTCCCACCGCTGGCCAGGCCATCCCTCTACTCACCCACACACCCGGTTATTCTATGGCGACGGCAGCCTCACACCGCAGCGAACCAGTGAACCCTCATACTCCTCTACGTGTGGGCATCCACTGCCGCGTCTTCCCTGGATCCGCATCGTCCCCTTCCTAGGCCTCGTCGTCGTCCACCGCCCTGGTGCTCTTGGCTCGGCGTGGTCAACGTGGTCAAGGAACGGCTTCCATCAGACGTGGACTGTACGTGGAGAGGCTGACAATTGGGTCCACGGCCGCAACAAGGAAGTGCCTCCTTATTACGTGCAAAATAAATATTCCTCTACCTGACAGCGGGGACCCACCGGACGGGCCACCGTATTTTGCAAAAAAACGTTTCCCCCTGACTGCTGGGACCCACCAGCTACATCTTCACACGCAAGGAAGTGCGTCCGGGCAAAAAAAATGATTTGCCCCCCTGACTGCTAGGACCCACCAGCTACATCTTCGCACGCAAGGAAGTGCCTCACAGTCGGGACCCACCTGGTCGAAGCTTACGTAGCGTTGTCATTCTGGTCGCTAACGTGTACATACATACTGGTCGATGTAGAGGCGCGCACGTGTCGTAGCAGAGGCATGCACGTAGCATGTACACGTATGTACAGCGGCCGCAAGAAAGTAAATACGGCCACGTACGTACATACAGGCGGGGTCTCGAACGCCTACTCGCGCGTACGTACGGCCATGGCTCGTGTACATGGCTGGGTCGGAACGGAGAAACATCGTCGTCATCGTATTCATGGGGAGCCAACCGGCTGGGTCGAAACAGAATGTGTCGTCGTGTTCATTGGGAGGGCTTGGACGGAACAACCGATGGAAACGAGGCCTGGCATACCGCATAACGGAGGAAACGACCTTGTGTTCGACCGGCCACGTTCGAAACGGGATCCTGTTCATCGGGAGGGGTCTGGCGTACCGCAAAACGGAGTAAACGGACCTCCTATGGTTGAAACGGGGGTCCTGTTGATCGGGAGGGGTGTGGAGTACCGCAAAACGGAGGAAACGGACTTGTGTTAGAGCGCTACGGTCGAAACGGGGGTCCTGTTCATCGAGAGGGGTGTGGCGTACCGCAAAACGGGACTCCACGGGATACTGTTCATCTCCACCGTCGACCCCCTCCAGCCTCCACGGGCTACTGTTCATCCACCGTCGACCTCCTCCAGCCTCCACCTACGACTGTTCATCCATGGGCTCCTGTTCATCCAACCTCCATCGCGCGCTACTCCACCGGCTACTGTTCAACCAGCCCTCTCCACGGGTTCCTGTTCAACCACCCCTCCACGGGCTACTGTTCATCCGGCCCTCCACCATCTACTGTTCATCCTGCTCTCCACGGGGTGGTCCTGTTCATCCTGCCCTCCACAGGGTTCTCATCATCCAGCCCCAACCTGCTCGATCGATCGGGGTCTTGTTCATCCAGAGGCAACACCACAGGGTCTTGTTCATCCACCCCCACCGGGAACTGTTCATCCAAACCCCCCCAGCAACGCTCACTGTTCATCCAGAGGCAGCATCGATCGGCTTCAGTTAGCAGCAGTAGCGAAGGAATCGCTCGATCGGGTTCAGTTAACAGCCATCGATCGATCGCTCAGGTTCAGTAACGCGTAGCCTGCAGTGCAATCGCTCGGGTTCAGTTAAAGCCCAATGTCTCGCTCGGGTTTAGTTAGAGCCCAACGCCTCGCACACACGCGCGTACGTACGAGAGAAACGCGCATCGCTCGGCCCCCGACCACCCACCGTAACCGGGGACTCCCTGATATGTTTCGCGCCCTCGCTTCTACCATGGTTTTTTCCGTCATGGATGGCCCAAAGAATGTCATGCAGCTGCGTCTCCGGCCCGCCCAGGACGAAAAGCCCATTTCTGTCATGATTTTTTGTCATAGAAGTAGGAGCCCAGCACATCTATGATGATACCGGGTTTTGTCACAATTATCGTCATAGAAGTGTCATAAGTATGACAGAATTTTTTTTCGTTCGGCCCAAAATGTCACGGATGTGTCTTTTTTTGTAGTGAGGCTCGAAGATATCAAAGCAGAGAAGTACAGGCCAAGACTTACAACATTGGTGAACTCGTTAGGACAAACTCAAGCCCAAATGGGAGGGTCCCTTCATAATTGACGAAGTTCTCACCGGAGGAGCATACCATCTTCGCGATGCATCAGACAATCGCCTCGAGCCGAACCCCTGGAATGCGGCCAGACTCCGAAGATTCTATGCCTAGGGCCAAACCCCTCGTTCGTCCCCTCCTCCCCTGTAGTTTCCATTTTCTCTCTCTTTTCCAATTACTTTCTTCTTTCCCGCTTTAACGCTTTGGTACGGCTAGACCGCACACCATTGACACGTACATCTCTAAATATGTACATCACTTGTACCCGGGGGCTTCTTGGACAGAGGTTCTTATCATTCCTTGAGCATTAAGTTCCTCACATATGAGTTTTTCCATATGTACCTTTTCTTTGCCACTATATGCATCGATATGACTTAAGTTTTGGCCAAGTTGGGTTGCCTAGCTCCTGTGCTTATGCCCTACGTTCCTGTTAGTTCAGCTAGGGCATAAAGGGAGCACCTCTTCGATTGTTACTGTCGGGTCATCCGGATGTGTACCTCAGACTGGGTGAAGCCGAAAGCTAGCGTTCTTAAGGGAATATTTGGTCGGTGAATTAAAGATGTTTTCTAAACTCACTCCATTATGCACCCCCAGAAGTTATACAAACCGTGGTGCTCGCATCGCAATTCGGACATGTACATTAAATGCATGCACACCCAGGGAAAGGAACCCTTAACGGAACTATTCTCTCTGGAAGATGTTTCTTATGATATCAATGTAATGTAACAAAGCTAGACGGATACAACTTGTCTGTTCAAGCAACTATGACCCCTACACCTAGTTTTCCAAGCATACCCCGGCCTATTCGGCCGCGACGGTATTCGGAAACACTCCGCACCATCGGGTCCGGAGGTTGAAGCGAAAAGTTCAGCCATGACAAATGATATACAATTCAGCTAGAGTTCCACATACTGAGGAAAGTACATAGTCATTTGGACTCAAACACTTCCTCCTCTACACCTTCCAACAGGCAGTCTAACTTACAATCCTGTTGGGAATATTTGGCGGCCACCTCTACTTGGTCATATACTAAACTAATGGGAATTTCTTTCCCATTTGACCCTAACGGTCCAACCCGGGCTATGTGATTTGGATCCAGCTTGGTATATCGCGTTTTCACCATGGCCCAGGCCTCTCGCGCGCCCTCTCAGCAGGACGATATCTTCCATAGTCAGATACGCCATCGTGCTCCCTTGAACATCTCTAGAAGCTCCTCCATACTTCCTGGAGGGGAGGCGGATGGCCATAAGGCCTTGGCCACACTCCGCATAGCCAGCCGTGCATGCTCGTGCACTTGCGACAGTCTTTGCAGTAGATCATTCGATGATCCGGACACCTCCTCTTCAGGACAACCTGTGAATATACCTGCAAACATGACTATATCAGTCCCATTTATCTGTGAACTACTTTAAAAATAGTTCGGACACATACAGAATATGCCGCCCCGCAGCTTCTTGTTCTCCTTCACGGAATCGGCTAGCTGGGCTGAAACATCTTTCCATTCTTCACACAATGTAGTGTTGGAATCATGTAGCTTGTTTTTCTCGTCTCTGACGCGGGTCACCACATGCTCGCCTGCGGCGTGTTGTCTTTTCGCCTCTTTTTCTCCCTCTTGGGCAATCTTCAACTTCTCTTCAAGTTGATCGGACGACCCTATTATGCGATCAGCAGCAGAATTAGCACAATTGGTATACAATTATTGTTCCTCGGTGGAGGGGAACCTTACCAGAAGACGACTTCTTAACGTTTTCCAGTTTGGCAGTAGCAGCATTTAGCTGCGCCCGGCACTGCTCCAGCTCTTGGGCTAGCAAGCAATTCTTCTCTGTAAGAACCTGGTCGTACAACGATCCTTAAATCAGTTGTGCCAACTGCTTTCAGTCTTGGGGGCTACGGGCATATGGTTATTCTTTTTTGACAAAGAAAACGTACCCGCACATCTGTCAGATATTGCTTCATGGCTCTTCTAAGCCCATCTCGAGCAGCTCGGATGTATGCGTCGCCCGAGCTAAAGGCATTAAAAGCCTCCTCCAAGAACTTGGGGTCTCGCAAGACAGCCCCGCAGCACCGATGGTTCATGGCAGTCTCTACCTCTGAGTTGGTGACGGACATATTTTCCGAACCCTCGGCCGAAGGGCAGTCCGGCGCTGTTCCTGCACCGGCCCCAGTCTCCTCGATTGGATCTAAATACCAGTTGTTGGGAACACCACCGACCGGGTCGCCAAACACAGTTCGGCGAACCCTCTTCCTGCAACCAAACAAACACATGAGTCACAGTCGGATGCGGCCGCCGAAAAGCATGTTTATCCATGTACCTCCTCGATGAAGGCCTGGTTGTGTCTTCACCCGCCTTCCTCTTTGAAGGCTCGCCCGGCGCGGGAGCCGATCTCTTTGAAATCGCCGTAAGTCTCCCCTGTGAAGCACGATATAGTGTGGTGGGTGAGGCAGAATAAGAGCACTCTTTCAGAGAGGGTGTTTCTTAGTTGTTTGCATGTGAAGTAGGAAGAAGGCCAGGGTATTCGATGGTGATGGCCACTTCTATGCCATCATAGCTTGTCTGGTAAAGCACTCCTTCCGCAAGTGCCACGAATATATCCGGATCCTCTTCAAACCCAGGATCTAGCTCCCGGTTGTGGATCTACGGCTGTGGGGCAGGACTATGAAGTCCTTTGGTGACCTTCCTCCAGTGCTGTCATAACAACCAGACTTGAAATTTATCAAAAGTAATCCAGAAGTGGAATGAGTGGAATAGAGGGGTTGAGGCTTACCCAACTGGGAGGATCATACATACAATACCCATCTCTACGCTTAATGTGAAGAAATTCCTCTTCCTCACCTTTAAACAGCTCGGCCAACATTTTGGCCAGAGCGGCGGGGGTATCCGGACCCTTCCGGCCATAGCGGGAGGCGTCATCCTCTCCATTGTAGTGCCACATGGGTAGCCCTCTGTATTGTGGCGAGTGAACCCCTCGCACTATGGAGATCACCATTACCTCGATTATTGTGAGTCCGGACTAAGCGAGCGTCTTTATATTGCTCATAAGCTGGCGAACTTCTGCGCTGTTATCCCCTTTAAGACTTCAGGGATGCCAACTATGGCGTTTCTTCAGCGGAACGCTCGCAAATTCAGGAAGACCCTTTCAAACTGGGTTAGGAAACGCGACGTCCTCGATATAGAACCATTCGGAAGGCCATTCTTCGGGTGCTTTCCTTGGTGTGCCGGACAGATATTCGGTATCGGCGATACGCCATACTTCGGCTCCGCCCACTTCAAATATTGACCCCTCATGATTACGCAAGACAAGACAGAACAACTTCCTCCACAGCTCGAAATGATCCTCGATACCCAGGAATAATTCGCATAAAGCGACGTAACCCGCGATGTGCAGAATGGAGGCAGAAGTGAAGTTGTGTAGCTAGAGGCCATAGTATTCCAGAAGCCCTCAGAGGAACGGATGAATGGGAAATCCAACGCCCCTTAGCAGGTAGGGGACGAGACATACTCGCCCTCCCCCGGATGGGTTGGAGAAGTCCTCCGCCTGAATCTCACCGTTGAAGGAATCTAGCCCCGCTCGAACAGGAACTAGATATGCGGGGGGAAGAAATCCCTGCGTCTACAACTTCGTCAATTGACTGTGGGACACTGAACACCTCTCCCACTCACCTTTCTCTGGGCCGGAACGGATGGAGGAGCTGGGGGCACTAGCCATGATGGAATGGTTTTGTTGGGGAACGTAGTAATTTCAAAAAAATTCCTACGCACACGCAAGATCATGGTGATGCATAGCAACGAGAGGGGAGAGTGTGATCTACGTACCCTCGTAGACCGACAGCGGAAGCGTTATGACAACGCGGTTGATGTAGTCGTACGTCTTCACGGCCCGACCGATCAAGCACCGAAACTACGGCACCTCCGAGTTCTAGCACACATTCAGCTCGATGACGATCCCCGGACTCCGATCCAGCAAAGTGTCGGGGAAGAGTTCCGTCAGCACGACAGCGTGGTGACGATCTTGATGTTCAGCTGTCGCAGGGCTTCGCCTAAGCACCACTACAATATTATCGAGGATTATGGTGGAGGGGGGCACCGCACACGGCTAAGAGAACGATCACGTGGACCAACTTGTGTGTCTAGGGGTGCCCCCGACCCCCGTATATAAAGGAGCAAGGGGAGGAGGCCGGCCGGCCCTATAGGCGCGCCAAGGAGGAGTCCTCCTCCTAGTAGGAGTAGGACTCCTACTAGGAGGGGGAAGGAAGTGGGGAGGGAGAAGGAAAGGGGGGCGCCGCCCCCCTCTCCTAGTCCAATTCGGACCAAGGGGGGGAGGAGGTGCGCGGCCCACCCTGGGTGCCCCTCTCTCTCCACAAGGCCCATATGGCCCATTACTTCTCGAGGGGGGGGGGGTTCCGGTAACCCTCTGGCTCTCCGGTTTTCTCCGAAATCACCCGGAACACTTTCGGTGTCCAAATATAGCCGTCCAATATATCAATCTTTGTGTCTCAACCATTTCGAGACTCCTCGTTATGTCCCTGATCACATCCGGGACTCCGAACTAACTTCGGTACATCAAAACTCATAAACTCATAATATAACTGTCATCGAAACCTTAAGTGTGCGGACCCTACGGGTTCGAGAACAATGTAGACATGAACGAGACACGTCTCCGGTTAATAACCAATAGCGGAACCTGGATGCTCATATTGGCTCCCACATATTCTACGAAGATCTTTATCGGTCAGACCGCATAACAACATACGTTGTTCCCTTTGTCATCGGTATGTTACTTGCTCGAGATTCGATCGTCGGTATCTCAATACCTAGTTCAATCTCGTTACCAGCAAGTCTCTTTACTCGTTTCGTAATACATCATCTCGCAACTAATTCATTAGTTGCAATGCTTGCAAGTCTTATGTGATGTGCATTACCGAGAGGGCCCAGAGATACCTCTCCGACAATCAGAGTGACAAATCCTAATCTCGAAATATGCCAACCCAACATGTACCTTTGGAGACACCTGTAGAGCTCCTTTATAATCACCCGGTTATGTTGTGACTTTGGTAGCACACAAAGTGTTCCTCCGGTAAACGGGAGTTGCATAATCTCATAGTCACAGGAACATGTATAAGTCATGAAGAAAGCAATAGCAACATACTAAACGATCGAGTGCTAAGCTAACGGAATGGGTCAAGTCAATCACATCATTCTCCTAATGATGTGATCCCGTTAATCAAATAACAACTCTTTGTCTATGGTTAGGAAACATAACCATCTTTGATTAATGAGCTAGTCAAGTAGAGGCATACTAGTGACACTCTGTTTGTCTATGTATTCACACATGTATTATGTTTCCGGTTAATACAATTCTAGCATGAATAATAAACATTTATCATGAAATAAGGAAATAAATAATAACTTTATTATTGCCTCTAGGGCATATTTCCTTCAGTCTCCCACTTGCACTAGAGTCAATAATCTAGTTCACATTGCCATGTGATTTAACACCAATAGTTCACATCATCATGTGATTAACACCCATAGTTCACATCGTTATGTGACCAACACTCAAAGGGTTTACTAGAATCAATAATCTAGTTCACATCGCTTATGCGATTAACACCCAAAGAGTACTAAGGTGTGATCATGTTTTGCTTGTGAGAGAAGTTTAGTCAACGGGTCTTCCACATTCAGATCCATATTTATTTTGCAAATTTATATGTCAACAATGCTCTGCACGGAGCTACTCTAGCTAATTGCTCCCACTTTCAATATGTATCCAGATTAAGACTTAGAGTCATCTGGATCAATGTCAAAACTTGCATCGACGTAACCCTTTACGACGAACCTTTTTGTCACCTCCATAATCGAGAAACATATCCTTATTCCAGTAAGGATAATTTTGACCGCTGTCCAGTGATCTACTCCTAGATCACTATTGTACTCCCTTGCCAAAAACAGTGTAGGGTATACAATAGGTTTGGTACACAACATGGCATACTTTATAGAACCTATGGCCAAGGCATAGGGAATGACTTTCATTCTCATTCTATTTTTTGCCGTGGTCGCGCTTTGAGTCTTACTCAATTTCACACCTTGTAACACAGGCAAGAATTCTTTCTTTGACTGTTCCATTTTGAACTAATTCAAAATCTTGTCAAGGTATGTACTCATTGAAAAAACTTATCAAGCGTCTTGATCTATCTCTATAGATCTTGATGCTCAACATGTAAGCAGCTTCACCGAGGTCTTTCTTTGAAAAAACTCCTTTCAAACACTCCTTTATGCTTTGCAGAATAATTCTACATTATTTCCGATCAACAATATGTCATTCACATATACTTATCAGAAATGTTGTAGTGCTCCCACTCACTTTCTTGTAAATACAGGCTTCGCCGCAAGTCTGTATAAAACTATATGCTTTGATCAATTTATCAAAGCATATATTCCAACTCCGAGATACTTGCACCAGTCCATAGATGGATCGCTGGAGCCTGCATATTTAGTTAACACCTTTAGGATCGACAAAACCTTCTAGTTGCATCGTATACAACTCTTCTTTAATAAATCCAATAAGGAATGCAGTTTTGTTTATCCATTTGCCAGATTTCATAAAATGCGGCAATTGCTAACATGATTCAGACAGACCTAAGCATAGATACGAGTGAGAAACTCTCATCGTAGTCAACACCTTGAACTTGTCGAAAACCTTTTGCGACAATTCTAGCTTTGTAGATAGTAACACAACTATCAGCGTCCGTCTTCCTCTTGAAGATCCATTGATTTTCTATGGCTTGCCGATCAACAGGCAAATCCATCAAAGTCCATACTTTGTTCTCATACATGGATCATATCTCAGATTTCATGGCCTCAAACCATTTCGCGGAATCTGGGCTCATCATCGCTTCCTCATAGTTCGCAAGTTCGTCATGGTATAGTAAAATGACTTCCAGAACAGGATTACCGTACCACTCTGGTGCGGATCTCACTCTGGTTTACCTACAAGATTCAGTAGTAACTTGATCTGAAGTTACATGATCATCATCATTAGCTTCCTCACTAATTGGTGTAGTAGTCACAAGAACAGATTTCTGTGATGAACTACTTTCCAATAAGGGAGCAGGTACAGTTACCTCATCAAGTTCTACTTTCCTCCCACTCACTTCTTTCGAGAGAAACTCCTTCTCTAGAAAGGATCCATTCTCAGCAATGAATATCTTGCCTTCGGATCTGTGATAGAAGGTGTAACCAACATTTTCTTTTGGGTATCCTATAAAGATGCACTTCTTCGATTTGGGTTTGAGCTTATCAGGTTGAAGCTTTTTCACATAAGCATCACAACCCCAAATTTTAAGAAACGACAACTTTGGTTTCTTGTTAAACCACAGTTCATATAGTGTCGTCTCAACGGATTTAGATGGTTCCCTATTTAACGTGAATGCAGCTGTCTCTAATGCATAACCCCAAAACGATAGTGGTAAATCGGTAAGAAACATCATAGATTGCACTATATCCAATAAAGTATGGTTTATGATGTTCGGACACACCATTATGCTATGGTGTTCCAGGTGGCATGAGTTTGTGAAACTATTCCACATTGTTTTAATTGAAGACCAAACTCGTAACTCAAATATTCGTCTCTGTGATTAGATCGTAGAAACTTTATTTTCTTGTCACGATGATTTTCCACTTCACTCTGAAATTCTTTGAAGTTTTCAAATGCTTCAGACTTATGTTTCATCAAGTAGATATACCCATATCTGCTCAAATCATCTGTGAAGGTCAGAAAATAATGATACCCGCCGCAAGCCTTAACACTCATCGGATCGCATACATCAGTATGTATTATTTCCAATAAGTCAGTTGCTCGCTCCATTATTCCGGAGAACGGAGTCTTAGTCATCTTGCCCATGAGGCATGGTTCACAAGCATCAAGTGATTCATAATCAAGTGATTCCAAAAACCCATCAGCATGGAGTTTCTTCATGCGCTTTACACCAATATGACCTAAACGGCAGTGCCACAAATAAGTTGCACTATCATTATTAACTTTGCATCTTTTGGTTTCAATATTATGAATATGTGTATCACTACGATCGAGATCCAACGAACCATTTTCATTGGGTGTGTAACCATATAAGGTTTTATTCATGTAAACAGAACAACAATTTATTCTCTTACTTAAATGAATAACCATATTGCAATAAACATGATCAAATCATATTTATGCTCAACGCGAACACCAAATAACACTTATTTAGGTTCAACACTAATCCCGAAAGTATAGGGAGTGTGCGATGATGATCATATCAATCTTGGAACTACTTCAAACACACATCATCACCTTACCCTTAACTAGTCTCTGTTCATTCTGCAACTCCCAATTCAAGTTACTAATCTTAGCAACTGAACTAGTATCTAATACTGAGGGGTTGCTATAAACACTAGTAAAGTACACATCAATAACATGTATATCAAATATACTTATGTTCACTTTGCCATCCTTCTTATCCGCCAATCACTTGGGGTAGTTCCGCTTCCAGTGACCAGTCCCTTTGCAGTAGAAGCACTTAGTCTCAGGCTTAGGACCAGATTTGGGCTTCTTCACTTGAGCAGCAACTTGCTTGCTGTTTTTCTTGAAGTTCCCCTTTTTTCCTTTGCCCTTTTCTTGAAACTAGTGATCTTGTCAACCATCAACACTTGATGCTCTTTCTTGATTTCTACCTTCATCGATTTCATCATCATGAAAAGCTCGGGAGTCGTTTTCGTCATCCCTTGCATACTATAGTTCATCATGAAGTTCTACTAACTTGGTGATGGTGACTAGAGAATTCTGTCAATCACTATCTTATCTGGAAGATTAACTCCCACTTGATTCAAGCGATTGTAGTACCCAGACAATCTGAGCACATGCTCACTAGTTGAGAGATTCTCCTCCATCTTTTAGCTATAGAACTTGTTGGAGACTTCATATCTCTCAACTCGGGTATTTGCTTGAAATATTAACTTCAACTCCTGGAACATCTCATATGGTCCATGACGTTCAAAACGACTTTGAAGTCCCGATTCTAAGCCGTTAAGCATGGTGCACTAAACTATCAAGTAGTCATCATATTGAGCTAGCCAAACGTTCATAACGTCTGCATCTGCTCCTGCAATAGGTATGTCACCTAGTGGTGCATCAAGGACATAATTCTTCTGTGCAGCAATGAGGATAAACCTCAGATCACGGATCCAATCCGCATCATTGCTACTAACATCTTTCAACACAATTTTCTCTAGGAACATATCAAAATAAACACAGGGAAGCAACAATGTGAGCTATTGATCTACAACATAATTTGCAAAATACTACCAGGACTAAGTTCAATTAATCATATTACTTAAGAACTCCCACTTAGATAGACATCCCTCTAATCCTCTAAGTGATCACGTGATCCAAATGAACTAAACCATGTCCGATCATCACGTGAGATGGAGCAGTTTCATTGGTGAACATCACTATGTTGATCATATCTACTATATGATTCACGCTCGACCTTTCGGTCTCCGTGTTCCGAGGCCATATCTATATATGCTTGGCTCGTCAAGTATAACCTGAGTATTCCGCGTGTGCAACTGTTTTGCACCCGTTGTATTTGAACGTAGAGCCTATCACACCCGATCATCACATGGTGTCTCAGTACGAAGAACTTTCGCAACGGTGCATACTCAGGGAGAACACTTCTTGATAATTAGTGAGAGATCATCTTAAAATGCTACCGTCAATCAAAGTAAGATAAGATGCATAAAAGATAAACATCACATGCAATCAATATAAGTGATATGATATGGCCATCATCTTGTGCTTGTGATCTCCATCTTCGAAGCACCGTCGTGATCACCATCGTCACTGGCGTGACACCTTGATCATCATCGTAGCATCGTTGTCGTCTCACCAATCTTATGCTTCCACGACTATCGCTACCGTTTAGTGATAAAGTAAAGCATTACAGCGCAATTGCATTGCATACACTAAAGTGACAACCATATGGCTCCTGCCAGTTGCCGATAACTTGGTTACAAAACATGATCATCTCATACAATAAAATTTTAGCATCATGTCTTGACCATATCACATCACAACATGCCCTGCAAAAACAAGTTAGACGTCCTCTACTTTGTTGTTGCAAGTTTTACGTGGCTGCTACGGGCTTAAGCAAGAACCAATCTTACCTACGCATCAAAACCACAACGATAGTTTGTCAAGTTGGTGCTGTTTTAACCTTCGCAAGGACCGGGCGTAGCCACACTCGGTTCAACTAAAGTTGGAGAAACTGACACCCGCTAGCCACCTTTGTGCAAAGCACGTCGGGAGAACCGGTCTCGCGTAAGCGTATGCATAATGTCGGTCCAGGCCGCTTCGTCCAACAATACCGCCGAACCAAAGTATGACATGCTGGTAAGCAGTATGACTTATATCGCCCACAACTCACTTGTGTTCTACTCGTGCATATAACATCAACACATAAAACCTAGGCTCTGATACCACTGTTGGGGAACGTAGTAATTTCAAAAAAATTCCTACGCACACGCAAGATCATGGTGATGCATAGCAACGAGAGGGGAGAGTGTGATGTACATACCCTCGTAGACCGACAGCGGAAGCGTTATGACAACGCGGTTGATGTAGTCGTACGTCTTCACGGCCCGACCGATCAAGCACCGAAACTACGGCACCTCCGAGTTCTAGCACACGTTCAGCTCGATGACGATCCCCGGACTCCGATCCAGCAAAGTGTCGGGGAAGAGTTCCGTCAGCACGACGGCGTGGTGACGATCTTGATGTTCAGCTGTCGCAGGGCTTCGCCTAAGCACCACTACAATATTATCGAGGATTATGGTGGAGGGGGGCACCGCACACGGCTAAGAGAATGATCACGTGGATCAACTTGTGTGTCTAGGGGTGCCCCTGCCCCCGTATATAAAGGAGCAAGGGGAGGAGGCCGGCCGGCCCTATAGGTGCGCCAAGGAGGAGTCCTCCTAGTAGGAGTAGGACTCCTACTAGGAGGGGGGAAGGAAGTGGGGAGGGAGAAGGAAAGGGGGGCGCCGCCCCCCTCTCCTAGTCCAATCCGGACCAAGGGGGGAGGAGGCGCGCGGCCCACCCTGGCTGCCCCTCTCTCTCTCCACTAAGGCCCATATGGCTCATTACTTCCCCAGGGGGGGGGGTTCCGGTAACCCTCCGGCTCTCCGGTTTTCTCCGAAATCACCCGGAACACTTCCGGTGTCCGAATATAGCCGTCCAATATATCAATCTTTATGTCTCGACCATTTTAAGACTCCTCGTTATGTCCGTGAGCACATCTGGGACACCGAACTAACTTCGGTACATCAAAACTCATAAACTCATAATATAACTATCATCGAAACCTTAAGCGTGCGGACCCTACGGGTTCGAGAACAATGTAGACATGACCGAGACACGTCTCCGGTCAATAACCAATAGCGGAACCTGGATGCTCATATTGGCTCCCACATATTCTACGAAGATCTTTATCGGTCAGACCGCATAACAACATACGTTGTTCCCTTTGTCATCGGTATGTTACTTGCTCGAGATTCGATCGTCGGTATCTCAATACCTAGTTCAATCTTGTTACCGGCAAGTCTCTTTACTCGTTTCGTAATACATCATCTCGTAACTAACTCATTAGTTGCAATGCTTGCAAGGCTTATGTGATGTGCATTACCGAGAGGGCCCAGAGATACCTCTCCGACAATCGGAGTGACAAATCCTAATCTCGAAATACGCCAACCCAACATGTACCTTTGGAGACACCTGTAGAGCTCCTTTACAATCACCCAGTTACGTTGTGACGTTTGGTAGCACACAAAGTGTTCCTCCGATAAACGGGAGTTGCATAATCTCATAGTCATAGGAACATGTATAAGTCATGAAGAAAGCAATAGCTACATACTAAATGATCGAGTGCTAAGCTAACGGAATGGGTCAAGTCAATCACATCATTCTCCTAATGATGTGATCCCGTTAATCAAATAACAACTCTTTGTGTATGGTTAGGAAACATAACCATGTTTGATTAACGAGCTAGTCAAGTAGAGGCATACTAGTGACACTCTGTTTGTCTATGTATTCATACATGTATTATGTTTCCGGTTAATAAAATTCTAGCATGAATAATAAAAATTTATCATGAAATAAGGAAATAAATAATAACTTTATCATTGCCTCTAGGGCATATTTCCTTCAGGTTTCTCCCAAGCAGTTTTCAGGGAATTTCCTCTGTGAGGAGCCGAATGGATCTAGGATCCAATCTCTTTAATAGGCACTCTTCCTTGCATGGACGGGGTGTTATCTGCAAAAATACCTTGACCTTCCGCCTTCACTTGAGATGTGGAAGGCAAAGTTATTTAACGCACAGAGGTCGAGGAGAGCGACATTGAACCGATGGACTAATGCATCACTTGGAGGAACCCGCCTTGCAAAGCCGAAGACAATTTGTGTGACGAACACCTCATGATTGAAAGACTGGTTCGGGGGCTACTGAGGTAGTCCTGGACTAAGGGGTCCTCGGCGTCCAGCTTGTTATCCATGGGCCGGACTGATGGGCTGTGAAGACATGAAGGCCGAAGACTGTACCTGTGTTCGGATTGGACTCTCCTTGGCATGGAAGGCAAGCTTGGCGACTGACTATGAAGATTCCTTCTTATGTAACTGACTCTATGTAACCCTAGATTTCCCTCCCGGTGTCTATATAAATCGGAGGGGTTAGTCCGGAAAGGATATATTCATTACCATAGTCATACAGGCTAGGCTTCTAGGGTTTAGCCATTATGATCTCGTGGTAGATCAACTCTTGTAACACTCATATTCATAAAGATCAATCAAGTAGGACGTAGGGTATTACCCCCATAGAGAGGGCCCGAACCTGGGTAAACATCGTGTCCCTCGTCTCCTGTTACCATCGATCCTAGACGCACAGTTCGGGACCCCCTACCCGAGATCCGCCGGTTTTGACACCGACAGCGGTGCTTAGGCAAAGCCCTGCGTTTGTAGCATCATCATCACCATCATCGCACCGTCGTGCTGACGGAACTCTCCCATGAAGCTCTGCTGGATCAGAGTTCATGGGACATCATCGAGTTGAACGTCTGCTGAAGTCGGAGGTGTCGTGCGTTCGGTACTTGGATCGGCCCGATCGTGAAGACGTACGACTACATCAACCACATTGTGCTAACGCTTCCGCTTTCGGTCTACGAGGGTACGTGGACACACTCTACCCTCTCATTGCTATGCATCACCATGATCTTGTGTGTGTAGGAATTTTTTGAAATTACTACGTTCCCCAACAATGGCATCCGAGCCTGGTTTATGCGTAAATGTTATATGCAAGAGTAGAACACAAGTGAGTTATGGACGATACAAGTCATACTGCTTACCATCATGTCACACTTTGGTTCGGCGGTATTGTTGGATGAAGCGGCCTGGACCGACATTACGCGTACGCTTATGCGAGACTGGTTCTACTGACGTGCTTTGCACACAGGTGGCTGGCGGGTGTCAGTTTCTCCAACTTTAGTTGAATCGAGTGTGGCTACGCCCGGTCCTTGAGAAGGTTAAAACAGCACTAACTTGACAAACTATCCTTGTGGTTTTGATGCGTAGGTAAGAACGGTTCTTGCTCAGCCCATAGCAGCCACGTAAAACTTGCAACAACAAAGTAGAGGATGTCTAACTTGTTTTTGCAGGGCATGTTGTGATGTGATATGGTCAAGACATGATGCTATATTTTATTGTATGAGATGATCATGTTTTGTAACCGAGTTATCGGGAACTGGCAGGAGCCATATGGTTGTCGCTTTATTGTATGCAATGCAATCGCCCTGTAATGGCTTCACTTTATCACTAAGTGGTAGCGATAGTCGTAGAAGAAATATTTGGCGAGACGATGACGATGCTACGATGGAGATCAAGGTGTCCCGCCGGTGACGATGGTGATCATGACGGTGCTTCAGAGATGGAGATCACAAGCACAAGATGATGATGGCCATATCATATCACTCATATTGATTGCATGTGATGTTTATCTTTTATGCATCTTATTTTGCTTAGTACGACAGTAGCATTATAAGATGATCTCTCACTAAATTTCAAGGTACAAGTGTTCTCCCTGAGTATGCACCGTTGCGAAAGTTCGTCATGCCGAGACACCACGTGATGATCGAGTGTTATAAGCTCTACGTTCACATACAATGGGTGCAAACCGGTTTTGCACACGCAGAAATACTCAGGTTAAACTTGACGAGCCTAGCATATGCAGATATGGCCTCCGAACACTAGAGACCGAAAGGTCGAGCGTGAATCATATAGTAGATATGATCAACATAATGATGTTCACCATTGAAAACTACTCCATCTCACGTGATGATCGGACATGGTTTAGTTGATTTGGATCACGTGATCATTTAGATGACTAGAGGGATGTCTATCTAAGTGGGAGTTCTTAAGTAATATGATTAATTGAACTTAAATTTATCATGAACTTAGTCCTAATAGTATTTGCATATCTATGTTGTAGATCAATAGCTCGCACACAGCTTCCCCGTTTATTTTTAATATGTTCCTAGAGAAAATAAATTGAAAGATGTTAGTAGCAATGATTCGGATTGGATCCGTGATCTAAGGATTATCCTCATTGCTGCACAAAAGAATTATGTCCTTGATGCACCTCTAGGTGACGGACCTATTGCAGGAGCATATGCAGACGTTATGAACGTTTGGCAAAGCTCGGTATGATGACTACTTGATAGTTTAGTGCACCATGATTTACGACTTAGAACCGGGAATTCAAAAATGTTTTGAACGCCACGAAGCAGATAAGATGTTCCAAGAGTTGAAATTAGCATTTCAGACTCATGCCCATGTCGAAAGGTATGAGACCTTTGACGAGTACTTTGCCTACAAAATGGAGGAGAATAGCTCAATTAGTGAGCATGTGCTCAGAATGTCTGAGTGCTACAATCACTTGAATCAAGTGGGAGTTAATCTTCCAGATAAGATAGTAATTGACAGAATTCTCTAGTCACTATCACCAAGTTACTAGAACTTCGTGATGAACTATAATATGCAAGGGATAACGGAAATGATTCCCAAGCTCTTCGTGATACGGAAATCGACGAAGGTAGAAATCAAGAAAAGCATCAAGTGTTGATGGTTGACAAGACCACTAGTTTTAAGAAAAAGGGCAAAGGGAAGAAGGGGAACTTCAAGAAGAACGGCAAGCAAGTTGCTGCTCAAGTGAAGAAGCCCAAGTCTAGACCTAAGCCTAAGACTAATTGCTTCTACTGCAAAGGGACTGGTCACTGGAAGCAGAACTGCCCCAAGTATTTGGCAGATAAGAAGGGTGGCAAAGTGAACAAAGGTATATTTTGATATACATGTTATTGATGTGTACTTTACTAGTGTTTATAGAAACCCCTCAGTATTTGATACTAGTTCAGTTGCTAAGATTAGTAACTCGAAACGGGAGTTGCAGAATGAACAGAGACTAGTTAAGGGTGAAGTGACGATGTGTGTTGGAAGTGGTTCCAAAATTGATATGATCATCATCGCACACTCCCTATACTTTTAGGATTAGTGTTGAACCTAAAAATAAATGTTATTTGGTGTTTGCGTTAAGCAAGAATATGATTGGATCATTTTTATTGCAATACGATTATTCATTTAAGTCAAAGAATAATTGTTGTTCTATTTACATGAATAAAACCTTCTATGGTCATACACTCAATATAAATGGTTTATTGAATCTCAATCGTAGTGATACACATATTCATAATATTGAAGCCAAAAGATGCAAAGTTAATAATGATAGTGCAACTTATTTGTGGCACTGCCATTTAGGTCATATTGGTGTAAAGCGCATGAAGAAACTCCATGCTGATGGGTTTTTGGAATCACTTGATTATGAATCACTTGATGCTTGCGAACCATGCCTCATTGGCAAGATGACTAAGACTCTGTTCTCCGTAACAATGGAGCGAGCAACTGACTTATTGGAAATAATACATACTGATGTATGCAGTCCGATGAGTGTTGAGGCTCGCGGCGGGTATCATTATTTTCTGACCTTCACAGATGATTTGAGCAGATATGGGTATGTCTACTTGATGAAACATAAGTCTGAAACATTTGAAAAGATCAAAGAATTTCAGAGTGAAGTGGAAAATCATCATAACAAGAAAAAAAAAATTTGTGATCTGATCGTGGAGGAGAATATTTGAGTTACGAGTTTGGTCTTCATTTGAAATAATGCGGAATAGTTTCGCAACTCACGCCACCTGGAGCACCACAGCGTAATGGTGTGTCCGAACGTCATAACCGTACTTTATTAGATATGGTGCGATCTATGATGTCACTTACCGATTTATCACTATCATGTTGGGGTTATGCCTTAGAGACACTTGCATTCACATTAAATAGGGCACCATCTAAATCCATTGAGACGACACCATATGAACTGTGGTTTGGCTAGAAACCTAAGCTGTCGTTTCTTAAAGTTTGGGGCTGCGATGCTTATGTGAAAAAGTTTTGACCTGATAAGCTCGAACCCAGATCGGAGAAATGTGTCTTCATAGAGTACCCAAAGGAAACTGTTGGGTACACCTTTCTATCACAGATCCAAAGGCAAGATCTTTGTTGCTAAAAGTGGATCCTTTCTAGAGAAGGAGTTTCTCTCGAAAGAAGTGAGTGGGAGGAATGTAGAACTTCATGAGGTAATTGTACCTTCTCCCGAATTGGAATGTAGTTCATCACAGAAATCAATTCTAGTGATCTCTACACCAATTAGTGAGGAAGCTAATGATGATGATCATGAAACTTCATATCAAGTTACTACCGAACCTCGTAGGACAACCAGAGTATGGTCCACACCAGAGTGGTACGGTAATCCTTTCTGGAAGTCATGTTACTAGACCATGACGAACCTACGAACTATGAGGAAGCGATGATGAGCCCAGATTCAGCGAAATGGCTTGAGGCCATGAAATCTGAGATGGGATCCATGTATGAGAACAAAGTATGGACTTTGATTGACTTGCCCGATGATCGGTGAGTCATTAAGAATAAATGGATCTTCAAGAGGAAGATGGACGCTGATAGTAGTGTTACTATCTACAAAGCTCGAATTGTCGCAAAATGTTTTCGACAAGTTCAAGGTGTTGACTACGATGAGATTTTCTCACTCGTATCGATGCTTAAAAGTCTGTCTGAATCATGTTAGCAGTTGCCGCATTTTATGAAATCTAGCAAATGGTTGTCAAAACTGTATTCCTTCATGGATTTCTTAAAAGAATAGTTGTATATGATGCAACCAGAAGGTTTTGTCGATCCTAAAGGTGCTAAAAAAATGAGCAAGCTCCAGCGATCCATCTATGGACTGGTGCAACCATCTCAGAGTTGGAATATATGCTTTGATAAAGTTATCAAAGCATATGGTTTTATACACACTTGTGGTGAAGCCTATATTTACAAGAAAGTTAGTGGGAGCACTACAGCATTTCTGATAAGTATATGTGAATGACATATTGTTGATCGGAAATAATGTAGAATTTTCTGGAAAGCATAAAGGAGTGTTTTTAAAAGAGTTTTTCAAAGAAAGACCTCGATGAAGCTGCTTACACATTGAGCATCAAGATCTATAGAGATAGATCAAGATGCTTGATAAGTTTTTTCAATAAGTACATACCTTGACAAGATTTTTAAGTAGTTCAAAATGGAACAGTCAAAGAAGGAGTTCTTGCCTGTGTTGCAAGGTGTGAAGTTGAGTAGAGATTCAAAACCCGACCACGGCAGAAAATAGAAAGAGAATGAAAAGTCATTCCCTATGCCTGAGTCATAGGTTCTATAAAGCATGTTATGCTGTTTACCAGTCCTATTGTATACCTTAGCATTTTTCTGGCAAGGGAGTACAATAGTGATCTAGGAGTAGATCACTGGACAGCGATCAAAATTATCCTTAGATGACTAAGGAAATATTTCTCGGTTATGAAGGTGATAAAAGAGTTTGTCGTAAAGAGTTACGTCGATGCAAGCTTTTTACATCGATCTAGATGACTCTAAGTCTTGATCTGGATACATATTGAAAGTGGGAGCAATTAGCTAGAATAGCTCCGTGCAGAGCATTGTAGACATAGAAATTTGCGAAATGCATACGGAGCTGAATGTTGCAGACCCGTAGACTAAACTTCTCTCAAAAGCAAAACATGATCACTCTTTGGGTATTAATCACATAGCGATGTGAACTAGATTATTGACTCTAGTAAACCCTTTGGGTATTAGTCACATGGAGATGTGAACTAATCACATAAAGATGTGAACTATATTATTGACTCTTGTGCAAGTGGGAGACTGAAGGAAATATGCCCTAGAGGCAATAATAAAGTTATTATTGATTTCCTCATATCATGATAAATGTTTATTATTCATGCTAGAATTGTATTAACCGGAAATGTGGTACATGTGTGAATACATAGACAAATAGAGTGTCACTAGTATGCCTCTACTTGACTAGCTCATTAATCAAAGATGGTTAAGTTTCCTAACCATAGACATGAGTTGTCATTTGATTAACGAGATCACATCATTAGGAGAATGATCTTATTGACTTGACCCATTCCGTTAGCTTAGCACTTGATCGTTTAGTTTACTGCTATTACTTTCTTCATGACTCATACATGTTCCTATCACTATGAGGTTATTTAACTCCCGATTACCGGAGGAACACTTTGTGTGCTACCAAATGTCACAACGTAACTGGGTGATTATAAAGGTTCTCTATAGGTGTCTCTGATGGTACTTGTTGAGTTGGTATAGATCAAGATTAGGATTTATCACTCCGATTGTCGGAGAGGTATCTCTGGGCCCACTCGGTAATGCACATCACTATAAGCCTTGCAAGCATTGTAACTAATGAGTTAGTTGTGAGATGATGTATTATGGAACGAGTAAAGAGACTTGCCGGTAACGAGATTGAACTAGGTATTGAGATACCAATGATCAAATCGCGGGCAAGTAACATACCGATGACAAAGGGAACAACGTATGTTGTTATGCAGTTTGACCGATAAAGATCTTCGTAGAATATGTGGGAGCCAATATGAGCATCCAAGTTCCGCCATTGGTTATTGACCGGAGATGTGTCTCGGTCATGTGTACATAGTTCTCGAACCCGTAGGGTCCGCACGCTTAAAGTTCGGTGACGATCGGTATTATGAGTTTTTGTGTTTTGATGTACCGAAGGTAGTTCGTAGTCCCAGATATGATCACGGACATGACGAGGAGTCTCTAAATGGTCAAGACGTAAAGATCGATATATTGGACGACTATATTCAGACACCAAAAGTGTTCCGGGTGGTTTAGGAGAAAACCGGAGTGCCGGAGGGTTACCGGAACTCCCCCGGGAGAAATAATGGGCCTTATGGGCTTTAGTGGAGAGAGAGAGGGCTGGCCTAGGGCAGGCCGCGCGCCCCTCCCCCTCTGGTCCGAATTGGACTAGGAGAGGGGGGGCGGCCCCCCCTTTCCTTCTCCCTCTCCCCCTTCCTTTCCCCCTCCTAGTAGGAGTAGGAAAGAGGGGAGTCCTACTCCTACTGGGAGGAGGACTCCTCCTCCTAGCGCGCCTACAAGGGTCGGCCGGCCTCCCCCCTTGCTCCTTTATATACGGGGGTAGGGGGCACCTCTAGACACAAGTTGATCTGTTGATCTCTCCCAGCCGTGTGTGGTGCCCCCCTCCACCATAATCCACCTCCATCATATCGTAGTGGTCCTTAGGTGAAGCCCTGCATCGGTAGCACCATCATCACCGTCATCACGCCGGCGTGCTGACGGAACTCTCCCATGAAGCTCTACTAGATCGAAGTTCGTGGGACGTCATCAAGCTGAACGTGTGCTGAACTCGAAGGTGTCGTGCGTTCGGTACTTGGACCGGTCGGATCGTGAAGACGTACGACTACATCAACCATGTTGTGCCAACGCTTCTGCTTTTGGTCTACGAGGGTACGTGGACACGCTCTCCCCTCTCGTTGCTCTGCATCACCATGATCCTGTGTGTGGGTAGGAATTTTTTTGAAATTACTACGTTCCCCAACATATCCTTTATACATCTTATTTTGCTTAGTTTGGCGGTATCATTATAAGATGATCTCTCACTGAATTTCAAGGTATAAGTGTTCTCCCTGAGTATGCATCATTGCGATAGTTCGTTGTGCCGAGACACCACGTGATGATCAGGTGTGATAAGCTCTACGTTCACATACAACGGGTGCAAGCCAGTTTTGCACACGCGGAATACTCGGGTTAAACTTGACGAGCCTAGCATATGCAAATATGGCCTCCGAACACTAGAGACCGAAATGTCGATCGTGAATCATATAGTAGATATGATCAACATAGTGATGTTCACCATTGAAAACTACTCCATCTCATGTGATGATTAGACATGGTTTAGTTGATATGGATCACGTGATCACTTAGATGATTAGAGGGATGTCTATCTAAGTGGGAGTTCTTAAGTAATATGATTAATTGAACTTTGATTTATGATGAACTTAGTCCTGATAGTATTTGCATAACTATGTTGTAGATCAATAGATCGCGATGTAGCTCCCCGTTTATTTTGATATGTTCCTAGAGAAAAACTATGTTGAAAGATGATAGTGGCAATGATACAAACTAGGTCCGTGATATGAGGATTATCCTCATGCTGCACAGAATAATTGTGTCCTTGATGCACCACTAGGTGACAGAACTATTGCAGGAGCAGATGCAGACGTTATGAACGTTTAGCAAGCTCTATATGATGACTACTTGATAGTTTAGTGCACCATGCTTTACGGCTTAGAACCGGGACTTCAAAAATGTTTTGAATGCTACGGAGCATATAAGATGTTCCAAGAGTTGAAATTGGTATTTCATACTCATGCCCGTGTCGAGAGGTATGAGACCTCTGACAGTACTTTGCCTACAAGATGGAGGAGTATATCTCAACCAGTGAGCATGTGCTCAGATTGTCTGGGTACTACAATTGCTTGAATCAAGTGGGAGTTAATCTTCCAGATAAGATAGTAATTGAAAAAGTTCTCTAGTCACTATCACCAAGTTACTAGAACTTCGTGATGAACTATGATATGCAAGGGATGATGAAAGTAATTCCCGAGCTCTTCGTAATGCTGAAATCGGCGAAGGTAGAAATCAAGAAAGAGCATCAAGTGTTGTTGGTTGACAAGACCACTAGTTTCAAGAAAAGGGCAAAGGGATAGAAAGGGAACTTCAATAAGAATGACAAGCAAGTTGTCACTCCCGTGAAGAAGCCCAAAACTAGACCCAAGCCTAAAACTAAGTGCTTCTACTGCAAAGGAAATGGTCAATGGAAGTGGAACTGCCCCAGATACTTGGGGGATAAGAAGGATGGCATAGTGAACAAAGGTATATTGGATATACATGTTATTGATGTGTACTTTACTAGTGTTTATAGCAACCCCTCGACATTTGATACTTGTTCAGTTGCTAAGAGTAGTAACTCGAAACGGGAGTTGCAGAATGAACATAAACTAGTTAAGGTGAAGTGGCGATGTGTGTTGGAAGTAGTTCCAAGATTGATATGATCATCATCGCACACTCCCTATACTTTCGGGATTAGTGTTGAACCTAAATAAATGGTATTTGGTGTTTGCGTTGAGCATGACTATGATTTGATCATGTTTATTGCAATACGGTTATTCATTTAAGTTAGATAATAATTGTTGTTCTGTTTACATGAATAAAACCTTCTATGGTCATACACCCAATGAAAATGGTTTGTTGGATCTCGATCGTAGTGATACACATATTCATAATATTGAAGCCAAAAGATGCAAAGTTAATAATGATAGTGCAACTTATCTGTGGCACTGCCATTTAGGTCATATTGGTGTAAAGCGCATGAAGAAACTCCATGTTGATGGGCTTTTGGAATCACTTGATGCTTGCGAACCATGCCTCGTGGGCAAGATGACTAAGACTCCGTTCTCCGGAACAATGGAGCGAGCAACTGACTTATTGGAAATAATACATACAGATGTATGCGATCCGATGAGTGTTGAGGCTCGCAGCGGGCATCATTATTTTTTGACCTTCACAGATGATTTGAGCAGATATGGGTATATCTACTTGATGAAACACAAGTCTGAAACGTTTGAAAAGTTCAAAGAATATCAAAGTGAAGTGGAAAATCATCTTAACAAGAAAATAAAGTTTCTACGATCTGATCGCGGAGGCAAATATTTGAGTTACGAGTTTGGCCTTCATTTAAAACCGTGGAATAGTTTCACAACTCACGCCACCCGGAACACCATAGCTTAATGGTGTGTCCGAATGTCGTAACCGTACTTTGTTAGATATGGTGCGATTTATTATGTCTCTTACCGATTTACCACTATTTTTTGGGGTTATGCATTAGACACAGCTGCATTCACGTTAAATAGGGCACCATCTAAATTAGTTGAGAAGACACCATATGAACTATGGTTTAGCAAGAAACCTAAATTGTCGTTTCTTAAAGTTTGGGGCTGTGATGCTTATGTGAAAAAGTTTCAACCTGATAAGCTCGAGCCCAAATTGGAGAAATGCGTCTTCATAGGATACCCAAAGGAAACTATTGGGTACACCTTCTATCACAAATCCAAAGGCAAGATATTCGTTGCTAAGAATGGATCCTTTCTAGAGAAGAAGTTTCTCTCGAAAGAAGTGAGTGGGAGGAAAGTAGAAGTTGATGAGGTAATTGTACCTTCTCCCGAATTGGAAAGTAGTTCATCCTAGAAATCAGTTCCAGTGATTCCTACACCAATTAGTGAGGAAGTTAATGATAGTGATCATGAAACTTCAGATCAAGTTACTACCGAACCTCGTAGGTCAACCAGAGTAAGATTCGCACCAGAGTCATACGGTAATCCTGTTCTGGAGGACATGTTACTTGACCATGACGAACCTATGAACTATGAGGAAGCGATGATGAGCCCAGATTCCGCGAAATGGTTTGAGGACATGAAATCTGAGATGGGATCCATG
Organism: Triticum urartu; assembly: GCF_003073215.2. Taxonomy (NCBI): domain Eukaryota; kingdom Viridiplantae; phylum Streptophyta; class Magnoliopsida; order Poales; family Poaceae; genus Triticum; species Triticum urartu. Next base: position 213,634,212 of record NC_053024.1, on the reverse strand, counting down.
TATGAGAACAAAGTATGGACTTTGATTGACTTGCCCGATGATCGGTGAGCCATTAAGAATAAATGGATCTTCAAGAGGAAGACAGATGCTGATAGTAGTGTTACTATCTACAAAGCTTGGATTGTCGCAAAAGGTTTTTGACAAGTTCAAGGTGTTGTCTACGATGATAATTTCTCACTCGTATCGATGCTTAGAGTCTGTCCGGATCATGTTAGCAGTTGCCGCATTTTATGAAATCTGGGAAATGGATGTCAAAACTGCATTCCTTAATGGATATCTCAAAGAAGAGTTGTATATGATGCAACCAGAAGGTTTTGTCTATCCAAAAGGTGCTAACAAAGTGTGCAAGCTCCAGCGATCCATTTATGGACTGGTGCAAGCCTCTCGGAGTTGGAATATACACTTTGATAGTGTGATCAAAGCATACGGTTTTATACAGACTTGTAATGAAGCTTGTATTTACAAGAAGTGAGTGGGAGCACTACAACCCACTACTGCAGGATGCTGCTAACACGACACTATGATCAGAGACCCTTCGAGAAACTGTGTGCGATGCAATGATCGCAAACGGTGCTGTATGAAAACCGTCAGAAATGTGTAAAATGTTTGCGATGATGAATGCATCAAACACGGTTTAGGTTTTAGTTGTGTGTGCGATGAAGGGCATACGGTTTAGTTCAATGAACTGTTTGCGATGAGGCAACACAAAAGAAACGGGCAGCCAGATGGAGGCGTGTGCGATACACAGCATATGGTTCACTCGGATGAACTGTTTGTGATTAGGCAACACAAAAGAAATGGACAGCCCGATCAAGGTGTGTGCAATGTACAGCATAAGGTTCACTCGGATGAACTATTTGTGATTAGCCAAGAGAACAGGAATGATTCAATATAACAAGATGTGTGTGATACGCAGCTAACAGGTCTGTAATCAGAAATGTGTGCAAAGACCGATAATAACGCAGACGATTGCTTCTAATAAGATGTATGTGATATGCTCTGTCTATACAACATATATTGGCCATTGTGGGACGGGCGGTCATCTGGATACGCCATAAGGATGTGAAGAGGCATTCCTATCAGCAAGGACTAGCTGTTCCACCAGTAGCTTATGTAAGAAAACTATCAAGTTAAATGTGCTCAGGCTGGAGCAGCCATCGGATGGATGACTGGATGAGAAGTTGTGTCGATGTTAAATTAGGTTTACCTCGAGGTCCTTGTTTTTTAAACACATGTTAAAGAAGGTCTACCGCATTACTTTTTGACAATGTGCGATACATGGCATAGAGTTGATCCATCCGACCTATTTGTGATGGAATAGGCCGTGTGTGTTGTGGGCAAACTCTTGCTAGTATTCAACTATTTGGGATTGATGAATTCATCACCGACGGGATCCCTAGTGTGGTCTGTGTTCATCTGATTATCATCTACTTCTTGTGCTATCTTGATGCTAAGTTTCCATTAATTGATGGCGTTTTATGAACACGCCACCGTTTCCCGCCATTTCCTCACCTATTTCCCGCCACCCTGCTATATTGCGCATAGGGGGCGCACGACGCACGGAGGGCGACAAGCGCAGCCTGTAGCACATCCACCTTTTCCAAGCATGCCAACCCACCAAAGCGCCGCCTCTGCCATCAACCTCGTCGACAAGGAAAACGAGCAGGCACCACGGCTCGTCGAGGCCGAGGCGCTCCTCGACAATGCAATGGATGACACTGTGATGCGCGTCATCGCCAGGGTTGAGCAGACCTTTGGCGCATGGCGCTTGAGCGTCACGGATCAAGATAGGCATGTCAGTGCCGACAGGCTGCAGCTCACCGCACAACATGATCGATGGCGCACCGCAGAGGAAGATAGGCGCATCCGCGCCGATAGGCTGTGGCTCGTTGCACGGAGAGACTGTTGGAGCACCGCAGAGCGAGAGGTGAGGCGCGCCGCACAGCAAGAGCGGATCCATCGGCGCTTGCCTATTGTCGACACAGCGTTGCAACTGGGTACACGTCCCGTCAGTACCCCCATTCCTCGCCAGGAGTGGGCAGAGGCCCTCAGCGCCGTACTTGCACCAGATGTCGGCCACGAGGTACTTGCACCGGACGCCCCCCGCGCCGTTCGCATGGGTCCCGCTGTTCGCCTTGTCCCCGGCCCGCTGGATACTAACGCGCTGGTCCGTAGGCTCGTCCGCCTCCTTGGCCAAGCTGTCCACCTGGGCGCAGTAGAGGAACATGGCCGTCGCATCCTCGAGCTGGTGATCTCCGATGAAATAGCCAACTTGGAGCTCGAGATCGTGCTCCAGATGTACCGTGAGCGTGTCGACCACTTGGGCGAACGCCTGCACGAGTTCAGGGAGAGCCAAGAGCTACCCTAGGCAAGGGCTGCTGGTCATGGTCTCATGGACGTATTTTATTTTGAAAAATTGTTTCGACGTGGATAGGTTTGTATTCACAGCAGTCATAGTATTGCTCTGTTTCAATGTGTGTACTCTATTTTCCATTCTTATATGTTCTGTTTCAATGTGTGTATATACGCTTTCCATTATGTATACGTGGATGATAACAGCTAGATTCAAATTAGTATACAAAAATAGATAGAAAATGGAATTCCTAATATATATATATATCATCACATATACGTGATGATACTTAACTACTAGGTACAATGCATAAAATTGAAAACGAACAATACTAAAACTAATAATCCCTCCTAGGGCTAGTATTCCGGCAGCCCCTCAGCAGCAGCTCCCAGGTGCGCGGCGTCTTCCCAGTGCGGAGGCAGTACTCCGACTCCTTTGCCTCGCAGCGCTTGATGTACCGATCTGCCTCTTGCTGGCGGACGCGCGCGGCCGATCTTGCCATTTCGTTGGGCGCCCACCAGAGCGCCTCGTCGATGGCACGCTGGAGCTTATCAGCCCACCTCCACGCAGCAATGAAGCGCCCAGCGCCTATGACCTTCCTCGCGAAGTACCCATCTTCATACAACTCCTCGGCACGACGACGCGCCCGCCCCCAAAGCTCCGCCACCTCCTTTTTCCAGGCAGCATCACGGGCTTCATAGGCCGCCTCGTACCTGGCTTCCTCCTCCGCCATCTCCTTCCTGAACGCCACTTGCCCGGCTTTCTCAGCCGGCAGCAGCGACTTCCAGTCTTCCACAGACAAAGATTGTACTGGCCCCAAAACCAATCCAAAGTTGGGGGGTCCGACGCAATCTCGTCAGGCGGCGCGTAGGGGTCCTCTTCACTGCTAATCGAGTGAGCATCCTTGGGGGGCGGCGACTCCTTGTCGGCGCGTGGGCAGACTGGCGGCGCCATGGCAGAGATTTGAGAGAGAGAGGGCGAGCGAGGGGAGGATGTAGATGATAATGCAGGCGGGACGACGTGGGCAAGGTAGTATTTATTGGCGGCAGGAATATAGATCAACGGGGACAGTACACACGTCGGTTGCCGGAATTTACATGTACTGTAGTTTGAATTACACACAATTCCCGCAGAAAATCCGTGTGTGAACATAATAGCTGATGGTTTCCAATGAAGAACCGTGTCTGATTAATGATCCCCACCATTCACCTACCAAACCTCGAGCCGCGAGATAGACTGTCAATCGTGTGGGGGGCGGTTGTCTTGCCAGATCTTTACATTTTCTTTTTTGAACACTAGATATTTACATTGTCTGATGATTTTTTAACTCACACACAAGTACACAAAAATATGATTTTTCAAACCGTTTGGGTTAGGCGTTGCATGTAGATGTAGTTCCAATTTGAATTACGGTCACTAAATGGATAGAAAATCAATTAAATGTCTTTAGAAGGTCAAATGACCCCTGAAATTTACCAAATTTTCACATGACAGTTGTATTAGTGCAGGTTAAACGTAGGAAAATTTTGAAGGCCGTAAGAGGAAGCTATCTCCCATTCGTCATCAAACATGCATTGTTCCCTCTCGCAACCACGAACCTTCTAGCGAGTTGCTCCGGTTTGTGAGGGGTGTGTGTCCAAACATTTGTCAAACATGCTAATTTTTTTACCACATCATCTTGGTGGCATGAAATTACATCAACCAAGGTTTCATGATTTTCTCATCATTTTTCTATTTTTTTGAATTAAAATGACATGTCACTCCATGCATACGTATGCATGTGTCCATGTCGTGAGACCAATATGTTTGAAAATTCCTTCTAATTTACTGCACATGGAATTAACTTGTACACAAGTACACAGATATGATTTTTCAAACCGTTTTGGTTAGTCGTTGCACGTAGATGTAGTTCAAATTTGAATTACGGTCATTAAATGATTAGAAAATCACTTAAATGTCTTTGAAAGGTCAAATGACCCCTAGAATTTTCCAAATTTTCACATTATAGTTGTAGTAGTGCACGTTAGACGTTGAAAAAATTTCAAGGCCGTAAGAGGAAGCTATCCCCCGTTCGTCATCAATCATGCATTGTTCCCTCTCGGAACGATGAATCTTCTAGCGAGTTGCTCCGGTTTATGAGGGGTGTGTGTCCAAACTTTCGCCAAACATGTCAATTTATTTACCACATCATCTTGGTGGCATGACATTAAATCAAGCTAGGTTTCATGTTTTTCTGATCATTTTTTAATTTTTTGGAATTAAAATGCCATGGCATGTACTCCATGCATGTGCCCATGCCTTGACACCAATATGTTTGAAAATTCCTTCGAATTTACTGCACATGGAATTAACTCTCACACAAGTACACAAAAATATGATTTTTCAAACCGTTATGGTTAGGCGTTGCATGTAGATGTAGTTCAAATTTGAATTATGATCCTCCAATGGTTATAAAATCACTTAAATGTCTTTAAAAGGTCAAATGACCGCTGAAATTTACCAATTTTTCACATGACAGTTGTATTAGTGCATGTTAAACGTAGGAAAAAATTTGAAGGCCGTAAGAGGAAGCTATCTCCCGTTCATCATCAAACAAGCATTGTTCCCTCTCGGAACCACGAACCTTCTAGCGAGTTGCTCCAGTTTGTGAGGGGTGCGTGTCCAAACTTTCGTCAAACATGCCAATTTCTTTACCACATCATCTTGGTGGCATGACATTACATCAACCAAGGTTTAATGTGTTTCTCATCATTTTTCTATTTTTTGAATTAAAATGCCATGTCACTCCATGCATACGTATGCATGTGTCCGTGTCGTGAGACCAATATGTTTGAAAATTCCTTCTAATTTACTGCACATGGAATTAACTCGCACATAAGTACACATATATGATTTTTCAAAACGTTTTGGTTAGGCGTTGCATGTAGATGTAGTTCAAATTTGAATTACGGTCATTAAATAGTTAGAAAATTACTTAAATGTCTTTAAAAGGTCAAATGACCCCTAGAACTTTCCAAAATTTCACATTACAGTTGTAGTAGTGCACGTTAGACGTTGAAAAAATTTCAAGGACGTAAGAGGAAGCTATCTCCCGTTCGTCATCAAACATGCATTGTTCCCTCTTGGAACCATGAACCTTCTAGTGAATTGCTCCTGTTTGTGAGTGGTGTGTGTCCAAACTTTCATCAAACATGCCAATTTCTTTACCACATCATCTTGGTGGCATGACATTAAATCAAGCAAGGTTTCATGTTTTTCTGATCATTTTTTAATTTTTTGGAATTACAATGCCATGGTATGTACTCCATGCATGTGCCCATGCCTTGACACCAATATATTTGAAAATTCCTTCGAATTTACTGCACATAGAATTAACTCGCACACAAGTACACAAAAAAATGATTTTTCAAACCGTTATGGTTAGGCGTTGCATATAGATGTAGTTCAAATTTGAATTACGGTCATTAAATGGTTAGAAAATCACTTAAATGTCTTTAAAAGGTCAAATGGCCCCTGAAATTTACCAAATTTTTACATGACAGTTGTATTAGTGCACATTAAACGTAGGAACATTTTTTGAAGACTGTAAGAGGAAGCTATCTCCCGTTCATCATCAAACATGCATTGTTCCTCTCGGAACCACGAACCTTCTAGCGAGTTGCTCCGGTTTGTGAGGGGTGCGTGTCCAAACGTTCATCAAACATGCCAATTTCTTTACCACATCATCTTGGTGGCATGACATTACATCAACCAAGGTTTCATGTGTTTCTCATCATTTTTCTATTTTTTGAATTAAAATGCCATGACACTCCATGCATACGTATGCATGTGTCCGTGTCGTGGGACCAATATGTTTGAAAATTCCTTATAATTTACTGTACATGGAATTAACTCACACACAAGTACATATATATGATTTTTCAAAATGCTTTGGTTAGGCGTTGCATTTAGATGTAGTTCAAATTTGAATTACGGTCATTAAATGGTTAGAAAATCACTTAAATGTCTTTACAAGGTCAAATGACCCCTAGAATTTTCCAAAATTTCACATTACAGTTGTAGTAGTGCATGTTAGACGTAGAAAAAATTTGAAGGCCCTAAGAAGAACCTATCTTCCATTCGTCATCAAACATGCATTGTTCCTCTCGGAACCACGAACCTTCTAGCGAGTTGCTCCGGTTTGTGAGGGGTGTGTGCCCAAACTTTCGTCAAACATGTCAATTTCTTTACCACATCATCTTGGTGGCATGACATTACATCAACCAAGGTTTCATGTGTTTTTGATTTTTTTTGGAATTAAAATGCCATTCCACTCCATGCATACGTATTCATGCATATGTGTCCATGTCGTGATACAAATATGTTTGAAAATTCCTTCTAGTTTACTGCACATGGAATTAACTCACACACAAGTACACAAATATGATTTTTCAAACCGTTTCGGTTACGCATTGCATGTAGATGTAGTTCAAATTTGAATTACGGTCATTAAATGGCTAGAAAATCACTTAAATGTCTTTAAAAGGTTAAATGACCCCTAGAATTTTCAAAAATTTCACAATACAGTTGTAGTAGTGCACGTTAGACATAGAAAAAAAATTGAAGGCCGTAAGAGGAAGCTATCTCCGGTTCGTCATCAAACATGCATTGTTCCCTCTCGGAACCACGAGCCTTCTAGTGAGTTGCTCCGGTTTGTGAGGGGTGTGTGTCCAAACTTTGGTCAAACATGCCAATTTTTTTACCACATCATCTTGGTGGCATGACATTACATCAACCAAGGTTTCATGTGTTTCTGATTTTTTTTTAAATTAGGATTTGGTCCGATCTGTTCGGCAGATTCCCACACGTTACGCACCCGTTCGCTTGGAATTAAAATGCCATGTCAGCCCATGCTTAATTGTGTCATAGCCGTTAGACCAATATGTTTGAAAATCCTTCCAATTTACTGCACATGGAATTAAATCGCACACAAGTATACGAAATATGAGTTTTCAAACCGTTATGGTTAGCTGTTGCATGTACATGTAGTTCAAATTTCAATTACGGTCATTAAATGGCTAGAAAATCACTTAAATGTCTTAGAAGGTCAAATGACCCCTGCAATTTTCCAAAATTTGACATGACAGTTGTATTAGTACTACAAAATTTCTCGTTCATTTAAAACACCATCCGTTAGCACTTTATTCCAAATTCGTCTTTCACAGCTAATAAAAAATATCTACAACATCACAAACAGTTGTTTTCTGGGAACCGTTTGCGATGAAAATAGCTGGGTCTATTTAGGTCTCCCTCCTTAAGCTTCGCCGGCTCGTCTGCTCTATTACCGGCAACCCCCGAATCCACGAATCCCGATCACCATTCCCGCATCCCCTTCTTGCAAAGATGACGCCATGGAAATGCTTCGTGAAGGCCCATATGATGCCCCCCCCGAGCACCACCGCCTGCGCCGAGAGTGCGGCCGCCTACGCCGAGAGCGCCGCCGCATCCGCATTGAGCGCGGCCGCTTCCGCCGAGAGGGCGTCTGCGGCAGCCAACAGGGCAGCTGTAGCAGCTGAGACGGCTGCAGCTGCTGCCGCGACGGCGGCTGCAAATGCCGAGAGCGCTCAAGCTGCCGTCCGTGCCGCTGGTGTCGCCCTGGCCTGGGTCGAGGCCATCCATGCCAAGATCGAGGATGCACACGCCAAGATATTCCAGGCCACCTTGGACTCCAGCATGCAACCCACGTCTAAAAAGGCGGCGGTGGCCATGGAGCACCTGCTTCCTCATGAGGTCGCTGAGCGGGAGCTGGAGATGCAGGAGGCGGCGGAGATCGAGGAGCGCTGGGAGGAGGAGTTGCGCGTGGCCGAGGTTGAGGTAGAGAAGAGTCTGTCCATCGTGGAATCGGCGGTGGAGTACCAACGCGAGCTCCGGCGCAGCCACTACTATGAGTACTACAACCTTGAGGGCGGCGCCGAGGAGGAGGACGAGGACGCGGTCAACTTCAGCAAGGGGACGCGGAGTCCACCAACGGCGGCATGTCGCCAGGACAAGTCATCGACATCTCATCCCACACCGGCGATGCATAGGCCGGCGTGGCGGCGGATTTTTAATTATGCGTACTTAGGCTTTGTTTTTAATGCTGGTCTTTTGTTAGAGCAATGTTTAGGTCAACTGGCTCTATGTAATTACTAAAATTACTCGATTTAGTAAGTGTGGTCTGTCTGCTGTACGCTCTTTTGTGTGCCCAAATTAGCAAGTGATGTTAAATTATGCAATGACGTACCCGGGGAAATTTCCACCAAAATTTGAATTACCAAACTCATCCCATGCGCGTAAAGCAGAAGAATCATTTGCGATGCACACAATCGTTCAAAGTGAATGGTCCGGCGGCACCGCGCGCAAAGTTTCCCTCCACATTTCTAAAATTTTGGCCTACCGCCAAAATATCTACCCCCGCCCCCTTCCCCACCCCCTTTTCTCCCCGACCACAAGTCACATTTCCCCTGTTTCCTCCTTCCTTCCTTGCTAAGCTATGGCCGCTTCCTCGCTCTCGCCATCTCGCATCCTACCGCCGGGGTCGCCATGGTTTTCTTCAAAGACATCTCCAGCGGTTCCTCCTCCGGTGACTACTCCTTCACCACCCGAGTATGCCTCTCTTCTCTCTCTCGGGCTCTGACTTGGAATGAATGATTTTTACCCGGAGGTCAATTTGAGTCATTTCTTCCTCTTGTAGCTCCCTAAGACCATCAGTGGCAACGAATGGAGCGGGGTGGCTGAAGATCTATCTGCGCGTTGTCACCATCAATCTCCATGCATGAAGCTACTTGTGTTTGATGCTAACTCTTGAGCACTGCGTTGGTTTTCCTCGAAGAGGAAAGGATAATGCAGCAAAGTAGCGTAAGTATTTCCCTCAGTTTTTGAGAACCAAGGTATCAATCCAGTAGGAGGCTACGCGCGAGTCCCTCGCACCTGCACAAAACAAATGAATCCTCGCAACCAACGCAAATAGGGGTTGTCAATCCCTATAAGGCCACTTACAAGAGTGAGATCGGATAGATATTATAAGATAATATTTTTTGGTATTTTTATGATAAAAGATGCAAAGTAAAATAAAGGCAAAGTAAATAGCAAAGGAAATAACTAAATAGTAGGAGATCAATATGATAAAGATAGACCCGGGGGACATAGGTTTCACTAGTGGCTTCTCTCAAGAGCATAAGTATTCTACGGTGGGTGAACAAATTACTATTGAGCAATTGACAGAATTGAGCATAGTTATGAGAATATCTAGGTATGATCATGTATATAGGCATCACGTCCGAGACAAGTAGACCGACTCCTGCCTGCATCTACTACTATTACTCCACTCATCGACCGCTATCCAGCATGCATCTAGAGTATTAAGTTAAAAACAGAGTAACGCCTTAAGCAAGATGACATGATGTAGAGGGATAGTTTCATGCAATATGATAAAAAACCCATCTTGTTATCCTCGATGGCAAGAATACAATATGTGCCTTGCTGCCCCTTATGTCATTGGGAAAGGACACCGCAAGATCGAACCCAAAGCTAAGCACTTCTCCCATGGCAAGAAAAACCAATCTAGTAGGCCAAACCAAACTGATAATTCGAAGAGACTTGCAAAGATAACCAATCATACATAAAAGAATTCAGAGAAGATTCAAATATTATTCATAGATAGACTTGATCATAAACCCACAATTCATCAGTCTCAACAAACACACCGCAAAAAGAAGATTACATCGAATAGATCTCCACAAGATAGGGGGAGAACATTGTATTGAGATCCAAAAAGAGAGAAGAAGCCATCTAGCTACTAACTATGGACCCGTAAGTCTGAGGTGAACTACTCACACTTCATCGGAGGGGCTATGGTGTTGATGTAGAAGCCCTCCGTGATCGATGCCCCCTCCGGCGGAGCTCCAGAACAGGCCCCAAGATGGGATCTCATGGATACAGAAAGTTGCGGCGGTGGAATTAGGGTTTTGGCTCCGTTTCTGATCGTTTGGGGGTACGTGGATATATATAGGAGGAAGGAGTACGCCGGTGGAGCAACAGGGGGCCCACGAGGGTGGAGGGCGCGCCTGGTGGGGGTGGGCGCGCCCCCCTACCTCGTGGCCTCCTGTTTCTTCTTGACGTAGGGTCCAAGTTTCCCGGGTCTTGTTCGTTGAGAAAATCACGTTCCCGAAGGTTTCATTCCGTTTGGAATCCGTTTGATATTCCTTTTCTTCGAAACCCTAAAACAGGCAAAAAAACAGCAATTCTGGGCTGGGCCTCTGGTTAATAGGTTAGTCCCAAAAATAATATGAAAGTTGATAATAAATCCCAATAATGTCTGAAATAGTAGATAATATAGCATGGAGCAATCAAAAATTATAGATACGTTGGAGACGTATCATTTGATTCTGTGGACACTGGGAGGAAGTTTCTGGCATGTGCAGAGAAGGTTAGACCCTCTCCCGTTGTTACAAATCATTTGTTAGATGTGATTCAGACACTGTCACGGTCCCAACCCATTCATACCACACCTTCAACCAAACGTATCCTAAGACAGTGTCACAGTTTGTACCTAGTATCTTAAATTGTTGCCATCTCATCAGTAGTGCCATTAGAAAATTATTTGGCACCGCTTCAGCAGTTTGTGCAGCCAACTTTGGTCCACACATCCTAGCATCCAAGTAGTAAAATACTAAATCTTTATGGCACGAAGGAACTGGGCATCGAAGCAACTACGTGCTTCGGAGTCCGGGTCCCTGATTTTTTTTTCTGCTGCATCGGCTCGCCAGTTCAGGGCACCGGTGCGAGATGTAGCAACAGTTGTCTTTACACCAGTTTTGGCATACATAGTGGATGGCCTTAGTGCTATTAGTTCTATGTTACAAAATTTGTGCATGTACACACCTGTTAGTATCAATTTGCTGTCATCCAAACACTGTCGCTATGTTGTTGCAGTTATATTTACCTTCCTCATAAAATGTTCAATTTGTTATTTATTGTACATGAGTAAGAACTTGTAGCATCGTTTTAGTTAATTATAGCTTCTGATGTTCCAGAATTTGGTTGTTGTCTCAGTACCAATTATTTCATTTGCACATTGATCTTTTTGAGAAGATATGTCATAATTAACATGTTTCTTCAGTTTTTCAAAATAAGCATTGGTGATTTTCTATGTTGCTATAAACCCATTTCCCCTACAATTGTTACTGATCTAGTTTTAAATATTATAGGATGAACTGAAGTGTTCTTACTTGGAGTGGGTTGATCAAGAGTGGCCACAGTCTTTGAAGATGTGCCTAACGAAGCTCTGGAGCATGTATGAGGAAGTGAACACATCTAGGCTTAGAGAAAGTCTTGTCAACGCTGAAGCATATTTCAAGATGCGGGATAAAAAGTTGAAGGTGGAGAATGAGCTCAGTTTAAAAGACTTTGCTAAGATGGTGTTGGCGAAGGAGGAGGCTCTTTCATAGTTGGCCCGTGTAAAATGGGTTCTTACTGAACTAAAAGCAGAGGTGGATAAGACGATCCTGGATGATCTCGATTAGGGAAATGAATATACTGTTCTTATGAAGTTGAACTAGCTATATGTTGTATTGTGTTGTTTTCATGTAGCTACTGTACTGTGATGTTATAATATATTTATGTGCCTGATATGAAATTGGCAAACAGCTGTTCGATATGAAATGTGAATTTGTGTAATACTGGAATTATTAATTGTAAACTAATAAACCTGCTGTGTCATGGACCTTTGCAGACGGTTCTAGCAGTAAAAGTCGTTGCGATGGATAGCCCAATGCCACACAGTTTTCTTTATCAAATCGTGTGTGATATAGTTGACCAAGGAAGACCGTGTGTGATAACTACAACTTTCACACACGAGGCTACACATAAAACTGTGTGGGATTTACGTCTGAACAGAAATGTTTTCCCTGGATTGACTGTGTGGGGTGTGCATAAGAACGGAAACGTATTCCTTGGATTGACTGTGTGTGATATACATATGAACGGAAATGTTTTTCTGGGATTCACCGTGTGGGATGTACATACCTACGGAAATGATTTTCTCGGATTACCGTGTGGGATGTACATACGTACGGAAATGGTTTCTGGGATTCACCGTGTGGGATGTACATACCTACGGAAATGATTCCTGGGATTCACCGTGTGGGATGTACATACCTACGGAAATGATTTCTGGGATTCACCGTGTGGGATGTACATACCTACGAAAATGATTGGGTTTCGATGCCTCGCCCGATCACACACGGCCCCAGCCTGGGTCCCGGGAGGGCCTATCCCCGACGATTTCTGGGTCGTGTGGGAAGGATACCCTATCGCACACACTCACTTGGCGACAGTTCCAAATGCCATCGCAGAAAGGGGTAAAACCCCGTTTGTTTAGGACCGACGCGCACTAGTGACCTTTCTGATAAGTATATGTGAATGATATATTGTTGATCAGAAATAATGTAGAATTTTTTGGAAAGCATAAAGGAGTGTTTGAAAGGAGTTTTTCAAAGAAAGACCTCGGTGAAGCTGCTTACATATTGGGCATCAAGATCTATAGAGATAGATCAAGACACTTGATAAGATTTTTCAATGAGTACATACCTTGACAAGATTTTTGAAGTAGTTCAAAATGGAATAGTCAAAGAATGAGTTCTTGCCTGTATTACAAGGTGTAAAGTTGAGTAAGACTCAAAACACGACCACGACAGAAAATAGAAAGAGAATGAAAGTCATTCCCAATGCCTCAGCCATAGATTCTATAAAGTATGCTATGCTGTGTACCAAACCTATTATGTACCTTGCCATGTTTGGCAAGGGGGTAGGATATTGATCCAGGAGTGGATCACTTGACAACGGGCAAAATTATCCTTAGAAGACTAAGGAGATATTTCTCGGTTATGGAGGTGATAAAGAGTTCATCGTAAAGAGTTACGCCGATGCAAGCTTTTACACCGAGCTTGATGACTATGAGTCTCAATCTGGATACATATTGAAAGTGGGAGCAATTAGCTAGAGTAGCTCTATGCAGATCATTGTAGACATAGAAAATTTGCAAAATACATACGGCTCTGAATGTAACAGGCTCATTGACTAAGCTTCTATCACAAGCAAAACATGATCACACCTTAGTACTCTTTGGGTGTTAATCACATAGCGATGTGAACTAGATTATTGACTCTAATAAAACCCTTTGGGTATTAGTCACATGGCGATGTGAACTAATCACATGGTGATGTGAACTATTGGAGTTAAATCACATGGCAATGTGAATTAGATTATTGACTCTAGTGCAAGTGGGAGACTGAAGGAAATATGCCCTAGAGGCAATAATAAAGTTGTTATTTATATTTCCTTATATCATAATAAATGTTTATTATTCACACTAGAATTGTATTAACCGGAAACTTAGTACATGTGTGAATACATAGACAAAACAGAGTGTCCCTAGTATGCCTCTACTAGACTAGCTCGTTAATCGAAGATGGTTAAGTTTCCTAACCATCGACATGTGTTGTCATTTGATGAACGAGATCACATCATTAGAGAATGATGTGATGGACAAGACCCATCCGTTAGCTTAACACTATGATCGTTTAGTTTATTGCTATTGCTTTCTTCATGACTTATACATGTTCCTCTAACTATGAGATTATGCAACTCACGAATACCGAAGGAACACTTAGTGTGCTATCAAACGTCACAACATAACTGGGTGATTATAAAGATGCTCTATAGGTGTCCCCGATGGTGTTTATTGAGTTGGCATAGATCGAGATTAGGATTTGTCACTCCGTGTATCGGAGAGGTATCTCTGGGCCCTCTCGGTAATGCACATCACTATTAGCCTTGCAAGCATTGTGACCAATGAGCTAGTTGCGGGATGATGAATTACGGAATGATTAAAGAGACTTGCCGGTAACGAGATTGAACTAGGTATGAGGATACCGACAATCGGATCTCGGGCAAGTAACATACCGATGACAAAGGGAACAACGTATATCATTATGCGGTTTGACCGATAAAGATCTTCGTAGAATATGTGGGAGCCAATATGAACATTGATAATCCTCAAGTGCAGGGAATCATCGTAGCAATTTCCAACGGTGGAAGTGATAAGTATGGAGTGTCGAACCCACAAGGAGCTAAAGGTAAGATCAATATTCTCTCAAGCCCTATCTGCCATGGATACAACTCTATGTACACCAAACTTTTGCTTCCAACTAGCAACGAGAAATAAAACTATGTTGTGGGTATGAAGTGGATAACTTTGCATGATATCAGAGAGCTAAAATATGAAAGTAGGTGTTGTTATCATAAAGTTAGAATATATTACTAAATATTATAAATAGCGAGTGTGGAATAAAGATGGGTCGGTGTGCGGAATTGTCCTAGGCAATTGTTAACAAGACCGGTAATCACTATTGCAGTTTCATAGGAGGGAGAGGCATACGCTAACATACTTTATCTTCTTGGATCATATGCACTTATGATTGGAACTCTAGAAAGCAACCGCAACTACTAAAGATCATTAAGGTAAAACCCAACCATAGCATTAAAGTATCAAGTCCTCTTTATTCCCAAACGCAATGTCCCGCTTATCCGTGTTTGTGTTTCAGTCACTCACGTAACACAGACAATAAGCAAACCATGGACATATTGCAACACCCTAAAGGGGGAATCCCTCACGCTTGCGCGACTCGGAGGGAACCATAGGACAGCACCAAAGTAAAACATACAACTCATACCAATCTAGATCATCAATCAACCCCAAAGACAAAGGATATCTACTCAAAACATCATAGGATCACAACACATCGTTGGATCATAATATGTGGCATAATGCACCATGTTCAAGTAGGGATTACAGCGGGGTGCGGGAGAGTGGACCGCGTAAAAGAGATGAGGGTGGTGATGATGATTGTGATGTTGATGAAGACGATCACCGCGGCGATGGTTCCCCTCTCGATGGCACTCCGGTGCCACCAAGAGAGAGGAGGAGAGGTTCTCCCCCTTGTGCTTCCTCGTCCATGGCCTCCCCCTGGATGGGGAGAGGTTCTCACTCTGGTCCTTGGCCTTCATGACGATGATGGCCCCTCCGGGATCCTCCTCCATGGCCTCTGGTGATGATGGCCCCCTCCGGCAGGGTGCCAGAGAGGGCCTAGATTGATTTCTCGTGGTTACAAAGGATTGCGGCGGCGGAACTTCCGATCTAGGTTAATTTCTAGAGGTTTCTATATATATAAGAGGTTTTGGCATCGAGAACAAGTTAGGGGGTCTCCGGGCTGTCCACGAGGTAGGGGGCGCGCCCAGTGGAGGTGGGCGCGCCTCCCACCCTCGTGGGCAGCCCGGGACTCTTCTGGCCCAACTCTTTTAGTCCTTGGCCTTCTTCTGGTCCAAAAATAAGCTCCGTCAAGTTTCAGGTCAATTGGACTCCGTTTGGTTTTCCTTTTCTGCGATACTCTAAAACAATGAAAAACAGAAACTGGCATGTCGCTCTAGGTTAATAGGTTAGTCCCAAAAACCATATAAAATAGCATATAAATGCATATAAAACATCCAAGGTTGGTAATATAATAGCATGAATACTTCATAAATTATAGATACGTTGGAGACGTATCAGCATCCCCAAGCTTAATTCCTTCTCGTCCTCGAGTAGGTAAATGATAAAAGAAATAATTTATGAAGTGTGAATGCTAGCAAGTGCATAAGTTTCATCAATGATAGTTCCAGTCACTTTTTCTAGCATCATTATATATCATAACAGTAGCTCATTTTCACAAAACTTTTCATGATCAAGTAACAAGCTATTCACATGTTAAAGTATAGATCATAAACTTTATTGAAACTAACAAACTATATTCGCAGTCATCAAACAATTGCAATTCATCTTATTTTCAGGAAGGGTCTATGTCAGAGCTTTGATTTAGCAAACTCCACATACTCAACTATCATTTAATCTTTCACAATTGCTAACACTCACGTGATATTTTTGGGTTCAAAATCTTAATCAGACACAGAGAAAGATAGGGGCTTATAGATTCGCCTCCCAACCTTTTACCTCAAGGGTAATGTCAACAATAATAGTTCATGATAACTTACATCCAATTTGATATATATATATATATCGGGATCTTTCCAACACAATGTGCTTGCCAAAGGATAAAATGTAAAAAGGAAAGGTGAAGACCACCATGACTCTTGCATAAGGGTAGAAGATAAAAGTAAAAGATAGGCCCTTCGCAGAGGGAAGCAGAGGTTGTCATGCGCTTTTATGGTTGGATGCACAAAATCTTAATGCAAAAGAACGTCACTTTATATTGCCACTCGTGATATGGACCTTTATTATGCAGTCCGTCGCTTTTGTTTCTTCCACATCACAAGATCGTATAAAGCTTATTTTCTCCACATCAATAGATCATGCATATTTAGAGGGCAATTTTTATAGCGTGCACCGATGACAACTTACTTGAAGGATCTTACTCAATCCATAGGTAGGTATGGTGGACTCTCATGGCAAAACTGGTTTAAGGAATGTTTGGAAGCACAAGTAGTATCTCTACTTGGTGCAAAGAATTTGGCTAGCATGAGGGGGGAAACCAAGCTCAACATGTTGGATGATCCAAGACAATATACTTTATTTCGGATATAAGAAAACATAACCCATTACGTTGTCTTCCTTGTCCGACATCAACCTTTTAGCATGTCATATTTTAATGAGTGCTCACTATTACAAAAGATGTCCAAGAT
Organism: Triticum urartu; assembly: GCF_003073215.2. Classification (NCBI taxonomy): domain Eukaryota; kingdom Viridiplantae; phylum Streptophyta; class Magnoliopsida; order Poales; family Poaceae; genus Triticum; species Triticum urartu. The sequence goes on along the minus strand of NC_053024.1, from coordinate 213,617,105 downwards.
AGTATATTTATATGTGAAATCTCTGTTCCTTCAATATTCTTTCATGAATTGTTCAAGTGACCAATTCTACGTTTGCTAACTTTAAATAAGTTTACTACCTATACTTATTCTGTGTAAAGTCATTACTCCCCATGGTATAAGCATGTGAAACATATATAAATTCAGATTTATGATATTCAATTCATTCAACCATTTACTCATAGGATATATGTGAAGCACATGAGTAAATGACAAACTACTCCAAAAAGATATAAGTGAAGGACACTGAGTAGTCAAATAATTAACTAGCCATGGGAGGGTTCTTTTTCATTTAAGATTTCTGATCTAATTATTTTATTCAAATAGCAAGTAAAGTTGAAAATACGCTCCAAGCAAAACACATATCATGTGACGAATAAAAATATAGCTCTGAGCAAGGTATACCGATAGTTTTTGAAGACGAAAGAGGGGATGCCTTCCGGGGCATCCCCAACCTTAGGCGGTTGAGTCTTCCTTGAATATTACCTTGGGGTGCCTTGGGCATCCCCAAGCTTAGGGTCTTTCCGCTCCTTATTCTCCTCATATCGATATCTCACCCAAAGCTTGAAAACTTCAATCACACAAAACTTAACGGAACTTCGTGAGATAGGTTGGTATGATAAAGAGTAAACCATTCACTTTGGTACTGTCAAAGACAAGGCTCATAATTGTTCTCTGTAGCGACCCGACCTCAAACGGTCAAGTCTTTGTGCTTCAATGTCATCCCTGGATCGGTAATGCTGACACACATAGTACTCGAGGATTTATAATAGATTAGCAATCACACACTTATTACATCGAATGTCTCAAAAGAGAACTTATTACAATAAATACGGCTTAAGGCCATCTAATATGATAACAGCGGAAGGCTTGGAAGATAAAGTGAGTCTGTCAACTCCAACGTCATAGCTGAGTTGCACGGCAACGACCTAACGAACCTTACTCCTCGTCTAAAAAGTCATCAACATAATACGTTGCAGCCCGAAAACGGGTCAGCACATGGAATATGATGGAAAAATAACATAGTAGAGCAAGAACAGAATAATTCTATCACTACATGCATATTTGGCTGGTGGAAAGCTCTATGGTTATAGTTTTTGCGAAAAGCCAATTTTTCCCTACAACAAAGGAATAGATTTTATTTAACTATCATGGTAGTTGAAACATCATTGAGAAGGTTCGTCCAACTCAATCCCAATTAAGGTAATTATCAACCCAACAATATTAATTTAAAGTGATGAGATACTTAAGATACTCCAAGTACTAGATACTCAAGATGTCCATAACCGGGGACACGGCTAACCATGATTAGTTTGTACACTCTGCAGAGGTTTGCGCACTTTTCCCCACAAGACTCGATCGCCTCCGTTGGATTTCTCGCACTACATGGTGTTTGAGAAACGGATGACCGAGACACAGTCTTTCAGAAACAATAACTCTCTACTTCGGGCAGACCATACCAAACCTACAACCCACTACCTGCTGATCCACCTCTTCAAGAGCTTCACGTAACTTACTTAACTATGCTAGAGCCCATAATAGCTTGTGGCTGCACACGGAAGTTTCTAGCATGAATCATCTCAGTTCCCTTTTAAGCCTGGGTGGCGGTCCATAGGAAGATCACACGGGTACTCTGGGATTTCCAAAAATACAGGCAACACTGGGTACTCCAGGTGCCTCAGTCCACCCAGATGTGTATTTAAGTTGCCACCTTAAGTTGAACCATTAATTATCAATCTCACATCTGTCATGGATTTCACTCACCCAAACCTCATCTACGAGCATAGCATAGCAATATAAGCAATTCGTAAGTAACTCCCAAGGGTTTGAATGTAACAGGGCAATAGGTTCTACCTCATCAACTACTTCCCAACCCACATGTTAATAACATCCTAATCATGCAATGTTTGAGGATTGGAACTAATGCATAAAAACTGGGTGATAAAGGGGTATGATCAAAGTGTTACTTGCCTTGCTGACGATCCGCGTAACCTAGAGACTCCAAATAACACGCTTCGCACTCCGGGAATTCTATCACAAAAAAACAATAGCATACATAAGCAATCAAGCAAAGAAGCACGGGTAAAACTCAAATAAGAAGATCTAACCAGAAAGTTCAACATAAGAACTCCGGTTTGCAAAAACAATCAAATCGAACGGAGCAACGAAACTCAAACAGCGAAAGAAACAAGATCCGTTTACTAATCTGGACTAAGGTCAAATTTTACAGTAGCAAAAACTTGTTCAAGTTGGTTAAGCGAAAAGAGGGTCTCGAGACGAAGATCTAGACGCTTGAATTGCCTGATTCCGACTAACGAGCGAAAAGATAAACTAGAACGAAAATTGGATCAGAAATCGCGATGAGAAATAATCACAAAATAGTCTGATAAAAGAAAACTGACGAACAAGCTAACGAACGAGCGTTCGTTATCTGTAACTAACGAGCGAAAGCCGTTCGTTAAACGAACATACTGACGAACGTCCACTAAAAAGAAAAACCGGGAAAAACCGGCGAACCAAAAAAATGAGTTAGGGTTTTCTTCTAAAAAACCGGATCGGTTTTTTTAAAAAAACGGTGACTACCTCGTCGGTCCGGCGAGGCACGGCGGCGACGGCGAGGCGAGGCGCGGCAGCGGGCGAGGCGGCGGTGGCGCGGCGCGGCAAGGCGGCGGCGGCGCGGCACGGCAACGGGCGGCGGCGCGGCACGGCAGCGGGCAGCGGCGGCTGCGGCTGCGGGGCGAGGCGAGGCAGCGGTGGTGGGTGGTGGTGGCGGCGGGGGGGAGTATATAAGGAGGGGGTGTGCCTTGGGGAGGGGGCAAAGGCGGCGGGGAGGAGTCCTAGCCGGACTCCTCGAGTCGGGCGGTGGCGGCGCGCCTGTCTCCTGGAAGGAGACGGCGCGCGGGAGGGAACGGGCCGGTGGCTGGGCTTCGGCCCAGTTAGCCTGCGCACTTTTTTTAAAATAATAATTCCGTCGAAACTAAAAAAATCCTAGAAAATAAAATAAAAATCTAAAAAGGCCAAAGCAAATTTTCACCGTCTAAATAAAATATTTAGAACGAGATGAACATTTTCTTGGCCCTAAAATGCAATTTTGAAAACATGCAGTTTTCTAATGCAAACAAAATTGCAAATAAAATCTAAATAAAAACAAATATTTGATTTTAATATTTTTCCTCCAATATTTCAATTATCTTGGAGAAGTCATATTATCTCCTATCATATATTTTATTATGAAATATTTTCGGAGAGAAAAATAATTAAAACCAATATCCTCGTTTCAAAATTTGATAAAAAACAAATTTGAAAACCGGGGAAATCCCAACTCTCTCCGAGGGTCCTTGAGTTTCTTAGGATTTCAAGGATCGCGATACGAAATGCAATAAAATATGATATGCAAGAATGATCTATGTATAACATTCCAAATTGAAAATTTGGGATGTTACAAACCTACCCCCCTTAAGATGAATCTCGCCCTCGAGATTCGGGTTGGCTAGAAAATAGTGTTGGGGAACGTAACAGAAATTCAAAATTTTCCTACGTGTCACCAAGATCAATCTAGGAGATACTAGCAACGAGGGGAAGGGGAGTGCATCTACATACCCTTGCAGATCGCTAAGCGGAAGCGTTCAAGAGAACGGGGTTGATGGAGTCGTACTCGTCGTGATCCAAATCACCGATGATCCTAGCGCCGAACGGACGGCACCTCCGCGTTCAACACACGTACGGAATGGAGACGTCTCCCGCGCCTTGATCCACTAAGGAGGAGGGAGAGGTTGAGGAAGAGAGTCCAACAGCAGCACGACGGCGTGGTGGTGATGGAGTGGTAGTTCTCCGGCAGGGCTTCGCCAAGCTCACGCGGAGGAGGAGAGGTATTGGAGGGGAGGGGTTGCGCCAGGTGCAAGGGTGTGGCTGCCCTCCCACCCCTCCACTATTTATAGGTGGGGAGAGAGGGGCCGTCCCCCCTAGATCCCATCTAGGGTTGGGGCGGCGGCCAAGGGGGGGAGGAGTGCCTCCCAAGTCAAGTGGAGGCCCTCCCCCTTAGGGTTTCCCTTCTCCCATGCGCATGGGCCTTGGGGGGGCTGGTGCCCCTGGCCCATTAAGGCTAGGGAGCCCCCCTACAGCCCATGCTGCTATGTTGGACGTGGTTGAACATTTTCCGGACCTCCGGACCCCTCCGGAATCCTCCGGAAGCTTCCCGGTACAATATCGGAAAAAACCGAACTTTTCATGGAACCCGAACAACAACTTTCCATAAATAAATCTTTACCTCCGGACCATTCCGGAACTCCTCGTGGCATCCGGGATCTCATCCGGGACTCCGAACAACATTCGATAATCACATACAAGTCTTCCTAATAACCCTAGCGTCATCGAACCTTAAGTGTGTAGACCCTAAGGGTTCGGGAATCATGCAGACATGTCCGATACAACTCTCCGGTCAATAACCAACAGCGGGATCTGGATAGCCATGTTGGCTCCCACATGCTCCACGATGATCTCATCGGATGAACCACGATGTCAAGGATTCAATCAATCCCGTATACAATTCCCTTTGTCTAATGGTATAGTACTTGCCCGAGATTCGATCGTCGGTATCCCGATACCTTGTTCAATCTCGTTACCGGCAAGTCTCTTTACTCGTTCCGTAACACATCATCCCGTGATCAACTCCTTGGTCACATTGTGCACATTATGATGATGTCCTACCGAGTGGGCCCAGAGATACCTCTCCGTTACACGGAGTGACAAATCTCAGTCTCGATTCGTGCCAACCCAACAGACACTTTCGGAGATACCCGCGGTGCACCTTTATAGCCACCCAGTTACGTTGTGACGTTTGGTACACCCAAAGCATTCCTACGGTATCCGGGAGTTGCACATTCTCATGGTCTAAGGAAATGATACTTGACATTAGAAAAGCTTTAGCATACGAACTACATGATCTTGTGCTAGGCTTAGGACTGGGTCTTGTCCATCACATCATTCTCCTAATGATGTGATCCCGTCATCAACGACATCCAATGTCCATGGTCAGGAAACCGTAACCATCTATTGATCAACGAGCTATTCAACTAGAGGCTTACTAGGGACATGGTGTTGTCTATGTATCCACACATGTAACTGAGTTTCCTATCAATACAATTCTAGCATGGATAATAAACGATTATCATGAGCAAGGAAATATAATAATAACTAATTTATTATTGCCTCTAGGGCATATTTCCAACAGTCTCCCACTTGCACTAGAGTCAGTAATCTAGTTCACATCACTATGTGATTGCAATGAATCCAACACCCATGGGGTTTTTTCATATCTTGCTTGTGAGAGAGGTTTATTAGTCAATGAGTCTGAACCTTTCAGATCCATGTTTGTTTACAAATCTCTATGTCATCTTGTAGATGCAGCTACCACGCGCTACTTGGAGCTATTCCAAATAACTGTTCTACTATACGAATCCGGTTTACTACTCAGAGTCATCCGGATTAGTGTCAAAGTTTGCATCGGCATAACCCTTTACGACGAACTCTTTTACCACCTCCATAATCAAGAAAATTCCTTAGTCCACTAGTTACTAAGGATAACCTTGACTGTTGTCCTGTGATCCATTCCTAGATCACACTTGTACCCCTTGACTGACTCATGGTTTGGCACACTTCAGGTGCAGTACACAACATAGCATACTTTAGAGTCTATGTCCAAAGCATAGGGGGAGACCTTTGTCCTTTTTATCTATTATGCTGTGGTCAGGTCTTGAGTTTTACTCAATGCTCATACCTTATAACACAGCCAAGAACTCCTTCTTTGCCGATCTATTTTTGAACTCCTTCAAAATTTTGTCATGGTATGTGTTCGTTTGAAAGTACTATTAAGCGATTTTGATCTATCCTTATAGATCTTGATGCTCAATGTTCAAGTAGCTTAATCCAGGTTTTCCATTGAAAAACACTTTTCAAATAACCCTATGTGCTTTCCAGAAACTCTACATCATTTCTGATCAACAACATATACTCATCAGAAATTCTATAGTGCTCCCACTCACTTCTTTGGAAATACAAGTTTCTCATAAACTTTGTATAAACCCAAAATCTTTGATCATCTCATCAAAGTGTACATTCCAACTCCGAGATGCTTACTCCAGTCCTTAGAAGGGTTGCTGGAGCTTGGAATACTTGTTAGCATCTTTCAGGATTGACAAAACCTTCTGGATGTATCACATACAACCTTTCCTCAAGAAAAACGTCGAGGAAACAATGTTTTGACATCCTATCTGCAAGATTTCATAAATAATGCAGTAACTGCTAACATAATTCCTACAGACTCTTAGCATCACTACGAGTGAGAAAGTCTCATCGTAATCAACTCCTTGAACTTGTCGGAAAACATCTTAATGACAAGTCGAACTTTCTTAATGGTGACACTTACCATCATTGTTCGTCTTCCTTTTAAAATCCATCTGCACCCAACAGCCTTACGACCATCAAGTAGTTCTTTCAAAGTCTATACTTTGTTTTATACATGGATCCTCTCTCGGATTTTATGGCCTCGAGCCATTCGTCGGAATCCGGGCCCGCCATCACTTCTCCATAGCTCGTAGGTTCATTGTTGTCTAGCAACATGACTTCCAAGACAGGATTATGTACCACTCTAAAGTAGTACACATCCTTGTCGACCTATGAGGTTTGGTAGTGACTTGATCCGAAGTTTCATGATTACTATCATAAGCTTCCACTTCAATTGGTGTAGGTGCCATAGGAACAACTTCCTGTGCCCTACTACACAGTAGTTGAAATGACGGTTCAATAACCTCATCAAGTCTCCACCATCCTCCCACTCAATTCTTTCGAGAGAAACTTTTCCTCGAGAAAGGACCCGTTTCTAGAAACAATCACTCTTGCTTTCAGATCTGAAATAGGAGGTACACCCAACTATTTTTGGGTATTCTATGAAGATGCATTTATCCGCTTTGGGTTCGAGCTTATCAGCCTGAAACCTTTTCACATAAGCGTCGCAGCCCCAAACGTTTAAGAAACGACAGCTTAGGTTACTCTAAACCATAGTTCATATGGTGTCGTCTCAACGGAATTGTGTGGTGACCTATTTAAAGTGAGTGCGGTTGTCTCTAATGCCTAACCCATAAACGATAGTGGTAATTCGATAAGAGACATCATGGTATGCACCATATCCAATAGGGTGCAGTTACGATGTTCGAACACACCATCACACCATGGTGTTCCAGGCGGTATTAGTTGTGAAACAATTTCCACAATGTCTTAATTATGTGCCAAACTCGTAACTCAGATATTCATCTCTATGATCATATCATAGACATTTCATCATCTTGTCACGACGATCTTCAACTTCACTCTGAAATTACTTGAACCTTTCAATAATTCAGACTTGTGTTTCATCAAGTAAACATACTTAGTATCTACTCAAATAATCTATGAAGTAAGAACATAACGATATCCACTACGTGCCTCAACACTCATTGGACTGCACACATCAAAATGTATTACTTCCAACAAGTTGCTTTCTTGTTCTATCTTACTGAAAACGAGGCCTTTCAGTCATCTTGGCCATGTGGTATGATTTGCATGTCTCAAGTGATTTAAAATCAAGTGAGTCCAAATGATCCATCTGCATGGAGTTTCTTCATGCATATCTACAAATAGACATGGTTCGCATGTCTCAATCTTTTCAAAAACGAGTGAGTCCAAAGATCCATCAACGTTGAGCTTCTTCATGCGTTTTATACCATCATGACTCAAATGGCAGTGCCACAAGTATGTGGTACTATCATTACTATCTTATATCTTTTGGCATGAACATGTGTATCACTATGATCGAGATTCGATAAACCATTTATTTTAGGTGCAAGACCATTGAAGGTATTATTCAAGTAAACAGAGTAACCATTATTCTCCTTAAATGAATAGCCCTATGGCGATAAACATAATCCAATCATGTCTATGCTCAACGCAAACACCAAATAACAATTATTTAGGTTTAACACCAATCTCAATGGTAGAGGGAGCGTGCGATGTTTGATCACATCAACCTTGGAAACACTTCCAACACATCGTCATCTCACCTTTAGCTAGGCTTCGTAGCCTTTTATTTCGAGTTACTAACACTTAGCAACCAAACCGGTATTTATTACCCTGGTGCTACTAAGAGTACTAGTAAAGTACACAATAATATGACGTATATCCAAAATACTTCTGTCGACCTTGCCAGCCTTCTCATCTACCAAGTATCTAGGGTAGTTCAGCTTCAGTGATCGTTCCCCTCATTATAGAAGCACTTAGTCTCGGGTTTGGTTCAACCTTGGGTTTCTTCACTAGAGCAGCAACTGATTTTCCGTCTCATGAAGTATCCCTTCTTTCCCTTGCCCTTCTTGAAACCAGTGGTTTTACTAACCATCAACAATTGATGCTCCTACTTGATTTCTACTTTCACGGTGTCAAACATCGCGAATTGCTCAAGGATCATCATGTCTATCCCTGATATGTTATAGTTCATCACTAAGCTCTAATAGCTTGGTGGCAGTGACTATGGAGAACTATCACTATCTCATCTGGAAGATTAACTCCCACTCGATTCAAGCGATTGTAGTACTCAGACAATCTTCACATGCTCAACGATTGAGCTTTACTCCCTTAGTTTGCAGGCTTAAGAAACTTGTCAGAGGTCTCATACCTCTTAACGTGGGCATTAGTTTGAAATCCCAATTTTAGTCTTTGGAACATCTCATATGTTCTACGACGTTTCAAAAACGTCTTTGGTGCCACAATTCTAAACCGTTAGTATTACGCACTGAACTATCACGTAGTCATCAAAACGTGTATGTCAGATTTTTCCCAACATCTACAGACGATGCTCGAGGTTCAACGCACTGAGCGGTGCATTAAGGACATAGCCCTTCTGTGCAGCAATGAGGACAATCCTCAGTTCACGGACCCAGTCCGCATAATTGCTACTGTCAACTCTCAACTAAATTTTCTCTAGGAACATATCTAAAATAGTAGAACCAAAGCGTGAGCTACGACATAATTTGAAAAGACCTTTTGACTATGTTCATGATAATTAAGTTCATCTAATCAAATTATTCAATGAACTCCCACTTATATAGACATCCCTCTAGTCATCTAAGTGATACATGATCCGAGTCAACTAGGCCATGTCCGATCATCACGTGAGATGGACTAGTCATCATCGCTGAACATCTTCATGTTGATCGTATCCACTATACGACTCATGTTCGACCTTTCGGTCTTCCGTTTTCCGAGGCCATGTCTGTACATGCTAGGCTCGTCAAGTTAACCTAAGTGTATTGCGTGTGTAAATCTGGCTTACGCCCATTGTATGCGAACGTTAGAACCTATCACACCCGATCATCACGTGGTGCTTCGGAACAACGGACCTTAGCAACAGTGCACAGTTAGGGGGAACACAATCCTTGATATTTTAATGAGGGATCATCTTATTTATGCTACCGTCGTTCTAAGCAAATAAGATGTAAAAACATGACAAACATCACATGCAAATCATAAAGTGACATGATATGGCCAATATCATCTTGCGCCTTTGATCTCCATCTTCGAGGCGCGGCATGATCACCTTCGTCATCGGCATGACACCATGATCTCCATCATCATGATCTCCATCATTGTGTCTTCATGAAGTTGCCTCGTCAACTATTACTTCTACTACTATGGCTAATGGTTAGCAATAAAGTAAAGTAACTACATGACGTTTATGTTGACACGCAGGTCATAAATAAATTAAGACAACTCCTATGGCTCCTGCCGGTTGTCATACTCATCGACATGCAAGTCGTGATTCCTATTATAAGAACATGATCAATCTCATACATCACATATATCATTCATCACATCCTTTTGGCCATATCACATCACAAAGCAAACCCTGCAAAAACAAGTTAGACGTCCTCTAATTGTTGTTGCATGTTTTACGTGGCTGCTATGGGTTTCTAGCAAGAACGTTTCTTACCTACGCAAAACCACAACGGTGATATGCCAATTGCTATTTACCCTTCATAAGGACCCTTTTCATCGAGTCCGATCCGACTAAAGTGGGAGAGACAGACACCCGCCAGCCACCTTATGCATCAAGTGCATGTCAGTCGGTGGAACCAGTCTCACGTAAGTGTACATGTAAGGTCGGTCCGGGCTGCTTCATCCCACAATGTCGCCGAATCAAGATAATACTAGTAACGGAAAGCAAATTGAACAAATCATCGCCCACTACTACTTTGTGTTCTACTCGTGCATAGAATCTACGCATAGACCTAGCTCATGATGCCACTGTTGGGGAACGTAGCAGAAATTCAAAATTTTCCTATGTGTCACCAAGATCAATCTAGGAGATGCTAGCAACGAGGGGAAGGGGAGTGCATCTACATACCCTTGTAGATCGCTAAGCGGAAGCGTTCAAGAGAACGGGGTTGATGGAGTCGTACTCGTCGTGATCCAAATCACCGATGATCCTAGCGCCGAACGGACGGCACCTCCGCATTCAACACACGTACAGAATGGAGACGTCTCCCGCGCCTTGATCCAGCAAGGAGGAGCGAGAGGTTGAGGAAGAGAGTCCAACGGCAGCACGACGGCGTGGTGGTGATGGAGTGGTAGTTCTCCGGCAGGGCTTCGCCAAGCTCACGTGGAGGAGGAGAGGTATTGGAGGGGAGGGGATGCGCCAGGTGCAAGGGTGTGGCCGCCCTCCCACCCCTCCACTATTTATAGGTGGGGAGAGAGGGGGTCGGCCCCCTAGATCCCATCTAGGGTTGGGGGCGGCGGCCAAGGGGGGAGGAGTGCCTCCCAAGTCAAGTGGAGGCCCTCCCCCTTAGGGTTTCCCCTCTCCCATGCGCATGGGCCTTGGAGGGCTGGTGCCCCTGGCCCATTAAGGCTAGGGAGCCCCCCTACAGCCCATGCTGCTGTGCTGGACGTGGTGGAACATTTTCCGGACCTCCGGACCCCTCCGGAATCCTCTAGAACCTTCCGGAAGCTTCCCGGTACAATACCGGAAAAAACTGAACTTTTCCTGGAACCCGAACAACAACTTTACATATATAAATCTTTACCTCCGAACCATTCCGGAACTCCTCATGACGTCCAGGATCTCATCCAGGACTCCGAACAACATTCGGTAATCACATAAAAGTCTTCCTAATAACCCTAGCGTCATCGAAACTTAAGTGTGTAGACCCTATGGGTTCGGGAATCATGCAGACATGTCCGAGACAACTCTCCGGTCAATAACCAACAGCAGGATCTGCATACCCATGTTGACTCCCACATGCTCCACGATGATCTCATCGGATGTAACACCCCGGATGTAACTTTCCCTATTTGTACTCCAACTCTTGCCGTTTCCGGCGTTAAGTTATATTTATTTTCCTCGGGTTGGGTTTTGTCTCCGTGTATTGTTGTCATTGTCATGCATCTCATATCATGTCATCATGTGCTTTGCATTTGCATACGTGTACGTCTCATGCATTCGAGCATTTTCCCCGTTGTCCGTTTTGCATTCCGGCGCTTCGTTCTCCTCCGGTGATCATTTCTAGCTTTCTTTCGTGTGTGGGGATTAAACATTTCTGGAATGGACCGAGACTTGCCAAGCGACCTTGGTTTACTACCGGTAGACCGCCTGTCAAGTTTGTATCATTTGGACTTCGTTTGATACTCCAACGGTTAACCGAGGGACCGAAAAGGCCTCGTGTGTGTTGCAGCCCAACACCCCTCCAATTTGGCCCAAAACCCACCAAACTCTGCTCCATGTCCTAGAGCGTTCGATCACGATCGCGTGGCCGAAAACCGCACCTCATTTGGACTCTCCTAGCTCCCTCTATGCCTATAAATAGACCCCTCCATTTTCGGATCTCTTCCTCTCCCCGAAACCCTAAAATCCGTCTCCGTCGCCGTCGGACGTGTCCGGGGGAGCCGGACAACGTCCGCCCGTTGCCGCCGCCAATCCTGAGGCGCCACCTGTCCCGCGCCGGCCTCCCACCGCCGCGGCCCGTCCCGGCCCAGGGCGGGCCCCCTCCCCGCTCCATCCGGGCCGCGCCCGTGCCCTCGTAGCGCCGCCCGCCTCCTCTTGCCGGCGCCGCCCCGCCGCCGCGAGCCGCCACTCCGCCCGCCGGTCGCCGCCACTTCGCCTCGCCGGCCTCTGCATAGCGCGCCGCCGCCGTTGCTCCGCCTCCCTCGCCGCGCCCTCCGCCGCCGTGCGAGATCCGGCCGCGGGAGGCCCGAGCCCCGCCGGATCCGACGGCCGCCGAGCTCGCCGGCGACCTCCCTCCGGCCGCCGTCGTCCCCTCCGGTGAGGTCCGGTGGATCGGGACGAGATCCACCGGGATCTCATCCAAACGCAGCCCCGCGCCGCCCGGATCCCTCTGTCCCGGGATCATCTTGTCCAGTTGACTTTCTCTCGGGGTGATTTTTTTTCTACCAAGTCCCGAAATTCTCAGTCCATATGCACATGTTCGCGGCTCCGTTACTTTGCACCCGTAACTCCGATTCATGCATATAGAATATCAAAATGTTCATCACAGACAGTACATAATTTAGTTCCATTGCATCATTTTCATTTGAGCTCATCTTGATGCCCGAAATGCTGTTAGAAGAGGGCTACTTGAGTTAATTGTCAGATCTGTTACTCCGTTTAGCACTTTTGTCATTTTTGCCATGATTATTGTGTGCATGATATGCCCGTGAGTTCTACATATGTTTTGTTAAAGGTTTTGTCATATCTCCAGAGGTGCAACCCATATATTTTTAGTATGTGTGTGGTGACTTGTGCAAGGTTGCAAAGTGGTGCACTTGCTAATTCTGTTTTTAGGGACTTAGTAATTTCACTAAGTCCTGGGATTGTTTAGTTCATGATGCCATATGTTCTTGTTGTTTCCTAGTGATTCGTGCCTCTTTTGAGGATGATTAGTAAAGGAGTTTTGTTAATATTGTAGTGCTCTATCCATCCATGTCTTCGTTTGCAATTATGGAGCACCCTAGCTTGAGTCAATCGAGCTCTACTTTTTCTTCGTTGCGAATCTGGGCAGATCATCAACTTGTTTGCGATTTTACCGGTGTTATTGTAGTTGATCCTTGCATGCTATGCCATTGTTCTTGCCATGTATAGCTTGAATTTAGTGCCTTCTTAAGGGATGTATGCTTGTCTTGCCATGAATTGCACCGTAGTGAGTGCATCGAGCTCGTAAACATGCCTTCGTGAGTTATGTTTCAGCATGTCCCAGTTTTTCACCAAGTCTGAAAACTGATTATGTTTTTGCTATGTTCGTGTGCTTGTTAGTATATTTTGTGATCCCTTTTGGCTCAAGGTCACTAAGGGACTTTTGTTAAGCTTGTTCAGTAGCTCCATGCCATGTCTTTCTTTGTCATGTTCAGGTCCTGTAGCATGTTGTTTTGTTGCTCCGAAGAGGGCTATATGATCTGAAATTCCAGACAAGTGTTAATTTCACTAAGTCTGAGATCTGTTTTACCATTTGCATTTTTGCCATGCTTGTTTGAACCTGTTAATGGATGAATTGGCCGTAGCTCAGTGCTAGACTTTTGTTAAGCATCTTGAATGCTTTCCTTCCATGTATTTTCTTGCCATGTTTGGGTGCTGTAGCATGTTTATTTCGTTGCATTTAGATGCCTACTTGCTGTAAATCGCAGACCGGTGTCATATTTGAATCGCTTGCCATTTCCAAACCGTAACTCCGATTCCGGCGTTCTTTATATCGTTTTCAAGCGATTTCATCTCATCTTTCCAGTGGAACACTTGGATTTCCAAGTTGAGGCCAGGTTCATGAATTTCCTGTCATATCTTGCATTTTGCATCCCGCATCGCATCCCGCATAGCATATCATATTTGCATCGTGTTGTTTGAGTTTGCACGTGGTTGATTGTATCCTTGTTGCTTATTTGTCTTGTTTGGGTAGAGCCGGGAGACGAGTTCGCTAACGAGGAGCCCGTTGAGTTTGCTTTTGAGGATCCAGTCAACTCTGACAACTGTGCATGCAAGATGATCATACCCTCGAAATCACTACTATCTTTGCTATGCTAGTTTTGCTCGCTCTTTTGCTATGCCGTTGCTACGATGCCTACCACTTGCTTGCAAGCCTCCCAAATTGCCATGTCAAACCTCTAACCCACCATGTCCTAGCAAACCGTTGATTGGCTATGTTACCGCTTTGCTCAGCCCCTCTTATAGCGTTGCTAGTTGCAGGTGAAGATTGGAGGCCGTTCCTTGTTGGAACATCTCTTATTTACTTGTTGGGATATCATTATATTGCCATGTTATCTTAATGCATCTATATACTTGGTAAAGGGTGGAAGGCTCGGCCTCTCGCCTAGTGTTTTGTTCCACTCTTGCCGCCCTAGTTTCCGTCATATCGGTGTTATGTTTACCGGATTTTGCGTTCCTTACGCGGTTGGGTTATAATGGGAACCCCTTGATATTTCGCCTTGATTAAAGCTTTTCCAGCAATGCCCAACCTTGGTTTTACCATTCGCCACCTAGCCTCTTTTTCCCTTGGGTTACCGGAGCCCAAGGGTCATCTTATTTTAACCCCCCCCCCGGGCCAGTGCTCCCTCTGAGTGTTGGTCTGAACCGGGCAGCCTGCGGGGCCACCTCGGGGAAACTTGAGGGTTGTTTTTACTCGTAGCTTGACCTATCTGAGTGTGCCCTGAGAACGAGATACGTGCAGCTCCTATCGGGATTTGTCGGCACATTCGGGCGGTGTTGCTGGTCTTGTTTTAACCTGTCGAAGTGTCTTGAGTTACCGAGATACCGAGTCTGATCGGAACGTCTTGGGAGGAGGTCTATTCCTTCGTTGACCGTGAGAGCTTGTCATGGGCTAAGTTGGGACTCCCCTGCAGGGATTGAACTTTCGAAAGCCGTGCCCGCGGTTATGGGCAGATGGGAATTTGTTAATGTCCGGTTGTAGATAACTTGAACCTTAATTAATTAAAATGAATCAACTAAGTGTGTTACCGTGATGGCCCCTTCTCGGCGGAGTCCGGGAAGTGGACACGGTGTTGGAGTAATGTTTGCACAGGTTTCTCTCTAGTTTCTCGCTCGTGCTTTGCCTCCTCTTCTCTCTCTATTTTGCGAATAAGTTAGCCACCATACTTGTTAGTCGCTTGGTGCAGCTCCATATATTTACCTTGCCATACCTATAAGCTTAAATAGTCTTGATCGTGAGGGTGCGAGATTGCTGAGTCCCTGTGGCTCACCGATTACTATTACACCAGATGCAGGGCCTCATGATTCCGCTCCAGGAGACGCCTATGAGCTCAAGTGGGAGTTCGACGAAGACTCTCAACGTTACTATGTTTCCTTTCCCGATGATCAGTAGTGGTGCCCAGTTGGGGGTGATTGGGACCGTGTCGCATGTTGGGTTCTCTTTTATTTTGGCGCCGTAGTCGGGCCATGAGTGTTTGGATGATGTAATGTTATTTATGTACTTGATTGACGTGGCGAGTGTAAGCCAACTATGTTATCTCCCCTTTATTATTCATATTACATGGGATGTTGTGAAGATTGCCTAACTTGCGACATATGCCTTTAATGCGATTATGTCTCTAAGTCGTGCCTCGACACGTGGGAGCTATAGTCGCATCGAGGGTGTGACAAGTTGGTAATCAGAGTCTTCCCCGACCTTAGGAGCCCCATTGCTTGATCGTTTTTAGCGGCCAAGTTGTGTCTAGAAAAAAATGTTTTGAGTCTTTTAGGAATTATATATCGGAGAGATTAGGAATTCTTTTTACTTCCCAGTCTCCTCATCGCTCTGGTAAGGCATCCTGACGTAGAGTTTTGACTCTTCTCTTCTCAAATTTCACTAAAAAAAATTTAGGATCACGCGGGTATCTTGGAATCGTTCCGATAGTTTTATGATGAGAACATTGTCTTGGTGCCTCCTGTCAGGGGTTTAGTGGAAGTGTCCCGGGGAGTTGAGCTCTGAGGTGTTGTCATCATAATCTTATCGTTGCAGTTTTGGAATACCTGAGTCTAGTACGCCGACATCAAAAATCTCTTTTATGCAGTTCGTTGGTGAGATAACCTCGACGCCACCCAGTACTGGGGCGGGAGTTCGGGAGTATCGCCATAACTTGTATAACGGATGCTTTTCGAAGGTTGAGGTAGATGGTTTCCGAAGGTTTCTTGGTTATGTGTTGAAGGATGGATACAGCTGGATGTAGGATTTGCTAGTTTGGGTGAGATATTATGCTTCCCCTGTATCCCCAACACATGATTGCATAACCGGAAAGGTTCGGGAGTTTCATAGGTGGGAATTCTAGTAGCTCTAGTTCTTCTTCTACGGATATTGGTTTGAGATTGGGATTTCTTACTGATTATTCGTTCTTGATCCGTATCTTGTTGATTTATTTCTCTACCTTAATTCTACGTGGCTTCTCAATTTATGGATATGTGACCATTTCAAGAGGAATGCATTCGTTCATTTTGTTCGGATGTGAAGACTATATGTTGCAATTTTCATTCCGTTGGATTCAGCTTCATTATTTGTCTATCAATGTGCTAATGGTGGTCAACCTCTTCAGGATGGCTCCTCCAACGCGCACGACTCCGAATCCTGATCCGCCACCACCTCCACCTCCTCCGGAGGCATGGCAAGCTGTGATGGCCGCAACTAATACAAACACACAGCTGATCATGCAAATTCTTCAAGAGCGCAATCAAGGCAGTCAAGGGAATCAAGGCAGCAATCAGAGTCACTTTGCTACACTCAACTAGTTCCTTGCTAACGGGCCAAAGACTTTCAGCAATTGTGTTGAGGCAACCGATGCTGACGATTGGCTTGTGGATCTGTGCAAGCATTTCGAGTGCAGTAACGTCAGGCCTGAGGACTTTGTTAAGTTCGCTTCCTTCCAACTCAAAGATCAAGCTGCAGAATGGTTCCAGCAGTACAAGGACTCCAGAGGTGGACGAGTTATCACTTGGGATGATTTCCGTCGAGATTTCCGAGCTCATCATATTCCCAAGAGCGTGGTTGAAAGCAAGCGTGAGGAATTCCGCAACCTGAAGCAAGGCCCTTTGTCTGTCTATGACTATAACAAGTTGTTTCAGAAGCTCGCCCGCTTTGCCAAGCAGGACGTCCCTGATGAGAAGAGCATGATATATCAGTTCAGGGGTGGTCTCAGAGAAGAAATTCAGCTCGCTCTTGTCCTCTTTGAGCCCTTGAGATACCATGAGTTCTACAACATGGCACTGAAGCAAGAGGCTGCTCAATTGAGGTGTGATGCTTCCAAGAAGCGAGTCAGAGATGCTACTCCTTCTTCCTCTACTCAAGTGACCAAGCAGCAGAAGTTTTGGCTTCCTCCTCCTCCATTCCGTCAGCCGTATCAGCAGAGGAGCAAAGGTGGCAGTGGTTCTTCCCACCCACCCAACCCTGGCTTTCAGAACAAGACTTCGTCTCAAGCTCCAAGATCGAGTGCTCCGTATCACCGTCCACTTTCAGAGGTCACGTGCAACAAGTGCCAACAGAAGGGTCACTATGCCAACAAGTGTCTCAACCAGAGGCGTCTTCCTCCTCCTCCTCCTGTCAGATCGACAAGTACAGCTGTGGTCAAGCATAACCCCAAGCATGCCAAGGTCAATTTGATGAATGCAGCTCAGGCAGAGGATTCTTCAGATGTCATCATGGGTAACCTTCCTGTTAATGATATTCCTGCAAGAGTTCTTTTTAACATGGGTGCATCGCATTGTTTCATGTCAAAGCCATTTTTTACCAAGCATGAGTTCGTTTCTTCTCATTTGGGTAAACAAATGGATATCGTTTCTCCTGGCAAACGTTTGAGTGCTAGTCTGGAGGTGCCAGATGTTACTATCACATTGGGCGACTACAAGTTCCTCTCTTCCCCAATGGTTCTTGGTAACTCGGATATTGATCTTATTCTCGGGATGGATTGGCTTTCTAAGCACAAGGCTCAGCTTGATTGTGCAGCCAGGCAGATTCAATTGACTCATTCGTCTGAGGATGTAATTGTCTTTGCCGCTCGGGATAATACCATCCGTCTGTTTTCTCTCAATGAGAAGGGTGAACTAGATGCTATCTCGCAAATTCCAGTCGTTTGCGAATATCAAGACGTCTTTCCAGAAGAGCTTCCAGGAATGCCTCCGCACTGGCCAGTTGAATTCGTTATTGATCTTGAGCCTGGTACGGAACCTGTGTGCAAACGTCCTTACAAGCTCGGACCTGAAGAGTTGAAAGAGCTGAAGAAGCAACTCGATATGCAAGAGAAAATGGGTCTCATCCGGCCTAGTTCTTCTCCGTGGGGTTGTGGTGTTCTTTTTGTGAAGAAGAAGGATGGAACGGACCGACTTTGTGTTGATTACCGTCCAGTGAACAAGAAGACCATCAAGAACAAATACCCACTTCCCAACATCAATGAGCTGTTCGAACAACTCAAAGGTGCCCAAGTATTCTCCAAGCTTGATCTCCGTATGGGTTATCACCAGATTCGCATTCGTGAAGAAGATATTCCCAAGACAGCATTCAGAACAAGCTTTGGTTCATATGAATACACTGTCATGTCTTTTGGCCTCGCCAACGCTCCTCCGACGTTCTCTCGCATGATAAACTTCATCTTCAACGCCTACACCAATGACTTCGTTTTGGTCTATCTCGACGACATTCTGGTTTTCTCGAAGAACAAGGAAGATCATGCCAAGCATTTGCGTTTGGTTCTTGATAAGCTCAGAGAACATCAGTTCTACGCCAAGTTCTCCAAGTGTGAATTTTGGCTTGATGAGGTTCTTTATCTTGGTCATATCATCTCTGCCAAGGGCATTGCCGTGAATCCTGAGAAGGTGTCCGCAATTGTGAATTGGGAACCTCCTCAGAACGTGAAGCAACTCCGCAGTTTTCTCGGTCTCGCAAGCTATTGCCGAAGATTTGTTGAAAAATTTTCTAAGATCGCGAAGCCTCTCTCTAATCTTCTTCAGAAGCACGTCAAGTACGTTTGGTCTCGGGAGTGTGATATTGCTTTCAACACTTTGAAAGAGAAATTGATCACTGCTCCAGTTCTGACTCCACCTGATGAATCCAAGCCGTACAAGGTCTTTTGTGATGCCTCTCTCCAAGGTCTTGGCGCAGTATTGATGCAAGAGAAGAAAGTTGTTGCTTATACATCTCGCCAGTTGAAGCCTAATGAGAAGAACTACCCCACTCATGATCTCGAGTTGGCGGCAGTTGTGCATGCTCTTTTGACTTGGAGACATATTCTATTGGGAAGAAAAGTGGATATTTTCACTGATCACAAGAGTCTCAAGTACATCTTCACTCAGCCTAATCTCAACCTCAGGCAAACTCGATGGGTCGAAATGATTCAAGAGTATAATCCGAGTATTGAGTACACTCCAGGCAAGGCCAATGTGATTGCTGATGCTTTGAACAGGAAGGCTTACTGCAACAGTCTTATTCTCAAGCCTTATCAACCCGAGCTTTGCGAAGCTTTCCGCAAACTTAATCTGCAAGTTGTTCCTCAAGGTTTCCTCGCCAACCTTCAAGTCTCTCCTACCTTAGAAGACCAGATTCGCCAAGCCCAGCTTCTTGATGCTATGGTGAAAAAGGTGAAGATTGGGATTGCCAAGAGTCAGTCCAAGTACAAGTGCTACCGCCTTGATGACAAGGACACTCTCTTCTTCGAGGATCGTATTGTTGTCCCCAAAGGTGAACTTCGTAAAGTGATCATGAACGAGGCTCACAATTCTCTCCTCTCCATCCACCCTGGGAGCACGAAGATGTATCAGGACCTCAAGCAAGCTTATTGGTGGACTCGAATGAAGCGCGAGGTCGCTCAATTCGTGAATGAATGTGATGTCTGCAGAAGAGTGAAGGCAGAACACCAAAGGCCAGCAGGTCTCCTCCAACCTCTTGCCATTCCAGAATGGAAGTTTGACCACATTGAAATGGACTTCGTGACTGGGTTTCCTAAATCCAAGCGTGGCAATGATGCTATATTCGTTGTCATCGACAAACTCACCAAAGTGGCTCACTTTCTGCCTATCAAAGAGTCGATCACTGCAGCTCAATTGGCGGAACTCTATACCTCTCGTATTGTCTCTCTGCACGGTATTCCTCAAGTGATCTCTTCAGACCGTGGCAGCATCTTTACCTCAAAGTTTTGGGATTCTTTTCAGAAGGCCATGGGCACCAACATCCGCTTCAGCACAGCTTTCCATCCTCAAACAAGCGGTCAAGTCGAGCGTGTCAACCAGATTCTTGAAGATATGCTCAGGGCTTGTGTGATCTCCTTCGGCATGAAGTGGGAGGATTGTCTTCCTTATGCTGAATTCTCCTACAACAACAGTTTTCAAGCAAGTTCGGGCAAGGCCCCTTTTGAAATTCTGTATGGCAGGAAGTGTCGTACCCCTCTCAACTGGTCTGAAACCGGTGAACGTCAGCTTTTGGGTAATGACTTAATCACAGAGGCAGAAGAAATGTGCAAAGTCATTCAAGATAACCTCAAAGCAGCCCAATCCCGTCAGAAGAGCTACTATGGTAGTAAGCACCGTGATTTGGCTTTCGACATCGGAGATCATGTTTACCTCCGTGTCTCTCCTATGAAAGGTACTCGTTGCTTCGTTATCAAAGGGAAGCTTGCCCCTAGATACATGGGACCTTTCAAGATTGTCAGCAAGAGAGGCGACCTCGCCTATCAACTCGAGCTTCCTTCAAACTTTGTAAATGTTCATGACGTGTTCCATGTCTCTCAGCTTCGAAAGTGCTTCAAGACTCCTGACCGCACCATCAACTTCGAGGACATTGAGCTCCAAGAAGATCTCTCTTATCGTGAGCACCCAGTTGCTATTCTTGAAGAGACTGAACGCAAGACTCGCAACAAGTCAATCAAATTTCTCAAAGTCAAGTGGTCACACCATTCCGACCGTGAAGCTACCTGGGAACGCGAGGATCACCTCCGTTCTGAGTACCCGGCGTTCTTTCAGTCCTAGATCTCGGGACAAGATCCTTTCGTAGTGGTGGAGTGTTGTAACACCCCGGATGTAACTTTCCCTATTTGTACTCCAACTCTTGCCATTTCCGGCGTTAAGTTATATTTATTTTCCTCGGGTTCGGGTTTTGTCTCCGTGTGTTGTTGTCGTTGTCATGCATCTCATATAATGTCATCATGTGCTTTGCATTTGCATACGTGTTCGTCTCATGCATTCGAGCATTTTCCCCGTTGTCCGTTTTGCATTCCGGCGCTTTGTTCTCCTCCGGTGGTCATTTCTAGCTTTCTTTCGTGTGTGGGGATTAAACATTTCCGGATTGGACCGAGACTTGCCAAGCGACCTTGGTTTAATACCGGTAGACCGTCTGTCAAGTTTCATATCATTTGGACTTCGTTTGATACTCCAACGGTTAACCGAGGGACCGAAAAGGCCTCGTGTGTGTTGCAGCCCAACACCCCTCCAATTTGTCCCAAAACCCACCAAACTCTGCTCCATGTCCTAGAGCGTTCGATCACGATCGCGTGGCCGAAAACCGCACCTCATTTGGACTCTCCTAGCTCCCTCTATGCCTATAAATAGACCCCTCCATTTTCGGATCTCTTCCTCTCCCCGAAACCCTAAAATCCGTCTCCGTCGCCGCCGGACGTGTCCGGGGGAGCCGGACAACGTCCGCCCGTCGCCGCCGCCAATCCTGAGGCGCCACCTGTCCCGCGCCGGCCTCCCACCGCCGCGGCCCGTCCCTGCCCAGGGCAGGCCCCCTCCCCGCTCCATCCGGGCCGCGCCCGCGCCCTCGTAGCGCCGCCCGCCTCCTCTTGCCGGCGCCGCCCCGCCGCCGCAAGCCGCCACTCCGCCCGCCGGTCGCCGCCACTTCGCCTTGCCAGCCTCTGCACAGCGCGCCGCCGCCGTTGCTCCGCCTCCCTCGCCGCGCCCTCCGCCGCCGCGCGAGATCCGGCCGCGGGAGGCCCGAGCCCCGCCGAATCCGACGGCCGCCGAGCTCGCCGGCGACCTCCCTCCGGCCGCCGTCGTCCCCTCCGGTGAGGTCCGGTGGATCGGGACGAGATCCACCGGGATCTCATCCAAACGCAGCCCCGCGCCACCCGGATCCCTCTGTCCCAGGATCATCTCGTCTAGTTGACTTTCTTTCGGGGTGATTTTTTTTCTACTAAGTCCCGAAATTCTCAGTCCATATGCACATGTTCGCGGCTCCGTAACTTTGCACCCGTAGCTCCGATTCATGCATATAGCATATCATCATTTTCATTTGAGCTCATCTTGATGCCCGAAATGCTGTTAGAAGAGGGCTACTTGAGTTAATTGTCAGATCTGTTACTCCGTTTAGCACTTTTGTCATTTTTGCCATGATTATTGTGTGCATGATATGCCCGTGAGTTCTACATATGTTTTGTTAAGGGTTTTGTCATCTCTCCATAGGTGCAACCCATGTATTTTTAGGATGTGTGTGGTGACTTGTGCAAGCTTGCAAAGTGGTGCACTTGCTAATTCTGTTTTCCGGGACTTGGTAATTTCACTAAGTCCTGGTATTGTTTAGTTCATGATGCCATATGTTCTTGTTGTTTCCTAGTGATCCGTGCCTCTTTTGAGGATGATCAGTAAAGGAGTTTTGTTAATATTGTAGTGCTCTATCCATCCATGTCTTTTTTTGCAATTATGGAGCACCCTATCTTGAGTCAATCGAGCTCTACTTTTGCTTCGTTGGGAATCTGGGCAGATCGTCAACTTGTTTGCGATTTTGCCGGTGTTATTGTAGTTGATCCGTGCATGCTATGCCATTGTTCTTGCCATGTCTAGCTTGAATTTAGTGCCTTCTTAAGGGATGTATGCTTGTCTTGCCATGACTTGCACCGTAGTGAGTGCATCGAGCTCGTAAACATGCCTTCGTGAGTTATGTTTCAGCATGTCCCAGTTTTTCACTAAGTCTGAAAACTGATTATGTTTTTGCTATGTTCGTGTGCTTGTTAGTATATTTTGTGATCCCTTTTGGCTCAAGGTCACTAAGGGACTTTTGTTAAGCTTGTTGAGTAGCTCCATGCCATGTATTTCTTTGTCATGTTCAGGTCCTGTAGCATGTTGTTTTGTTGCTCCGAAGAGGGCTATATGATCTGAAATTCCAGACAAGTGTTAATTTCACTAAGTCTGAAATCTGTTTTACCATTTGCATTTTTGCCATGCTTGTTTGAACCTGTTAATGGATGAATTGGCCGTAGCTCAGTGCTAGACTTTTGTTAAGCATCTTGAATGCTTTCCTTCCATGTATTTTGTTGCCATGTTTGCATGCTGTAGCATATTCATTTCGTTGCATTTAGATGCCTACTTGCTGTAAATCGCAGACCAGTGTCATATTTGAATCGCTTGCCATTTCCAAACCGTAACTCCGATTCCGGCGTTCTTTATATCGTTTTCAAGCGATTTCATCTCATCTTTACAGTGGCACACTTGGATTTCCAAGTTGAGGTCAGGTTCATGCATTTCCTGTCATATCTTGCATTTTGCATCCCGCATCGCATCCCGCATAGCATATCATCTTTGCATCGTGTTGTTTGAGTTTGCACGTGGTTGATTGTATCCTTGTTGCTTGTTTGTCTTGTTTGGATAGAGCCGGGAGACGAGTTCACTAACGAGGAGCCCGTTGAGTTTGCTTTTGAGGATCCAGTCAACTCTGACAACTGTGCAGGCAAGATGATCATACCCTCGAAATCACTACTATCTTTGCTATGCTAGTTTTGCTCGCTCTTTTGCTATGCCATTGCTAAGATGCCTACCACTTTCTTGCAAGCCTCCCAAATTTCCATGTCAAACCTCTAACCCACCATGTCCAAGCAAACCGTTGATTGGCTATGTTACCGCTTTGCTCAGCCCCTCTTATAGCGTTGCTAGTTGCAGGTGAAGATTGGAGGCCATTCCTTGTTGGAACATCTCTTATTTACTTGTTGGGATATCATTATATTGCCATGTTATCTTAATGCATCTATATACTTGGTAAAGGGTGGAAGGCTCGGCCTCTCGCCTAGTGTTTTGTTCCACTCTTGCCGCCCTAGTTTCCGTCATATCGGTGTTATGTTCCCGGATTTTGCGTTCCTTACGCGGTTGGGTTATAATGGGAACCCCTTGATATTTCGCCTTGATTAAAGCTTTTCCAGCAATGCCCAACCTTGGTTTTACCATTCGCCACCTAGCCTCTTTTTCCCTTGGGTTACCGGAGCCCAAGGGTCATCTTATTTTAAACCCCCCCCCCCGGGCCAGTGCTCCCTCTGAGTGTTGGTCCGAACCGGGCAGCCTGCGGGGTCACCTCGGGGAAACTTGAGGGTTGGTTTTACTCGTAGCTTGACCTATCTGAGTGTGCCCTGAGAACGAGATATGTGCAGCTCCTATCGGGATTTGTCGGCACATTCGGGCGGTGTTGCTGGTCTTGTTTTAACCTGTCGAAGTGTCTTGAGTTACCGAGATACCGAGTCTGATCGGAACGTCTTGGGAGGAGGTATATTCCTTCGTTGACCGTGAGAGCTTGTCATGGGCTAAGTTGGGACTCCCCTGCAGGGATTGAACTTTCGAAAGCCGTGCTCGCGGTTATGGGCAGATGGGAATTTGTTAATGTCCGGTTGTAGATAACTTGAACCTTAATTAATTAAAATGAATCAACTGAGTGTGTTACCGTGATGGCCTCTTCTCGGCGGAGTCCGGGAAGTGGACACGGTGTTGGAGTAATGTTTGCACAGGTTGCTCTCTAGTTTCTCGCTCGTGCTTTGCCTCCTCTTCTCGCTCTCTTTTGCGAATAAGTTAGCCACCATACTTACTAGTCGCTTGGTGCAGCTCCATATATTTACCTTGCCATACCTATAAGCTTAAATAGTCTTGATCGCGAGGGTGCGAGATTGCTGAGTCCCTGTGGCTCACCGATTACTATTACACCAGATGCAGGGCCTGATGATTCCGCTCCAGGAGACGCGTATGAGCTCAAGTGGGAGTTCGACGAAGACTCTCAACATTACTATGTCTCCTTTCCCGATGATCAGTAGTGGTGCCCAGTTGGGGGTGATTGGGACCGTGTCGCATGTTGGGTTCTCTTTTATTTTGGCGCCGTAGTCGGGCCATGAGTGTTTGGATGATGTAATGTTATTTATGTACTTGATTGACGTGGCGAGTGTAAGCCAACTATGTTATCTCCCCTTTATTATTCATATTACATGGGATGTTGTGAAGATTGCCTAACTTGCGACATATGCCTTCAATGCGATTATGTCTCTAAGTCGTGCCTCGACACGTGGGAGCTATAGTCGCATCGAGGGTGTTACATCGGATGAACCACGATGTCAAGGATTCAATCAATCCCGTATACAATTCCCTTTGTATACCGGTATAGTACTTGCCCGAGATTCGATCGTCGGTATCCCGATACCTTGTTCAATCTCGTTACCGGCAAGTCTCTTTACTCGTTCCGTAACACATCATCCCGTGATCAACTCCTTGGTCACATTGTGCACATTATGATGATGTCCTACCGAGTGGGCCCAGAGATACCTCTCTGTTACACGGAGTGACAAATCCCAGTCTCGATTCGTGCCAACCCAACAGACACTTTCGGAGATACCCGCAGTGCACCTTTATAGCCACCCAGTTATGTTGTGACGTTTGGTACACCCAAAGCATTCCTACGGTATCCGGGAGTTGCACAATCTCATTGTCTAAGGAAATGATACTTGACATTAGAAAAGCTTTAGCATACGAACTACACGATCTTGTGCTAGGCTTAGGACTGGGTCTTGTCCATCACATCATTCTCCTAATGATGTGATCCCGTCATCAACGACATCCAATGTCCATGGTCAGGAAACCGTAACCATCTATTGATCAACGAGCTAGTCAACTAGAGGCTTACTAGGGGCATGGTGTTGTCTATGTATCCACACATGTATCTGAGTTTCCTATCAATACAATTCTAGCATGGATAATAAACGATTATCATGAACAAGGAAATATAATAATAACTAATTTATTATTGCCTCTAGGGCATATTTCCAACAAATAGGTGTGGGTGGTCTTTGCGAAGATCATCCTCTCGTTCCCATGTGGCTTCGTCCTCGGTATGATGGCTCCACTGAACTTTGCAAAACTTAATGACCTTGCTGCGGGTGACTCGACTCGCAAACTCCAAAATCTTGACTGGCTTCTCCTCATAAGTCAAGTCATTGTCCAACTGAATCGCCTCCAAGGGTACGGTATCTCTTAGCGGTATGTCGGCCATCTCGGCATGGCACTTCTTCAACTGGGAAATGTGAAACACATCGTGAACTCCTAGCAGTCCTTCAGGTAACTCCAACTTGTAGGCAACTTCTCCCATCCGTTACAAAACACGATACGGTCCTACAAATCTCGAGGCTAACTTTCCCTTAACTCCAAAACGTTTCACTCCTTGCAAAGGTGGTACTCGCAGATATGCTCTATCTCCAATTTCATGGGTTACCTCCTTGCGTTTCGAATCTGCATAACTCTTCTGTCTGGACTGAGCTATCTTCAGTCTATCTCGAATCAGTTTAACTTTCTCCTCAGACTCTTTGATCAAGTCTGGTCCAAACAACCATCGGTCTCCAACTTCATCCCACATCAATGGTGTTCTGCACCTTCGGCCGTACAGGGCTTCGAACGGTGCCATCTTCAGACTAGCTTGGTAACTGTTGTTATATGAAAACTCTGCGTAAGGTAGATTGTCATCCCAACTAGATCCATAATCTAGTGCACAGGCTCTCAAC
Organism: Triticum urartu; assembly: GCF_003073215.2. Classification (NCBI taxonomy): domain Eukaryota; kingdom Viridiplantae; phylum Streptophyta; class Magnoliopsida; order Poales; family Poaceae; genus Triticum; species Triticum urartu. Next base: position 213,590,324 of record NC_053024.1, on the reverse strand, counting down.
ATATCCTCCAGAATCTAGTTGACTCTCTCAGTCTGTCCATCCATTTGCAGGTGAAATGTTGTACTGAACTCCAATCTCGTTCCCAAAGTCTGGTGCAGCTGATGCCAAAACTTTGGAGTAAACTATGTTCCTCTATCCTATACGATGGTCCTCGGAACTCCATGCAGACATACGATCCTGGTCATATATATCTTGGCCAACTTTGCACTGGTATAAGTTGTTTTCACTGGGATAAAGTGTGCCATTTTGGTAAAATGGTCAACTACTACCCATATAGAATCATATCCTGATTTGGTCCTGGGCAATACAGTGATAAAATCCATGCCAAGTTTATCCCACTTCCATTTGGGTATCGGCATAGGCTGTAACAATCCTGCTGGCTTTTGATGCTCTGCCTTCACTCTCTGACATACATCACATACGGCCACATACTCGGCGATATCCTTCTTCATCCCTGTCCACCAGAAACGTTCCTTCAAATCCAAATACATCTTGGTGTTTCCGGGGTGTATCGAGTATGGTGAGTCACGAGCCTCCTGAAGTATTATCTTCCTGATCTCTGTGTTATTGGGCACATAAACACGGTCCTCAAACCATAAGGTGTCGTGTTCATCCTCACGAAAACCTTTGGCCTTCCCTTCGCTCATTTTCTCCCTTATCTCGACAATCTCTTTGTCATCATTCTGAGCTTCTCGAATTTTTTCCAACAATGTAGACTGTACCTCCATTGTTGCAACAAAACCTCTAGGAACAATCTCCAATTGAAGTTCCCGGAGATCCTATGCTAACTCCTTCGGCAATCCCGTGCTCTCTAGGGTATTAGCATAACTCTTCCGGCTTAAAGCGTCTGCTACGACATTGGCCTTTCCTGGATGATGGTGAAGCTTCATGTCATAATCCTTTATAAGCTCCAACCATCTTCTCTACCTAAGGTTTAGTTCCTTCTGGATGAAAATGTACTTCAAACTCTTATGATCCGTGTACACATCACAATGGTTTCCAATAAGGTAATGTCTCCAAGTTTTCAACGCATGCACTACAGCTGCTAGCTCCAAATCATGCGTGGCATAATTTAACTCGTGTGGTTTTAGTTGTCGCGAGGCATACGAAACAACCCTTCCGTCCTGCATAAGCACACTTCCAAGTCCTAAGCGAGAGGCGTCGCAATACACTTGAAAATCCTTATGTATATCTGGCAGTGTCAGCACTGGGGCTGTAGTCAAACATTTCTTCAGCTCCTGGAAACTTGCCTCACAATCTTCCGTCCATTTAAACTTGGTATCCTTATTCAATAATTCTGTCATGGGCTTCGCGATCTTGGAAAAACTCTCAATGAATCTCTGGTAGTATCCTGCGAGTCCAAGAAAACTGCGGATCTCGCTAACTGAAGTGGGTGCCAACCATTCTGTGGCTGACTGAACCTTGGTGGGATCTACTGCTATACCTTCTCCTGATATAACATGTCCAAGGAATCCGACTTCCTTCAACCAAAACTCACATTTGCTGAACTTGGCATACAACTGATGTTCCCTGAGTTTCTCGAGAACTAAACACAATGCTCCTTGTGTTCCTCTTCATTCTTCGAATATACCATTATATCATCAATGAACACCACAACAAACTTATCCAAATATTCCATGAATACTTTGTTCATCATGCTCATGAAATAGGCAGGGGCGTTAGTCAGTCCAAATGACATGACCGTATATTCGTATAGCCCGTACCGTGTGGTGAAGGCTGTCTTTGGTATATCCTTCTCTCGTATCTTCAACTGATGATATCCTGATCGCATATCGATCTTAGAAAACACCTTAGCTCCTTGCAGCTGGTCAAACAGATCATTGATCATCGGCAATGGGTACTTGTTCTTAATCGTCACTTCATTCAAGGCTCGATAATCAACAACCATTCTTAGGGATTTATCCTTCTTCTCAACCAAAAGCATTGGGGCTCCCCATGGTGATGAACTCTGTCGAATGTAACCTTTCTCCAATAACTCCTTGATCTGTTTCTTAATCTCCTCCAGATCATTTGCGGGCATCCTATAGGGTCTCTTGGATATTGGCCATGTGCCTGCCAATAGCTCTATCAAAAACTCAATATCTCGGTCCGGTGGCATGACTGGTAACTCCTCTGGGAAAACATCCAGGTAATCCTTTACTACAGGCACTTCTTCCTGAGCAACTCCCGTGAGGGTATTTACTTGGCTACTTCTTAGCGCATGCCTAGATATATACTTGATCCTTTTTCCCTCTGGGGTGGCGAGACAAATTGACTTAATAACACAGTCAATGCTTCCTCCGTACTTTGACATCCAGTCCATTCCTAATATCACATCCAATCCTTGTGACTCCAAGATAATTAGGTTGGACGGAAAAACATGGTTGCCAATGGTTAAGGATATCTGGTCACACCATCGACTAGCCATATACTCTACTCCGGGTGAGCTTACTAACAGAGGGGTCCTAAGGGTTTGGGTAGGTAGTTTAAACTTATCCACGAATTCCCTTGATATGTATGAATGTGATGCACCAGTATCAAAAAGAACAAGAGCGGTAAATGACTTAACCAAAAACTTACCTATGACCGTGTCTGACTGCTCTTCAACCTCCTCCACGTTAATGTGGTTCACTTGTCCTTTGTTGAATGGATTGGGCTTCTTCCTAGCGCTCCCATTTCCTTTTCCATTCTTCCCTTCAGGGCACCCCGTGGCATAGTGTCCAGTCTTCCCGCACTTGAAACAAGTAACGTGGCTTAGGTCTCTCTTGGTGGGTGTGGCTGGATTGGGGCGGTTCTGATTGTTGCTTGCTCCATTCCCATTCTCATTCCTAGGGCCAGTATGATTATGGTTACTTCCTCCATTATGGGTGTGGCCTCCATGGTTATGAACAAGTCCTCCCGAGTTCGGGGTTAGGCGAGGCTTCTGCTAAGCTCCTGAGTTATACCTCCCTTGTCCATACTTCCTCTTACGGCTCTCAATCTGCTGCTGCTTCCCTTCAATCATAAGAGCCTTATCTACCAACTCCTGGTAGTTGGTGAATGTTGCCACCATCAACTGCATACTCATCTCATCATTCAGCCCTTCCATAAACTTCTCCTCATTTGCGGCATCTGTGGCCACATCATCAGGGGCATAGCAAGATAACTTGCTAAACTCATCCGTGTACTGAGCCACAATACGGTTCCCCTGGCGTAAGTTGCGAAACTCACGCTTCTTCAAATTCATGGCTCTAGTTGAGACATGGGATGTACGGAAGGCTTGCTGAAATTGGTCACATGTCACCGTGGCTATAGGGTAGGTGACAGTGTAATTCTCCCACCATGATGATGCTGGTCCATCCAACTGCGCACCTTCTCAGCATTAGTACATCCTGCAGTGGTTAACTCCCTTCCAATCCTGCGGAGCCAAACATCTGCTACTATAGGCTCGGTGCTACCGGAAAACACCGGCGGATGCAACCTCAGAAAACGGGCTAAGTTGTCCACTGGTGGTGGTGGTGGTGGTGGATTGTTGTTGTTGTTGTTGTTGTTGCCTTAGTTCTGAACTAACAACTGCATCAGGGTATTCTGCTGCTGGATCAACTGAGTGAGCTCCGGTGGGAAAGCAAATCCGGGGTCACGTCTCGGAGGCATCTGATGGGTTTACAGGGGAGAGATTAGAATAGAATGAGGTCTAATGAGAAAGCACTACCCGTATGCACATGAGACAAACACAATCATTTCACTCAATCAATCAAGCAAGGGCATACAATCGATCTAACTATCGTTACAGAAGTGCTCGGACTACTCTATTTACATGGTGGAATACTACTACTGATGTGGTGGTCTACTAAAAATATTCCTCGGTTGAAGACTCCATGATATCTGCTCCAGCTTCGTCTTCAAAGTCATCATCGCTAAGGTCGGAGTCGGTGTCGTCGATGATGATGTAGTCCTCCGGGTGAATCTCCTTGGGTTCTTCGTCTTCTTCTACTGGTGTGGGGTCTCCCATGAATATTCCTAGCTTCCTTTCTAGATCGTCATTCTTCTCCACTAGTACAGCGATTTCCTCCTCATAATCTTCACGTGTAGCCTTGAGTTCTTCCTCCAGTTCCGCGATCCTAGTCATTGCCTTCTTCAGATATATCATGCCTGCGCACATCTGATTCTCCTGGCGTCGAATGTGTTGGTTTAGTTCCTGGATGAAAGATGCAATTGATCTATCCTTCCTGGTGCTGATCATCTCCCATTGCTCATCTCGGCGCCCACAGATCTGGTAGATAGTATCCTTAAGCTCCTTTTGGTAAACTTCTCCAATGCATCCCATGGTGATGTGAGCTGCCATACTCTTTCCTAAACTCCAGGTTGGCGCATCGAAGGAAAACTCTATGGGTTTAGTGACTGGCGTGAAGGTTCTTCCTGGAACTTGAACTTGAATCATCCATCGCTCCTCTTCTAGTAAAGTGGCATTGTAAGTCCCGGTGAAGCTTGGTATTCCTATGTTCAGGTACCTAGTGACTTCCTTCAAGTGTCATCCAAAAGGTGTGTCTTCATCCGGTTGTGCAAACTTGTTCCTTGCGTCCACCATCCTAAAGAGTAGAAAATGGAGAGGAGTCAGAATGAGAAGAGAACAGTGATCTATGGCTTTTAGCTTAGTGGTCGTGTCCTACACTCAGTGTGTGCTCTGATACCATCTTGTAGCGACCCGACCTCAAACGGTCAAGTCTCTGTGCTTCAGTGTCATCCCTAGATTGGTAATGCTGACACACACAGTACTCGAGGATTTATAACAGAGTAGCAATCACACACTTATTACATCGAATGTCTCAAAAGAGAACTTATTACAATAAATATGGCTTAAGGCCATCTAATACGATAACAACAGAAGGCTTGGAAGATAAAGTTAGTCCATCAACTCCAACGGCATAGCTGAGCTGCACGGCAATGACCTAACGAACCTTACTCCTCGTCTGAAAAGTCTGCAACATAATACGTTACAGCCCGAAAACGGGTCAGCACATGGAATATGCTGGCAAAATAACACAGTAGAGCAAGAACAGAATAATGCTATCACTACATGCATATTTGGCTGGTGGAAAGCCTATGGTTATAGTTTTTGCGAAAAGCCATTTTTTCCTACAACAAAGGAATAGATTTTATTTAACTATCATGGTAGTTGAAACATCATTGAGAAGGTTCCTCCAACTCAATCCCAATTAAGGTAATTATCAACCCAACAATATTAATTTAAAGTGATGAGATACTTAAGATACTCCAAGTACTAGATACCCAAGATGTCCATAACCGGGGACACGGCTAACCATGATTAGTTTGTACACTCTGCAGAGGTTTGCGCACTTTTCCCCACAAGACTCGATCGCCTCCGTTGGATTTCTCGCACTACATGGTGTTTGAGAAACGGATGACCGAGACACAGTCTTTCAGAAACATTAACTCTCTACTCCGAGCAGACCATACCAAACCTACAACCCACTACCTGCTGATTCACCTCTTCAAGAGCTTCACGTAACTTACTTAACTATGCTAGAGCCCATAATAGCTTGTGGCTGCACACAGAAGTTTCTAGCATGAATCATCTCAGTTCCCTTTTGAGCCTGGGTAGCGGTCCATAGGAAGATCACACGGGTACTCCGGGATTTCCAAAAATACAGGCAACACTGGGTACTCCAGGTGCCTCAATCCACCCAGATGTATATTTAAGTTGCCACCTTAAGTTGAACCATTAATTATCAATCTCACATCTTTCATGGATTTCACTCACCCAAACCTCGTCTACGAGCATAGCATAGCAATATAAGCAATCCGTAAGTAACTCCCAAGGGTTTGAATGTAATAGGGCAATAGGTTCTACCTCATCAACTACTTCCCAAACCACATGTTAATAACATCCTAATCATGCAATGTTTGAGGATTGGAACTAATGCATAAAAACTGGGTGATAAAGGGGTATGATCAAAGTGTTACTTGCTTTGCTGACGATTCGCGTAACCTAGAGACTCCAAATAACACGCTTCGCACTCCGGGAATTCTATCGCAAACAAACAATAGCATACATAAGCAATCAAGCAAAGAAGCACGGGTAAAACTCAAATAAGAAGATCTAACCAGAAAGTTCAACTTAAGAACTCCGGTTTGCAAAAAGAATCAAATCGAACGGAGCAACGAAACTCAAACGGCGAAAGAAACAAGATCCGTTTACTAATCTGGACTAAGGTCAAATTTTACAGTAGCAAAAACTTGTTCAAGTTGGTTAAGCGGAAAGAGGGTCTCAAGACGAAGATCTAGGTGCTTGAATCGCCTGATTCCAACTAACGAACGAAAAGATAAACTAGAACGAAAATCGGATCAGAAATCGCGATCAGAAATAATCGCGAAATAGTCCGATAAAAGAAAACTGACGAACAAGCTAACGAACGAGCGTTTGTTATCTGTAACTAACGAGCAAAACCGTTCGTTAAACGAACGTACGGACGAACGTCCGCTAAAAAGAAAAACCGGGAAAAACGGTGAACCGAAAAAAAACTAGTTAGGGTTTTCTTTAAAAAACGGATCGTTTTTTTTTAAAAACCAGCGACTACCTCGTCGGTCCGGCGAGGCATGGCGGCGACGGCGAGGCGCGGCAGCGGGCAAGGCGGCGGCGGCGGCGCGGCAAGGCGGCGGTGCGGCACGGCAGCGGGCGGCGGCGGCTGCGGGGCGAGGCGAGGCGGCGGTGGTGGGTGGTGGTGGCGGCAGGGGGAGTATATAAGGAGGGGGTGTGCCTTTGGGAGGGGGCAAAGGCGGCGGGGAGGAGTCCTAGCCGGACTCCTCGAGTCGGGCGGCGCGGCCGGTCTCCTGGAAGGAGAAGGTGTGCGGGAGGGGACGGGCCGGCAGCTGGGCTTCGGCCCAGTTAGCCTGTGCACTTTCTTTTAAATAATAATTCCACCGAAACTAAAAAAATTCTAGAAAATAAAATTAAAAAATCTAAAAATGCCAAAATAAATTTTCACCGTCTAAATAAAATATTTAGAACGAGATGAACATTTTCTTGGCCCTAAAATGCAATTTTGAAAACGTGTAATTTTTCTAATGCAAACAAAATTGCAAATAAAATCCAAATAAAAACAAATATTTGATTTTAATATTTTTCCTCCAATATTTCAATTATCTTGGAGAAGTCATATTATCTCCTCTCATATATTTTATTATGAAATATTTTTGGAGAGAAAAATAATTAAAACCAATATCCTCATTTCAAAATTTGATAAAAATCAAATTTAAAAACCGGGGAAATCCCCAACTCTGTCCGAGGGTCCTTGAGTTGCTTAGGATTTCGAGGATCGCGAGACGAAATGCAATAAAATATGATATGCAAGAATGATCTATGTATAACATTCCAAATTGAAAATTTGGGATGTTACATTCTCACACAATGCCTACTGTACCATATCATTTCTACAATTTATATTGAGAAATATAAGCCATAGAAACTAGAAAACAAGAAAACTATGCAATAAAAACAGAATCTGTCAGAAACAGAACAGTCTGTAATGATCTGAACACCAACCATACTTGTGCTACTCCTAAAATTCTGAAATAAATTGGTGGACGTGAGGAATTTGTGTATTAATCTTCTTAAAAAAGAATCAACTCAATCGCGCTCTTCTGTAAAAAAAATGGCTGCTAATCTCATGAGCGCAAAGTTTCTGTTTTTTACAGCAAGATCACATTAACTTTCACCCAAGTCTTCTCAAAGGTCTTACTTGGCACTTTATTGAAACAAAAGCTATAATGCATGATTAATAAAGTGGCTTAATCATGAGACCACACAAAAACAATAAGGATAAATATTGGGTTGTCTCCCAACAAGCGCTTTTCTTTAATGCCTTTCAGCTAGTCATGATGATTTCAATGATGCTCACATAAAAGATAAGAATTGAAACATAAAGAGAGCATCATGAAGAATATGACTAGCATATTTAAATCTAACCCACTTCCTATGCCTAGGGACTTTGTGAGCACATAATTTATAGGAACAAGAATCAACTAGCATAGGAAGGAAAAACAAGTATAACTTCAAAATTTTAAGCATATAAAGAGGAAACTTGATATTATTGCAACTCCTACAAACATGTATTCCTCCCTCATAATAATTTTCAATAGCATCATGAATGAGTTCAACAATATTACCATCACATAAAGCATTCTTTTCATGATCTACGAGCATAGCAATTTTACTACTCTCCACATAAGCAAAATTCTCCCCATTCAGAATGACGGGATCACTAGTTCCTAAAGTTGACACTCTTCCAAACCCGCTTTATATGACAGTATTATTCATACTCCAAAAGATATAAGTGAATTTCATGGAGCGTTCTACAATTAATATAGACTAACCAATATCCAAGCTCAAAATGTATAAGTGAAGCACACGAAGCATTCTATAAAGCCATACTCAAAAGATTTAAGTGAAGCTCAAAGAGCAATTCTATAAGATCATACTTAGAAGATATAAGTGAAGCACATGAAGTATTCTATAAATTGATGAAGGGACATCTCATACTAGCATGGTTCTTAAAGAAAAAGAGAAACACAAAGGACACAAATCATGTGAACAAAACAAAAACCGAGGTATACCGATAATTGTTGAAGATGAAAGATGGGATGCCAACCGAGGCATCCCCAAGCTTAGATGCTTGAGTATCCTCTGAAATATTTACTTGGGGTTCCTTGGGAATCCCAGAGCTTGAACTCTTGACTCTCTTTATTCTTCTCATATTGATAGCTCCTCGATCTTCGAACACTTCATCCACACAAAACTTTAACAAAAACTTTGTGAGATCCGTTAGTATAATAAAGCAAATCACTACCTTTAGGTACTGTTTCAAACTCATTCAAATTTCATATTAGAACTATATCTACTGATTCCAACTTCTCTATGGTTCATACCCTCCGATACTAGCCATAGATGCATCAAAATAAGCAAACAACACACGAGAAACAGAATCTGTCTAAAACAGGACAGTCTGTAGTAATATGGAGGTTTAGTAAAATTCTGTAACTCCAAAAATTATTAAATAAATTTGAAAATTTTAACAATTTGTACACAAGTAATGTGCAAAAAGTTTCAGACCCATTTGACTTTCCAGTAAAAAATGTAAAATCACGCGCTACAGTCAAAGTTTCTATTTTTGTTCTGCACATAGTAAACAAGCAATCTAATCATCTTAAAACCAAAGCTTGGCACATTATTTTTATAACACAATGAATATATATATATAAGGGATAATTATTTACATATGAACTTCCATGAAAAATTCTACATTGTTTCCGTGAGCATGAACACAAGTGCTCAAGGTCGACCCTCACTTCTTCAATGCATAACTTTCTAATCACTTCTCTTTTTGAAAAACTTTTTTAGGCATGAGAGGCAAGTAAATTCTTTTTTGTATTTTCATTCTTTTAATATATATTTTTATATGTTTCACCCACAACTAAACAGAAAAAAAGGGAAAATAAAATCTACTTAGTGAAGAAAGCAAACAAGCACACACGAGAATATCAACCCCACGCTATTGCTCCCCAGCAACGGCGCCAGAAAAGAGCTTGATAATCTCCAAGCGCAGGGAATCATCATAGCAATTTCTAAAGGTGGAAGTGATAAGTATGGAGTGTCGAACCCACAAGGAGCTAAAGGTAAGATCAATATTCTCTCAAGCCCTATCTGCCACTGATACGACTCTACGTACACCGAATGTTTGCTTCCAACTAGCAACGAGAAATAAAACTATGTTGTGGGTATGAAGTGAATAACTTTGCATGATATCGGAGAGCTAAAATATGAAATTAGGTGTTGTTATCATAAAGTTAGAATATATTACTAAATATTATGAATAGCGAGTGTGGAATAATGATGGGTCGGTGTGCGGAATTGTCCTAGGTAATTGTTAACAAGACCGGTAATCACTATTGCAGTTTCATAGAAGGGACAGGCATAAGCTAACATACTTTCTCTTGTTGGATCATATGCACTTATGATTGGAACTCTAGCAAGCATCCGCAACTACTAAAGATCATTAAGGTAAAACCCAACCATAGCATTAAAGTATCAAGTCCTCTTTATTCCCATACGCCATGTCCCGCTTATCCGTGTTTGTGTTTCAGTCACTCACGCAACGCAGACAATAAGCAAACCATGGACATATTGCAACACCCTACAGCGGGAATCCCTCACGCTTGCGCGACACGGAGGGCACCATAGGACAGCACCAAAGTAAAACATACAACTCATACCAATCTAGATCATCAATCAACCCAAAGACAAAGGATATCTACTCAAAACATCACAGGATGGCAACACATCATTGGATCATAATATGTGGCATAAAGCACCATGTTCAAGTAGGGATTACAGCGGGGTGCGGGAGAGTGGACCGCGTAAAAGAGGTGAGGGTGGTGATGATGAAGGTGATGTTGATGAAGATGATCACCGCGGCGATGATTCCCCTCTCGCTGGCACTCCGGTGCCACCAAGAGAGAGGAGGAGAGGTTCTCCCCCTTGTGCTTCCTCCTCCATGGCCTCCCCTGGATGGGGAGAGGTTCTCCCTTTGGTCCTTGGCCTTCATGACGATGATGGCCCCTCCGGGATCCTCCTCCATGGCCTCCGATGATGATGGCCCCCTCCGACAGGGTGCCAGAGAGGGCCTAGATTGATTTGTTGTGGCTACAGAGGCTTGCGGCGGCGGAACTTCCGATCTAGGTTAATTTCTGGAGGTTTCTGTATATATAAGAGGCTTTGGCATCGAGAACAAGTCAGGGGGGGTCTCCAGGCTGTCCACGAGGTAGGGGGCGCGCCCAGGGGGTGGTCGCGCCTCCCACCCTCATGGGCAGCCCGGGACTCTTCTGGCCCAACTCTTTTACTCCTTGGCCTTCTTCTAGTCCAAAAATAAGCTCCGTCAAGTTTCAGGTCAATTGGACTCCGTTTGGTTTTCCTTTTCTATGATACTCTAAAACAAGGAAAAAAAATAGAAAATGGCACTGGGCTCTAGGTTAATAGGTTAGTCCCAAAAACCATATAAAATAGCATATAAATGCATATAAAACATCCAAGGTTGATAATATAATAGTATGAATACTTCATAAATTACAGATACGTTGGAGACGTATCAAACATCCAGGTTCCACTATTGGTTATTGACCGGAGACGTGTCTCGGTCATGTCTACATAGTTCTGGAACCCGTAGGGTCCGCACGCTTAATGTTCGGTGACGATCGGTATTATGAGTTTATGTGTTTTGATGTACCTAAGATAGTTCGGAGTCCCAGATGTGATCACGGACATGACGAGGAGTCTCGAAATGGTCGAGACATAAAGTTTGATATATTGGATGACTATATTCGAACACCGAATGAGTTCCGTGGGTCATGAGATAATTATCAGAGTGCCGGGGGGTTATCGGAACCCCCAGGGGAACTAATGGGCCAACATGGGCCTTGTGAGAGAGAGAGGAGGGGCCATAGGGTTGCCCCCCTGGGAGTCCGAATTGGACAAGGAGGGGGGCGGCGCCCCCTCTTTCCCTCCCTCTCTCCCTCTCTTTCCTTCCCCCTCCTTCTTCCTAGTTGGACTAGGAAAGGGGGAGTCCTACTCCTACTAGGAGGAAGACTCCTCCCTCTCTCCTTGGCATGCCCTAAGGCCGGCCGGCCTCCCCCCTTGCTCCTTTATATATGGGGGCAGGGGGGACCCTAGAACACACAAGTTGATAGTTTCCAGCCGTGTCCAGTGCCTCCCTCCACCATAATCCACCTCGGTCATATCGTAGCGGTGCTTAGGCAAAGCCCTGTTCCGATAACATCATCATCACTGTCATCACGCCGTCGTGCTGACAAAGCTCTCCCTCGACACTCTGCTGGATCGTGAGTTCGTGGGACGTCACCGAGCCGAACGTGTGCAGATCACGCAGGTGACGTACTTTCGGTACTAGGATCGGTCGATCATGAAGACGTACGACTACATTAACCGCGTTTTCATAACGCTTCCGCTTACGGTCTACGAGGGTACGTAGACAACACTCTCCCCTCTCATTGCTATGCATCACTATGATTTTGCGTGTGCGTAGGAATTTTTTTGAAATTACTGCGTTCCTCAACAGAAGAGGTCTAGGCCAGGTGTGTGTGTCTATATACATCAGAAGATCCAGAGAAGAAGATGGCGACAACTGTCGCTGGTCGCCAACCCTAGGTCATGCGCAATTGACATCACCACCGCATTTAACACCACTAGATTGCTCTGTGCAATATGGTGATATTAGCAAAGAATTCATCTATGATTCATTATGTTAGTTCATCTTTGTTTGAATAACACAATCGAGTTTAGATCGAGGTGTGATCCAGCAAGAAACCGAAATCACTAGTTGAGCAATACTCGTTGCAAAGATCACTTCCACCTTCTCAGGTCGTGACAAGTGGTGCGTTGCATGTGCGCCACTTGTCGCAACCTAGGAGTTTTCCCTTTTTTGTAGATCTGTTTATTCAAAACGTTTTAGCTCTTAAATCGTGCGTCCAAAACACGAATGTTTCACCGTTGTATTCCTTGTGTCGAGATCTTTAAAACTAGATCCCATGTTGATAGGTTTTGACGAACTTCTTTTCACGAAAAAAACAGAACGAAAAAACCAAACCGGGAGCACGGGTGTTTTGCTTTTCTGAAAGAGGCACGCCCGTGCCTCTCGCGAAATCACAATCGTGACTCTCGCGGAAGGAAAAAAAGAAAGAAAACGTGTGTTTTCCTTTTCCGAGGAGGCACGGCCGTGCCTCTTGCGAAAGCACAACCGTGACTCTCGCGGGAGCAAAGCCATGCCTCTCGCGGAAGGAAAAAAATAAAAAACACGTTTTTTTCGTTTCCGAGAGGCACGGCCGTGACTCTCACGAAAGCACAATTGTGCCTCTCGCGGAAGCAAAATCGTGCCTCTCGCGGAAGGAAAAAAAATAGAAAACACGTTTTTTTTGTTTCCGAGAGGCACGACCGTGACTCTCGCGGAAAAAAACCCAGAAAACACATTTTTTTTTGTTTCCAAGAGGCACAGCCGTGACTCTCGCGAAAGCAAAATCGTGCCTCTCGCGGAAGCAAAACCATGACTCTCGCGGAAGAAGAAGAAAAAGAAAACGCGTTTTTTCGCGTAAAAAAATAATTTTTTTTGTACCAAAAGCTAAGGAAGATCAGTGGAAAACCGAAACGTCGAAAAAACCTGACAAAAACCCCGTTTAGAAAGCCAAAAACGCGTCCGGAAAGATAAAAAAAACAAAATTCGGAGTGTGCGTCCAGAGCGCGACACGTGACGGACGGCTGAAAGCATGCCAAGTGACGTTGATCGTTGTGAGGCTCCTGAAGGAGCGCTTGTTAATTAGTTGCTCCCGCAAGAAAGTTACACAATGGCATTAGGATATTCCTTAGTTCCAGGGCCATCTTTAGAAATTTGGGGTCTCGCACCGAAATGTAAAATGAGGCTCTTAATTTAAGAGAAGAAAAATCATATAACCAAGGAAGTAATACAGAACTTCAAGAATATGTTATTCGGTACAATATTAAAATTATATCTAATACTAACGCTAAGAAGTTGTAAGTGATCAAATGGAATATTATTAGTTGTAAATAGTAAGCATCGCTAGATCATCAAAATACAAGATTTACTTTTTCTGAAAGGACATTTTAGGAGGGCTTTCAGAAAGGACATACTAACCTTTTTTTTAGGGAAGGCCATCATGGCTAGCTTTATTAAAGATTAAACCGGAATTACATCATCCAAGAGTTTGGGAATAACACAATCTGGAGGATCGTTAACCCAACTCCTACTAAGCTTATTACAATAAGAATAATTTGCTAGCACATGAGCTACTTGATTCGTTTCACGACCACAATGCCTAAAACTAACCTTCCCAATCAGCGATGCCACTTCCACGCACTCTGCGAAGATCACAGCTGCCACATCCCACCATCTGTTTTGACCTGAGCACTGATCAATCACCGTTGTCGAGTCTGATTCAGCTTCCACTCTAGGGAACCCTGAGGAATTCGCCAGCACAAGTCCATCCCTCATCGCTTGAGCTTCAGAGGAAACCACATCAACAGCATGGGGTAAAAATTTACATTGGGCTGCCCCCGCCCTCTCGTTCTCAAAATATGCTGCATCAACATTCACCTTAACAAACTTCGGATCAGGTTTCAGCCATCTCTGTATATGGTTATCTCATGGTTTTTGATTTGCCTCCTGAAAATTGTTTGCGATTGCCATTACAGACATTGACCATCTGGGGGATAGAGGAGGTGTACCATTATGTGTCAACTCACGACGAATTCACCATAGGTACCCCCCCCCCCCCCCACAGCTATCACCTGTTTGACGTCCAAGCCCGGCTTAAGAGCGGAGTGGTCGATCATCCATCAGTAGTAGATTTTCCAAGACCACCGACCCTGATTGCTGCCCCACCATAGCTTGTTCAACAATTTCTATTATCCCCAAGTTTCTCCATAGTTCCTTCGCATGAGTACAACCAAACAGAAGATGTTTAATATCTTCAGCGGCTCCATGGCATATTGGACACCCATCTTCACTTCCAACATGTCGATTAACTAGAATCGATTTTAGGGGAATTATACCATCTTCTGTTCGGATCGTAAGTTTCCAAAGTTTCCTCCAAATCTCCGGAGTTTCGGAGCCCGCTGGAATCCCTGATCTATTTGCATGTGCCCTGAAAGATTGATTCCACTGAACTTTATAAGCTGATCGAACAGTGAAGACGCCATTACGTTCAGGGTGCCATGCAATAAAGTCCTCAAAAGAGCTAATATTAATTGGAATCTGCAGTATCCTTTGAACATCAACTGGATTAAAAATAGATCTTATCAGCTCTTCATCCCATGTTCCTTCATAAGGATCCAACAGTTCGCTCACCTTAATTAGGACAGATTGACCCTGCCTTGAAATTATCTTAAGGACATACTAACCTTAATCCTAGCCTCTTTGTTGTCATATATAATTAACGATGAGGCCACCCATAAAAAACGACGAGGCCGGCATGGTCCGTGTGACCGTGTGGTATAGGGCGCAAGCCGTTGATGTGCATGTATAGACGGGCACGAACGGATCCGGCTTGCCTGCTTTATATCCATGCTCCCATCTGTGTTTCTATTTTATTTTACGGTTGCTTTTTTTCTTAATCTAATCATCCTCTAATTTTAATAGGATGAATCTAGACATTATTTTGTTTCAATCAAATAAAAGCCATGTACGTGGAAACATGGGTGAACGCACGCGCGGCGCACAGACAAGTCTCGTCCGGCACGAACGATCAGCCCACCTAGCGACCTGATCAGGGGGTGTGATGTACAGCACCGCTGCGCACGTCGATCTAGAAAGGAGCAGGGCTGCAAAGCGATCAACCGTCAACGAGGCATTGTCTTTTTTTTTCCTTGACAACAACATATGCGTCGGCTGCTACTGCCTAAGGCTTTGCCTACCTGTTCAGCAATCACCAGGCTAATGTAAGCAATCGAACCGATCAACCACGCAGCGAAGGGAAATCATATTTGTGCCTCGTTGTTGCGTTTATCCTGTTGTTTTTCAGCGATGGGCGCCCCTACATTTGGCATTCAACTAGAGGATGGCGCGAGTTGGCCTGGCCCAGGCGCGCCGGAACAACAACCTCATTATTTTAGTTTTGCTTTTTTGCTTTCCTTTTTAAAAAATACATTCCAAATATTCTTAAAATATATTACAAAAATCACTCTACATAAATCAGTTAAAAAATATTGAACAAGCATTTGAAAAATGTTAAATGTGTATAGAAAAAATGTTCATCATATATATGAAAAATGTATACAAAAAATGGAATGTGTATGAAACAATTTGATAATGTATTTTAAAATGTTAATCAAGAATATGAAACAATGTTGAACAAGTGTTTGAAAATGCTAATCAAGAATTTGGAAAATGCTAAATGTGTATAGAAAAAATGTTGACCATGTATTAAAAAATGATGAATTATTTTTTATCATGTATAGAAAAATGGTAATCAAGCTTTTCAAAAATAGTGAACAAGTATTTGAAAAATCTTAACTAAGCATTTTGAAAAATGTTAAATATGTACAGAGAAATTGTTAACCACGTATTAGAAAAATGATGGAATTTTTGTATCAATTATATAAAAAAATTATTCAAGCGTTTGAAAAAAATGTGTTTACAAAAAATATTGACCACGTGTTCCAATGTAATATTGCATTAATCAAACATGTGAAAATGTTAAATGTCTATAGATAAAATGTTCATCATGTAAAATATTAATCTGGTATTTAAAAAATGTTAATCAAGCATTTTAAACTTTAAACAATAAAATTATGTATAGAAAAAATATTGACCATGTATTAAAAAATTCTATTAAGAAAATGTTAAACATGTTTTAGAAAAAAATTGTTCACATCTAGAAAAAAATGCAGAATAAAAACCAAGAGGAACAAAGAAAACAAAAAATGTAAACAAAAAAGAAACAAAAGAAAAAATGAAGAAACAAATGCAGAAAGAATGAAATAAACAAAATAATAAAAATGAAAAGAAACAAAAGAAAACGAAAAAAGAAATAAAACCAAAAAAAATGAAGAAGAAACAGTGGAGAACGGAACTCATTTTGACTTCAGTAGACCCGCTCTACTACTCCATCACGAATTCAAGGAAAGCCCAATAGCTAGCCACGCTTGCAGTCAACCAAGAGGTCAGGCTTGAAATCCGGTGATTCCTATATGACGCTCGTTAGCGTCGAATCTTTGCAGCTTCGCTCAGAGCGAACAACCTGTCGCTCCCACTCGGGCCGGCCCAGCATTCGCTTCCCTCCTGTTTCTTCAAATCACTAATTAAGAAGTACTTGTTGTAAAGAACACTTCATTTTTTCAAGTCGTGACAAAGTGGCGCATATGCAGCACGTCACTTGTCGCCACATGAAATTTTTTCTTTTTTTGTAGATTCGTTTATTCAAATCTTTTATCTTTTAAACCGTGCGTTCAAATCTCGAATCGTTTTCACCATTGGATTTCTCCCATCGAGATCTTCAAAATTAGATCTCATGTTGATAGATTTTGACGAACTTTTTTTCACAAAAAAAACTGACGAAAAAACCAAACCGGGAGCACGGTTTTTTCCCTTTTCGAAAGAGGCACACCCGTACCTCTCACGAAATCACACTCGTGCCACTCGTGGAAGCAAAACCGTGACTCTCGTGAAAGGAAAAAAACAAAAAACATTTTTTTTTCCGATTTCGAGAGGCACGGCCGTGACTCTCGTGAAAGCACAATCGTGCCTCTCACGGAAGCAAGATCGTGACTCTCGCGAAAGAAAAAAATAGAAAACACGTATTTTTTTCCCTTTCTGAGAGGAATGGCCGTGACTCTCGCGAAAGCACAACCGTGTCTCTCGCGGAAGCAAAACCATGACTCTCGCGAAAAAACAAAAACGCGTTTTGTTTTTCCCTTTCCGAGAGGCACAGCCGTGACTCTCGCGAAAGAACAACCGTGCCTCTCGCGGAAGCAAAATCGTGACTCCCGCGAAAGAAAAAAAACAAAAAACGCATTTTTCCCCGCTTTCGAAAGGCACGGCCGTGACTCTCGCTAAAGCACAACCGTGCCTCTTGCGAAAAAAAACGTAACTTTCGCGAAAGAAAGGAAAAAGAAAACACGTTTTTTTCTTGAAAAAAAAATTCGATTTTTTTTATCGAAAAGCTAATGAAGACCGGGGGAAAACCAAAAAATCGAAAAAATCCGGAAAAAACCGTTCAAAAAGCCAAAAACGCATGTGGAAAAATATATAAAAAAACAAAATTCGAAGGGAGCGTCCAGAGCACGACACGTGGCGAATGGCTGAGAGCGCGCCAAGTGGCGCTGATTGTTGCGAGGCTCCCGAAGGAGCGCTCGTTAACTAGTTGCCCCCCCTGTTTCTTCGTTGTGGTATCTTTGGAGAAAGGTTCCGGTTTTGGGAACCTTCTGAAACGTTCATGGCCTGTTTAGGGAACCTTCTAGAAGGTTCCTTGAAACAGTTTTTTCCTTTTTTAACCAGGTTTTATTCTATTTTTATTTCATTTTTCTTTTTCTCTGCTTATTTCTTTTCTTTTCTTTTTTGATGTTTCTTTTCTCTGTTTTTCATTTTGTAGTATATAAAAGGTCCTCCGCGTATTAAAAAAAATGTTCGTTGTATATTAAGAAATTGTTCATCTTACATTTTAAACTTGTTCATCGCATATTAAGAGATTGTTCAACATATACTACAAAATGTTCGTTGTGTATTTTGAAAACTTGTTCATCGTATATTAAGAGATTGTTCAACGTATACTACAAAATGTTCATTGTGTATTTTGAAAACTTGTTCATCATATTAAGAGATTGTTCAATGTATACTACAAAATGTTCATTGTGTATTTTGAAAACTTGTTCGTAGTATATTAAGAGATTGTTCAATGTGTTCTTACAAATTGTTCGGCGTATATTACATAAATGTTCAATGTACATTAAAATTTTTGTTCAGACTATATAAAAAAATTGTTCATGTTTTCAACTTTTTCAAAATTGTTCGTGTTTTAGAAGTTTTTCGAATTTTGAAAAGAAATTCACGTTTTTGAAGAAATTTGTTCATGCAAGGGGTCCGCCTCGTTTGCTATTAGTTAAGCATTTGCGCTATGTTTTGGCTAAGCAGAGTGGCTAGCTTGACCGTTTACAACTGTAGTTTGTGGCATGCCGGCGGGGGAGTTCGAGTCCAGGCCCCTGCTAAAATTCTTGTAAGTTTTTACATTCTGCGCCCCTGCTTAATTCTCGTGATTTGTTACATTCAGCGCCTGCAAATGGGCCGGCCCGTTTTACACGCTCTTCAGCGAAGGCTCTTCTGTTTGCCGCTCGCGAGCGTCCAATAGGACCTCTCTTGAAATCCCATGTGCTTCTCTCCCTTTCTCCTCTCCTTTTTCTTTATTAACTATGCGAACTATGCACGACCGGCCCGGCCCGATTAATGTAGACCCTTCAGCGAGGCATACTATCTCTCACTTAATGCGACATATAGTCACCGCGTTAAGCAATTGGGCGCGGCTATACCTCGCTTGTAGCGAGGCAACCTTCTAACTCGCTACTCCTCTCATTTTTCTTTATTAACTATGCGAGTGGGCCGGCCCGATTATTGTAGACTACTTCAGCGAGACATTCAATCGTCTTAAGTGATGGGGCGCGACTATACCTCGCTTCTAGCTAGGCAACCTTCCAATTCGCTGAAGCGCGTTGTTGTCTCGCAAGTGTATAGGCCGGGCAAGTGCGTGGAGGCCACTGCCTCGTTTTTTTTTCATGTTTTCGCTTTCATTTTTTCTTTCATTTCTTTACAAAAAAAGCTTTACATAAAAAAATATTAACCAAGCATATGATTTTTTTAATGTACATAGAGAAAATGGTTCTCATGTATACGAAAAATGTACACAAAAAATATATAATTTGTGTCAAAAAAGTTGATCATGTATTTAAATTATTTTAATCCATGAATTTAGAAAGAAAATGTTAAACAAGTATTTGAACAATATTATCAAGCATTTCAAAATGTTAAATATGTATAGAAAAATATTGACCATGTATTAAAAAAATGTTTAATGTGCATAGAAAAGAATGGTCACCATGTATTGATAAAATACTAAAACTTGTATTTGAAAAATGTTAATCTAGCATTTGAAAAATATGGTAAATGTGTATAGGAAAATTGTTGACCATGCATTCAAAAAATATCAATGTAGTATTTGAAAAAAATTAATCAAGGATATGAAAAAAAAAGTATTATATGTGTATAGAAAAAATGTTGAGTATGTATGTAGAATATGTTAAACTTGTATTTAAAAAAGTTAATCAAAGAATTGAAAACAAATGTAAAATGTGTATAGAGGAAATGTTGACCTTGTAAGTGTATAGAAAAAATGTTAATCTATTATATGAAACTGTTAATCAAGCATTTGAAAATGCTAAATATGTATATATAAATATTGACCATTTATTCAATAAATGTTAATCTTGTATTTGAAAATTATTAAACATGTATATTAGAAAAATATATTAAATATATACCAAAAATATGTATAGAAAAACAATGAAAACCCGAGAAAACAAAAGAAAAACAATGAAAAACAAGAAAAGAAAAGAAACAAAACTGAAGGAAAAAAAGAAAAAACTAGTAAAAAAGAAAAATATACAAATAAAAATAAAGGAGAAAGAAAGGGAAAAAGTAATAATAACAGAGAATGAAACGAAGAAAAACTGGTTAAGAGACAAGAAAGACAAAAAAATAGACTTAAAAACAGTGGAAGACCGACTGTTTCTCTTCTACTAGGTCACAACCTACCAACATAAGACGAACTGGAAGATGGCCGAATGGCTGGCTGCTCTACGCTACAATCTAACGATCTCTGGATCAAATCCCATGGGTCCCCTTTTTTTTCTCTATTTTTTTAATATGCGCTAATGGGGCGTCCTGTTACTATAGACCCTTCAGGCGAGTCTTTCATCGGACTCGCTATAAGCGAGATATAGCCTTTGCGCAAGCGAGGAGAGGTGCTCTCCTAATTGCTCCTATACACGCACCTTACTTTCGATTTTGATGGGCTCGGCCCACTTATGTCGCTCCGGCACGCTGGCTGCCGATTTTCATGTTTTGAGTCGGGTTCCTCCTTTGGTTTTCCCAATGGCTGCCTAGATTTTTTGTTTTCGCTCTCACACAACTGTAGATGGATTTGATGCTTTTGTGTGGGGTCCTTGAGCTTTCTTCTAGTTTTTCACAGGTTTTTTCTTTTTGTCCAAAAAAGAAGCAAAGAAAAAGAACCAGTAAATCTGAGAGTGGGGCCTGCATCACAATTCCTTCCCAATCAAGTGATGTATTTCTGAATTCCTTATTCGATGCTTGCCGCATCAAATTAAAGGGCAAACGCACAAGCCCAGTGTAGTTGGCCGACCCACCACGGGGAGCGACTTGTGAATAGTTCCGTTGTGTTCCAAGGTTTATTCATTTTTTCTCATATTTTTTAGCTATTCACTAGATTTCCTGAAGTTTTACCTTCTATATAATTTTGGTTTTTACTTTCAGCTTTTTCTTCAAACATTTCATGGGTATTTTTCATAATTTTTGAACATTTATTTTAAAATTTGTGACTTTTTAAATCTTATGGATATTTTCAAAATTCATGATCATTTTCTTCATACACCATGGAACTTTTCAGAAAACACTATCAATTTTAAAACGACATGGTGAATATTATTTTAAACATGGTGAGTATTTTTAATGCAGAGTGGACATTTTGTGGACTACATGTTAAATATTTCTTTATACACGGTGAACATCTTTTTAAACACAACATAAACATTTTTTAAAGTGCATTTTTGAACTATATGAACATTTTTAATGATGCATCCACTTTTATTCAATTCATGATTTTTGAAAATCCTGAGTAGTCTGTATTTATAAATTCGTTAACATTTTGCATTGTTCTTGCAATTTTTTTACTGTGGCAGTTCTTTTGTATTCGTTAACATTTTGCATTCGTTAACATTTTGCATTGTCCTGTCTGTAAAAATGATCCAACAACTAGAGTTATTTTGGAGGAATGCGACTGGAAAACCAGAGAAAAAACACAAGAAAGAAGAGGGCTCAAGGGAGAGCTCGACGAATCACAAAGCGGCCCATCCCAATACACTCGCCCATGTGCGTTAGCCAAATAATGTCGAACGAGCTTTCTACATGGAGACCGTTCGGTCTTAATGATTGTCTCTCGGTTTGCTCGGGTTTCCTTGTCGGTTCTTTAAAGAAAAGAAAATTTGCATGTACAAAATGTGAACAAATTTTTAATTACATGCTTTTAATAAAGTGTGTGAACATTTTATAAAAACACATTTATATTTTTTTTAAACATCATGTATTTGAAAAGAAGCTCATCATATACTTAGAAAATGCCCATTGTCTATTTAGAGAATGTTCACTTGCACTGAAAATGTTCACTTTGTATTTTAAAAAAAATTGTTGAGCGATGCTTAGTCGATACAAAAAACAGTATGAGGTGGAGTATGTGGAATTTGTAATCGAGGGGACATTATGTCACAGGACCAAATAGTCTTGGACACAGATCACCCAAACACATGATATGCCCATGTTCACACCCCTAATGTGGGGAAATGAAAGCACAAGTTCTCCCTGGGTGATTTTGATAATTAATGTCAACATATCTCTTGTTGCACTAATAGCTTTATCTAGTATATTTCAATTAAGTTCAACAGGGGAGTGGCAAGGACAAGAGGATGTGGAACCCCTTCAAAATGCTAAGAACAAGGATTGGCAAAAGCTCAAGACTCTACATTTTTGTTTAAGTGATCCAAGATCACATTGAGTCCATAGGAAAGTCAATACTATTAAAAGGGGATGAGGTGTTGCTTAATGGTCTACTTGCTCAAAGTGCTCAGTGATATTGCTCCAAAATCATCAGTCACTTTTTCTATCCACACATGTCCAAAACCTAACTACCAACTTAGCCCCACCGATATTTTCCATCTGGAGCCACCGAGTTCATCTTGACACAGCCACTTCTAAAACCCTAATGATTCGGTCACACTGATATGGATATCGGTCTCACCAAGATGGCATTGTCAGCGCTCTTTGACTTGTTGCATTCACTTTGGTCTCACCGAGATGTTGCAATCGGTTCCACCGAGTTGGCTTGACTAATTCTCTGTTGCTCATTGCATTCACTTCAGTCTCACCGAGATGATGCAATCGATGCCACCAAGATGAAGTTTGCCCTAAGCCCTAAGTCAGTCCCGCTGACCTGTTCCTGTCGGTCCCACCGAGATTCCTAATGTTCATATTTTTGTACAGATCGATGCCATCGAGTTTTCTATTTGGTGCCACCGAGATGGGTCAAAAGTGTGTAACGGTTAGATTTTGTGTGGAGGCTATATATACCCCTCCACGGCTCCACCCGCTTCTTCTCAATGAGGAGAGCCATCAGAATGTGCCTACACTTCGACCGATCATTTTCTGAGAGAGAACCACCTACTCATGTGTTGAGATCAAGAGATTCCATTCCTACCATTTGAACCTTGATTTCTGGCCTTCCCCAAGTGGCTTTCCACTCAAATCATTCTTCCAAAATAGCCAAATCTATGAGATAAAGTCGAGTGTTGGGGAGACTATCATTTGAAGTACAAGAGCAAGGAGTTAATCGTCAACACACCGTCTATTACCTTTTGGAGAGTGGTGTCTCCTAGATTGGTTAGGTGTCACTTGGGAGTCTCCGTCGTGATGTGGAGTTGAACCAAGAAGTTTGTAAGGGCAAGGAGATCGCCTACTTCGTGAAGATCTACCCGAGTGAGGCAAGTCCTTCGTGGGCGATGGCCATGATGGGATAGACAAGATTGCTTCTTCGTGGACCCTTCAAGGGTGGAGCCCTCCGTAGACTCGCACAACCGTTACTCTTCATGGGTTGAAGTCTCCATAAACATGGACGTACGATAGCACCACCTATCAGAACCACACCAAAAATTCTCCGCGTCTCCTTTGCATTTGCACACTCCAATCCCATCCCTTTACATTCTTGCACTTGCATGCTTTACTCATTCTGTTGCTCGTACTCTTGCTATGATTGTGTAAAATGTATTGTGTGTGCCTTAACATGTGCTAAACTCAACCTTAACTTGAAGAAATAAAAAACTGCCACTTTTCCTTGTTAAGGGTCTAATCACCCCCTCTAGACCCTCTTCCCGATCCTTTCAATTGGTATCAGAGTATTGGTCTTCATTGCTTTGGTTGAATTTCCATTGGAGGAAGATGGACGAGTCTACGTTCGGGAGTCTTAAACATAGAGTTCCAATTCTTGATTTAGAGTTTTATGGTTCTTGAAAAAATAAGATGCTTTAGATTTTAAATGAATATAATTTGAACAAGCATATTCTTAGCCCTTATATGCCTCCCATTGATCCTTTGCATCCTAGCCCCGATGAGCATCTTGACATGGGAATGTGCTTGTTTGCTTGCCAACCTTTGAATGCACATGTACTATATGGAATTATCCTGAGGAACTCTTTCCAAATTACTCTTTGAAAAGTCTGAGTGAAATTCTTCAAAAATCCATTGCTTTTCATAAGATGAAGCCTAGTGAGCACAAGTTTGATGAATGCCTATTTGAGCTCTGTGATCTTATGCGTGCAAAGGGTGATGTTGGAATCATTAGTAGCATCATCTCGGATACAATTAGAATTCATAAACTTGAACATTGTCATGGTCATAAATCTAACAAATCACTTGACCTAGGTGATGACTACATGCACGACAATGATGATGATATTGAGCATGGCTATTATGATGAAGACGAAGAAAGTGATATTGACTTTGAGGAGACTATGAGGAATCTTAGTCTCATGGCGAATCTTGGAAATTACATATTCGGAGGAAAAGAGTGGATTCTTGATAGTGGATGTATCGATCACATGACCGGAGATAAAGACATGTTCCGTGAGCTTGCAAAAAATGATGGTCCACGCAAGTATGTGACTTTTGGAGAAAACTCCAAGGGTAAGGTACTTGGCCTTGGTAAGGTGGCCATATCCAATGATAGCTCTATTCAAAATGTTATGCTCGTTGAATCTCTTGGTTACAATCTTCTTTCCGTATCTAGACTACCCGAGTTTGGTTTAAATGTCTTGTTTACCAAAGTAGATTGCCAAGTGTTTCGTAGAGATAATCATAATATGGTCTTTACCGACATTCAAAGAGGTGATCTATACATTATAGATTTCACTAAGAGAGCCCAACCTCGTACTTGTTTAATTGCTAATTTTTTTAAAGGATGGTTATGTGTAACAATCCAAATTTTCAATTTGAAATGTTATACATTAGGTCATCATGCATATCATATTTTATTTTGCTTTTGGTTTTGATCCTAGAAAATCCTACGCAACTCAAGAACCCACGGAGAGAGTTGGGGATTTCGTTATTTACATATTTGAGTTTTCTCAAATTATGTAAACAGGATCATTTGATTTTATTTATTTTATCATCAATTATTTCTATTACAAAAATATGAGAGAGGGAATAAAATGACTTTCCCAAAATATAGAAATATTGAGGATTTAATAAAAAAATCAAATAAGATTTATTTCAGAGTTTTTCGGTATTTTTATTTGAATTTAGAAAAAATGCGCGTTTTTCAAAGTTGTAGTTTGGGCCCAGATAAATGTTCACTTTATCGGGCTTGATTTTAGGAACCCGACAAAATTTATTTCGTGATTTTTGGAGTCCGTTTAGTATTTCTTTTTATTTTTCTTCCGAGAGGAATTATTTAAAAAAAAACGGAACCGACTTCGGGCCGTATTCGGCCTGGACTCCGCCGGCCTAGGCTATATAAGCTGCCGCCCCGGCCCGAGGAGAGCCCAGCCGCCAGCGCCCGACCTAACCCTAGCCGCCGCCGCCGACCGCCGGAGTTGCGCGCCTTTCGAGGTTCGCCGCCGCCTCGTTTTCCGTGCTGTTTTTTTTTTAAAAAAATTCTGTTCGTCGTTTTTTTCTTTTTCGTCGGATTTTCCGCGGTTATTTTCTGATCGCGATTTCTGATCCGATTTTCGTTTTAGTATAACTTTTCGCTCGTTTATCGGAATCAGGCGATTCAAGCGCCTGGAGTTTCGTCTCGAAACCCTCTTTCCGAATAATCAACTTAAACATGTTTTTGCTACTGTAAAATTTGCCCTAGATCCAGATTACTAGAACGAAGTTGTTTTCTTTCGCCGTTTGATTTCTTTTGCTTCGTTCGATTTGATTCTTTTGCCAACCGGAGTTCTTAAGTTGAACCTTCTGGTTAGATCTCTTATTTGAGTTTTACCTGTGCATTAGATGAGTATTTATTGTATGCTTGTTGTTTGTCTGCGATAGAATACCCGGAGTGCGCCGCCTGTTACGTTGAATCTCTAGGTTTCGCGGATCATCAACAAGGCAAGTAACACTTTGATCATACCTTTTCTACAACCCATTTTTATTGCATTAGATCAATCCTCACACACTGCATGATTAGGATCTAATTAAATTATGGGATGGGAAGTAGATGAGGTAGTACCTATTACCTGTTTATTATCAAACCTTTGGGAGTTACTTTTACGTTTGCTTATTATGCCATGCTATGCTAGTAGACGTGGATTGGGTGAGTGATATCCATGACAGATGTGAGATTGATAATTAAGGGTTTATCTAAGGTGGCAACCTAACACACATCTGGGTGGATTGAGGCACCTGGGGTTACCAGGACTTGCCTGTTTTATTTTGGACCGCCACCCAGGCTCAAAGGGATCATGAGATTATTCATGCTAGAAACTTCCGTGTGCAGCCACAAGCCATTATGGGCTCTGGCATAGTTGACTAAGTTGTGCGAACTCTTACAGTGGTAGACTAGCAGATGTAGGGGAAAGTAGGTGTACCGGTCTACCCATCGTAAGGTGCTAGCGCTTCTGAAAGACCGTGTCTCGGTCATCCGTTTCTCAAACACCATGTAGTGCAAGAAACCAAACGGAGGCGATCGAGTCTTGTGGGGAAAAGTGCGCAAACCTCTGCAGAGTGTAAAAACTAATCATGGTTAGCCGTGTCCCCGGTTATGGACATCTTGAGTATCTAGTACCTGGATTATCATGTGAATCTCAACATGTTACTCTAAATTAATTTTGATGGGTTTTAATGATGTTACTTAATTGGGATTGAGAATGCTGTCAACCATTCTCAATGTTCAACAACCACCATGATAGTAATTAATTTTATTCCTTTGAAGTAGGGAAAAATTGGCTTTACGCAAAAACAGTAACCATAGAGCTTTCCACCAGCCAAATATGCATATAGTATAGTTGTTGCATTCCATTACTCTCTATGTGTTACCTTGCCAGCATATTCCATGTGCTGACCCGTTTCGGGCTGCAACGTTAATGTTGCAGACTTTTCAGACGACGATTAAGGAGTTTTTAGGTCGTGGTTCTATACTCAGTGATGCCGTTGGAGTTGATGGACTCACTTATCTTCCAAGCCTTCCGTTGTTATCGTCACTAGATGGCCTTAAGCCATATTTATTGTAATAAGTTCTCTTTTGAGACACTCGATGTAATAAGTGTGTGATTGCTACTCTGCTATAAATCCTCTGAGTACTGTGTGGTGTCAGCATTACTGATCCAGGGATGACACCGGAGCACAGAGATCAGACTATTTGAGGTCTGGTCGCTACATTATGGCATAAAAGGTTAGGTCATGTTGGCATGCGAAATCTTGATAAGCTGATTAAAGGTGATCATATTATTGGTGTTAAAGATGTTATATTTGACAAGGATAGACTTTGTAGTGCTTGTCAAGCAGGAAAACAAGTTTGAGGAAGTCATCCTATGAAGAACATCATGATCATCAGAAGACCACTTGAGCTACTTCACATGGATCTCTTTGGTCCCAATGCTTATAAAGCCTTGGTGGCAATTCTTTCGGTTTGGTCATTGTTGATGATTTTTCCAGATTTACATGGGTGTTCTTTCTTGATGAAAAATCACAGGTCCAAAAGATCTTCAAGAAGGAGGACCAAAATTAATTTGAACTGAATCAAGAAGGTTCGAAGTGATAATGGAACGAAGTTCAAGAACGCCAATGTGGATACCTTTCTTGACGAAGAATGGATTTCACATGAGTTCTCAGCTACGCACACACCTCAACAAAATGGAGTTGTTGAGAGGAAGAACCAGGCACTTATTCAGATGGCGAGAACGATGCTTGATGAATACAAGACGCCAAGACACTTTTGGGCAGAAGCGGTTGAGACAACTTGTCATGCTACGAATTGACTATATCTTCACAAGCTTCTCGGCAAAACGACATACGAGCTACTCACTGGTAACAAACCCCAAGTTAGATACTTCTGAGTATTTGGATCAAAGTGCTACATTCTTGATAAGCATCATCGTTCGAAATTTGCTCCTAAATCTCATGAAGGTTTTCTACTCGATTACGGCTCAAACTCTCACACTTACCATGTCTACAACAACTTCACCCGAAAGGTTGAAGAGACGGTAGATGTGAAGTTTGATGAATCTAACGGCTCACAAGTAGAGCAATTGCCAATTTATGTAGGAGACAAAGATCCCTCGGAAGCAATTCAAGATTTGTCTATTGGCAAAATTCGCCCAACGGAGGTGAAGGAAAGTACTTCGTCCATTCAAGTGGAAGCCTCAACTTCACATCAAGGTGAATCAGAAGTTGACATGGAGGCATCCACAGGTGGAACATGTCAAGATGAAGGGAATGATGAAGTACAGCAAGATGACCCACCTCGACCTCCTTCTCCACCTCCACAAGTGAACAACAACGACAACAAGAATGAAGAAGGAAGATCATGATGAGGACGTTCCACCACAACCCAAGCAAAAGCTCACGAGTTAGACGGGGAGTCTCAAAGGATCATCCCATTGAACAAATCTTTGATGACATCAAAACTAGGAGAATCACTTGCTCTAAAACTCGTTTGGCTAACTTTTGTGAACAATACTCATTCATTTCTAGTATTGAACCTATGAAGGTAGAAGAAGCCCTCGAGGATCCGGATTGGATAAATGCTATGCACGAAGAGCTACACAACTTTGAGAGGAATCAAGTATGGACATTGGTTCAAAAGCCCAACGATGATCAAAATGTCATTGGAACCAAGTGGTTGTTTCGGAATGAGCAAGATGAGGATGGACAAATTGTACACAACAAGGCCCGTCTCGTTGCACAAGGCTACACTCAAGTCGAAGGTGTGGACTATGGTGAGACATATGCCCCTGTTGCTAGACTTGAGTCCATTCACATTTTACTTGCTTATGCCAATCACCATGGTATCACCTTATACCAAATGGACATTAAAAGTGCTTTTCTAAATGGTGAAATTGAGGAGGAATTTTATGTTAAACAACCTCTCGACTTTGTTAATCCAAAGAAACCTAATCATGTCTACAAACTTCACAAAGCTCTTTATGGTCTTAAACAATCCCCTAGAGCTTGGTACAAATGCTTGACTAAGTTTCTTATTGAAAAAGGCTTTGAAATTGGGAAAATTGATTCTAATCTTTCTACTAAAAGGGTTAATGGAGAATTATTTGTGTGCCAAATTTATGTGGATGATATCATATTTGGTTCTACTAACCCTCATTTTAGTGAAAAGTTTGGAAGGTTAATGTCAGAGAAGTTTGAGATGTCTATGGTGAGTGAACTCAAATATTTCCTTGGTTTGCAAATCAAGCAAACTAAGGAAGGTAGCTTTGTCTCACAAACAAAGTATACCAAGGATACTTTAAAGAAGTTTGACATGCAAGAAAGCAAAGGTATGAAAACACCCATGCCTACTAGTGGACATCTTGACTTGACAAAGGGTGGCAACCCGATTGACCAAAAGGTTTATCGATCTATGATTGGTTCATTATTATATCTTTGTGCCTCCTGTCTCGATATTATGCTAAGTGTGTGCATGTGTGCACGATATCAGGCTGCTCCTAAAGAATGTCATCTTAGGGCTCTGAAAAGTGAGATATTTGATTCATACGCCAAATTTTGGCATTTGGTACCCTAAGAGGTTATCATTTGATCTTGTTGGCTATTCCAACTCGGACTATGCCAGTGAAAAGGTTGATAGAAAGTCCACTTCGGGTATATGTCAATTTTTTGGTAGACCCCTTGTCTCTTGGTCCTTCAAGAAACAAAACTCGGTATCCTTATCCACTGCCGAAGTGGAATACATTGTCGCGGGATCATGTTGTACTCAATTACTTTGGATGACCCAAACTCTTAAAGATTATGGGATACATGTGAAACATGTTCCATTGCTTTGCAACAATGAGAGTGCTATTAAGATTGCACACAATCCTGTGCAACATTCTCAAACTAAGCATATTGAAGTTTGTCAACATTTCATTCGGGATGATATTGCTAAAGGAGATATCAATCTTAAGCATGTTCGTACCAACAAGAAATTAGTAGATATCTTTAATAAACTGCTTGATGAAAAGATATTTTGTCGATTGAGAGGTGAATTGAACATCATTGATGCCTCAAATTTGGAATAGAGATTCCATATGAATACATGGAAGGCATGAGCCTATATGACTAATACTTGATATTTCTATTATGATGATGATCATTTATCTTGGATACATTTGCACCCTTGCATGTTATCTAACCCTTGTAGGTACTTGGATGAGCCTAAATCTATGAGATTGCAAATCACTCACATCTTGAACAATTTCTACATCACCAAGTATCTATGCTTTGGTTGTTGAAATCAAGGAAGCATGAACTTATTCAACATATCCTTTGACAATATCTATATGATGAATTTCACTCTTGTCAATTTGGATACACAAGTTCTATTCCTTGCAAAACTAACGCATGTAGGAAGATGAGCTTCAAAATCCAAAGGATGTCTCGAGCTCTTGATGGACAACATCAACATTGGAAATCCACCACAAGCTCAACTACATGATCAAGTTCCACAATCAAAGGTATGTGATTCCATATTAGAGAAGCTTTGCTCTAAGTCATGAGCTAAAGCAGCCGAACAAGATGAGAATACACCAAGACGCTAAAATGAAAAATGGTAACCCCATTTTGAGCTTAACAATGAGTATGACCTATGATCAAGTGATCTCACGTGACTCCTAAGTCAATATACTCTAACATAGGTGACTATGTCGCCGACCACCTCTAGATGAAGTTCTCTAGTGTTCTTTTTGTTCATTGCATTTCCTTTGCATTTATTCTTCTATTGTGTTTCCCTTCTAAAACAAAACAAAAACTCCATGTAGATTCTCTTTCTTTCATTTCTTTTCTGTTTTGTATCTTCAAGTCAATTCATTGCAAATTCTACCAAATTCCTTGAAAATCTTTGTGAAATTTCATTTGCAAGTGAGCTAGGTTGACAAAATCATTCCTCTATGTTGAACTCGGTTCCACCAATCCAAGACTATCGGGCAAACCGAAACACAAGTTCTACTTGGACACAGTTCATCGGTTCTACCGAAACAGACTAACTCGGTCTCACCGATGCGCACCTTCAGTGGCTCTGCTATCTCGGAGTCACCGATTGAAATGAAACGGCGCCACCGATTTCATTGCTGATAAAACTTCTTACCATCTTATAATGCCTATTTGTTTTAGCTCCACTCAATGATTCTTTCCCTCTATCTGCATTTTGAGCTGTGATGTCTACTACACAACCTTCTTCTTGTAGACGTTGTTGGGCCTCCAAGTGCAGAGGTTTGTAGGACAGTAGCAAATTTCTCTCAAGTGGATGACCTATGGTTTATCAATCCGCGGGAGGCGTAGGATGAAGATGGTCTCTCTCAAACAACCCTGCAACCAAATAACAGAGAGTCTCTTGTGTCCCCAACACACCCAATACAATGGTAAATTGTATAGGTGCACTAGTTCGGTGAAGAGATGGTGATACAAGTGCAATATGGATGGTAGATATATGTTTTTGTAATCTGAAAATATAAAAACAGCAAGGTAACTAATGATAAAAGTGAGCACAAACGGTATTGCAATGCTAGGAAACAAGGCCTAGGGTTCATACTTTCACTAGTGCAAGTTCTCTCAACAATAATAACATAATTGGATCACATAACTATCCCTCAACATGCAACAAAGAGTCACACCAAAGTCACTAATAGCGGAGAACAAACGAAGAGATTATGGTAGGGTACGAAACCACCTCAAAGTTATTCTTTCTAATCAATCCGTTGGGCTATTCCTATAAGTGTCACAAACATCCCTAGAGTTCATATTAGAATAACACCTTAATGAAGGAAATATGCCCTAGAGGCAATAATAAAGTTATTATTTATTTCCTTATTTCATGATAAATGTCTATTATTCATGCTAGAATTGTATTAACCGGAAACATAATACATGTGTGAATACATAGACAAACAGAATGTCACTAGTATGCCTCTA
The DNA here is from genome assembly GCF_003073215.2 of Triticum urartu. NCBI lineage: Eukaryota > Viridiplantae > Streptophyta > Magnoliopsida > Poales > Poaceae > Triticum > Triticum urartu. The sequence goes on along the minus strand of NC_053024.1, from coordinate 213,558,318 downwards.
CTTGACTAGCTCATTGATCGAAGATGGTTATGTTTCCTAGCCATAGACATGAGTTGTCATTTGATTAACGGGATCACATCATTAGGAGAATGATGTGATTGACTTGACCCATTCTATTAGCTTAGCACTTGATCGTTTAGTTTGTTGCTATTGCTTTCTTCATAACTTATACATGTTCCTATGACTATGAGATTATGCAACTCCCGTTTACCGGAGGAACACTTTGTGTGCTACCAAACGTCACAACATAACTGGGTGATTATAAAGGTGCTCTACAGTGTCTCCAAAGGTACATGTTGGGTTGGCGTATTTCGAGATTAGGATTTGTCGCTCCGATTGTCGGAGAGGTATCTCTGGGCCCTCTCGGTAATACACATCACTTAAGCCTTGCAAGCAATGCAACTAATAAGTTAGTTGCAAGATGATGTATTACGGAACAAGTAAAGAGACTTGCCAGTAACGAGATTGAACTAGGTATTGAGATACCGACGATCGAATCTCGGGCAAATAACATACCGATGACAAAGGGAACAACATATGTTGTTATGCGGTCTGACCGATAAAGATCTTCGTAGAATATGTAGGAGCCAATATGAGCATCCAGGTTCCGCTATTGGTTATTGACCAGAGACGTGTCTCGGTCATGTCTACATTGTTCTCGAACCCGTAGGGTCCGCACGCTTAACGTTACGATGACAGTTTCATTATGAGTTTATATATTTTGATGTAGCGAAGGTTTTTCGGAGTCCCGAATGTGATCATGGACTTGACGAGGAGTCTCGAAATGGTCGAGACATAAAGATCGATATATTGGATGACTATATTTGGACACCGGAAAGGTTCCGGGTAAGATTGGGACAATACCGGATCACCGGGAGGTTATCGGAACCCCCCGGGAGGTTATGGGCCTTATTGGGCCTTAGTGGAAAGGAGCAAGGGAGGGGCACGCCCCCCCCCCAAGCCCAATCCGAATTGGGAGGGGGGCCGGCCCCCTTTCCTTCCTCCCTCCTTCCTCTTCCTTCCCTTTCCTACTCCTAATAGGAAAAAGGGGAGTCCTACTCCCGGTGGGAGTTGGACTCCACCCCTTGGGCGCGCCACCCTCCTTGGCCGGCCCCCTCCTCCACTCCTTTATATACGGGGGCAGGGGGCACCCCAGAGAGACAACAGTTGATCATTGATCTCTTAGCCGTGTGCGGTGCCCCCCTCCACCACAGTCCTCGATAATATTGTAGTGGTGCTTAGGCGAAGCCCTGCGACAGTAGAACATCAAGATCGTCACCACACAGTCGTGCTGACGGAACTCTTCCCCGACATTCTGCTGGATCGGAGTCCGGGGATCGTCATCGAGCTGAACGTGTGCTAGAACTCGGAGGTGCCATAATTTCGGTGCTTGATCGGTCGGGCCGTGAAGACGTATGACTACATCAACCGCGTTGTGCTAACGCTTCCGCTTTCGGTCTACGAGGGTACGTAGACAACACTCTCCTCTCTCGTTGCTATGCTGTAACATCCCAAAATTCTAAATTTTGGAATGTTATAATAAATAGGTATATTTGATTGATTGTTTGATTGACTGTGTGAAATTGAGTGAAATTCGAAACCTTTTTGAAAGTTAAATGAGAGGGAATAAAAGGACTTTCCCAAACTTTCATTTTGCATTTATGATCTTCGTGAATTCAAATTCTTTTCAAATACAAAACCCTAGAGAGAAGATGACATGACTTCTTCCATTTATTTAAATGACAAGGGGTGTTGAAAATATTTGAATTTCATTTGGAAAATATTTCCAATTCTGAAACTTTATGCAACTCAATGATTTTCAAAGGATATGAAATATGAGTTGGGAGTTTCAAAGGATCAAATTCAAAGTCTTGGAATTATTTTTTTCAATTTGGAGTTATTTGGATTTTATTCAAATCATTTTTATCAAAAAATAAAATACATGTAAAATAGGGTAACATGATTCCCTACAACAGAAAATTGGAGAGAAATAAATTTGATTTCATTTTGGTATTTCTAAAATGATTTTGTTGGATCTTATTAGAGCAGGAGCACTGTTGGAATTATTAGAATTTGTGTGTATTTTATTTAATGCTAGAAAAATGTTCATGTCGTAGAAAATCTTTTTCTGAAAATTGTGATATATAATATGCCTATATAAAATTTTTATTTTGTTTTGTTATTCGGTTTTCCTTCTATTTCTATTTAAAAAAAACGGTACGTGCAGCCCATATTTATTTATCGCCTACATGCGCAGTATAGTAGCTTTTGGCGTCCCATTGTTTTTTTCTCTTAAATAGGCCAGGCCCAGCCAGCATTTTCTTTTTTGTTCTCTTAGGCCAAATTTTGTAAAAAAAAAAACTGCACCGCAGCATGCGCGCGGCCGGCCGAAGGCCTTTAGACCCATCCGCCTCTTTTCTTCTCTGTTTAGTCCCACATTGCCTAGTCTTTGACCCCTAATCCTCTTTTCCACCAATAAATATATATCCATAGAGCCTCTAAAAATCATCCGATTCGGGTTAAATCAATATTTTGGTTTGACTAGATTCATTTAAGAAAAATATATTTCTCCTCTCCGGCGCGACTTCTAGAAATTTTCTCTTCTCTCCAAAGTCATCTTTTCTCTGCCTTATAAAGGTATCTTTCTTTGTTTTTCTTCTTCTTATACCTCCGTAGTTTATTATTTTTAGACTAATATGATAAAATAATTAGATTATCAATTAGTCTATATATTTATACATTAGACTCTAGCCCGTAGCTATTTTTTCTTCTGTAAAACAGCTTGGCCCTGATTTTTCAAATAGCCATAACTTTTTACTCGTTTGTCCAAATCCAACGAAACCAACGCCCACTTCTTCGTTATGATCTCCTCTATCCAGTAATCCAACTCAAACTTGTTTTTGAAAAGTTTAAAATTTAAATTAGATCAGATTTGAATTCAAACTTCATTTGATCATAACTTGAGTTTCGTAGCTCCGTTTGAGTTGATTCTTTTTGCAAATCGAAGCTCTTGACCTAAACTTTCTGATAAGACCAAATTCATATAATTTTGATACTGTTAGAAATTGTTTTATGTTGCAAGAGTTATTTGCTTGGTTTTGATGTTTTCCGAATTGTCTTCTTCGATCTTTCTGATACTTTAAGTGATTGCTTATGTGTGGTTACTATTGCTTGCTTACGATAGATTGACCAGAGTGTGACGAGTAGAACTATCAAGAGTTTTGAGTGCGAATCATCTTCATCAACATTGCAGGCGAGTTCACACTTTGATCATATCCCCTTTCATACCCAGTTTTTATGCATTAGTTTCACCCTCAAACATTGCATGAGTAGGATTGATAACATGTGGGTATTGGGAAGTAGTTGATGAGGTAGGAACCTATTGCCCTGCGTTCAAAACTTGGGAGTTACTATTACGTTATGCTTATAGTGCCATGCTATGCTCGTAGACATGGATTGGGTTTTGAGAGTATTCATGACAGATGTGAGTTTGTTAATTAATGGTTTACTTAAGGTGGCAACTTAAACACACATCTGGGTGGATTGAGGTACCTGGGTATTCCAGGATTGCCTGTCTAGGCACCTGGGTAGACCAGGATTGCCTGTTTTTTATGGACCGCCACCCAGGCTCAAAGGGATCATGAGATTTTTCATACTAGAAACTTTCGTGTGCAGCCACAAGCTATTATGGGCTCTAGCATAGTTGATTAAGTCGTGCGAACTCTTACAGGGTAGACTAGCAGATGTAGGGGAAAGTATGTGTAACGGTCTATCCATCGTAAGGTGCTAGTGCTTCTGAAAGACTATGTCTCGGTCATCCGTCTTCTCAAACACCATGTAGTGCGAGAAACCAAATGGAGGCGATCGAGTCTTGTGGGGAAAAGTGCGCAAACCTCTGCAGACTATATAAACTAATCATGATTAGCCGTATCCCCGGTTATGGACATCTTGAGTATCTAGTACCTGAATTATCATGTGAATCTCATCATGTTACTTTAAATGAATATTTTTTGGTTTTAATGATGATGCTTAATTGGGATTGAGAATGCTGTCAACCATTCTCAATGTTTAACAACCACCATGATAGTTAAATAAAATTTATTCCTTTGTAGTAGGGAAAAATTGGCTTTTCGCAAAAACATTATAACCCTAGAGCCTTTCCACCAGCCAAATATGCATGTAGTGATAGCCTTTTTTCATCATTATCCTCTGGTGTGAATTTGCCAGTACATTCAATGTACTGACCCTTTGTGGCTGCAACGTCTCATGTTGCAAGATTTCTTACGATGAGTAAGTGATACGTTAGGGTTACGATTTCTACACTCAACTTTGCCGTTGGTGTTGATGGGAATCCACAACCTTGTTACTTCCGCTATTTTTGGATTGAGGTAATATTATCTTACATTACTTATACATGTGATTTACCTCTGTTATAAATCCTCAAGTATTGTGTGTGCCAGCATACCGATCCAGGGATGACACTTAAGCATAGAGACTTGATCCATTCGGGTCGGGTCGCTACAAGATGGTATCAGAGCACATGTTGACTGTAGGACGTGACCCTAGAAACTGGCAAGCCCATAACAAAGATTTTTCTCTACAACTTTCCCTTTCAAAAAGATATTTTACCTCTCTTCTCTTCTGAGCTTATTCAAAAATTCCCTTTTAGTGAGACCATATCCCTTTTCCCTTTGGATCACTCGAAGATTCGACGGATAAGACCACTCCAAGAAGTACAAGATATTGGACAACTAAGATCGCTTCGGAATGAAGAGGATTTTACTGTGCATTTGAATAATGGAAACTGCAACGGTTGAAGACTCCGAAGACTAGGATAATTTGAAGGCTCTGAAGAATCCCTAGATTTGTATGACCTAGGAAGGCTACCCTTATGGAACTTGACAGATTATGGAAGCTGTCAATGCCCGAGATCAGGGTGTATCGGAGAAAGACCGGAGCATGGAGAGTTAAAAACTTAAAGTTCTGTCAAGGAAAACCCTAAGGCAGGAGATATCAACTATGGAGAGATAGCTCATGGAAATGACAAGAGCAGAAACACAGCTATCCATGATGTTATCGCCCGCTTATGCTATTGTCACCGTGCTGAGTTAAGCATGCATATGCATGGAAGGATTGGATGGTAGAAGGCTGATGGAGCATCTATCAGCAAGAGGTGAAGTTTTAACCTTAGCTAATGTATCACCAGGATCTAGAGTGTTACATCAAGAAGTTAAGATGGACCTACAAGAAGCAGTATTTTGACAAGGAAGTATTTCATGAGGAACTCAGGACCCTGAAGATGAGAGTAGCCAAGCTGGAGGAGCAAAACCTCGAGAAACCGGAGATTCGTCAGGAACTAGACCATGGTTCATGCCAAGGATGTTGAAACCTAGAAGTTTGAAATACAACTCCGGAATATTAAAGGACATCACGAGAGACTTCGCGTCAACAGAGTTGATCTGGCAAAAGAACTTGAGAAAGACAAGCATGATCCGAAGAAGCCATTGGAGGCATGAACAAGGCTTGAAGAGTTTGGAGACGTTGAAGATTTATTGACCTTTAGAAGACCAAACCCCTGTTATATACCTACGTTAGATGCTACGATTGTGAGCTGTCATTTGTTTGATGTTTTTTTTCGACAGGCACAGATAAAAATCTGTCTTTTCAAAACCATTGTTTGTATTGTGTGCATCCCTCTCCCTCCCTCTCATCTCACCCCAAAACCCTTGGACCCAATAGAGGATGAATGGAGATGAGCTTTCTGGACCGATGAGTCAGTTGGAGACAGACCGATGGATTCAAGACATGGAGGATCACATGGAGAATAACCCTATAGTTGGACATGATATGACCCAACATGCTCTTTAGTGCTTTGAAAGAGGTGCTGCTACTTAGTGGGGGATGTACCAACCCATCAATGGATGGCAAGGAGTAACCACTTGGAAAGAATTTAAGTTGACTTTGCAAAGATCTCACCTTGTGTCCCAAAAGTTGAAGCCTTATGGAAAGGATATGAAGAAACCTTGTGCATGCAAGATTTGTGGAGAAATAAGACACACCCATAAAGAACACAAGGATGAATGCCCTAACTGTGAAGGAAGTCACCCAGTTGAAGAATGCCCAATTAGGCAGATTACTTGTTTCTTGTGTGAAGGGACTACCCACTATCCTGCTCAGTGTTACATTTACCCCATGGTACAACGAACCATCCAGCAGAAGAAAGAAGTAACGAAAGGAGCCCTCATGGAAACTTTAGAAGAAGTTGTGATGAATGAAGAGATGGAGGACACGCCTAAAGAAGACCCGAGTAAACCCTGCACTAAGTCTTGCTATTCATGTGGAGAAGAAGGACACATCTCCCAAAATTGTTTGAATGGGGATCTAGTAGAATTCCCGACAGAGGAAGTAGAATATGACCCACAAGAAATAGAAGCCCTGATTGGAATGGAAAAGTCCATGAAGAGAAACCGATTGGAGCGGGCCCTGAGTCATATCACCTGTTACAGGTGCAAGGAGTCAGGGCACTACCTCAACAATTTCCCAAAAAGGAAACCTCGATACTTGTCAGAAGTAATATGTTTTAGTTGTAATGGAGCAGGGCACTTTGCCAGAGAATGCCCCAAGGAGAAGGAAACTTGTGCTAGATAGTTGAGTTTGCAACAAAAGAAATGGAGTAGTAGAAGTGAGAACATTTTCTTTTATATTGAGGGGTTGAGTTGAGACATGTAATGGAAAAGAGAGAGATTGTAATCAATTGAGAGTGAATAAAGTTAGCATCGTTGGTACTGATATGTATTTTATGAGTTGTTACTCTATGAAGAAGGATTTTGACCATTTCTAAGGATATGAGAAATATGGTCTATGGAAGATTTGTGCATTTTAAGGGTGGTAGTACCCTGTAAGAACCCTTGACCCCTGGAAAAGATAAGGATACTCCACTGAGTGGATTTCAGACAAAATGAATACGAGTTTTGTCTCGATATGTGTGATACCCCAAGAGTATGTGGGATGAAGTTGGAGACCGTCAGTTGTTTGGACCAAATGTGATCAAGGAGTCAGAAGAGAATGTTAAGTTGATTCGAGATAGACTGAAGGTAGCTCAGTCCAGGCAGAGGAGATATGCAGACTCAAAAACTCAAGGAGGTAGTCTATGAGATTGGAGACAAAGCATGTCTTCGTCCCCTCTGCGAGGAGTTAAACGATTTGTAGTTAAGGTAAAGTTAGCCCCGAGATTTGTAGGACCATACCGAGTTTTGGAGCGTATGGGAGAAGTGGCGAACAAGTTGGAGTCACCTGAAGGACTGTCAGGAGTTCATGATGTGTTTTACGTTTACCAGTTGAAGAAGTGACATGCAGAGATGGCCAATAATTCCCTGTAAGGACGCTTGACCTTGGAAAGGATAATGATGTTCCACGAAGTGGAATATGGACTTCATAAGTTTTATCTCCGTATGTGGGATATTCCATGAGGATGAAGAGATGAATTACTATTGGATATAAAGGAGGTATGATGTTGGATATATGGATCAATGGAAACACCATGATGAGTCTGAGTAATCATGTCCTAGTTTGGTGCCAATAGAAGGAAGGAGACAGTACAATTGGATGGATTTAAGAATACTAGGAAGTTGGAAGTTGGAACAATGATCAGTTGCCCGATGATAAGTTCAAGGACTACAAGTGATGAGATGGGCCATAACCCACATGCCCCAAGACCTGCCAAGAAGCAAGCACATTCTTGCTGAAGGAAAAACCCTGGAAGAAGTTACGATTTTATCGATAGACGATCTTATAGGAGTAACGCAAAACCTGAGAGTTGTGAAGAAACGATAGATGTTTGTCTGGCTTGCAGAATCTATGGATATATCCGAACTTCGTTCATCGACAAGAGAAATTCTGCAATGCTTGTGAGGATGACCGAGTGTTAGTATGCGAGATTTGCTAAACTATATACATGGTAATGATTTGGGTGCGGGATGGATTGATCACCATACCGACATACTCTTATTATTCGCCTTGCTATATGGGATGGTAAATCTGAGTGACTTACCTATAGTAGAGAGACGGCGTTATTAAACCTTATTTAAGCCTTAGAATGGTATAGGTATTTTTTCCCTTGTACAAGGCAGCTTTGCCAACCGTAGGTTATACGGTGAGGATCAACCCAGACCCATTTCCTGCAGGAGAAACCATAAATGGTTGACCACCATGAGATATCGATAGTTGTTTAGTAATGGCGCCAGACCCGTCAGCTAAGAAGACCCAGTCATGGAAGAACCTTAGCAAGATGAAAGGACATAAAAATTGTGGTAAAGGTTATGCCACTACCGGAAGAGCCCGGATAAGGAATTATCCTGAAGATCTAAGAAGACCGACACTGTTAACAATATGGATGAAGTATATGAGTTTCGAGGGAACCATAACCATGCTTTTAAGGGAGTTAGCACCCCAGACCCCTGTGATGATCGATGGATTTTGAGGAGACCCCAAACCCTAACCTTTTCTTTCTAGCCTCTCCGAATCTCGAGGACGAGATTGATTTTAAGGGAGGTAGGTTTGTAACATCCCAAAATTCTAAATTTTGGAATGTTATAATAAATAGATATATTTGATTGATTGTTTGATTGATTGTGTGAAATTGAGTGAAATTCGAAACCTTTTTGAAAGTTAAATGAGAGGGAATAAAAGGACTTTCCCAAACTTTCATTTTGCATTTATGATCTTCGTGAATTCAAATTCTTTTCAAATACAAAACCCTAGAGAGAAGATGACATGACTTCTTCCATTTATTTAAATGACAAGGGGTGTTGAAAATATTTGAATTTCATTTGGAAAATATTTCCAATTCTGAAACTTTATGCAACTCAATGATTTTCACGAGAGGAGATAAAGTGACTTCTTCAAATTATATGAAATATGAGTTGGGAGTTTCAAAGGATCAAATTCAAAGTCTTTTAGAATTATTTTTTTCAATTTGGAGTTATTTGGATTTTATTCAAATCATTTTTCTCAAAAAATAAAATACATGGAAAATAGGGTAACATGATTCCCTACAACAGAAAAATTGGAGAGAAATAAATTTGATTTCATTTTGGTATTTTTAAAATGATTTTGTTGGATCTTATTAGAGCAGGAGCACTGTTGGAATTATTAGAATTTGTGTGTATTTTATTTAATGCTAGAAAAATGTTCATGTCGTAGAAAATCTTTTTATGAAAATTTTGATATATAATATGCCTATATAAAATTTTTATTTTATTTTGTTATTCGGTTTTCCTTCTGTTTCTATGCGTGCGGCCGGCCGAAGGCCTTTAGGCCCATCCGCCTCTTTTCTTCTCTATTTCGTATATTTTCGTCTACGTTTAGTCCCACATTGCATAGCCTTTGACCCCTAACCCTCTTTTCCACCAATAAATATAGACCCATAGAGCCTCCAAAAATCATCCGATTCGGGTTAAATCAATATTTTGGTTTGACTAGATTCATTTAAGAAAAATATATTTCTCCTCTCCGGCGCGGCTTCTAGAAATTTTCTCTTCTCTCCAAAGTCATCTTTTCTCTGCCTTATAAAGGTATCTTTCTTTGTTTTTTTTCTTCTTATACCTTCGTAGTTTATTATTTTTAGACTAATATGATAAAACAATTAGATTATCAATTAGTCTATGTATTTATACATTAGACCCTAGCCCGTAGCTATTTTTTCTTCCGTAAAACAGCTTGGCCCTGATTTTTCAAATAGCCATAACTTTTTACTCGTTTGTCCAAATCCAACGAAACCAACGCCCACTTCTTCGTTATGATCTCCTCTATCCAGTAATCCAACTCAAACATGTTTTTAAAAAGTTTAAAATTTAAATTAGATCAGATTTGAATTCAAACTTCGTTTGATCATAACTTGAGTTTCGTAGCTCCGTTTGAGTTGATTCTTTTTGCAAATCGAAGCTCTTGACCTAAACTTTCTGATAAGGCCAAATTCATATAATTTTGGTACTGTTAGAAATTGTTTTATGTTGCAAGAGTACTTGCTTGGTTTTGATGTTTTCCGAATTGTCTTCTTCGATCTTTCTGATACTTTGAGTGATTGCTTATGTGTGGTTACTATTGCTTGCTTACGATAGATTGACCGGAGTGTGACGAGTAGAACTATCAAGAGTTTTGAGTGCGGATCATCTTCATCAACATTGCAGGCAAGTTCACACTTTGATCATATCCCCTTTCATACCCAGTTTTTATGCATTAGTTTCACCCTCAAACATTGCATGAGTAGGATTGATAACATGTGGGTATTGGGAAGTAGTTGATGAGGTAGGAACCTATTGCCCTGCATTCAAACCTTGGGAGTTACTATTACGTTATGCTTATAGTGCCATGCTATGCTCGTAGACGTGGATTGGGTTTTGAGAGTATTCATGACAGATGTGAGTTTGTTAATTAATGGTTTACTTAAGGTGGCAACTTAAACACACATCTGGGTGGATTGAGGTACCTGGGTATTCCGGGATTGCCTATCTAGGAACCTGGGTAGACCAGGATTGCCTGTTTTTTTATGGACCGCCACCTAGGCTCAAAGGGATCATGAGATTTTTCATACTAGAAACTTCCGTGTGCAGCCACAAGCTATTATGGGCTCTAGCATAGTTGATTAAGTCATGCGAACTCTTACAGGGTAGACTAGCAGATGTAGGGGAAAGTAGGTGTGGCGGTCTATCCATCGTAAGGTGCTAGCGCTTCTGAAAGACTATGTCTCGGTCATCCGTCTTCTCAAACACCATGTAGTGCGAGAAACCAAACAGAGGCGATCGAGTCTTGTGGGGAAAAGTGCACAAACCTCTGCAGAGTGTATAAACTAATCATGATTAGCCGTGTCCCCGGTTATGGACATCTTGAGTATCTAGTACCTGAATTATCATGTGAATCTCATCATGTTACTTTAAATGAATATTTTTGGGTTTTAATGATGATGCTTAATTGGGATTGAGAATGCTGTCAACCATTCTCAATGTTTAACAACCACCATGATAGTTAAATAAAATTTATTCCTTTGTAGTAGGGAAAAATTGGCTTTTCGCAAAAACATTATAACCCTAGAGCCTTTCCACCGGCCAAATATGCATGTAGTGATAGCCTTTTTTTCATCATTATACTCTGGTGTGAATTTGCCAGTACATTCAATGTACTGACCCTTTGTGGCTGCAATGTCTCATGTTGTAGGATTTCTTACAATGAGTAAGTGATACGTTAGGGTTACGATTTCTACACTCAACTTTGCCGTTGGTGTTGATGGGAATCCACAACCTTGTTACTTCCGCTATTTTTGGATTGAGGTAATAGTATCTTACGTTACTTATACATGTGATTTACCTCTGTTATAAATCCTCGAGTACTGTGTGTGTCAGCATATCGATCCAGGGATGACACTTAAGCACAGAGACTTGATCCATTCGGGTCGGGTCGCTACATATGCATCACCATGATCTTGCGTGTGCGTAGGAATTTTTTTTGAAATTGCTACGTTCCCCAACAGTGGCATCCGAGCCTAGGTTTTATGTGTTGATGTTGTGCACGAGTAGAACACAAGTGAGTTGTGGGCGATATAAGTCATACTGCTTACCAGCATGTCATACTTTGGTTCGGCGGTATTGTTGGATGAAGCGGCCCAGACCGACATTACGCGTACGCTTACGCAAGACTGGTTCTACCGACGTGCTTTGCACACAGGTGGCTGGCGGGTGTCAGTTTCTCCAACTTTAGTTGAACTGAGTGTGGCTACGACCGGTCCTTGCGAAGGTTAAAACAGCACCAACTTGACAAACTATCATTGTGGTTTTGATGCGTAGGTAATAACGGTTCTTGCTCAGCCCGTAGCAGCCACGTAAAACTTGCAACAACAAAGTAGAGGACGTCTAAATTGTTTTTGCAGGGCATGTTGTGATGTGATATGGTCAAGACGTGATGAGATATAAGTTATTGTATAAGATGATCATGTTTTGTTGAAGTTATCGGCAACTGGCAGAAGCCTTATGGTTGTCTCTTTATTGCATAAGATGCAAGAGCCAAATAATTGCTTTACTTTATCGCTATGCGATAGCAATAGTTGCAAGAGCAATAGTTGGCGAGACGACCATGTGACGACACATTGATATAGATCAAGATGATGGATATCATGGTGTCATGCCGGTGACGATGGAAATCATGATGATGCTTTGGAGATGGAGATCAAAGACACAAGATGATGATGGCCATATCATGTCACATATTTTGATTGCATGTGATGTTTATCTTTTATACATCTTACTTTGCTTAGTTATGACGGTAGCATTATAAGACGATCTCTCACTAAATTTCAAGATAAAAGTGTTCTCCCTGAGTATGCATCGTTGCCAAAGTTCGTCGTGCCCAGACACCACGTGATGATCGGGTGTGATAAGCTCTACGTCCATCTACAATGGGTGCAAGCCAGTTTTGCACACGCAGAAATACTCGGGTTAAACTTGACGAGCCTAGCATATGCAGATATGGCCTCGGAACACTGGAGACTGAAAGGTCGAGCGTGAATCATATAGTAGACATGATCAACATAATGATGTTCACCATTGAAAACTACTCCATTTCACGTGATGATCGGTTATGGTTTAGTTGATTTGGATCACGTGATCACTTAGAGGATTAGAGGGATGCCCATCTAAGTGGGAGTTCTTAAGTAATATGATTAATTGAACTTAAATTTATCATGAACTTAGTCCTGGTAGTATTAGCATATCTATGTTGTAGATCAATAGCTCGCGTTTAGCTCCCCTATTTTATTTTTGATATGTTCCTTGAGAAAATTAAGTTGAAAGATGTTAGTAGCAATGATGCGGATTGGATCCGTGATCTGAGGATTATCCTCATTGCTGCACAGAAGAATTATATCCTTAATGCACCGCTAGGTGACAGACCTATTGCAGGAGCAGATGCAGATGTTATGAACGTTTGGCTAGCTCAATATGATGACTACTTGATAGTTTAGTGCACCATGCTTAAACGGCTTAGAATCGGGACTTCAAAGACGTTTTGAACGTCATGGACCATATGAGATGTTCCAGGAGTTGAAGTTAATATTTCAAGTAAATACTCGAGTTGAGAGATATGAAGTCTCCAACAAGTTCTATAGCTAAAAGATGGAGGAGAATAGCTCAAGCAGTGAGCATGTGCTAAGATTGTCTGGGTACTACAATCGCTTGAATCAAGTGGGAGTTAATCTTCCAGATAAGATAGTGATTGACAGAATTCTCTAGTCACCATCACCAAGTTAGTAGAACTTAGTGATGAACTATGATATGCAAGGGATAACGGATCCCAAGCTCTTCGTAATGCTGAAATCAACGAAGGTAGAAATCAAGAAAAATATCAAGTGTTTATGGTAGAAAAGACCACTAGTTTCAAGAAAAGGGCAAAGGGAAGAAGGGGAACTTCAAGAAGAACGGCAAGCAAGTTGCTGCTCAAGTGAAGAAGCCCAAGTCTGATCCTAAGCCTGAGACTAAGTGCTTCTACTGCAAAGGAACTGGTCACTGGAATTGGAACTACCCCAAGTATTTGGCAGATAAGAAGGATGGCAAAGTGAACAAAGGTATATTGGATATACATGTTATTGATGTGTACTTTACTAGTGTTTATAGCAACCCCTCGACATTTGATACTGGTTCAGTTGCTAAGAGTAGTAACTTGAAACGGGAGTTGCAGAATGAATAGAAACTAGTTAAGGGCGAGGTGACGATGTGTGTTGGAAGCAGTTCCAAGATTGATATGATCATCATCGCGCACTCCCTATACTTTCGGGATTAGTGTTGAACCTAAATAAGTGTTATTTGGTGTTTGCGTTAAGCATGAATATGATTTGATCATGTTTATTGCAATACGATTATTCATTTAAGTTAGAGAATAATTGTTGTTCTGTTTACATGAATAAAACCTTCTATGGTCATACACCCAATGAAAATGGTTTGTTGGATCTCGATTGTAGTGATACACATATTCATAATATTGAAGCTAAAAGATGCAAAGTTAATAATGATAGTGCAACTTATTTGTGGCACTGCCGTTTAGGTCATATTGGTGTAAAGCACATGAAGAAACTCCATGCTGATGGTTTTTTGGAATCACTTGATGCTTGCGAACCATGCCTCATGGGCAAGATGACTAAGACTCCGTTCTCCGGAACAATGGAGCGAGCAATTGACTTATTGGAAATAATACATACTGATGTATGCAGTCCGATGAGTGTTGAGGCTCGCGGCGGATATCATTATTTTCTGACCTTCACAGATGATTTGAGCAGATATGAGTATATCTACTTGATGAAACACAAGTCTGAAATATTTGAAAAGTTCAAAGAATTTCAGAGTAAAGTGGAGAATCATCGTAACGAAAATAAAAGTTTCTAGGATATGATCGCAGAAGTAAAATATTTGAGTTACGAGTTTGGCCTTCAGTTAAAACAATGTGAAATAGTTTCACTACTCACGCCACTTGGAACACCACAGTGTAATGATGTGTCCGAACGTCGTAACCGTGCTTTATTAGATATGGTGCGATCTATGACGTCTCTTACTGACTTACCACTATCGTTTTGGGGTTATGCATTAGAGACAGCTACATTCACGTTAAATAGGGCACCATCTAAATCCGTTGAGACGACACCGTATGAACTATGGTTTGGCAAGAAACCTAAGCTGTCGTTTCTTAAAGTTTGAGGTTGCAATGCTTATGTGAAAAAGTTTCAACCTGATAAGCTCAAACCCAAATCGGAGAAGTGCGTCTTCATAGGATACCCAAAAGAAATTGTTGGGTACACCTTCTATCATAGATCCGAAGGCAAGATATTCGTTGCTGAGAATAGATCCTTTCTAGAGAAGGAGTTTATCTCAAAAGAAGTGAGTGGGAGGAAAGTAGAACTTGATGAGGTAATTGTACCTGCTCCCTTATTAGAAAGTAGTTCATCATAGAAATCTGTTCCTGTGACTACTACACCAATTAGTGAGGAAGCTAATGATGATGATCATGTAACTTCAGATCAAGTTACTACCGAACCTCGTAGGTAAACCAGAGTGAGATCCGCACCAGAGTGGTACGGTAATCCTGTTCTGGAGGTCATGTTACTTGACCATGACGAGCCTACGAACTATGAGGAAGCGATGATGAGCCCAGATTCCGCGAAATGGCTTGAGGCCATGAAATCTGAGATGAGATCCATGTATGAGAACAAAGTATGGACTTTGATTGACTTGCCCATTGATCGGCGAGCCATTGAGATTAAATGGATCTTCAAGAGGAAGACGAACGCTGATAGTAGTGTTACTATCTACAAAGCTAGAATTGTCGCAAAAAGGTTTTCGACAAGTTCAAGGTGTTGACTATGATGAGAGTTTCTCACTCGTATCTATGCTTAAGTCTGTTCGAATCATGTTAGCAATTGCCGCATTTTATGAAATCTGGCAAATGGATAAAAAAACTGCATTCCTTAATGGATTTATTAAAGAAGAGTTGTATATGATGCAACTAGAAGGTTTTTTCAATCCTAAAGGTACTAACATAATATGCAAGCTCCAGTGATCCATCTATGGACTGGTGCAAGCATCTCGGAGTTGGAATATATGCTTTGATAAGTTGATCAAACCATATAGTTTTATACAGACTTGCAGTGAAGTCTGTATTTACAAGAAAGTGAGTGGGAGCATTACAGCATTTCTGATAAGTATATGTGAATGACATATTGTTGATCAGAGATAATGTAGAATTATTCTGCAAAGCATAAAGGAATGTTTGAAAGGAGTTTTTCAAAGAAAGACCTCGGTGAAGCTACTTACATATTGAGCATCAAGATCTATAGAGATAGATCAAGACGCTTGATAAGTTTTTCAATGAGTACATACCTTGACAAGATTTTGAAGTAGTTCAAAATGGAACAATCAAAAAGGAGTTCTTGCCTGTGTTACAAGGTGTGAAGTTGAGTAAGACTCAAAACCCGACCACGGCAGAAGATAAGAGAGAGAATGAAAGTCATTCCCTATGCCTCAGCCATAGGTTCTATAAAGTATGCCATGCTGTGTACCAGACCATGTTTGGCAAGGGAGTACAATAGTGATATAGGAGTAGATCACTGGACATTGGTCAAAATTATCCTTAGTGGAATAAGGATATGGTTCTCGATTATGGAGGTGACAAAAGGTTCATCGTAAAAGGTTACGTTGATGCAAGTTTTGACACTGATCCAGATGACTCAAAGTCTCAATCTGGATACGTATTGAAAGTGGGAGAAATTAGCTAGAGTAGCTTAGTGCAGAGCATTGTTGACATAAAAATTTGCAAAATACTTACGGTTCTGAATGTGGCAGACCCGTTGACTAAACTTCTTTCACAAGCAAAACATGATCACACCTTAGTACTCTTTGGGCGTTAATCACATAGCGATGTGAACTAGATTATTGAATCTAGTAAACCCTTTGGGTGTTGGTCACATGAGGATGTGAACTATGGGTGTTAATCACATGGTGATGTGAACTATTGATGTTAAATCACATGGCGATGTGAACTAGATTATTGACTCTAGTGCAAGTGGGAGACTGAAGGAAATATGCCCTAGAGGCAATAATAAAGTTATTATTTATTTCCTTATTTCATGATAAATGTCTATTATTCATGCTAGAATTGTATTAACCAGAAACATAATACATGTGTGAATACATAGACAAACAGAGTGTCACTAGTATGCCTCTACTTGACTAGCTCGTTGATCGAAGATGGTTATGTTTCCTAGCCATAGACATGAGTTGTCATTTGATTAACGGGATCACATCATTAGGAGAATGATGTGATTGACTTGACCCATTCCATTAGCTTAGAACTTGATCGTTTAGTTTGTTGCTATTGCTTTCTTCATAACTTATACATGTTCCTATGACTATGAGATTATGCAACTCCCGTTTACCGGAGGAACAC
Source organism: Triticum urartu (assembly GCF_003073215.2). Taxonomy (NCBI): domain Eukaryota; kingdom Viridiplantae; phylum Streptophyta; class Magnoliopsida; order Poales; family Poaceae; genus Triticum; species Triticum urartu. Next base: position 213,541,341 of record NC_053024.1, on the reverse strand, counting down.
TTTGTGTGCTACCAAACGTCACAATGTAACTGGGTGATTATAAAGGTGCTCTACAGGTGTCTCCAAAGGTACATGTTGGGTTGGCGTATTTAGAGATTAGGATTTGTCGCTTCGATTGTCGGAGAGGTATCTCTGGGCCCTCTCGGTAATACACATCACTTAAGCCTTGCAAGCAATGCAACTAATAAGTTAGTTGCAAGATGATGTATTACGGAACGAGTAAAGATACTTGCCGGTAACGAGATTGAACTAGGTATTGAGATACCGACGATCGAATCTCGGGCAAGTAACATATCGATGACAAAGGGAACAACGTATGTTGTTATGCGGTCTGACCGATAAAGATCTTCGTAGAATATGTAGGAGCCAATATGAGCATCCAGGTTCCGCTATTGGTTATTGACCGGAGACGTGTCTCGGTCATGTCTACATTGTGCTCGAACCCGTAGGGTCCGCACGCTTAACGTTACGATGACAGTTTCATTATGAGTTTATATATTTTGATGTACCGAAGGTTGTTCGGAGTCCCGGATGTAATCACGGACTGGACGAGGAGTCTCGAAATGGTTGAGACATAAAGATCAATATATTGGACGACTATATTTGGACACCGGAAAGGTTCCGGGTAAGATTGGGACAATACCGGATCACCGGGAGGTTATCGGAACCCCCCGGGAGGTATATGGGCCTTATTGGGCCTTAGTGGAAAGGAGGGGAAAGGAGCAAGGGAGGGGGTGCCCCCCAAGCCCAATCCGAATTGGGAGGGGGCCCGGCCCCCCTTTCCTTCCTCCCTCCTTCCTCTTCCTTCCCTTTCCTACTCCTAATAGGAAAGAGGGGAGTCCTACTCCCGGTGGGAGTTGGACTCCCCACCTTGGGCGCGCCACCCTCCTTGGCCGGCCCCCTCCTCCACTCCTTTATATACGGGGGCAGGGGGGCACCCCAGAGAGACAACAGTTGATCATTGATCTCTTAGCCGTGTGCGGTGCCCCCCTCCACCATAGTCCTCGACAATATTGTAGTGGTGCTTAGGCGAAGCCCTGCGACAGTAGAACATCAAGATCGTCACCAAACCCTCGTGCTGACGGAACTCTTCCCCGACATTCTGCTGGATCGGAGTCCGGGGATCGTCATCGATCTGAACGTGTTCTAGAACTCGGAGGTGCCGTAGTTTCGGTGCTTGATCGGTCGGGCCGTGAAGACGTACGACTACATCAACCGCGTTGTGCTAACGCTTCCGCTTTCGGTCTATGAGGGTACGTAGACAACACTCTCCTCTCTCGTTTCTATGCATCACCATGATCTTGCGTGTGCGTAGGAATTTTTTTGAAATTGCTACGTTCCCCAACACTTAAGACACAAATCAACCAAAACCCTAATGTCACCTAGATACTCCAATGTCACCTCAAGTATCCGTGGGTATGATTATACAATATGCATCACACAATCTCAGATTCATCTATTCAACCAACACATAGGACCTCAAAGAGTGCCCCAAAGTTTCTACCGGAGAGTCAAGACGAAAACGTGTGCCAACCCCTATGCATAGATTCCCAAGGTCACAGAACCCGCAAGTTGATCACCAAAACATACATCAAGTGGATCATAGAATACCCCATTGTCACCACGGGTATCCCACGCAAGACATACATCAAGTGTTCTCAAATACTTAAAGACTCAATCCGATAAGATAACTTCAAAGGGAAAACTCAATCCATTACAAGAGAGTAGATGGGGAGAAACAACATAGGATCCAAATATAATAGCAAAGCTCGCGATACATTAAGATCGTACACCTCAAGAACACGAGAGAGAGAGAGAGATCAAACACATAGCTACTGGTACATACCCTCAGCCCCGAGGGAGAACTACTCCCTCCTCGTCACGGAGAGCGCCGGGATGATGAAGGTGACCACCGGAGAAGGATTGCCCCCTCCGGCAGGGTGCCGGAACGGGTCTAGATTGACTTTCGGTGGCTACGGAGGCTTCTGGCGGCGGAACTCCTGATCTATTGTGCTCCCCGATAGTTTTAGGGTATATGGATATATATAGGCGGAAGAAATACATCAGGGGAGCCACGAGGGGCCCACGAGGGTGGAGGGCGCGCCCAGGTGGGGTGGGCGCGCCCCCCTGCCTCGTGCTCTCCTCGTTGATCCCCTGATGTGCACTCCAAGTCTCCTGTATTGCTTTCTTTCCAAAAATAACTTTTCCGAAGGTTTCATTCCGTTTGGACTCCGTTTGATATTCCTTTTCTGCGAAACACTGAAACAAGGGAAAAACAGAAACTAGCACTGGGCTCTGGGTTAATATATTAGTCCCAAAAATCATATAAAATAGCATATAAATGCATATAAAACATCCAAGGTTGATAATATAATAGCATGGAACAATCAAAAATTATATATACGTTGGAGACGTATCAAGCTGCATTCTGCTTACTGTAGTCTCTCGAGGATCACACTCAATTGACTCATATCCATGAAAATTACCCTTCTTGGAAATTGATGTTAAAGGGGGAGAGAGAGCGCATCAAATCTTATTCTCACAAAACTCTTCTAAGAAAGAAAGAGATATGCACTATCATAAGAGGAGAGAAGTCACATATCTTTAAGAGGGGAAAGACATGTTAGTAATTTTACATGAGCTTTTATTTTTGCTCTTGATTTTATTTATTTTGCTCTAATTTTATCTCACCCTACCTTCTCCCATGATACAGTGTTAGATTCAGGGGGAGAAAGAGTCCATGCTTAAGGGGAGAAAAATCCTTAGAATTTATTGCAAATCCTTAAATTTTGGGGGATATGTCTACATTCAAATGAGGTACTCACTCTGTGATACTCACCTATTACATGTCATCCCAGTCTTGGTATTCTTGTGGGTCATGAAATCCTTCTTGTTTGGAGTGTTCATGTGTTATTTAAACATGTTTTCTCAAGTCTACTTCTTCAAAAATCCGCTGAAGAACCACAAGGTAAGCATATGCATCACACTCATGTGCATTGATATGTCTCTAATGTATCTATAATTTTTGATTGTTCCATGCTATTATATTATCTATTTTGGATGTTTTATATGCATTAATATGCTATTTTATATTATTTTTGAGACTAACTTATTAAGCTAGTGCCCAGTGTCAGTTTCTGTTTTTCCTTGTTTTTGACTTCTACAGAAAAGGAATATCAAACGGAGTCCAAACAGAATAAAACTTTACGGTGATTTTTATTGGACCAGAAGAAACCCACGAGACTTGGAGAGGAGGCCAGAAGACCTACGAGGCGGCCACAAGCCATGGGGGCGCGCCCCAAGAGGTGTCCCCTTGGCTTGTGGGCCCCTCGTAGACCGTCCATCCCTAATATTTGCACTATAAATCCTCAAATATTCCCCCTATACCAGAGAGCACACTAAAAATATTTTTCCGCCGCCGCAAGCTTCTGTTCCCGTGAGATCCCATCTTGGGGCCTTTTCCGGCACACCACCGGAGGGGAATTCGATCAAGGAGGGCGTCTACATCAACCTTGTCGCCCTTTTGATGACCTAAGCATCCATAGTTAGTAGCTAGATGGCTTCTTCTCTCTCTTTGATCTTCAATACAATGTTCTCCTTTATGTTCTTGCAAATCTATTCGCTGTAATCTTCTTTTGTGGTGCGTTTGTTGAGATCCGATGAATTATGGATTTATGATCAAATTATTTATGAATATTTTTGGAGTCTCCTCTGAACTCTTTGTGCATGATTGAGATAGCTTAGTATTTCTCTCCGATCTATTGATTTGTTTGGCCTACTAGATTGGTGGGAGAGGTGCTTTGTGATGGGTTCAATCTTGCGGTGTCTTCGCCTAGTGACAGTAGGGGTAGCGAGGCACGTATTGTATTGTTGCCATTAAGGATAAAAAGATGGGGTTTATACCATATTGCTTGAGTTTATCCCTCTACATCATGTCATCTTGCTAAAGGCGTTACTCTGTTCTTATGAACTTAATACTCTAGATGCAGGCAAGAGTCGGTCGACGTGTGGAGTAATAGTAGTATATGCAGGCAGGAGTCGGTCTACTTGTCATGGACCTTATGCCTATATTCATGATCATTGCCTTAGATATCATCATAACTTTGCTATTTTCTATCAATTGCTCAACAGTAATTTGCTTACCCACCGTATGCTTTATTCAAGAGAGAAGCCTCTATTGAAACCTATGGCCCCCGGGTCTATTTTCCATCATATATTTTCAGATCTATAAAACCAAAAACCCAAAAATACCTTGCTGTAATTTATTTATATTTACTTTATTTTGCTTTTATTTACCTTTTATAACTATCTCTATTAGATCTCACTCTTGCAAGTAACCGTGAAGGGATTGGCAACGCCTTTTTCGCATTGAGTGCAAGTGTTTGTTAGTTTGTGCAGGTGCGTATATTTGGGACTTGCTTGTGCCTCCTACTGGATTGATACCTTGGTTCTTAACTGAGGGAAATAGTTATCTCTACTTTGCTGCACCACCCTTTCCTCTTCAAGGGAAAAATCAACGCAAGCTCAAGAAGTAGCAGGAAGAATTTCTGGCACCGTTGCCGGGGAGGTTCTACATCAAGCCTACCAGGTACCTATCATAAACTCTCATCTCTTGCATTTACATTATTTTCCATTTGCCCCTCGTTTTCCTCTCCCTCACTTATAAAATGTTTTCAGAAAACAAAAAACATTTGCCTTCTTATTCGCCTTCTTTCCGTTCGTCTTTTTGTTTGCTTTTTGTGTGCTTGTGTGCTAGATTGGTTGCTTGACAATATGTTTCAACCCAAGAATCTTGATTTTTTTACTTTAGAAAGTTGGAAGAAGTTTAAAAAAACACAAAAGGCTTTATGTCTTTACAATTTGAGCATAATAGTTTCTTTAGGAACGAACTTAAAGAACAAAAAGCTATGATGGAATATATCAATAAAGGTGCAATTATTGATATGAAAGAAGGAAGCATTAGATTTCAATTTCCATTAAGGAAGGGAATGGAACACTTTCCAAGAAAGAAAATTAGGTTACCATATTAATCTATTATGAGGGCTACTTATGGATTAAATACCAAAGATGACAATACCTCGATCTATGCATTATGCCTAGCTAGGGGCGTTAAACAATAACGCTTGTTGGGAGGCAACCCAATTTTTATTTTGTGTTTTTGTTTTTGCTTCTTTTTTCAATAAATACACATTATTACTTCTGTAGTAATTTTGTTTTAGTGTTTTAATTAGTGTTTGAGCCAAGTAAGACCTTTGGGATGGTCTATGGTGATAGTTGATTTGATCGTGCTGAAAAACAGAAACTTTTACACTCATTGCCAGAATTTTAAAAAATAACAGAAGCTTGCTTATAATATGATTTTTTACACAAGATTGATATATGAATTTCCTATATTGTCCTAATTTTTCAGAATTCTTGGAGTTACAGAAGTATACTAAATTTCCAGATTACTACAGACTGTTATGTTTTTGATAGATTCTATTTTTCTTTGTGTTGTTTTCTTATTTTGATGAATCTATGGGTAGTATCGGGGGGTATGAACCATGGATAAGTTGGAATACAGTAGATATAACATTAATATAAATTTATAATGAGTTCACAACAGTACCTAAATTGGTGATTTATTTTATTATACTAACGGACCTCACGAGTTTTCTATTGAGTTTTGTGTTGTGAAGTTTTCAAGTTTTGGGTAAAGATTTGATGGACTATGGAATAAGGAGTGGGAAGAGCCTAAGCTTGGGGATGCCCAAGGCTCCCAAGGTAATATTCAAGGACAACCAGGCATCTAAGCTTGGGGATGCCCCGGATGGCATCCCCTCTTTCGTCCTCAATCCATCGGTAAATTTACTTAAGGCTATATTTTTATTCACCACATGATATGTCTTTTGCTTGGAGCGTCTTGTATGATATGAGTTTTTGCTTTTTATTTTTCCACAATCATCCTTGCTATACACACCTTTTGAGAGGGACACGCTTTAATCGTGAATTTGTTAGAATACTCTATGTGCTTCACTTATATCTTTTGAGCTAGGTAATTGCTCTAGTGCTTCACTTATATATTTTTAGAGCACAACGGTGGTTTTATTTTGTATAAAATGATGAACTCTCATGCTTCACTTATATTATTTTTAGAGACTTGAAAACAACATGGTAATTTGCTTAGGTTATGAATTTGGTCCTAATATGATGGGCATCCAAGAGGGATATAATAAAAACATTCATAAAGAGCATTGAATATATGAGAAGTTTGATTCCCTGCATTTGTTTTGAGATATAAAGATGGTGATATTAGATTCATGCTAGAGAGCAATTTTGAATTGGTAGAAATACTTGTGTTAAATTTTATGATTCCCGAAGCATGCATGTATGGTGAACCGTTATGTGATGAAGTCAGAGCATGATTTATTTTTTGATTGTTTTCCTTATGAGTGGCGGTCGGGGACGAGCGATGGTCTTTTCATACCAATTTATCCCCCTAGGAGGATGCGTATTAGTACTTTGCTTCGATGGCTAATAAATTTGTGCAATAAGTATGTGACTTCTTTATGACTAATGTTGAGTCAATGGATTATACACACTCTCAACCTTCCACCATTGCTAGCCTCTCTAGTACCGCGCAACTTTCGCCGGTGCATTAAACCCACCATATACCCTTCCTCAAAACAGCCACCATACCTACCTATTATGACATTTCCATAGCCATTCTGAGATATATTGCCATGCAACTTCCACCTTTCCATTTATTATGACACGCACCATCATTGTCATATTGTTCTCATATGCATGAGGCATTCACATAGAGTCATATCTTTGTTCTAGTATCGAGTTGTAATTCTTGAGTTGTAAGTAAATAAAAGTGTGATGATCATCATTATTAGAGCATTGTCCCATGTGAGGAAAGGATGATGGAGGCTATGATTCTCCCACAAGTCGAGATGAGGCTCCAAACTTAAACATAAAAGGAGGCCAAAGAGCCCCCAAAAATAAAAATAAATGCCAAAGAGCCCAAAAGAAAAAAAGAGAAAAAATGAAAGAAAAATAGAGAAGGGCGGATGTTACTATCCTTTTCCACACTTGTGCTTCAAATATAGCACAATTTTTTTCATGATAGAGAGTCTCCTCTTTTATCACTTCCATATACTAGTGGGAATTTTTCATTATAGAACTTGGCTCGTATATTTCAATGATGGGCTTCCTCAAATTGCCCTAGGTCTTCGTGAGTAAGCAAGTTGGATGCACACCCACTTAGTTTTCTTTTGAGCTTTCATACACTTATAGCTCTAGTGCATCCGTTGCATGGCAATCCCTACTCACTTGCAGCGATGATGGGCATATCCATAGCCCATTAATTTGCCTAGTTGATGTGAGACTTTCTTCTTTTTTGTCTTCTCCTCACAACCACCTTCTATTCCACCTATAGTGCTATATCCATGCCCCACGCTCATGTATTGCATGAAAGTTAAAAAGGCTTAAGAACATTAAAAGTATGAAACAATTGCTTGGCTTGTCATCGGGGTTGTGCATGATGAAATACTGTGATGAACATAGAGCATAGCCAGACTATATGATTTTGTGGGGATAACTTTCTTTTAGCCATGGCATTTTGAGAAGACATGATTGCTTTACTAGTATGCTTGAAGTATTATTGTTTTTATGTCAATATGATACTTTTGTTTTGAGACTCCAATGTCACCTCAAGTATCCGTGGGTATGATTATACGATATGCATCACACAATCTCAGATTCATCTATTCAACCAACACATAGGACCTCAAAGATTGCCCCAAAGTTTCTACCGGAGAGTCAAGACGAAAATGAGTGCCAACCCCTATGCATAGGTTCATGGGCGGAACCCGCAAGTTGATCACCAAAACATACATCAAGTGGATCATGTGATATCCCATTGTCACCACAGATAAGCACGGCAAGACATACATCAAGTGTTCTAAAAAACATAAAGACTCAATCCGATAAGATAACTTCGAAGGGAAAACTCAATCCATTACAGGAGAGTAGAGGGGAGAAACATCAAAGGATCCAAATATAATAGCAAAGCTCGCGATACATCAAGATCGTACACCTCAAGAACACGAGAGAGAGAGATCAAACACATAGCTACTGGTACATACCCTCAGCCCCGAGGGAGAACTACTCCCTCCTTGTCATGGAGAGCGCCGAGATGATGAAGATGGCCACCGGAGAAGGATTGCCCCCTCCGGCAGGGTGCCGGAATGGGTCTAGATTGACTTCCGGTGGCTATGGAGGCTTCTGGCGGCGGAACTCCCAATCTATTGTGTTCCCCGATAGTTTTAGGTATATGGATATATATAGGCGGAAGAAATACATCAGGGGAGCCACGAGGGGCCCACGAGGGTGGAGGGCGCGCCCCCTGCCTCATGCTCTCCTCGTTGATCCCCTGACATGCACTCCAAGTCTCCTGTATTGCTTTCTTTCTAAAAATAACTTTTCCAAAGGTTTCATTCCGTTTGGAATCCGTTTGATATTCCTTTTCTGTGAAACACTGAAACAAGGGAAAAACAGAAACTGGCACTGGCATTGGGCTCTGGTTAATAGGTTAGTCCCAAAAATCATATAAAATAGCAGATAAATGCATATAAAACACCAAGGTTGATAATATAATAGCATCGAACAATCAAAAATTATAGATACGTTGGAGACGTATCAAGCTCAGCATCCCCAAGCTTAATTCCTGCTCGTCCTCGAGTAGGTAAATGATAAAAACAGAATTTTTGATGTGGAATGCTACCTAACATATTTATCCATGTAGTTCTCTTTATTGTGGCAAGAATATTCAGATCCATAAGATTCAAGACAAAAGTTTAATATTGACATAAAAATAATAATACTTCAAGCATACTAACAAAGCAATCATGTCTTCTCAAAATAACATGGCCAAAGAAAGCTATCCCTACAAAATCATATAGTCTGGCTATGCTCCATCTTCACCACACAAAATATTTAAATCATGCACAACCCTGATGACAAGCCAAGCAATTGTTTCATACTTTTGATGTTCTCAAACTTTTTCAATCTTCACGCAATACATGAGCGTGAGCCATGGACATAGCACTATAGGTGGAATAGAATGGTGGTTGTGGAGAAGACAAAAAGGAGAAGATAGTCTCACATCAACTAGGCGTATCAACGGGCTATGGAGATGCCCATCAATAGATATTAATGTGAGTGAGTAGGGATTGCCATGCAACGGATGCACTAGAGCTATAAGTGTATGAAAGCTCAACAAAGGAAACTAGTGGGTGTGCATCCAACTCGCTTACTCACGAAGACCTAGGGCGTTTTGAGGAAGCCCGTCATTGGAATATACAAGCCAAGTTCTGTAATGAAAGATTCCCACTAGTATATGAAAGTGACAACATAGGAGACTCTCTATCATGAAGATCATGGCGCTACTTTGAAGCACAAGTGTTGTTAAAGGATAGTAGCATTGCCCCTTCTCTCTTTTTCTCTCATTTTTTATTATTTTTATTTTTTTATTTGGGCCTTTTCTCTTTTTATGGCCTCTTTTTTCTCTCTTTTTTTTAATTTTTCATCCGGAGTCTCATACCGACTTATGGGGGAATCATAGTCTCCATCATCCTTTCCTCACTGGGACAATGCTCTAATAATGATGATCATCACACTTTTATTTACTTACAACTCAAGAATTACAACTTGATACTTAGAACAAAATATGACTCTATATGAATGCCCCCGGCGGTGTACCGGGCTGTGCAATGACTCAAGAGTGACATGTATGGAATAATTATGAACGGTGGCTTTGCCACAAATACGATGTCAACTACATGATCATGCAAAGCAATATGACAATGATGAAGCGTGTCATAATAACGGAACAGTGGAAAGTTGCATGGCAATATATCTCGGAATGGCTATGGAAATGCCATGATATGTAGGTATGGTGGCTATTTTGAGGAAGGTGTATTGTGGGTTTATGATACCGGCGAAAGGTGCGCAGTATTAGAGAGGCTAGCAATGGTGGAAGGGTGAGAGTGCGTATAATCCATGGACTCAACATTAGCCATAAAGAACTGACATACTTATTGCAAAAATCTATTAGTTATTGAAACAAAGTACTACACGCATGCTCCTAGGGGGATAGATTGGTAAGAAAAGACCATCGCTCGTCCCCGACTGCCACTCATAAGGAAGACAATCAATAAATAAATCATGCTCCGACTTCGTCACATAACGGTTCACCATACGTGCATGCTACGGGAATCACAAACTTTAACACAAGTATTTCTCAAATTCACAACTACTCAACTAGCATGACTCTAATATCACCATCTTCATATCTCAAAACAATCATAAAGTATCAAACTTCTCATAGTATTCAATGCACTTTATATGAAAGTTTTTATTATATCCCTCTTGGATGCCCATCATATTAGGACTAAATTCATAACCAAAGAAAATTACCATGCTGTTTAGGACTCTCAAAATAATATAAGTGACGCATGAGAGTTCATCTATTTCTATAAAATAAAACCACCACCGTGCTCTAAAAAGATGTAAGTGAGGCACTAGAGCAACAACAAACTACTCCGAAAGATATAAGTGAAGATCAATGAGTAGTCGAATAATTATGCAACTATGTGAAGACTCTCTAACATTTAAGAATTTAAGATCTTGGTATTTTATTCAAACATCAAGAAAAACTAAATAAAATAAAATGACGCTCCAAGCAAAACACATATCATGTGGTAAATAAAAATATAGCTCCAAGTAAAGTTACCGATGAACGAAGACGAAAGAGGGGATGCCTTCCGGGGCATTCCCAAGATTAGGCTCTTGGTTGTACTTGAATATTGCCTTGGGGTGACTTGGGAATCCCCAAGCTTAGGCTCTTGCCACTCCTTATTCCATAGTCCATCGAATCTTTACCCAAAACTTGAAAACTTCACAACACAAAACTTAACAGAAAACTCGTAAGTTCCGTTAGTATAAGAAAATAAATCACCACTTAGGTACTATTGTGAACTCATTCTAAATTCATATTGGTGTAATATCTACTGTATTCCAACTTCTCTATGGTTCATACCCTTCGATACTACTCATAGATTCATCAAAATAAGCAAACAACACATAGAAAACAGAATCTGTCAAAAACAGAATAGTCGGTAGTAATCTGGATCAAACGTATACTTATGGAACCCCAAAAATTCTAAAATAAATTGATGGACGTGAGTTATTTATATATTAATCATCTGCAAAAAGAATTAACTAAATATCACTCTCCAATAAAAAATGGCAGCAATTCCCGTGAGCGCTAAAGTTTTTGTTTTTTACAGCAAGATCAACAAGACTTTCCCCAAGTCTTCCCAACGGTTCTACTTGGCACAAACACTAATTAAAACATAAAACCACATCTAAAAAGAGGCTATATGAATTATTTATTACTAAACAGGAGCAAAAAGCAAGGTACAAAAATAAAATTGGGTTGCCTCCCAACAAGCGCTATCGTTTAACGCCCCTAGCTAGGCATGATAATTTCAACAATGCTCACATAAAGGATAAGAATTGAAACATAAAGAGAGCATCATGAAGAATATGACTAACACATTTAAGTCTAACCCACTTCCTATGCATAGGGATTTTGTGAGCAAACAACTTATGGGAACAAGAATCAACTTGCATAGGAAGGTAAAACAAGCATAACTTCATAACTTTAAGCACATGGAGAGGAAACTTGATATTATTGCAATTCCTACAAGCATATATTCCTCCCTCATAATAATTTTCAGTAGAATCATGAATTAATTCAACAATATAACCAGCACCTAAAGCATTATTTTCATGATCTACAAGCATACAGATTTTATTACTCTCCACAGAAGCAAAATTTTTCTCATTCGGAATCGTGGGAGTATCACAAGAGACTCGAATACTATAAATTGTTTCCACATTAAAAGAGTAATGTTAAGAAAAAGGGTAATCATAATAATGACAAGTTTTATAAATATAATCATCACTACTTTTTATAGCATAAGTGTCATCACAATAATTATCATAAGTAGCAACTTTGTTCTCATCATAATCAATTGAAACCTCTTCCAAGATAGTGGAATCATTACTAAATAAAGTCATGACCTCTCCAAATCCACTTTCATCAATATAATAATCATAAGTAGGAGGCATGCTATCATCATAATAAATTTTCATATCAAAACTTGGGAGACTACAAATATCATCTTCATTAAACATAGCTTCCCCAAGCTTGGTACTAACATTAATTGGAGCAAATATATTCTCAAAAACATCATCTTCATCAAACATAGCATCCCCAAGCTTGGGCCTTTTCATATCATAAGCATAATCACTCTTATCATTAATAGTATGGATAGCACCAATAGTATAGCAATTATCATATTCTTCCAAGAAAGTGCCAACAAGATTTTCAAGATCATAAGAAGTATCATTATCTTCCACAATTATTCTTTCATGAGGCACATCAGTAATAGAAGCAGCATTATTTGGGAGAGATATCTTTTTACCTCTCTTCCTTTTTCTTTTCTTCTTCTTCTTCACCACATCCTGTGTGGGTTCAATCCTCTTTTTGGAGCTCCTTATTAATGAGATTGGTTGAATAGGAGGCTCCTCCTCGTTACCTGATTCATCATAAGAAATAATAGGAGGGTATTGGGAAGTCTCTTCCCTTTCATTAGTATTCTCTTCATCTTCTATTTGTTTTATTTTCTTTATGTAGTTGGCAATATAAGGATTTTCAATACAATTCACCGCACAATACATATAAATTTCCTCTAGATCAAAGCCAAGAAGTTTATCACGGGCAAATACTGGAAGATAGTTAGTTATACGTTTCATTTCGTCGTAACCCATAAGCAAACTAAATTCATTATGATGTGCAAGAGAAATCAAGTCATCACAACTTTTGGAAACGATTAGATCATGAAACAATTTGCATCGGATGGTTAAATGACCACGTTCATTGCAAAGTTCACAAGTACGGCCAAGAAAAATTAAATTTTCAGCACAAACATCTAGCCTTTCTTGCAACCATTTAGTTTATAAATGCTTATGCCTCTTGCAATATCTATCTTCCCTAATTGGTGTGTACTTTCAAACCCAATGCACTCCACAAAAATTGACATGTTTATAGGAGACATTTTCATCATAACTAGTGCAATCATCATTAGTACTATGGATATTCAAGGAGTTCCTACTAACAACATTGCAATCATGCTCATCATTCAAAGATTTAGTGCCAAACATTTTAATGCATTCTTCTTCTAACACTCCAGCACAATTTTCCTTTCCATCATACTCACAAAAGATATTAAAAAGATGAAGCGTATGAGGTAAACTCAATTCCATTTTTTATAGTTTTCTTTTATAAAATAAACTAGTGATAAAACAAGAAACTAAAAGTCTTGATTGCAAGATCTAAAGATATACCTTCAAGCGCTAACCACCCCGGCAATGGCGCCAGAAAAGAGCTTGATGTCTACTACACAACCTTCTTCTTGTAGACGTTGTTGGGCCTCCAAGTGCAGAGGTTTGTAGGATAGTAGCAAATTTCCCTTAAGTGGATGACCTAAGGTTTATCAATCCATGGGAGGCGTAGGATGAAGATGGTCTCTCTCAAACAACCCTGCAACCAAATAACAGAGAGTCTCTTGTGTCCCCAACACACCCAATACAATGGTAAATTGTATAGGTGCACTAGTTCTTCGAAGAGATGGTGATACAAGTGCAATATGGATGGTAGATATATGTTTTTGTAATCTGAAAATATAAAAACAGCAAGGTAACTAATGATAAAAGTGAGCACAAACGGTATTTGCAATGCTAGGAAACAAGGCCTAGGGTTCATACTTTCACTAGTGCAAGTTCTCTCAACAATAATAACATAATTGGATCACATAACTATCCCTCAACATGCAACAAAGAGTCACTCCAAAGTCACTAATAGTGGAGAACAAACGAAGAGATTATGGTAGGGTACGAAACCACCTCAAAGTTATTCTTTCCAATCAATCCGTTGGGCTATTCCTATAAGTGTCACAAAAGCCCTAGAGTTCGTACTAGAATAACACCTTAAGACACAAATCAACCAAAACCCTAATGTCACCTAGATACTCCAATGTCACCTCAAGTATCCGTGGGTATGATTATACAATATGCATCACACAATCTCAGATTCATCTATTCAACCAACACATAGGACCTCAAAGAGTGCCCCAAAGTTTCTACCGGAGAGTCAAGACGAAAACGTGTGCCAACCCCTATGCATAGATTCCCAAGGTCACGGAACCCGCAAGTTGATCACCAAAACATACATCAAGTGGATCATAGAATACCCCATTGTCACCACGGGTATCCCACGCAAGACATACATCAAGTGTTCTCAAATCCTTAAAGACTCAATCCGATAAGATAACTTCAAAGGGAAAACTCAATCCATTACAAGAGAGTAGATGGGGAGAAACAACATAGGATCCAAATATAATAGCAAAGCTCGCGATACATTAAGATCGTACACCTCAAGAACACGAGAGAGAGAGAGAGATCAAACACATAGCTACTGGTACATACCCTCAGCCCCGAGGGAGAACTACTCCCTCCTCGTCACGGAGAGCGCCGGGATGATGAAGGTGACCACCGGAGAAGGATTGCCCCCTCCGGCAGGGTGCCGGAACGGGTCTAGATTGACTTTCGGTGGCTACGGAGGCTTCTGGCGGCGGAACTCCTGATCTATTGTGCTCCCCGATAGTTTTAGGGTATATGGATATATATAGGCGGAAGAAATACATCAGGGGAGCCACGAGGGGCCCACGAGGGTGGAGGGCGCGCCCAGGTGGGGTGGGCGCGCCCCCCTGCCTCGTGCTCTCCTCGTTGATCCCCTGATGTGCACTCCAAGTCTCCTGTATTGCTTTCTTTCCAAAAATAACTTTTCCGAAGGTTTCATTCCGTTTGGACTCCGTTTGATATTCCTTTTCTGCGAAACACTGAAACAAGGGAAAAACAGAAACTAGCACTGGGCTCTGGGTTAATATATTAGTCCCAAAAATCATATAAAATAGCATATAAATGCATATAAAACATCCAAGGTTGATAATATAATAGCATGGAACAATCAAAAATTATATATACGTTGGAGACGTATCAAGCTGCATTCTGCTTACTGTAGTCTCTCGAGGATCACACTCAATTGACTCATATCCATGAAAATTACCCTTCTTGGAAATTGATGTTAAAGGGGGAGAGAGAGCGCATCAAATCTTATTCTCACAAAACTCTTCTAAGAAAGAAAGAGATATGCACTATCATAAGAGGAGAGAAGTCACATATCTTTAAGAGGGGAAAGACATGTTAGTAATTTTACATGAGCTTTTATTTTTGCTCTTGATTTTATTTATTTTGCTCTAATTTTATCTCACCCTACCTTCTCCCATGATACAGTGTTAGATTCAGGGGGAGAAAGAGTCCATGCTTAAGGGGAGAAAAATCCTTAGAATTTATTGCAAATCCTTAAATTTTGGGGGATATGTCTACATTCAAATGAGGTACTCACTCTGTGATACTCACCTATTACATGTCATCCCAGTCTTGGTATTCTTGTGGGTCATGAAATCCTTCTTGTTTGGAGTGTTCATGTGTTATTTAAACATGTTTTCTCAAGTCTACTTCTTCAAAAATCCGCTGAAGAACCACAAGGTAAGCATATGCATCACACTCATGTGCATTGATATGTCTCTAATGTATCTATAATTTTTGATTGTTCCATGCTATTATATTATCTATTTTGGATGTTTTATATGCATTAATATGCTATTTTATATTATTTTTGAGACTAACTTATTAAGCTAGTGCCCAGTGTCAGTTTCTGTTTTTCCTTGTTTTTGACTTCTACAGAAAAGGAATATCAAACGGAGTCCAAACAGAATAAAACTTTACGGTGATTTTTATTGGACCAGAAGAAACCCACGAGACTTGGAGAGGAGGCCAGAAGACCTACGAGGCGGCCACAAGCCATGGGGGCGCGCCCCAAGAGGTGTCCCCTTGGCTTGTGGGCCCCTCGTAGACCGTCCATCCCTAATATTTGCACTATAAATCCTCAAATATTCCCCCTATACCAGAGAGCACACTAAAAATATTTTTCCGCCGCCGCAAGCTTCTGTTCCCGTGAGATCCCATCTTGGGGCCTTTTCCGGCACACCACCGGAGGGGAATTCGATCAAGGAGGGCGTCTACATCAACCTTGTCGCCCTTTTGATGACCTAAGCATCCATAGTTAGTAGCTAGATGGCTTCTTCTCTCTCTTTGATCTTCAATACAATGTTCTCCTTTATGTTCTTGCAAATCTATTCGCTGTAATCTTCTTTTGTGGTGCGTTTGTTGAGATCCGATGAATTATGGATTTATGATCAAATTATTTATGAATATTTTTGGAGTCTCCTCTGAACTCTTTGTGCATGATTGAGATAGCTTAGTATTTCTCTCCGATCTATTGATTTGTTTGGCCTACTAGATTGGTGGGAGAGGTGCTTTGTGATGGGTTCAATCTTGCGGTGTCTTCGCCTAGTGACAGTAGGGGTAGCGAGGCACGTATTGTATTGTTGCCATTAAGGATAAAAAGATGGGGTTTATACCATATTGCTTGAGTTTATCCCTCTACATCATGTCATCTTGCTAAAGGCGTTACTCTGTTCTTATGAACTTAATACTCTAGATGCAGGCAAGAGTCGGTCGACGTGTGGAGTAATAGTAGTATATGCAGGCAGGAGTCGGTCTACTTGTCATGGACCTTATGCCTATATTCATGATCATTGCCTTAGATATCATCATAACTTTGCTATTTTCTATCAATTGCTCAACAGTAATTTGCTTACCCACCGTATGCTTTATTCAAGAGAGAAGCCTCTATTGAAACCTATGGCCCCCGGGTCTATTTTCCATCATATATTTTCAGATCTATAAAACCAAAAACCCAAAAATACCTTGCTGTAATTTATTTATATTTACTTTATTTTGCTTTTATTTACCTTTTATAACTATCTCTATTAGATCTCACTCTTGCAAGTAACCGTGAAGGGATTGGCAACGCCTTTTTCGCATTGAGTGCAAGTGTTTGTTAGTTTGTGCAGGTGCGTATATTTGGGACTTGCTTGTGCCTCCTACTGGATTGATACCTTGGTTCTTAACTGAGGGAAATAGTTATCTCTACTTTGCTGCACCACCCTTTCCTCTTCAAGGGAAAAATCAACGCAAGCTCAAGAAGTAGCAGGAAGAATTTCTGGCACCGTTGCCGGGGAGGTTCTACATCAAGCCTACCAGGTACCTATCATAAACTCTCATCTCTTGCATTTACATTATTTTCCATTTGCCCCTCGTTTTCCTCTCCCTCACTTATAAAATGTTTTCAGAAAACAAAAAACATTTGCCTTCTTATTCGCCTTCTTTCCGTTCGTCTTTTTGTTTGCTTTTTGTGTGCTTGTGTGCTAGATTGGTTGCTTGACAATATGTTTCAACCCAAGAATCTTGATTTTTTTACTTTAGAAAGTTGGAAGAAGTTTAAAAAAACACAAAAGGCTTTATGTCTTTACAATTTGAGCATAATAGTTTCTTTAGGAACGAACTTAAAGAACAAAAAGCTATGATGGAATATATCAATAAAGGTGCAATTATTGATATGAAAGAAGGAAGCATTAGATTTCAATTTCCATTAAGGAAGGGAATGGAACACTTTCCAAGAAAGAAAATTAGGTTACCATATTAATCTATTATGAGGGCTACTTATGGATTAAATACCAAAGATGACAATACCTCGATCTATGCATTATGCCTAGCTAGGGGCGTTAAACAATAACGCTTGTTGGGAGGCAACCCAATTTTTATTTTGTGTTTTTGTTTTTGCTTCTTTTTTCAATAAATACACATTATTACTTCTGTAGTAATTTTGTTTTAGTGTTTTAATTAGTGTTTGAGCCAAGTAAGACCTTTGGGATGGTCTATGGTGATAGTTGATTTGATCGTGCTGAAAAACAGAAACTTTTACACTCATTGCCAGAATTTTAAAAAATAACAGAAGCTTGCTTATAATATGATTTTTTACACAAGATTGATATATGAATTTCCTATATTGTCCTAATTTTTCAGAATTCTTGGAGTTACAGAAGTATACTAAATTTCCAGATTACTACAGACTGTTATGTTTTTGATAGATTCTATTTTTCTTTGTGTTGTTTTCTTATTTTGATGAATCTATGGGTAGTATCGGGGGGTATGAACCATGGATAAGTTGGAATACAGTAGATATAACATTAATATAAATTTATAATGAGTTCACAACAGTACCTAAATTGGTGATTTATTTTATTATACTAACGGACCTCACGAGTTTTCTATTGAGTTTTGTGTTGTGAAGTTTTCAAGTTTTGGGTAAAGATTTGATGGACTATGGAATAAGGAGTGGGAAGAGCCTAAGCTTGGGGATGCCCAAGGCTCCCAAGGTAATATTCAAGGACAACCAGGCATCTAAGCTTGGGGATGCCCCGGATGGCATCCCCTCTTTCGTCCTCAATCCATCGGTAAATTTACTTAAGGCTATATTTTTATTCACCACATGATATGTCTTTTGCTTGGAGCGTCTTGTATGATATGAGTTTTTGCTTTTTATTTTTCCACAATCATCCTTGCTATACACACCTTTTGAGAGGGACACGCTTTAATCGTGAATTTGTTAGAATACTCTATGTGCTTCACTTATATCTTTTGAGCTAGGTAATTGCTCTAGTGCTTCACTTATATATTTTTAGAGCACAACGGTGGTTTTATTTTGTATAAAATGATGAACTCTCATGCTTCACTTATATTATTTTTAGAGACTTGAAAACAACATGGTAATTTGCTTAGGTTATGAATTTGGTCCTAATATGATGGGCATCCAAGAGGGATATAATAAAAACATTCATAAAGAGCATTGAATATATGAGAAGTTTGATTCCCTGCATTTGTTTTGAGATATAAAGATGGTGATATTAGATTCATGCTAGAGAGCAATTTTGAATTGGTAGAAATACTTGTGTTAAATTTTATGATTCCCGAAGCATGCATGTATGGTGAACCGTTATGTGATGAAGTCAGAGCATGATTTATTTTTTGATTGTTTTCCTTATGAGTGGCGGTCGGGGACGAGCGATGGTCTTTTCATACCAATTTATCCCCCTAGGAGGATGCGTATTAGTACTTTGCTTCGATGGCTAATAAATTTGTGCAATAAGTATGTGACTTCTTTATGACTAATGTTGAGTCAATGGATTATACACACTCTCAACCTTCCACCATTGCTAGCCTCTCTAGTACCGCGCAACTTTCGCCGGTGCATTAAACCCACCATATACCCTTCCTCAAAACAGCCACCATACCTACCTATTATGACATTTCCATAGCCATTCTGAGATATATTGCCATGCAACTTCCACCTTTCCATTTATTATGACACGCACCATCATTGTCATATTGTTCTCATATGCATGAGGCATTCACATAGAGTCATATCTTTGTTCTAGTATCGAGTTGTAATTCTTGAGTTGTAAGTAAATAAAAGTGTGATGATCATCATTATTAGAGCATTGTCCCATGTGAGGAAAGGATGATGGAGGCTATGATTCTCCCACAAGTCGAGATGAGGCTCCAAACTTAAACATAAAAGGAGGCCAAAGAGCCCCCAAAAATAAAAATAAATGCCAAAGAGCCCAAAAGAAAAAAAGAGAAAAAATGAAAGAAAAATAGAGAAGGGCGGATGTTACTATCCTTTTCCACACTTGTGCTTCAAATATAGCACAATTTTTTTCATGATAGAGAGTCTCCTCTTTTATCACTTCCATATACTAGTGGGAATTTTTCATTATAGAACTTGGCTCGTATATTTCAATGATGGGCTTCCTCAAATTGCCCTAGGTCTTCGTGAGTAAGCAAGTTGGATGCACACCCACTTAGTTTTCTTTTGAGCTTTCATACACTTATAGCTCTAGTGCATCCGTTGCATGGCAATCCCTACTCACTTGCAGCGATGATGGGCATATCCATAGCCCATTAATTTGCCTAGTTGATGTGAGACTTTCTTCTTTTTTGTCTTCTCCTCACAACCACCTTCTATTCCACCTATAGTGCTATATCCATGCCCCACGCTCATGTATTGCATGAAAGTTAAAAAGGCTTAAGAACATTAAAAGTATGAAACAATTGCTTGGCTTGTCATCGGGGTTGTGCATGATGAAATACTGTGATGAACATAGAGCATAGCCAGACTATATGATTTTGTGGGGATAACTTTCTTTTAGCCATGGCATTTTGAGAAGACATGATTGCTTTACTAGTATGCTTGAAGTATTATTGTTTTTATGTCAATATGATACTTTTGTTTTGAATATTATGGATCTGAATATTCATGCCACAATAAGAAGAATTGCATTGATAAATATGTTAGGTAGCATTTCCCATCAAAAATTCTATTTCTTATCATTTACCTACTCGAGGACGACCAGGAATTAAGCTTGGGGATGCTTGATACGTCTTCAACGTATCTATAATTTTTTTATTGTTCCATGCTATTATATTATCTGTTTGGATGTTTTATATGCATTAATATGCTATTTTATATTATTTTTGGGACTAACTTATTAACCTAGTGCCTAGTTCTAGTTTCTGTTTTTTCTTGTTTTTGACTTCTACAGAAAAGGAATATCAAATGGAGTCCAAACGGAATAAAACTCTATGGTGATTTTTCTTGGACCAGAAGAAACCCATGAGACTTGGAGAGTATCCCAGAAGACCTATGAGGCGGCCACAAGCTGTGGGGGCGCGCCCCTGGCTTGTGGGCCCCTCGTAGACCGTCCAACCCTAGCCTTTGCACTATAAATCCTCAAATATTCTCCCTATACCAGAGAGCACACCAAAAATACTTTTCTGCTGCTGCAAGCTTTTGTTCCTGTGAGAACCCATCTTGGGGCCTTTTTCGGCACTCCATTGGAGGATGATTCGATCATAGAGGGCCTCTACATCAACCTTGCTGCCCTTTCGATGAAGCGTGAGTATTTTACCACGGACCTAAGGTTCCATAGCTAGTAGCTAGATGGCTTCTTCCCTCTCTTTGATCTTCAATACAATGTTCTCCTCAATGTTCTTGGAGATCTATTTGATGTAATCTTCTTTTGCGGTGCATTTGTTAAGATCCGATGAATTGTGGATTTATGATCAGATTATCTATGAATATTATTTGAGTCTCCTCTGAAATCTTTTATGCATGATTGAGATAGCTTAGTATTTCTCTCTGATCTATCAATTTGGTTTGGCCTACTAGATTGGATTTTCTTGCAATGGGAGAGGTGCTTTGTGATGGGTTCAATCCTACGGTATCCTCACCCAGTGAAAGTAGGGGTAGCAAGGAACATATTGTATTGTTGCCATTAAGGATAAAAAGATGAGGTTTATATCATATTGCTTGAGTTTATCCCTCTATATCATGTCATCTTGCTTAAGGCGTTACTATGTTCTTATGAACTTAATACTCTAGATGCAGGCAGGAGTCGGTCGATGTGTGGATTAATAGTAGTAGATGTAGGCAGGAGTCGGTCTACTTGTCACGGATGTGATGCCTATATTCATGATCATTGCCTTGATATCGTCATAACTTTGCGCTTTTCTATCAATTGCTAAATAGTAATTTGTTTACCCACCATATTCTTTATTCAAGAGAGAAGCCTCTAGTGAAACCTATGGCCCTCGGGTCTATTCTCCATCATATATTTTCATATCTATAAAACCAAAAACCCAAAAATACCTAGCTGCAATTTATTTGTACTTACTTTATTTTGCATTTTATTTATGTTTTACATCTATATCTATTAGAACTCACTCTTGCAAGTAACCGTGAAGGGATTGACAACCCCTTTTTTGTGTTGAGTGCAAGTGTTTGTTAGTTTGTGCAGGTGCGTATATTGGGGACTTGCTTGTGCCTCCTACTGGATTGATACATTGGTACTTAACTGAGGGAAATACTTATCTCTACTTTGCTGCATCACCCTTTCCTCTTCAAGGGAAAAATCAACGCAAGCTCAAGAAGTAGCATGCATCATGATCTCTTGCTTTTGCACATATTGTTTGTAAGAGGGATTCATAAACATGAAGGTACATCTCACAACACTTCTTTTGCTCTGATGCATATGGCCAAGATATATATAGCTCTTCACTGAATCTGTCATGACATTCACATGTCTTTGAATTCTACCATCACATGATTGCATACATGTAGGGGGAGCTTATGCAAGTTACATGTTTCTACAAAGCTATACTTACTACTATTCATATCATTTACTTTAAGCTTTGATGTATGTTTCCATCAATTACCAAAAAGGGAGAGATTGAAAGCACAAGCGCTCCTTGGGTGATTTTGATAATTAATGTCAACATATCTCTTGTTGGACTAATAGTTTTATCTACTATATTTCAGATAAGTTCAACAATGGAGTGGCGAGGACAAGAGGATGTGAAATCCCTTCAAAATGTTAAGGACAAGGATTGGCAAAAGCTCAAGACTCTACATTTTTGTTTAAGTGATCCAAGATCACATTGAGTCCGTAGGAAAGAGAATATTATTAAAAGGGGATGAGTTGTTGCTTAATGGTTTACTTGCTCAAAGTGCTTAGTAATATTGTTCCAAAATCCTCAGCCACTTTTTCTATCCAAATATGTCCAAAACCTAACTACCAACTTGGCCCCACCGATATTACCCATCCATAGCCATCGAGTTCATCTTGACATAGCCACTGCCAAAATCCTAATGATTCAGTCACACCGATATGGATCTCGGTCTCACCGAGATGGCCTTGTGAGCACTCTGTGACTTGTTGCATTCACTTTGGTCTCACCGAGATATTGCAATCGGTCCCATCGAGTTGGCTTGATTAATTATCTGTTGCTCATTGCATTGACTTTGGTCTCACCGAGATGATGCAATCGGTGCCACCGAGATGAAGTTTGCCCTAAGCCATAGCACATCGGTCCCACCGAGATTCCTAACATTCATAATGTTATATAGATCGGTGCCACCCGGTGCCATCAAGATGGGTCAAAGGTGTGGAACGGTTGGCTTTTGTGTGGAGGCTATACATACCCCCACCCCCTTCTTCTCAATGAGGAGAGCCAACATAACGTGCCTACTCTTCCACCGTTCATTTTCTGAGAGAGAACCACCTACTCATGTGTTGAGATCAAGAGATTCCATTCCTACCATTTGAACCTTGATTTCTAGCCTCCACCAAGTTGCTTTCCACTCAAATCCTTCTTCCACCATAGCCAAATCTGTGTGTGAGAGAGAGTTGAGTGTTGGGGAGACTATCATTTGAAGCACAAGAGCAAGGAGTTCATCATCAACATACTATCTATTACCTTTTGGAGAGTGGTGTCTCCTAGATCGGTTAGGTGTCGCTTGGGAGCCTCCGTTGTGATGTGGAGTTGAACCAAGAAGTTTGTAAGGGCAACGAGATCGCCTACTTCATGAAGATCTACCTGAGTGAGGCAAATCCTTCATGGGCGATGGCCATGGTGGGATAGACAAGGTTGCTTCTTCATGGACCCTTCATGGGTGGAGCCTTCTGTGGACTCGGACAGCTGTTACCCTTCGTGGGTTGAAGTCTCCATCAACGTGGATGTACGATAGCACCACCTATCGAAACCACGCCAAAAATTCTCCGCATCTCTGCGTTTGCGCACTCTAATCCCATCCCTTTACATTCTCGCACTTGCGTCCTTTACTCATTCCGCTAGTCATACTCTTACTATGCTTGTGTAAAATGTATTGTGTATGCCTTAACATGTGCTAAAATCAACCTTAACTTGAAGAAATTAAAAGCCACCACTTTTGGTTGTTAAGGGTCTAATCGCAGCCCTCTAGACCCCTCTTCTCGATCCTTTTAGGAAAGTTCCTACATCCTAGCTTACTCTTTTTATATACATATATGTGAAAAATATAAATAATTACAATGTGTGTGTGGGGGGGATTGAAAGTGCAACTAATCCCTAGGTGGTTTTGGTAATTCGTAACAACATATATCTTGTTGAACTAATGTCCATTCAAGATAAATACTTTAGGATGTTCAATCTTTGGCATGGCAAGGATTAGAGATGTGGACCCCTCAAAATGATAAGGAAAAGGATTGGCAAAAGCTCAAGACTCTACATTTTTGTTTAAGTGATCCAAGATCACATTGAGTCCACAGGAAAGCCAATACTATTAAAAGGGGTTGAGGTGTTGCTTAATGTTCTTGTTGTTCAAGTGCTTAGTGATATTGATCCAAAAACCCTCAACCACTTTCTCTATCCAAATATGTCCAAAATCTAAATTCCAACTTGGCCCCACCAATATTTCATATCCGGAGCCATCGAGTTCATCTGGACTTAGCCACTGCCAAAACCCTAACAATTCGGATCAACCGATATAGATCTCGGTCTCACCGAGATGGTCTTGCCAGCTGTCTATGACTTCTTGCAATCACTTCGGTCCCACAAAGAATTGCAATCAGTCTCACCGAGATGGCTTGACTGATTTCTCTATTGCCTTATTGCTTCACTTTGGTCCCACCGAGATGATGCAATCGTCACCACTGAGATGAGGTTTGCCCTAAACCCTTGCACATCGGTCCCTCCGAGTTGTTCCTATTGGTCCCACCGAGATTCCTAACGTTCATATTTTACACTGATCGGTGCCACCGAGTTTTCTGACCGGTGCCACCGAGATGGGTCAAAAGTGTGTAACAGTTGGATTTTGTGTGGAGGCCATACATACCCCTCCACTCCTTCTTCCTCATTGAGGAGAGCCATCAGAATGTGCCTACACTTCCACCATTCCTTTTCTGAGAGAGAATAACCTACTCATGTGTTGAGATCAAGAGATACCAATCAAACCATTTGAATCTTGATTTCTAGTCTTCCCCAAGTTACTTTCCACTCAAATCCTTCTTCCACCATAGCCAAATATGTGTGAGAGAGTTGAGTGTTGGGGAGACTACCATTTGAAGCACAAGAGCAAGGACTTCATCATCAACACACCATTTATTACCTTTTGGAGATTGGTGTCTCCTAGATTGGTTAGGTGCCGCTTGGGAGCCTCCGTCATGATGTGGAGTTGAACCAAGAAGTTTGTAAGGGCAAGGAGATCGCCTACTTCGTGAAGATCTACCCGAGTGAGGCAAGTCCTTCATGGCGATGGCCAGGGTGGGATAGACAAGGTTGTTTCTTCGTGGACCCTTTGTGTGTGGGGCCCTCCGTGGACTGGCCCAACCGTTACCCTTCATGGGTTGACGTCTCCATCAACGTGGATGCACGATAGCACCACCTATCGGAACCACGCCAAAAATCTTTGTGTCTCCATTGTGTTTGCCTTCTCCATACCCTTCCCTTTACCTTCATATGCAATGTTTTACATTCCGCTACTATACTCTGAATTGCATGTGTAGGTTAATTGCTTGAACTTGTCATAATTGCTAAAATCCGCCTACAACTAAAATTGGGAAAAGGAAAGATATTTATTTGGTCCAGTAGTCTAATCACCCCCTCTAGACATACTGTCGATCCTACAAGACTTCTTAGTGCCCCAGAGGAAGAGGAAAAGGACATTGATGTCTATGTGGAGCCCAGGATGGATCATAACTCTATGGCAAATATGTACAAGCATGTTCCCCAGAAAGATCTTGACACTCGCAAGCTTGGTTCAGTGAAGTATCTGCTTGCTGGTTTGGCCACCACCAACACTATCTTGAGGCACACTCTTTTGCCCAAGTCTGGAGATGATAGGATGATTCGTGGCCACTCCAATGACTTGCTACATTTGTTTTACACTCCTCAAAAGTTCAAAGTAATGAGCCTGATAGTTGAGACAATCAAGAGAACCACAACTGACCAAAAGAGATCATGTGGATTTGCTCTGCACATTCAGTTTCTCACCAACTCCAAAGTTGGAACAAGCACTTATCTACTTGTTCGAGAGCATCTCTCATTGCAGCCATAGTTTGAGGACAATGTTGTTGTAATGGATCGTTCACATCCTTCGTCTGTGCAAGCTCAAGAGGAAATACAAGCAGTTGCCGCTGCTAGAGCAACACAGGAGGCATCTGCACCCAATGCTCCTATAGCTAACCTCAAGAAAAAGAATGACCAGATGATTTACCTGCTGGAAGCAACCCTGAGGATTGAGCAAAGTCTGGCCAACATCACCAAGAACCAGGAGAGCTTAGAGCGGGTGGTTGAAGCAAAGATATATGATCTCGATGTGAAGATCACTGAGGTTTAGTCAGTTGTGACAAGCCTGAAGGGAGATGCTGATGCTGCTAGAGTCGCTGCAGAGGACAATGGAGATGAGCGAGCTACAACTGAGAGGTTTCAGACAGTACCTAGGGCACACAGATCTGCTACCATGCCAGTTGCAGACACAAGGACTACTCATTCTGCACCTGCTGCCACTACTACTGTGCCACCTCCAGTATCTAATCCACCTGTCTAGCCAACTTCAGATGAAGTCTTCGCGGATGCACTTCTCTCCATGCCATCAATGCACACCAGAGCCACCAGCCAGAAGTAATCTTCAGGTGCTGCCAAGGATTGTGCCTAGAGAGACATATATCTCTATACATATTCAAACTTTTTGGTACTTGTTGCCAACGAAGGAGAATTTATATAGATCATCAGGCCTCGAGAGAGAGTGTCTCGCTTTTGCTCGTTGGTTTTCTTGAGTTCTTGCTACTATTTCCGTTTGACTTGTGCTACTTTGTTCATTATGTATGTGAGATACTACATTTGTTATGTGTGATTGATCATACTATGCTCCATGGGATGCTTAATCACTACTGCAGGATGCTACTAACGCGACACTGTGATCAGAGACCCTTCGACGAAACTGTGTGCGATGCCATAATCGCAAACGGTGGTGTAAAAAAACTATCAAAAAGGTGCAAAACGTTTGTGATGGAGGATGCATCAAACACAGTTCAGATTTTAGTTGCGTGTGCAATGCAGGGCATACAGTTCAGCTCAATTAACTATTTGCGATGAGGAGGAACAAAAGAAATAGGCAGCCAGATGAAGGTGTGTGCGTTGTACAGCATACGGTTCACTCGTATGAACTATTTGTGATTAGGCAACACAAAAGAAACAGTCAGCCAGATCAAAGGTGTGTGTGATATATGGCATGCGGTTCACTCAGATGAATTGGTTGCATTGAGACATGAGAACAGAAACGGTTCAAATGAACAAGATGTGTGTGATACGAAGCAAACAGGTCTGTAATCGGAAACATGTGCGAAGACCGATAACAACACAGACGATTACTGCTAACAAGCCATGTATGTTGTGAGCAAACAATTGCTGGTATACAATTGTGAGTGATTGATGAAAACATCACCGACGGGTTCCATTGTTTAGTCCGTGTGGGATGTGATTCTCTTTGTCCGCACAACATGTACGCTCTGTCTACAGAGCATCCACATATATACTTAAAAATACAACATTGCATAACCAAATTAAGCATACAATTACACAAGTGACTACACACATAACATTTCCACACACCAAAGTAAGAAATTACATGCATACTAAAGTAGGAGAAACGAGGATTTGATCATCTACTTATTGTTGCGACGACACTTGCCATTGCTCTGCTTCTGGCTGGATCCCTGGCCGTTTTGGGGAAGGAGGCACTTCCTCATGTCAACGATCCGCCTGTACATGTCGTAGCTCGTGTACGCCTCCTTGGCCGCGTACATGACGTGAGCTTTGTCGAGTTTCTCCATCCAGGCCGAGTTCCAGGCACACTTGTCCTTGTTGCATGAATCCTTCATGTCTTTGTAGTAGGGGTCAATGATGGCCTCGGCGAGGTGAACCAGTGAGTCCTTCTCATGCGCCTTGCTGCCCCAGGTCTTGTATTGGCCCTGGATGTCGACAAGATTCTGGCAGGCGATGCCCGAATTCTTGGGTGCCTTTACATCGTTGGTGATGTCCACCATAGAGAACATGTAGTGGGGTTGTTGAAAAACCTGTTGAAACGCTCACAAGGCCTTGTGGCCAGGCAGTAGTGGTAGACGAGGACGTGGTGGCGCATGCACATCTGGGCGACGATGACCTTAGGATGAGACCCGGCATGAGCGCGGGTGTACTCGAGGTCGAACCCGACCACCTTTTGCTTCTCCGTGGCAAGTAACAGCTCCATGATGTGGATGGAGTGCTCCACCCAGACCGGGTCGTTGGTGTACACTACCAAGAGGTCCATGAACCTTCTATGGGTGTCCACCACAGCATGCATGGTGAACTGCTGCTCGTCGTCCGCAGCCGCTCGGAGCGCCATTGGAGCCGCATAGGATACCCTCTAAGAATTTCTCGTGGTGGGTGTGCTTCTTGCAATGGCGGGGCACGATCGAAAGGTTGAAGAGACACAAGGGTTAAATGGCCACTGTAATAAATGGGGGTCTGCTGCCTCTTGAGCACCGCGTTAGTTTTCCCTTGAAGAGGAAAGGGTGATGCAGTAAAGTAGCGTAAGTATTTCCCTCAGTTTTTGAGAACCAAGGTATCAATCCAGTAGGACATCACGCTCGAGTCCCACGCACCTACACAAACAAATAAGAACCTCGCAACCAACGCGATAAAGGGGTTGTCAATCCCTTCACGGTCACTTACGAGACTGAGATCTGATAGATATGATAAGATAATATTTTTGGTATTTTTATGATAAAGAGAAATAAAGATGCAAAGTAAAATAAACGGCAATAGAAATAGCTAAGTGTTGGAAGATTAATATGATGGAAGATAGACCCGGGGGCTATAGGTTTCACTAGTGGCTTCTCTCAAGAGCATAAGTATTACGATGGGTAAACGAATTACTGTCGAGCAATTGATAGAATTGAGCATAGTTATGAGAATATCTAGGTATGATCATGTATATAGGCATCACGTCCGTGACAAGTAGACCGAAACGATTCTTCACCTACTACTATTACTCCACACATCAACCGCTATCCATCATGCATCTAGAGTATTAAGTTCATAAGAACAGAGTAATGCTTTAAGTAAGATGACATGATGTAGAGGGATAAACTCATGCAATATGGTATAAACCCCATCTTTTTATCCTTGATGGCAACAATACAATACGTGTCGTTTCCCTTTCTTTCACTGGGATCGAGCACCACAAGATTGAACCCAAAGCTAAGCACTTCTCCCATTGCAAGAAAGATCAATCTAGTAGGCCAAACCAAACTGATAATTCGAAGAGACTTGCAAAGATAAACCAATCATACATAAAAGAATTCAGAGGAGATTCAAATATTGTTCATAGATAAACTTGATCATAAACCCACAATTCATCAGATCTCGACAAACACACCGCAAAATAAGATTACATCGAATAGATCTCCAAGAAGATCAAGGAGAACTTTGTAAGATCCAAAGAGAGAGAAGAAGCCATCTAGCTAATAACTATGAACCCGAAGGTCTGAAGTAAACTACTCACACATCACCGGACAGGCCATGGAGTTGATGTAGAGGCCCTCCGTGATCAATGCCCCCTCCTGCGGAGCTCCAAAAAAGGCCCCAAGATGGGATCTCTCGGGTATAGAAGGTTGCGGCGGTGGAATTAGGTTTTCATGGTGCTCCTGGATGTTCGGGGGGTACGTGGATATATATATAGGAGGAACAGGTACGTCGGTGGAGCAACGAGGGGCCCACGAGGGTGGAGGGTGCGCCTAGGTAGGGTAGGGGCGTCCCCTGCCTCGTGGCCTCCTCGGTTGTTTCTTGACGCCCACTCCAAGTCTCCTGGATCATGTTCGTTGAGAAAATCACGTTCCCGAAGGTTTCATTCCGTTTGGACTCCGTTTGATATTCCTTTTCAGTGAAACTCTAAAATAGGAAAAACAACAATTTGGGCTGGGCCTCCGGTTAGTAGGTTAGTCCCAAAAATGGTATAAAAGTGTAAAATAAAGCCCATTAACATCCAAAATAGATAATATAATAGCATGGAGCAATCAAAAATTATAGATACGTTGGAGACGTATCAGGGTCGGCCGGCCTATAATCGTCACGTCTTATCACTGCGTTCATAGCAGAGGATTCCAGTGCACGCTTGACAACACCAGACCGCACGCGTGGGCTCAAAGAGGCGCCAAATGTATCGTCAGTGAGCATGTTCCCGCGCTACCACGCTGTTTACCACGCATGCTTCCCGCCCGGCTAGTTTCGCCACGCGTCAGCTAGAAGAGGGACAAATCGTGGGTGTTTATTAGCAAAAAGCTTTGTAAAAACAAAGTGTGTGGAATGACTTCTATCAGAAGTTTATCCATGGGTGATGAGGTCAAAGTTACACAGAAGGGTGATGATGGACACTTGAGTGCGATAATTAATTCTGTGCTCTACAGTGCACACGGTGGAAGAAACCAACTGTTTGCAATAATGTCGAAGATCGTAGTCGAGTTAGCTATATAGATCGTGTGCTGTGAGATCGACAAGGTAAACTGATTCAAGAATGGTTAATAAAATCTAAGACCATTGCATATGAAGTTCAAAATAGTGCTAGCAATATACGAGTCTCATACGATGCCATTTCAACGATTGTACCACAAAAGGTCGAAATGTTACAAGGTTCAAATTCCAGAGTTATATGGCTCAAATTCGAAGATTACAAGGTTCAAATTGATATTAGAAATGAAATTCAGCTCATCAGCTGCAAACGCTCGCGCTGATCCGCTGAACATGGATATCAGAGAGGTTCAAACTAATATCACCGCTTCTAAGTCTAGTTTCGAAACCTCACAATTTTTGCAAAGGGGTCAGCCACTAAGAAGTCATGTATGGGGTTGACACGATGACTTTCGATTACTCTGTCATCTGAAGTTCCAAAATGAAATTTAACATTTTTGGAGCCTACTCCATTCTACCGCAGGCGTCGGTGCTGATCAACAAACCATTCATTTTTGTGAAATAAATGTAGGGCAAACCTCATTTCCTTCAGGACCCTTGCTTTGAGAACAAAGAACCTGGCGAATATAATCTCCGGTAAGGTCCCTCGGTAGGAGTTCAAAGTAATTTCTGAGAGATGCAGATCTAGGCAGTCGACATGATTGTTATATTGTATCACATTATCCACCACTG
The DNA here is from genome assembly GCF_003073215.2 of Triticum urartu. Classification (NCBI taxonomy): domain Eukaryota; kingdom Viridiplantae; phylum Streptophyta; class Magnoliopsida; order Poales; family Poaceae; genus Triticum; species Triticum urartu. Next base: position 213,510,144 of record NC_053024.1, on the reverse strand, counting down.
GGCCTAATATTATCTGCAAAAGAAGAAAACGTGTTAGTGCCTACATGTAGTTTTGAACATTACTACATGCCTATTTGGTTTGTAGGATTTGTAAAATGCACTAACATGTCATCTTCGATTTGACATGATTAACATGGGCATTTGATTACGTTCTAGAAAAATGTAGCCTTCTTCACATGAGGTTGGAGTGGATGAAAAGTTCCCTAAGAAAACTAGTACAAATGAATCCAAAGGAGAAATGCTTATTGATTGTAACCATATGGATCAAGCAACCAATATGGGGGGGCATGTATGTACTGAAATCCTCCAAAAGAACCTTTAGAAATCGTAGTACATTGCCATTATAAACTTGGAAAAATGTGTCACAAATTGAACTCCCTTATGGTTAACATTTAACAGGAAAGGAATATCACCTGGATATATAGCTTCTCCAGGCACGGAAAGTATCTCAGGAAACCAACAACTTGCTCCAGGTTGGGGCCGATAGATTCTAGTGCCAACAGCTTCACTGTGTGCAGTTTCGGGTTCAAGCTTGTCGGAATCATTTTCTGAATGACAGACGAACAAACATCTTCAAAATTAGAAATAATGTTAATTTGTAGAAGGAGGGGTAGAAGGCGGCTGTTGTACCTGAACGGGTGTGGATCCAATAACAAGTTCGGAGTATTTATGAGATGAGTAGCCCACCACTATCAATTTCGGCGCAGAAATGACATTGATTCTTGTTGGACCTTCTTGATCAACTACAAGTAATCTCTCAAGTGCAGGTGTGTCCTCAATGACCATACCATGGTACACATCTTGTGATGTCTTCCTATTGCACTAGCAACACACATAAATATTCCAGAGAGTCATGGAGGTGATGTGGAAGGTACTCAACCCATTGATCGCCTGAAGACGAAGGTACTCGAGTGCAGTACAGCCATGGAGCAGGCGCTCCATGTCACCGTTTGAGAGGCAGACGGCAATGAGCTTGAGATGCTTCAGTCATGCTGGGATAAGAGCGGGCACGTCATTAAGGGGGGAAATGGCAGTTCCTGAACTTGGCAACGCGCAGCGTGGGCACGAGGCGGAGTGCAGACGTTGGCAGCGACCGCATATTCCCATCATCAAAAGTGAGCTCCTCGAGATGATCTAGGGCGGGGGATCAGAACCAGTCGTCAAGCTTGGCTCGATCCTTGCCTTTGGAACGGAACTTGCCCATTCTAAGGCCTTTGGTTGGGCTAAGGTGACTGCCGAGGATCTTGGAGAACGCATCCAAGCTTTTGCGATAGCCATGGCAGAGCTCGTGGGTGTCGATGAGGTCGAGAGGGCTGGAGTTCCATAGGGGGCGCCACCGTCGGGAAAGGACGGTTGTCCGTGCCCCATATTTGATTGGGAGGAGGGAGATGATGACTCTCAACATATCATCGGGGAGGCTGCTAATGAAGTCTAGGCCTGCTGGAGTCGCTTGCTGTTCTAGCTCGCCCCGCCTCCGCTTGTTGGCAGCCCCGTTCTCCACCTCCGGAGTCTCCTTGTCAGCGGCGCTTTCTGATAGAAATGGGAGTACAGGGAATATTTAGTTAAAATAGGGCAATAGAAAAGTGTATTGGTAACTAGAAGTTATTAGGTAATATAGTAAGAAAAGGGAATAACAATTGGTTGCTTAAATACTACACAATTCATTTGACATTGCTGGGTAAGTCAACATGCAGATAGTTGAAAAGAAAACTTACTTCGAACAAAGTCTGGACAGATGATTTTGTCGGGGAAGTTAGCATATATCTCATGACTAGGCCCTTTTATGTGCAGTGCAATTTTAGTGCCAGCTTTCAGTACATAAAACTTAGAAATTTCTTTCCAAAAGCCAGTGCCGAAATAGGAGTCACCACATTCATGAAGTCTTACAGTAGCAACGATTGTAAATCCATGGTTTGTGTGCAGTATGACATCCGTGGAGCCTTGATCTATGTAAAGGGAAAAATTGTGCACTACATAATCTGTTGCATAGCAAGGGATGTGCTGCAGAAAATGGCAGGATTGTTAAAGAAAATATGATAACATGCAAATATGGGCCCAAATTGAAAGAACTGTACAACAGTTGAAATCAAAGGACAAAAATCTATAATTAAATAGATAGGGTAAACATGATGTCATGGAAATATGAGAGTAATCGAAAGAACAATACATCATTAATTTGCCTAATATAGAAAGAAGAGGGGGAAAATCCCCTTTGACGTATATGGTGCATGTGGCACCTTTTATCCAAATGTAGCAATATTTAGAATATGTTTAGGAAAGTAGGCCATGCCAACCGATTTAGGGTGAGATTGAACATACTGCGCACGTTCTCAAGTTATTTGGTATGGTGAGATGGAATCTCTGGCGGAGGTCGCAAAGTCCTGAAGTGTCGGTGCACTGTACATTCTATGAATGAAAGAAAACCCTCAAATCAGCTCGAATAAAATGAATTCACGGTGATTTCTGCTGGGTGATTAAAGGAGGCAGATGAACTGGGATAAGAGATGAGATAATATCTCATTAAATTAGTTACCTTGTCGTCCATGAGAAAGAACCCTCAGTACGACAGATTCCCCAACCGAGCGGAGCTGGGTCGACCGCGAGCAGCGTCGAGAAAGTTGATGGCGATAGGCGGCGCCAAGCGGAAGTAGTGAAATGCGATGGGCTTTGCCGGCAGCCTGGCAGCGACAGCAGGCGTCGAGCTAAGTGTTTACTGCCGCGATAGGCGGTGCCATGTCATAGACGCGGAGGAGCTTGTGCAGGTGTGAATGGGGAACGTACCAAAGGGGGTGGCGGGCGGGGTGAGGGTTTTTGTGACGTGGGATGGTGAGGGTTTTCTTTTTTCTTTTTTGAATTGGGTGGTGAGGGTTTTCTGTCCCACAAAGAATTTTGGGGCGACGGTTTGCTAGAGCGATCCGTGTGTGATTGATGCAACAGGAAAAATGAAAGTCATTACACATGGTTCCAATTTTGGGCTGATTTATTGGTCCCCCTTTGTAATTTTCACCAAATTTTGACCAAATATTTAACATACTCAGACATAGATAATAAGTGTACATGTACATAAGCATAGTTCAACCATAAGTACATTTTTCAACCATCATTAAGCATACTCAACCGTACATAGTTCGATCCATCCCCCATCTCATCTCACATGCCGGCATGATCCCGAAGCTTCTCCAGGTACTCGGCGTACGCACCGTGCGCCACCCTGCGAGAATACTTCTGCTTGAACGAGCCAACCCCATCCTCTTGCATGCGCCAGAACACTTAGATACACGTTATGAAGCTTCTGGTTGCAAAATGGGCATCCATAGCTGCCGTTCCAGGTCCTAATACGCCTGTTATGCACTCCCGCATAAAGCTCCCTCAGGATTTGCCTCTTGTACCTCCTCTGGCCATCTTCACCCTCGCTGTCCACATCGTCAGACATCACCTATACAAATAGTAAAACAAATTTGGCATCAAATCAATGATTACATGCCGTGAAGTAGGATTAGGAATTTATGGCTATTTATTTATACATATCCAGAGATTATTGTTGACACCAGATTTTGGCACGGTCAAGAACTTATTTAAAATGACCTCAAACGGAGAAGTAATCTACATGGAAGAGTTCTATATTGTTCATATGAACATCTTTGAAGTTTGGTCCATTGCCGTCCGATTTTATCTTGAAGGCCGAAACTATGCTCAAAGTAGTAAGATCTTATATTCAGAGTACAGTTTGGCCGATTGTGCCCCCAAGACGACCTCAAATGGAAAAAGTTTCAACATAAAAATTGTGCGTCTCGTCGAAATGGTTGATTTTGATATAAAAATCATCCAAATCGGAGTTCGTATGCAAAAGTTAGAGTCATCGGAATGCAGCCCTGTCAGAAGGCAAAAAATGGCGCGCCCCACCAGACACCCCATCGGATCAACACTTAGAGAAGCACTGGCCCGGGGGGGGGGGTTAAAATAAAGATGACCCTCGAGAGCGCGACTCCCAAGGGAAAATTAATAGGTGGTGGTGGGAAATGTTAAAACCAAGGTTGGGCCTTGCTGAACGAGTTTTATTCAAAGCGAACTGTCAAGGGGTTCCCATAACATCCAACCACGTAAGGAACGCAAAATCAAGGAACATAACACCGGTATGACGGAAAATAGGTCGGCAAGAGTGGAATAAAACACAAGGCATAAGGCCGAGCCTTCCACCCTTTACCAAGTATATAGATGCATTAATTAAATAATAGATATTGTGATATCCCAACATATCCATGTTCCAACATGGAACAATCTTCAACTTCACCTGCAACTAGCAACACTATAAGAGGGGCTGAGCAAAAGTGGTAACTTAGCCAAACAACAGTTTGCTAGGAAGGAGGGTTAGAGGCTTGACATGGCAATATGGGAGGCATGATAAAACAAGTGGCAGGTAGCGCGACATAGCGGTAGAATGAATAACTAGCAAAGCAAAGATAGAAGTGATATCGAGGGTATGATCATCTTGCCTGAAATCCCGCAATGAAGAAGAACGAGTCCATGAAGTAACAAACGGACGTAGTCGAACGGATCCTCACAAACGCAATGTTACCAGAACTAACAATAAGAAGCAACACTGGAAAGAAGCAAACAACATGGTAAACAACCATCACATAAATATGGCATGATGCACAACCAAGTATGATGCATGTCCGGTTTAATGATTCATGGCATGGCAAAGTGCACAAACAATACTCCAAGTTAAGTGGAGCACAATATGCAATGAGTTGCATATTGACGAAACACCACATCAATTATTTAGTTCTCTCTCGTTTAAGTACCCAACAATATTAAATGTTGTTAAACATGGCAAGAGGTGAAGCATATGAAAACTACACATTTAAGCAAGTTTAAATGAGGCCGAAAACAACAACAACAATTCCGGAAAATCCTCATATGCATATTTTGAATTAGCGACTGTTCTGCCCTAAACATAATTTTAGAGTTATTAAACATGCAAAGTAATGCCACCATGTTAACCTAGGCATTTTCCTACCCCATTTACATATAAAGTTTATTAAAAATGGAGCTACGGTTAATTAGTTATGAAATAAAGCATTTTAACATGTCATATGAGCAAATTTAAACAAACAACATTTTAAACATTTCAAACATGCATGAAAGTTGGATATTATGAAATTAGATGAAATTATAGTCATTTTCCATATATAAAGTTTTTACATGTGATGCACTGGTTGTGAGTTACGATATGCATGAACTAGAGGGACTATTCTGTAAATATGCAGTTTTGGATAATTGGAAAAATTCGCAGGAGCGGAAAAAAATAACTACGGGCCGAAACTGGTACAAGCCCAACAGAGCATAGGGGGGGGGGTTTGGGCGGCTGCTCACCCATGGGCTACAACCTATTGGTGGAGGAGGCTGGCTAGATCGAGCGGGCACGCTGGGCCTGATCAACGCGTTGGTTCTGCTGCGTCGTGGTCGACGACTCGACCAGATCGAGCGAGGAGGCAGTCAACAGAAGCGGGACTTGGCATGGGGCGAAGTAGAAAGAGGACCCCCCGGTTCAGGCGAAGCAGAGTCAGCGGCGGCGGGGAGCTCTCCAGCGAGGGCGCAACTTGGGGAGGCGGAGAGGAAGGTCGGCGAGAGGCGCATGCCTCAGTTCCAACGACGACGCAGATGAGGCAGGGGAGGTCGACACGGTCGTGCGTGGTTGCTGGAGCTCCTCGAGCAGAGAAGAAGCCGGCGGTGGCTTGGTCGTCGAGGACCTCGTTGGCGGCACGAACAGGAGGGGAACGACCAGGATCAAGGCGGAGGACGCGCATGCTCATATGGTTCCTGTCCCTGACAAAGAGAGACAGAGAGAGGGAAAGGAAGAAAGGGTGCGAGGGAGACCCGGCGGCGTGACCTGGAGGTGCTGGTGATCATCGGCGGTGAGGCGAGGCGGCGGGGAGGGTGTCGTGAGGAAGACAACGGAGCTCCAGATCGGGAGGAGCTTGGCTCTCCTCGGGCGTTGCACGGTGCGGAAGGGAGGCAGGGAGCAGCGGGAGGAGGAGACGCGCACGGGAGGGGCGCTATGGGTCTTGGGAGCGTGCTCGAGCTCAAGCAGCGAGCTCCTCTTGTTCGGACGCGGGCATTGTGAGGACGAAGGACGGCGAGGTGGCGGCTCGGGCTCCGGTGGCGGGGTGAGGAGCTCAGGCAGGGAACATCGGAGCTGCTGCTAGTTGGAGGTGGATCAAGGAGGGGATGGATTTGGGTTGGCTGGTGTTGAACGAGGGAGGATTTTTGGATTAGGGAGGATGCTGCTGGTTGGTCCGAGAGGGATCCCGAGGAACCAGGTGGAGTGGCGGCGGGGAGGAGGGATGGATGGGACAACCATCCTAGATTCTAGGGTTGGTGAAATTATATAGCCCATGGATTAGTTTAGGGACTATACGAACCATCTGATCTAAATCAAACGGTCGAGATAAAAAGCTTAGGAGAGTCAAAGAAGAAACCGAAGATATTTTATAGATGTTTGGGGATGATCCGAATCCATCGCTCACGAATGCCCGGGTTGGGTTCGGGACAGCTTCGGACGACACTCGAGGGGGTCGATGCCGTGTGCAAGGACAGGTTAGGTGGTTAGGAGGGGTTTCGGGGCCCGTCGATCACAATCGGACGGCTTCGGGCGTGAGGAGGGTTAGGTTGGGCCTGTCGGTTGGTAGTGGACTGTGCAAAGAAAGCCTTGTGCTGAGAGGAGAGAAGAGAAAATAGAGGCCCGACCGCAGTTTTTGGAGATCGAAAATGTCCGACATTAGACTGACTATATTGCTGCTATAGCTATCCGTTGGGGCGTCAAACGGACTCCGAATGCGATGGAATTTGGCAGGTGGCCTACTGACAACATAACAACACCGCATGCCAACTTTCATCCCGTTCCGAGAACATTTTCCGGCCACTTATAAAATAATATTTCGGACGTGCCGCGGGCGCGTGCAAGTGTGTCTGGGCTCAGAACGGACAACGGAAGGAACTGGGAGACCCGGACGAATGCAAGTTTTGAAAACATGATGATGCAATGCACATAATGACATGACAAGATGCAACACGCAAGCGAATGACATGGCAATGACGGCACATAACTGGAAGACACCTGGCGCAACGGTCTCGGGGGGTACAACACTCCACCACTACAAGAGGATCTCGTCCCGAGATCTAGGGATGGCACCGGAGAGAAGCGGAAGAGGAAGAGGAAGAGAAGAAGTAAATCTAAGTTGCTTCTTGGACAAACGAGTGAAATCACGAACCTTGAGAGGTTGAACAAATCGAAAGAAAGAAAGAATACAACAAAGTGAACGAAGTAGAAAACACTCCATTAGAAAAGAGGAATAAGGAACATTACTAGAACCTTGTAGGTTGAAAGACATGAATGAAGAGCTCCAGCAACAAGGAAGGACAAGTAACCATTCCGCTTAAAACAAGATAGTGAAGGAATAAAATTGATATAATTTGGACAGCACTCCGACTGTAAATGAGAAGAATTCAACATGAACTTGACAAGATGAGAGGATACTTGATGAGATCAACAACACACTGCCTCCGGAACTATTGAAAGAATGGCACAAAGGGTAAGAAAGATTCTAGACGGCACTCCGGTTGAGAAGGGAGGCAAAACTTGATAAGATGAGAGAACTTGAATGAAGGACACGACACTCCGGTTGAATGCATAAGCAAAAGGAAAGAACATGATCTTTGATAAAAATGGGGTGATGGGTGAAGAAAGCAACATCACAATGCCTCCGGAAGGAAGAATAGAAGTTATATCATAGCAATAATAGAATGGAGAAGAAAATGCCAACTTTTGCCACAAATGAGTTTGGAAAGCACCCTTCCAAGAAGGTTAATACGGAGTTGTTGAAAAAAAACAACAATGAAATGAATAAGCTTGTAGTGGGCTTATGGAGGACATCTCAAAACTATGAGGTGAAATTCTGCCACTAACGGAAACAATAGATTGGATTGATATCAACAAGGAGACGAGAAGCTTATTTCACCGGGAGGATAAATGAAGAACTTGGGTCATTTATAAGCACCATAAATAGCAACAATCCTTAGGAAAGCTTTAGGTGAAATATAACCCAAGATAACTCCAATGAAGAGATTGATGGGTTGCAAAGGATCTCATGAACGAATTGAAAATGTTGGGTTTAAAATATGTCATTCCTGACAACTTGTGAATCATGAAACGCAAGGCAATTGTCAACAATGGCATAACACCACCTCAAAAGATAAGGTAGAAAGAATTGCACTTTGAAATGCAAGATGAAGAATACTTGAGCTCCTCTGAAAAGAATCTTGATTAACACTTCGAGAAGGAATTAAATCCTTGATGAACCATCATGTAGAACCTCCATGAAGAACTCCGGTAATAAAAGAATGATCCAAAAGTAGTGAAGGATGAAAAGAATAAGGTCAAAGCCTTGCAATGATTGGATGGAGCTTTGCGACGAGATAAAGAGGAAAACTTGGAACTCCGGAAAAAGTATGAAGCACTTGAACCGAGAATGTGATATGATGCACAACTCCAGAAAGAAGAAATTAGATCACTTGGATGAAACAATAATAAGAATTACGTTAGGCATATCCTTCACCAATTTAAATTGATGACAAGCAATGGATTTGGCATACTACTTATTCTCATAGGAATGAGTAAGAGAGATACAATGTAAACTTGAGGAAGGTCTTGATGGAACCACCGGTGGGATTTGGAAACAACAAATGAATCTATATGATAACAAAGAAAGAGAACTCTTGAACGAACCACCGTAAGAATTAAAAATGAAAGTAGCAAAGGCACAAATCACCGGGAAGAATTGGAAAACGAATGATGATACTTGAGGGAATTTAGATACATGAGAACGAAGAGATCATGAGCTGATTAGAGAATACTTGAATGATGCACCATTATGATTTAGAAAACGAGAGCTGAAAGCTAAGAATGAATAAAACTGAAATGATGTCCTTCGGAGAATCAAACTAAAAAGACTCCTGAATTGCTCCGGAAGGGTGGAAAGAATTCTCACAATCGACAACAATTATGAGAGGATGGCATCAAGCTTGAACTTCGCATCTTTGGAAGAACGGGTAAGAATTTGGAGGAGAAACTCTTCTTTCACTACAAAAAAATACACTTCTGTGATGATACATGTTTGTCATAGTAGGTCGCTTTTTTGTCATGCATGTACATCCATGACAAATTTATGACAGAATCAAGATAGTCATACCTGTGCTGTCATAGAAGTGTTCCATGACATTACCAAAATTATCATCACGGAAGTGTCCACTTCCATGATGATAAATCGCGCGTCACTGATGACCCACAAGTGTAGGGGATCTATCGTAGTCCTTTCGATAAGTAAGAGTGTCGAACCCAACGAGGAGTAGAAGGAAATGATAAGCGGTTTTCAGCAAGGTATTCCCTGCAAGTACTGAAATAAGTAGTAACAGATAGTTTTGTGATAGGATAAATTGTAACGAGCAACAAGTAACAAAAGTAAATAAAGTGCAGCAAGGTGGCCTAATCCTTTTTGTAGCAAAGGACAAGCCAGAACAAACTCTTATAATAGGAAAAGCGTTCCCGAGGACACATGGGAATATCGTCAAGCTAGTTTTCATCACGTTCATATGATTCACGTTTGATACTTTGATAATTTGACATGTGGGTGGACCGGTGCTTGGGTGTTGTTCTTACTTGAACAAGCAGCCCACTTATGATTAACCTCTATTGCAAGCATCCGCAACTACAACAAAAGTATTAAGGTAAACCTAACCATAGCATGAAACATATGGATCCAAATCAGCCCCTTACGAAGCAACGCATAAACTAGGGTTTAAGCTTCTGTCACTCTAGCAACCCATCATCTACTTATTACTTCCCAATGCCTTCCTCTAGGCCCAAATAATGGTGAAGTGTTATGTAGTCGACGTTCACATAACACCACTAGAGGCTAGACAACATACATCTCATCAAAATATCAAACGAATACCAAATTCACATGGCTACTAATAGCAAGACTTCTCCCTTGTCCTCCGAAACAAACGTAATTACTCACAAAGCATATTCATGTTCATAATCAGAGGGGTAATAATATGCATATAGGATCTTAACATATGATCTTCCACCAAATAAACCAACTAGCATCAACTACAAGGAGTAATCAACACTATTAGCAACCTACTAGCACCAATCCCGGACTTTGAGACAAGAATTGGATACAAGAGATGAACTAGGGTTTGGAGATGAGATGGTGCTGGTGAAGATGTTGATGGAGATTGCCCTCTCCCGATGAGAGGAGCGTTGGTGATGACGATGGTGATGATTTCCCCCTCCGGGAGGGAAGTATCCCAGGCAGAACAGCTCTGCCGGAGCTCTAGATTGGATCCACCAAGGTTCCGCCTCGTGGCGGCGGAGTCTCGTCCCGAAAAGTTCCTTCCTATTTTTTTCTCATCGAAAGACCTCATATAGGAGAAGATGGACGTCGGAGAGCCACCAAGGGGCCCACGAGGTAGGGGGGCGCGCCCTGGGGGGGGCACCCTCGTGAGAAGGGTGTGGGCCCCCTGGCCTTCATCTTTGGCGAGGATTTTTCTTTATTTATTTTAAGACGTTTCGTGGAGTTTCAGGACTTTTGGAGTTGCACAGAATAGGTCTCTAATATTTGCTCATATTCCAGCCCAGAATTCCAGCTGCCGGCATTCTCCCTCCTTATGTGAACCTTGTAAAATAAGAGAGAATAGCCATAAGTATTGTGACATAAAGTGAAATAACAGTCCATAATGCAATAAATATCGATATAAAAGCATGATGCAAAATGGACGTATCAACTTCCCCAAGCTTAGACCTTGCTTGTCCTCAAGCGAAAAGCCGATAACAATAAATATGTCCTCATGTTTAGAGGTAGAGGCGTCGATAAAAATAAAATACGGACATGAAGGCATCATGATTATTCTCATAATGGCAACATATATAGATTTTGTCATATGATTACTTATGTTCAAGTGATGATCTATTCACAATGCAAAAGTATAAATCATAAACCTTATTGGGCCCCGACAAACTATAATCTCAGTCATTGAAGCAATTGCAATTTATCATAACATCGGAAAGAGTCTATGTCAGAGCTAAAAAGCAAGTCCACATACTCAACTATCATTTAGTCCTCCATAATTGCTAATACTCACGCAATACTTGTGGTTACGGAGTTTTAATCGGACACAGAGAAAGATAGGGGCTTATAGTTTTGCCCCACAACCTTTTATCTCAAGGGTAATGTCAACAATAATGGTTCATGCTCCCCTACATCCAATTAGATATATATATATATATATATCATGTTCTTTCCAACATGCTAAGCTTGCCAAAGGATAAAATGAAAAAGAAAAGGTGAAGATCACCATGACTCTTGCATAAGGTAGAAGATAATGATAAAGGATAGGCCCTTCGCAGAGGGAAGCAGAGGTTGCCATGCGCTTTTATGGTTGGATGCATAAAATATCAATGCGAAAGAACGTCACTTTATATTGCCCCTTGTGATATGAACCTTTATTATGCAGTCCGTCGCTTTTATTACTTCCACATCACAAGATCGTATAAAGCTTATTTCTCCCACACCAATCAATCATACATATTTAGAGAATTTTTTATTGTGTTGCACCGATGACAACTTACTTGAAGGATCTTACTCAATCCATAGGTAGATATGGTGGACTCTCATGGCAAAACTGGTTTAGGGATTTTGGAAGCACAAGTAGTATTTCTACTTGGTGCTGAGAATTTGGCTAGCATGAGGGGGAAAGGCAAGCTCAACAAGTTAGAGGAACCATGACAACATAATTTATCTCAGATATAAGAAAGACATAACTCATTACGTTGTCTTCCTTGTCCAACATCAACTCTTTAGCATGTCATATTTTAATGAGTGCTCCCAATCATAAAAGATGTCAATGATAATATATCTATATGTGAAAACCTCTCTTTCCTTATTACTTCCTATTAATTGCAACAATGACCAAAGCTATGTCTGCCAACTCCCAACAACTTTTAATCATCATACTTTTCTATGTGAAGTCATTACTCTCAATAAGATCAATATGAACTTTTTGTTTCTTTTTATTCTTTTTCTCTTTCTTTTATTCACCCAAGATCATGGCAAAACAATCAAGACCTTGACTCAACACTAATCTTTATTATATATAGCTCACGGACTCGATTACAAGGAGAGATCATAAAGCAAAACTCAAAACTAGATCATGCCATAAACTTTATTCTACTAGATCAAGATACTACTAATAATATCGAACTAAGAAAAACGGTAAAGATAGGAGTTGTGATTGTGATACGATACCAGGGCACCTCCCCCAAGCTTGGCAGTTGCCAAGGGGAGTGCCCATACCCATGTGATTATGTCTCCTTCTTTGTTGTCGGTGTAATATTCTTGGCGATGATTCCCCTCAGGATGCGGTTCTCCTCCTCGAGCTTATTAACTTGCTGTTTGAGGTCCATTATTTCCTTACGAAGCCTTCCTGTGATAGCTAAAGCTCCTTGCACCCAAGGGTGTTGCATAGCTGCAGGAGAACAAGTGATACTCCTCATCATATTTTCATAAGAAAGAAATCTAACATTAGAAGGGATAACCGAGTTTGGAATGGCTCAGCTCTGTAGTTCCCCCATCGTGAACCCAGCTCGGAGGCGAGAGGTGACTTCTTGATCCTCCATGGCATCTACTCTCATCAAGTCAGCCTCCATCTCTTCCTCCGTTGTTGGCCCAAAGTGGTCAGCGTCGCTATTTGCCCTTGGTTCCGATGCCGGATTAGATACCCGGCTCTCCCTGATTGACTCTTGAGAGGACATCTTGCCCTAATCTGCAGCAGCAACAGCTCGAAAACAAAAACAGAGGAATTTTGCGTGATACGGGAGTCAAAACCTTCGGGAGGTTATATAATGAATTTTTACCGACCAAAATACGTAATGTGCAAGAAAACAGAGTCCGGAAGGCACACGAGGTGCTCACGAGGTAGGGGGGCGCGCCCAGAGGGTAGGGCGCGCCCACCACCCTCGTGGGGCCCTTGTGTCCTTCCCGGACTGCTACTTATTTTTCTATTTTTCTAAATATTCCAAAACGGAGAAATATTGCCCTAAAAAAATTGTTTTGGAGTCGGTTTACTTACCGTACAACATACCTATTCCTTTTCGGAGTCTGAAACGTTCCGGAAAGTGTCCCTTATGTATTCCTCCGGGGTTACGGTTTCAATAATATTGGTTTCAACATTTATGGGATTACCTGAGATATAATGTTTAATTCTTTGACCGTTTACCACCTTCGGATTTGTGCCTTCGAAGTTGTTGATTTTTATGGCACCGGAACGATAGACCTCCTCGATAACGTAAGGGCCTTCGCATTTAGAGAGAAGTTTTCCTGCAAAAAATCTTAAACGAGAGTTGTATAGCAATACATAATCACCTACATTAAACTCATGCTTTTGTATCCTTTTGTCATGCCATCTTCTAACTTTTTCTTTAAACAACTTAGCATTTTCATAAGCTTGGGTTCTCCATTCATCAAGTGAGCTAATATCAAATAACCTCTTTTCACCGGCAAGTTTGAAATCATAGTTGAGCTCTTTAATAGCCCAATATGCCTTATGTTCTAGTTCGAGAGGTAAGTGACATGCTTTTCCATAAACCATTTTATACGGAGACACACCCATAGGATTTTTGTATGCAGTTCTATATGCCCATAATGCATCATCAAGTTTCTTAGACCAATTCTTTCTAGACCTATTAACAGTCTTTTGCAGAATTAATTTGAGCTCTCTATTGCTCAACTCTACTTGACCACTAGACTGTGGGTGATAAGGAGATGCAATTCTATGATTAACATCATATTTAGCAAGCATTTTACAGAAGGCACCATGAATGAAGTGTGAACCACCATCAGTCATTAAATATCTAGGGACTCTAAACCTCGGAAAAATAACTTCTTTAAGCATTTTAATAGAAGTGTTATGATCAGCACTACTAGTTGGAATAGCTTCTACCCACTTAGTAACATAATCAACAGCAACTAGAATATGTGTGTATCCATTAGAGGCAGGAAAAGGTCCCATATAATCAAAGCCCCAAACATCAAATGGCTCAATAAAAAGTGAATAATTCATAGGCATTTCTTGATGTCTACTAATATCACCAATTCTTTGACATTCATCAGAAGACAAGACAAACTTACGAGCATCCTTGAAGAGAGTAGGCCAATAAAAACCAGATTACAATACCTTATGTGCAGTTCTATCTCCAGCGTGGTGTCCTCCATAAGACTCGGAATGACACTTGCATAGGATCTGTTCCTGTTCATGCTCAGGTACACAACGTCTAATAACACCATCTACTCCTTCTTTATAAAGATGTGGGTCATCCCAAAAGTAATGTCTCAAATCATAGAAGAACTTTTTCTTTTGCTGGTATGTGAAGCTAGGTGGTATAAACTTAGCAACAATATAATTAGCATAATCAGCATATCATGGAGTACTACGAGAAGTACTTATAACATTTAATTGTTCATCAGGAAAGTTATCATTAATAGGCAGTGGGTCATCAAGAATATTTTCTAACCTAGACAAGTTGTCTGCAACGGGGTTCTCAGCTCCCTTTCTATCAACAATATGCAAATCAAATTCTTGTAGCAAGAGAACCCATCTAATAAGTCTAGGTTTAGCATCTTTCTTTTCCATAAGGTATTTAATAGCAGCATGATCAGTTTGAATAGTTACTTTAGAATCAACAATATAAGATCTGAACTTATCACAAGCAAATACAACTACTAAAAGCTCTTTTCAGTAGTAGCATAATTTCTTTGAGCATTTTCTAGAGTCTTACTAGCATAATGAATAACATTTAATTTCTTATCAACTCTTTGCCCTAGAACAACACCTACAACATAATCACTAGCCTCACACATAATTTCAAAGGGTAAATTCCAATCAGGTGGCTGAACAACAGGTGCAGAGACTAATGCTTTCTTAAGTATTTCAAATGCTTCTACACAATCATCATCAAAGACAAATGGTATATCTTTTTGCAATAAATTAGTCAGAGGCCGAGAAATTTTTGAGAAGTCCTTAATGGACCTCCTATAAAATCCAGCGTGACCAAGGAAACTTCTTATACCTTTGATGTCCTTGGTACATGGCATCTTTTCAATAGCATCAACCTTGGCTTTATCAACTTCAATACCTCTTTCAGAAACTTTGTGCCCCAAGACAATACCTTCATTAACCATAAAGTGGAACTTTTCCCAATTCAAGACAAGATTAGTTTCTTCACATCTCTGCAAAACTCGATCAAGATTTCTCAAGCAATCATCAAAGGAGGAACCATAGACGGAAAAGTCATCCATGAAAACCTCACAAATCTTTTCACAAAAGTCGGAGAATATAGCCATCATGCATCTTTGGAAGGTAGCAGGTGCATTACATAAACCAAAAGGCATACGTCTATAAGCAAAAGTACCAAAAGGGCATGTAAAAGTAGTCTTTGATTGATCTCTAGCCGACACAGGTATTTGGGAGAAACCAGAATAACCATCTAGGAAGCAATAGTGTGTATGTTTGCATAATATTTCTAGCATTTGATCAATAAAAGGTAAGGGGTAATGATCTTTCTTAGTAGCTTTATTTAATTTGCGGAAATCAATTACCATCCTATAACATGTGATAATTCTTTGTGGAATCAATTCATCTTTATCATTAGGAACAACAGTAATACCTCCCTTCTTAGGGACACAATGGACAGGACTTACCCACTCACTATCAGCAACGGGATAGATTATACCTGCCTCCAGAAGCTTGAGTATTTCTTTTCTTACCACTTCTTTCATTTTAGGATTCAGACGTCGTTGAGGATCACGAACTGGTTTGGCATTTGCTTCCAAATTTATTTTATGTTGACATAGAGTGGGACTAATGCCCTTAAGATCATCAAGAGTATATCCAATAGCAGCACGATGCTTCTTTAGTGTTTTCAATAATCTTTCTTCTTCATGCTCTGAAAGGTTAGCACTAATAATAACAGGATATGTCTTCTTTTCATCAAGATAAGCATATTTAAGATTATCAGGCAAAGGTTTAAGCTCAAACACGGGATCACCCTTGGGCGGAGGAGGATCCCCTAAAATTTCAACAGGCAAATTATGTTGCAGAATAGGTTCCTGTTTAAAGAATACTTCATCTATTTCCCTTCTTTCATTCATGAACATATTATTTTCATGGTCTAGTAAATAGTGTTCTAAAGGATTACTAGGAGGTACGGCAATAGAAGCAAGACCAATAATTTCATCCTTACTAGGCAATTCTTCCTCATGATGTTGTTTACTAAATTTAGAGAAATTAAACTCATGAACCATGTCATCCAAGCCAATAGTAACAACATTCTTTGTGCAGTCTATGGTAGCATTGACAATATTTAAGAAGGGTCTACCAAATATAATGGGACAAAAACTATCTTGTGGGGAAGTAAGAACAAGAAAATTAGCAGGATATTTAGTTTTCCCACACAAGACTTCAACATCTCTAACAATTCCAATTGGTGAAATAGTATCTCTATTAGCAAGTTTAATTGTGACATCAATACCTTCTAACTCAGCAGGTGCAATTTCATTCTTAATTTCTTCGTATAAAGTATGCGGTATAACACTAGCACTAGCACCCATATCACATAAGCCATGATAACAATGATCTCCTATTTTAACAGAAATAACAGGCACGCCTACCACAGGTCTATGTTTATCTTTATCACAAGGTTTAGCAATTCTAGCAGTTTCACCTTCGAACTGAATAACATGCCCATCAAAATTATCAGACAAGAGATCTTTAACAATAGCAATTTTAGGTTCTACTTTAACTTGCTCAGGAGGTGTATAAGTTCTAATATTGCTTTTACGAACAACAGTTGAAGCTTTAGCATGATCCTTTACTCTAATAGGGAAAGGTGGTTTCTCAAGATAAGAAGTAGGAACAATAGGATCATTATAAGTGACAGTCTTTTCTTCAGCTTTAATAGGTGCAGCTACTTTTACTTCTATGGGAGGATGATATTTAAACCACTTCTCCTTAGGGAGATCAACATAAGTAGCAAAAGATTCACAGAAAGAAGCTACTATCTCAGAGTCAAGTTCATATTTAGTGCTAAACTTACGGAAAATATCGGTATCCATAAAAGATTTAACACAATCAAACTTAGGTGTCATACCTGACTCTTTACCTTCGTCGAGGTCCCAATCTTCAGAGTTGCGTTTAATTCTATCCAATAAATTCCATCTGAATTCAATAGTCTTGATCATAAAAGAGCCAGCACAAGAAGTATCGAGCATGGTGCGATTGTTTTCAGAAAGCCGAGCATAAAAACTTTGCATAATTATTTCTCTTGGGAGCTCATGATTGGGGCATGAATATAACATTGATTTAAGCCTCCCCCAAGCTTGAGCGATGCTTTCTCCTTCGCGAGGCCAGAAATTATATATATAATTGTGATCACGATGAATAAGATGCATAGGGTAATACTTTGATGAAATTCCAACTTCAATCTTTTATAGTCCCATGATCTCATATCATCACATAGCCTATACCATATCAATGCGTCTCCCTTCAAAGATAAAGGGAAGACCTTCTTAGCAACATCATCGGGTATACCGGCAAGCTTAAATAATCCACAAACTTCATCCACATATATTAAGTGCTCATCAGGATGCTTTGTTCCATCTCCTGTAAAAGGGTTAGCTAGCAGTTTTTCCATCATAGCCAAAGGAAATTCAAAAGGAGTTTCATTTTCAATAGGTTCAGTAGGTTGAGGAGCAACTCTTTGCTCTACTGGACGGGGTGAAGATACCCCGAACAAGCCCCTCAGAGAATTACTTTCCATAGTAACAAGTGACAGTAAATTTCAGCACACTATATAAATTTTTCCTTACCAAATTCCACCTACCAAAGGCGCTACACTCCACGGCAACGGCGCCAGAAAAGAGTCTTGATGACCCACAAGTATAGGGGATCTATCATAGTCCTTTCAATAAGTAAGAGTGTCGAACCCAACGAGGAGCAGAAGGAAATGATAAGCAGTTTTCACCAAGGTATTCTCTGCAAGTACTGAAATAAGTAGTAACAGATAGTTTTGTGATAGGATAAATTGTAACGAGCAACAAGTAACAAAAGTAAATAAAGTACAGCAAGATGGCCCAATCCTTTTTGTAGCAAAGGACAAGCCGGAACAAACTCTTATAATAGGAAAAGCGTTCCCAAGGACACATGGGAATACCGTCAAGCTAGTTTTCATCACGTTCATATGATTCGCGTTCGATACTTTGATAATTTGATATGTGGGTGGACCGGTGCTTGGGTGCTGTTCTTACTTGAACAATCATCCCACTTATGATTAACCTCTATTGCAAGAATCCGCAACTACAACAAAAGTATTAAGGTAAACCTAACCATCGCATGAAACATATGGATCCAAATCAACCCCTTACGAAGCAACGCATAAACTAGGGTTTAAGCTTCTGTCACTCTAGCAACCCATCATCTATTTATTACTTTCCAATGCCTTCCTCTAGGCCCAAATAATGGTGAAGTGTTATGTAGTCGACCTTCACATAACACCACTAGAGGCTAGACAACATACATCTTATCAAAATATCAAACGAATACCAAATTCACATGACTACTAATAGCAAGACTTCTCCCTTGTCCTCAGGAACAAACATAATTACTCACAAAGCATATTCATGTTCATAATCAGAGGGGTAATAATATTCATATAGGATCTGAACATATGATCTTCCACCAAATAAACCAACTAGCATCAACTACAAGGAGTAATCAACACTACTAGCAACCTACTAGCACCAATCCCGGACTTTGAGACAAGAATTGGATACAAGAGATGAACTAGGGTCTGGAGATGAGATGGTGCTGGTGAAGATGTTGATGGAGATTGCCCTCTCCCGATGAGAGGAGCGTTGGTGATGATGATGGTGATGATTTCCCCCTTCGGGAGGGAAGTATCCCCGGCAGAACAGCTCTGCCGGAGCTCTAGATTGGATCCGGCAAGGTTCCGCCTCGTGGCGGCGGAGTCTCGTCCCGAAAAGTTCCTTCCCATTTTTCTCATCGAAAGACCTCATATAGGAGAAGATGGACGTCGGAGATCCACCAGGGGGCCCACGAGGTAGGGGGGCGCGCCCTAGGGGGGGCGCCCCCACCCTCGTGAGAAGGGTTTGGGCCCCCTAGCCTTCATCTTTGCGAGGATTTTTCTTTATTTATTTTAAGACGTTCCGTGGAGTTTCAGGACTTTTGGAGTTGCGCAGAATAGGTCTCTAATATTGAAAGAACATGCGGTGCCCCCATGTTTGGTTTTGGTAATTGATGACAATCTCTATGGACTAATGGTTGCCTTGAGTTATATTTGAAGGTTTTTGTCCATAGGCTTTTCTTGGAGTACATGTGTTGGTTTCAAGGAGAGTTTGTGTCGACCAAGGTGCTATTCAAGGAATTACCTAAAGATTGGTCTTGTGAGAGGTTGATCAAGACTAAGTCAAAGAGTGAATCAAGTTGACCAACCCACAAAGCGTAGAAGATGTACCGAGAGGGATCAAGTGATCCCATGGTATGGTAAGCATTGTCAATTACGCTTCGTGTACTAACCCATGGTCTTCGTGAGGGTTCTTTGTGGGGTTAGGTTGCGGTGTGCAAGTTCAAGTGGAGCATCAGGAAGAGATCAAATGCTTGAAGCTTGCCGTCCTTTGTGGTGATAATGGACTTGTGAAGATGTGCGGAAGAGTGGCTCACCCATAGTGGAGTATGGGGGAGCAATCAACTAGTCTTCATCAAGTCAACCCAATCAAGAAAGGTGGTCCAACTTGAGGGAGTCAAGATCGTCTTCATCTAGCTCAAGTGGACCATGTGCAAGGCAAAGGTTTGCCCTTGATAGGTTTTCTATTTTACCGGTCTCATGATGGTAGTTGGGAGACTGGGTTATAGGATCGATTGTCGTACTATCAAGGGGGGCTCTCGATGAGTAGCTTGATCGTATCGTTCGCTGAGAGCTCAAACCATTGCATCCTTGCATCATCTTTCTTGGTTCTTGTTTGGTTCTCTTTGAGAGTCTTAGAGCTTTTGGTCATCTTGATGACAAGCTTGAGTTCATCGAAAACGAAGTTCGCTTGCATACTCTATGATGTTTTCGTTGTTGGAGGTTTTGCCGGTTCTTCGCTGTTTTGATGCTACTCGTCGTCTTGTTTCCAACAAGCTTGAGTTTGCTCATTTCGGAGCTCATATGCAGAAGTTATGGCAGTTCTTGTTCTCTTGAGTGTGGTTTTGTCAGGGTCCGCGTTGGAAAGGTTTGGGTGGATTCATCTCGTACACGTCTCCTTCTTTTCCCCTCCTTCTTCCTTGGAGCTTCCTCCGTTTTCTTGCCTCCCTTGTGTGGCTGCCGTTGTTGGTTGCGGTAGTACTGCTCCCAGGAAAGCGGTAGTACCATAGGCATCAGCGGTAGTACCGTGCAGTGGCACGGTAGTACTGCAGGTGCCCACGGCAGTACCGCTCCCCTGTAGCCGCACTACCGGTGCCCACCAGGCTAGTGCCACCCCTTTGCGGTAGTAGGAGCGGATGTAATTTTTTACATCCGCACCTACCGCGGTAGTACCGCTTTCGCCGTGCGGTAGTACCGCGCTATGCGGTCAGGCAGTAGTACCGCCCCTCGGCAGTACTACTGTGTCGGGTTTTTGCTACTTCCGTTTCTTTGCGGAAGTAGGCACGGAAGTTTCCCTTTTCCCCTGGCTGGGACTTTTGCCTCGCGGTAGTACCGCATGGGGGGCGCGGTAGTACCGCGCGTGCGGAAGTTCCTTCCCCAGCTCCTGTGCGTCTGTTTATCGGTTCTGTGCTGGGGTTGCGGCAGTACCGTGGGTTGGTACGGTAGTACCACACAGCCGTGCGGTAGTACTGCTTGGTTGCAAGCAGTAGTACCACGTGGCCTTGCGGTAGTACCGCTGGCCAGGCGCGGTAGTACCGCTGGCCGCGGGCTGGTTGGTGGGTAACGGTTGGATTTTTCCCCACCTATAAAAGGGGGTCTTCTTCCCCAATGGACCTTATCCTTTTAGCTCGTGTTCTTCCCCCATTGTTGACTTTCTTCGAGCTTTCTAACTCTCAATCCCTCCAATGATTCTTGCTAGTTCTTGAGGGAAAAGAGAGAGGAGATGTAGATCCACGTTTCCACCAATCACTTTCTCCTCTTTGTGAGGGGAACCCCTTGGATCTAGATCTTGGAGTTCTTGGTGTTCTCCTTCTTGTTCTTCCTCTCAGTTTCCTCCCTAGCACTAGTTGCTTCCGTGGGATTTGAGAGAGAAGGACTTGGGCACTCCGTGTGCCCTTGCCATTGCATTTGGTGCATCGGTTTGAGTTCTCCACGGTGATACGTGGAAGTTACAAGTTGAGAAGCTTATTAATCTTGGGTGCTTGGTACCCTTGAGCTTGTTCCTCTTGGGTGCTTGGGCGCCCTAGACGGTTGGTGGTGTTCGGAGCTCAATCATTGTGGTGTAAAGCTCCGGGCAAGCTTCGGGGTCTCCAATTAGGTTGTGGAGATCGCCCCGAGCAATTTGATGGGTACCGGTGACCGCCCCAAGGGTTGCCAAAGTGTACGGGTTCAGTGACCGCCCCCAAGGGTTGCCATTTGTACGGGTTCGGTGACCGCCCTCAAGGGTCCCTTAGTGGAATCACGGCATCTTGCATTGTGCGAGGGCGTGAGGAGATTACGGTGGCCCTAGTGGCTTCTTGGGGAGCATTGTGCCTCCACACCGCTCCAAACGGAGATTAGCATCCGCAAGGGTGTGAACTTCGGGATACATCGTCGTCTCCGCGTGCCTCGGTTATCTCTTACACGAGCCCTTTACTTAGGCATTTTACTTTGTGATAGCCATATTGTTTCTTGTCATATATCTTGCTATCACCTAAGTAGTTTATCTTGCTTAGCATAAGTTGTTGGTGCACATAGGTGAGCCTAGTTGTTTTAGGTTTTGTGCTTGACAAATTAACCATTAGGTTTATTCCGCATTTTTTCAAGCCTAAACCGTAATTATTTTAAAGCGCTTATTCACCCCCCCTCTAGGCGACATCCACGATCTTTCAAATATTTGCTCCTTTTCCAGCCCAGAATTCTAGCTGCCGGCATTCTCCCTCCTTATGTGAACCTTGTAAAATAAGCGAGAATAGCCATAAGTATTGTGACATAAAGTGAAATAACAGTCCATAATGCAATAAATATCGATATAAAAGCATGATGCAAAATGGACGTATCAGTCACAGAAGTGCTTTCGTCAAGGGTGACCGACACGTGGCATCCACCGTAATGGTACGCCGTTAAGCTATCAGGTCGGGTTTTGGATCCGATAACCCGTTAACAGCCCCGACCAATGGGGATTTTCCACGTGTAAACTCATCGTTGGCTAGAGGAAACATGTGTCGGTTCATCGTCGGGACATATGCCATCCACTCACTGAACAGAAGGCGCCTATGATACGTCGACACGTGGCACGACCCAACAAGTTTAAATGGGCCGGCCCAACTAAAGGCCCACAAGATTTTGCGGACCATAATGGGCCGGCCCATCTCAAGGCCCATGAGATTTTTCGGACCATAATGGGCTGGCCCAACTAAAGGCCCACAAGATTTTGTGGGCCATAATGGGCCAGCCCAGGTAAAGGCCCACAAGATTTTTGTGTGCCATAATGGGCCGGCCCAGGTAAAGGCCCACAAGATTCTTGCGGGTCATAATGGGCCGGCCCAGCTAAAGGCCCACGAGATTTCGCTGACATTAATGGGCCGGCCCAGCTGTAGGCCCACAAGATTTTGAGGACCCTAGTAGGCCGGCCCATTAACTGGCTGCCATGTTTTGGGCCAAATGCCGGCCCATATTTGATCCGGCCCATTAATGGCCTGCCACGCTCCTGGCCTAATAGTGGCCCATATGAGATCCAGCCCATTAAAAGCCTACCACGTTTTGGGCCAAATTATGGCCCAGATCAGGTCCGACCCTTTAAGAGGCTTTGGGATCAATTATGGCCCATATCAGATTCGGCCCGTCAACTAGACACTATGCTTTTGGGCCCACTTAGTAATTCGGCCTGATATTAGTTTTGGCCTGTTAAGGGCCCGTTTAACATTCCAGCCCTATATTAATTTTGGCCTGTTAAAAGCCCGTCATATAGTTGGGCCTAACTATAGCTCGGTTTGCATCCAGCCTGCTCGCAGCCAATATCTGATTGGGCCAAACATGTACCCAGACAATTTTGGCCTGTTAAAAGCCCATGATTTGATTCGCACAATCATGGGCCGGGGTTCATTTCGGGCTGCTGCGTAACTAGTAGGAATTAAGAACAAACCTACTCTATTCAATAAAGAAATTACGGCATAGTAACTAAGAATAAACCTACACTACACAATAAAGGATTTAAGGTATATTACATCCACTGGGCATCAAAGTTCGCCACCAGTGATCATAAAGCGCAACGAAGAAGCAGATTACAAAAACTGGGCACCATTGCAGCGTAACAAAATAATACTGAACCGAGACCACTTCCAAGACAGTTCAAGAAAGGTTAGCCTTGCGGGGGAACTGCTGCGCAAGCTGCTGAGCAAGGCTGTGAGACCGGCCTAGCATGTCGGTCATAGCTTCCACGTGTAGCTGTTTAGCGATGAGGTTCTCATTGGTGTTCTCCACAATCTTTCTTAGAGATAGGACTTCAAGTCTAAGTTGAGTTGCAGAATGCCTTTCTGCTAGAACTTGGGACTGAAGAAGTCGAACTGATTCAGACAACAAATTCTGTGAGCTTGTCTGACTGTTAGTCTCAAGTAACTTGAACACTGCATCAAGACAAGACTTTGGGATTGTCTCACTATCTTCAAGATGTTTTGCCTTCTTTGCTGCAATATATGTTGGGTTTGTCTCACAACCTTCAGCAGACTTGTGCATGCCATCAGGCATATCACCCTGAAACAAAGCAGAGAGATGACAGGTTTTGCACGTGTATAAACAAAGATGATAATTGTTCTATCAATTCTATCCAATTTAAAATTAGAAAATAAAGAGTATGTTCAAAATATCAATAGCATAATTTGGCATTGTTCATAATGCGGGGAGCTTCACCACACTACTGGATTACCAAGTCAACATAACAAGCATAGATGAAGGGCAAACAAAATCATTGTATCTATTTTGGATAATGTGCATGGCATGTTGTTCATATCATCAGCCACATTAGTAAGATAAAACAGGAGATGACAAGGTGCAAACGTGGGCTGCTTCACCACACACTCGATTATAGATCCACAAAAACAAGCATACATATAGGGAGTATTAAGTAATGTGCATGGTATGAATAAGGAATTTGGTTTTACAAGTAACACTTAGAACTTATGGTTCTTACGAACATGCATTTTGGTAGAAACAGCAAACTAAACAGCAGTAAACGATAGGGAGTATGAGCAAATTAAACAACAGTTGAGGATATAGGCTTTAGAAGGACTGACTTACATTAACAGTTAACACCGACTTTATAATGCCCTTCTCCATGGCAAGGGAAGGATAACTCAAGAATTTCAGCACAAAATCTTCTTCATAAGCATTGCCTGTACTCTACATTTTGTAGAGAGTAATTATATATATGATAATACTGGAAGGGATAGAGGATAATGAAGATAAGATGCAGATTGATGCTACATAATCAACCACCAATCCCTGGAAGTACAAGCGTTATAGGACAAAATGTACTGACAAGAGCAATGGGCTACACTTCTGCATTGGCATTGTCTGTGTATTCTACTTGTTGGTAAGATTAAATATAGATTTGATATTTTTTAGTAAATGGTGGGCGAGGGAGATAAGATGCAGAATGCTACAAAATGAACCAATCCCTCTTCCCATAATACAAGAGTGTTTTGAACACTGGTGTACTGTACAAAATGTTCTTATATTATGGGACGGAGGGAGTAGCTGTTAATGTAAGTACAGTGATAGACCACGTTCAGTCCTTACAAGAGGACTGCAGAGCTAAACCTCTTCAAAAGCATTGGGTTGATTCTAAATTTATGTAAGAGTCCATACAGATCTTATAATGTCCACCAAATGGATGATTACGAGGCTAACATGTGCAGTGATGCTACATAATCAAACAGCTATGAAAGTAAGTATGGTCATACAGGGCAAGAGGTACTCACAAGAGCAATGCAGTGTGCAGTATAGTTGCGAGATTCTGTGGTCCCTTGAGAACGAATGTTCTTCTGCTAACAGTTTTCGTACAAGTGAGACATTAAGGCAAACGCAGAAATGTAGTTCAAATTGTGATGTGATATCATAGACAGTACCTTACGCTGCAGCCGAGACCAATGTGTAACAAGATTATTCCAGTCACCGTCGGATAAATGTCGCACGAGAGACTTTACAGAAATTTCATTCAGAGGCTTGCCATCGAAGTGCGCTTGCCTCAGGTAGGAACGATACTTCATCAACGAGTGCTTGAAAAGCGCAACCAACCTTTGCTCGTCATCACAATCCAGTTTGCGCCTCGCCTATTTAAAATAATGAAATCTTGTGTCTTCTGTCAGCAGAAACATATGCAGTAATGACCATGAATAAGATTACTACATTACTTACGCATAAGTTGCGGAGGAAGACTGGAAATTGTTCTGTGTCTGTGGTATAATCTTTCCATGAAGGAAAGATGCGCACGAAGTTCCTGACAACAACATAAGCTTCGTCTTCTAAACTGGGAAGAAATGGAACATGGGTCCTATTTGCTGCAATTGGGGCTCTCTCTGGTTCGAAAAGGGATTTGGCAACTCTATTTGGTGTACTCTTTGCTGGAATGGGGGTTTTGCGTCGTACAGCTGGTGCTATGTCAACTAGCATAATCATAATGTTTGCTGCAGTTGGGGTCTGCTGAGTTGGGGCATCAGAAATGACCTGTGTAGTAGGGCTAGAGTCTGCTAGAGTTGGGGTATTTTGTGGGTCAGGTGATATTGAAACTACACCTAATGGGCTATTTGATTTATCAGGTGCCACTACCTTTTCCAAATACTTTGCTTGTGCTCCTCCACGATCAGCAATTGCCCTCTTCCTTTTGAACGTCTGATACACAAGAACAACATTTGAATGGATAAATATGGTATGATGACGGATGGAATATGTACTGAAAATGGATAGGCAGGGCGTATTCACATACACGATGTGTAGACTAAGCTAATGGTAGTTCAACAAAGTAGAAGCAATGCAAAGCATCAGTTGCAAGATATGTGCGAGCAATGTAACCTTGGAAAGTTAGAGCAAGTACCTTGATGGGTGAATAAGATAGGGCATCTTCCTCTGACTCCTCCACTAGGGAGCTACATTGACTTAGGTCTCCCTCTAGCTCAGAATCACTGTTACGATCATATTCTGAGCATGAATCTGTAGGTGGAGAGTGTTTGCATTGCATTGCATCCAGACTTGATTTCAGTCCCTTAATGCTAAGTTTGACAGCCATGGCATTGTTCTGCTTTATTCTTTTCATGCACGCAAGCTCATAATCATTATGATGCTATTCAGAATCTGAGATTCATGAAAACATAAAAAGTAGTTAGATTAACTATGGAATGCATTGCGGTTTCAACTCGGAGAGTGTCTCCCTATAAACCCCTGCATATGCAAAGTTCACCTCCCCAACCGTGCTGACCAGACCACACACAGAGATACACACCTGAGCGGCGAACATGCATTTTTGAAACTAATTTAGGAACATTTAGCTGACCAATAAACAACTCTGTTTTAATAATATCAGATTCGTATTTGAACAACTAAGCTTGTTTAGCTTGATGGGTGGAGCAGTGTTATTATGACACGAATCATGTATTTTGATTGTATAGTGATCATAAAAGGGGGGTGTCGGTGTCAAAACCGGCGGATCTCGGGTAGGGGGTCTCGAACTGTGTGTCTAGGCCGGATGGTAATAGGAGGCAAGGGACACGAAGTTTTACCCAGGTTCTGGCCCTCTTGATGGAGGTAAAACCCTACGTCCTGCTTGATTAATATTGATGATATGGGTAGTACAAGAGTAGATCTACCACGAGATCGGAGAGGCTAAACCCTAGAAGCTAGCCTATGGTACGATTGTTGTTTTTTGTATGTTGTCCTACAGACTAAAACCCTCCGGTTTATATAGACACCGGAGAAGGTTAGGGTTACACAAAGTCGGTTACAATGGTAGGAGATCTGCATATTCGTATCGCCAAGCTTGCCTTCCACTCCAAGGAAAGTCCCTTCCGGACACAGGACGAAGTCTTCAATCTTGTATCTTCATAGTCCAGGAGTCCGGCTGAAGGTATAGTCCGGCCATCCGGACACCCCCTAATCTAGGACTCCCTCAGTAGCCCCTGAACCAGGCTTCAATGACGATGAGTCCGGCGCGCAGTTTGTCTTCGGCATTGCAAGGCGGGTTCCTCCTCCAAGTACTTCATAGAAGATTTTGAACACAAAGATAGTGTCCGGCTCTGCAAAAATAAGTTTCCACATATTGCCATAGAGAGAATAATATTTACACAAATCTAATCTGCTGACGTATTCCGTAGTGTGATGCACCACGGCCAAGCCTTTATTCGAATCGTTTTACTATCCCACCTCAGCGCGTCATGCGAGGCGGTTTCCTTGGCACATCTTGTTAAAGCAGAGATCGTGTCCCCTTATTACGTGATTCTCATCAATACGGGCGTGGGTAACCCAACCGCGCCATTGATTACGGTGCTTGGAGATAAGCGAGTTTTACCAGGCTGGTGGGGACACGTAGTTGCGTCCACCCATATAAGGGGATAAGGATCCACCTTTTCACCTACGCCTTCTTCCTCCTTCGCCTATCCATTTTCGCGCACTCGAGCTCCAGCGCCCAAATCCGCACTCCCCACCTCAACCTTCTCCAGCCATGTCCGGAGCTGTAGGCAAGTGGATGGTGTAACACCCTCGATGCGACTATATCTCCCACGTGTCGAGGCACGACTTAGAGGCATAATCGCATTGAAGGCATATGTCGCAAGTTAGGCAATCTTCACAACATCCCATGTAACAAGATAATAAAAGGGGAGAATACATAGTTGGCTTACACTCGCCACGTCAATCAAGTACATAAATAACATTACATCATCCAAACACTCATGGCCCGACTACGGCGCCAAAATAAAAGATAACCCAACATGCGACACGGTCCCGATCAACCCCAACTGGGGCACCACTACTGATCATCAGGAAAGGAAACATAGTAACGTTGAGAGTCTTCGTCGAACTCCCACTTGAGCTCAAACACGTCTCCTGGAGCGGAATCATCAGGCCCTGCATCTGGTGTAATAGTAATCTGTGAGCCACAGGGACTCAGCAATCTCGCACCCTCGCGATCAAGACTATTTAAGCTTATAGGTAAGGCAAGGTAAAGTATATGTGGAGCTGCAGCAAGCGACTAGCAAGTATGGTGGCTAACTTATACGCAAAAGAGAGCGAGAAGAGGAGGCAAAGCGCGAGCGAGAAACTAGAGAGCAACCTGCGCAAACATTACTCCAACACCGTGTCCGCTTCCCGGACTCCGCCGAGAAGAGGCCATCACGGCAACACACTCAGTTGATTCATTTTAATTAATTTAAGGTTCAAGTTATCTACAACCGGACATTAGCAAATTCCCATCTGCCCATAACCGCGGGCACGGCTTTCGAAAGTTCAAAACCCTGCAGGGGAGTCCCAACTTAGCCCATGACAAGCTCTCACGGTCAACGAAGGAATAGACCTCCTCCCACGACGTTCCGATCAGACTCGGTATCTCGGTTCTTCAAGACACTTCGACAGGTTAAAACAAGACCAGCAACACCGCCCGAATATGCCGACAAATCCCGATAGGAGCTGCACATATCTCGTTCTCAGGGCACACTCAGATAGGTCAAGCTACGAGTAAAACCAACCCTCGAGTTTCCCCGAGGTGGCCCCGCAGGCTGCCTGGTTCGGACCAACACTCAGAGGAGCACTGGCCCGAGGGGGGGGGTTAAAATAATGATGACCCTTGAGTCTGTAGAACCCAAGGGAAAGAAAAGGCTAGGTGGCAAATGTAAAACCAAGGTTGGGCATTGCTGGAAAAGCTTTAATCAAGTCGAACTATCAAGGGGTTCCCATTATAACCCAACCGCGTAAGGAACGCAAAATCCGGGAACAAACACCGATATGCCAGAAACTAGGGCGGCAAGAGTGGAACAAAACACTAGGCGAGGGGCCGAGCCTTCCACCCTTTACCAAGTATATAGATGCATTAAGATAACATAGCAATATAATGATATCCCAACAAGTAAATAAATGTTCCAACAAGGAACATCCTTCAATCTTCACCTGCAACTAGCAACGCTATAAGAGGGGCTGAGCAAAGTGGTAACATAGCCAATCAACGGTTTTCTAGGACATGGTGGGTTAGAGGTTTAACATGGCAATTTGGGAGGCTTGAAAGCAAATGGTAGGCATCGTAGCATTGGCATAGCAAAAGAGCGAGCAATCTAGCATAGCAAAGATAGTAGTGATTTCGAGGGTATGATCATCTTGCCTGCACAGTTGTCAGAGTTGACTGGATCCTCGAAAGAAAACTCAACGGGCTCCTCGTTAGCGAACTCGTATCACGGCTCTACCCAAACAAGACAAACAAGCAACAAGGACACAATCAACCACGTGCAAGGATCAAACAATATGATGCAATGATGATATGCTATGCGGGATGCGATGCGGGATGCATATGCAAGATTTGACAAGGGATGCATGAACCTGGCCTCAACTTGGGAATCCAAGTGTGCCACTGGAAAGATGAGATGAAATCTCTTGAAAACGATATAAAGAACGCCGGAATCGGAGTTACAGTTTGGAAATGACAAGCGATTCAAATATGACCATGTTCTGCGATTTACAGCAAGTAGCCATCTAAATGCAACAAGATGAACATGTTACAACACCCAAACATGACAACAAAATACATGGCAGGGATGCATTCATGATGCTTAACAAAAGTCTAGCATTGAGCTACGTCCAATTCATCCATTAACAGGTTCAAACAAGCATGGCAAAAATGCTTATGGTAAACAGATTTCAGACTTGGTGAAATTAACACTTGTCTGGAATTTCAGATCAGGTAGCACTCTTCGGAGCAACAAAACTACATGCTACAGGACCTGAACATGGCAAAGTAAAGCATGGCATGGAGCTACTCAAAGAGCTTAACAAAAGTCCCTTAGTGACCTTGAGCCAAAAGGGATCAGAAAATACAATTGCAAGCATGTGAACATAGCAAAAACATAATCAGATCACAGACTTAGTGAAAACTGGTACATGCTGGAACATAACTCAAGTAGGCATGTTTACGAGCTCGATGCACTCACTACGGAGCAAGTCATGACCAAATAAGAATACATCTATGAAGAACACACAAAATGCAAGCTAGACATGGCAAGAACAATAGCATAGCATGCACGGATCAACTCTTTTCGATGTTACATCCGGGGTTCGGGTCTTTGTCTCCGATGTAACTTTCCCAATCTGTACTCCAACTCTTGCCCCGGATGTAACTTTCCCAATTTGTACTCCAACTCTTGCCGTTTCGGCGTTAAGTTATTTTATTTTCTCGGGTTCGGGTCTTTGTCTCCGTGTGTTGCTATCTTTGTCATGCATCTCATATCATGCCATCATGTGCATTGCATTTGCATACGTGTTCGTCTCATGCATTCGAGCATTTTCCCCGTTGTCCGTTTTGCATTCCGGCGCTTCGTTCTCCTCCGGTGGTCATTTCTAGCTTTCTTTCGTGTGTGGGGATTAAACATTTCTGGATTGAACTGAGACTTGCCAAGCGGCCTTGGTTTACTACCGGTAGACCGCCTGTCAAGTTTTGTATCATTTGGACTTCACTTGATACTCCAACGGTTAACCGAGGGACCGAAAAGGCCTCGTGTGTGTTGCAGCCCAACACCCCTTCAATTTGGCCCAAAACCCACCTAATCCTTCTCCATCATCTAGATCATTCGATCACGATCGCGTGGCCGAAAACCGCACCTCATTTGGACTCTCCTAGCTCCCCCTATGCCTATATATAGCCCCTCCTCCGAAATTTCACGGATCCCCTCTCCAAAAAAACCCTAGATCCGTCTTCTGTCGCGCCAGACACGTCCGAACCCCCCCGGACAAATCGCCGCCGCCAACCGGGGCGCGCCACGTGGCGCGGGCGCCCCACATCACCGCCGAACTCCGCGCGGGCCCGCTCGGCCTGTGGCCGGCCCCCGCGGCCCGGGCTCCGCCACCGCCGCCCGGGGCTTCGTCTCCCTCGCCCCGCCGCCACCGCGCCGGCGCCTCCGCCGGTCCGCCGCCGCACGATCGCCGCCTCCGCCTCGGCCACGCCGCCTCTCCTCCTGGGTCGCCGCGCCGCCCCGACGCCCCCGCGGCGCCGCTCGCCGCCCCGGCCGCCGCGTCCTCGCCGCCCTCCGGCCCTCCCTTATCGACCCCGGCCGCCATCGCCTCGCCGGAATCGCTACAGTGCTCGCCGGAGTCGCCTCGGGCCGCGTGCCACCGAAACCCTAGATCTGGTGGTTCTTTTTTTCTTCCAAGTCCCTAAAAATTCCAGATCCATGTGCTCCTGTTCATAGCCTCGTAACTTTGCATCCGTAGCTCCGATTCATGCATATAGCATACCAAAATGTTCATCTCAGAGAGTACATCATTTCATTCCATTGCATCATTTTCACTTGAGTTTATCTTGATGCCCGAAATGCCGTTAGAAGAGGGCTACTTGAGATAATTGTCAGATCTGCTACTTCATTTAGCTTTTTGTCATTTTTGCCATGATTATTGTGTGCATGCTATGCCCATGAGTTCTGCATATGTTTTGTTAAGGGGTTTGTCATATTTCCAGAGGTGCTAACCATGTATTTTTGTGATGTGTGTGGTGACTAGCACAAGCTTGCAAAGTGGTGCACTTGGTAATTCTGTTTTCAGGGACTTAGCATTTCCACTAAGTCCTTGAGCTGTTTATCTCATATTGCCATATGTTCATGTTGTTTCCTAGTGATCCGTGCCTCTTTTGAGGATGATCAGTAAGGATGTTTTGTTAATCTTGTAGTGCTCTATCCATCCATGTCTTTGTTTGCAATTATGGAGCACCCTAGCTTGAGTCAATTGAGCTCTACTTTTGCTACTTTGTGAATCTGGGCAGATTGTCAACTTGTTTTGCAATTTTGCCGATGATGTTGTAGTTGATCCGTGCATGCTATGCTATTGTTCTTGCCATGTATAGCTTGAATTTTGTGTGTTCTTGATAGATGTATGCTTATTTTGTCATGACTTCCTCCATAGTGAGTGCATCGAGCTCGTAAACATGCCTACTTGAGTTATGTTTCAGCATGTGCCAGTTTTCACTAAGTCTGTGATCTGATTATGTTTTTGCTATGTTCACATGCTTGCAATTGTATTTTCTGATCCCTTTTGGCTCAAGGTCACTAAGGGACTTTTGTTAAGCTCTTTGAGTATCTCCATGCCATGCTTTACTTTGCCATGTTAAGGTCCTGTAGCATGTAGTTTTGTTGCTCCGAAGAGTGCTACCTGATCTGAAATTCCAGACAAGTGTTAATTTCACCAAGTCTGAAATCTGTTTACCATAAGCATTTTTCCATGCTTGTTTGAACCTGTTAATGGATGAATTGGACGTAGCTCAGTGCTAGACTTTTGTTAAGCATCATGAATGCATCCTTGCCATGTATTTTGTTGTCATGTTTGGGTGTTGTAACATGTTCATCTTGTTGCATTTAGATGGCTACTTGCTGTAAATCGCAGAACATGGTCATATTTGAATCGCTTGCCATTTCCAAACCGTAACTCCGATTCCGGCGTTCTTTATATCTTTTTCAAGCGATTTCATCTCATCTTTCCAGAGGCACACTTGGATTCCCAAGTTGAGGCCAGGTTCATGCATCCCTTGTCAAATCTTGCATATGCATCCCGCATCGCATCCCGCATAGCATATCATCATTGCATCATATTGTTTGATCCTTGCACGTGGTTGATTGTGTCCTTGTTGCTTGTTTGTCTTGTTTGGGTAGAGCTGTGGGACGAGTTCGCTAACGAGGAGCCCATTGAGTTTGCTTTCGAGGATCCAGTCAACTCTGACAACTGTGCAGGCAAGATGATCATACCCTCAAAATCACTACTATCTTTGCTATGCTAGATTGCTCGCTCTTTTGCTATGCCAATGCTACGATGCCTACCATTTGCTTTCAAGCCTCCCAAATTGCCATGTTAAACCTCTAACCCACCATGTCCTAGCAAACCGTTGATTGGCTATGTTACCGCTTTGCTCAGCCCCTCTTATAGCGTTGCTAGTTGCAGGTGAAGATTGAAGGATGTTCCTTGTTGGAACATTTATTTACTTGTTGGGATATCATTATATTGCTATGTTATCTTAATGCATCTATATACTTGGTAAAGGGTGGAAGGCTCGGCCCCTCGCCTAGTGTTTTGTTCCACTCTTGTCGCCCTAGTTTCTGGCATATCGGTGTTTTGTTCCCGGATTTTGCGTTCCTTACGCGGTTGGGTTATAATGGGAACCCCTTGATAGTTCGACTTGATTAAAGCTTTTCCAGCAATGCCCAACCTTGGTTTTACCATTTGCCACCTAGCCTTTTCTTTCCCTTGGGTTCTACAGACTCAAGGGTCATCATTATTTTAACCCCCCCCCTCGGGCCAGTGCTCCTCTGAGTGTTGGTCCGAACCAGGCAGCCTGCGGGGCCACCTCGGGGAAACTCGAGGGTTGGTTTTACTCGTAGCTTGACCTATCTGAGTGTGCCCTGAGAACGAGATATGTGCAGCTCCTATCGGGATTTGTCGGCATATTCGGGCGGTGTTGCTGGTCTTGTTTTAACCTGTCGAAGTGTCTTGAAGAACCGAGATACCGAGTCTGATCGGAACGTCGTGGGAGGAGGTCTATTCCTTCGTTGACCGTGAGAGCTTGTCATGGGCTAAGTTGGGACTCCCCTGCAGGGTTTTGAACTTTCGAAAGCCGTGCCCGCGGTTATGGGCAGATGGGAATTTGCTAATGTCCGGTTGTAGATAACTTGAACCTTAAATTAATTAAAATGAATCAACTGAGTGTGTTGCCGTGATGGCCTCTTCTCGGCGGAGTCCGGGAAGCGGACACGGTGTTGGAGTAATGTTTGCGCAGGTTGCTCTCTAGTTTCTCGCTCGCGCTTTGCCTCCTCTTCTCGCTCTCTTTTGCGTATAAGTTAGCCACCATACTTGCTAGTCGCTTGCTGCAGCTCCACATATACTTTACCTTGCCTTACCTATAAGCTTAAATAGTCTTGATCGCGAGGGTGCGAGATTGCTGAGTCCCTGTGGCTCACAGATTACTATTACACCAGATGCAGGGCCTGATGATTCCGCTCCAGGAGACGTGTTTGAGCTCAAGTGGGAGTTCGACGAAGACTCTCAACGTTACTATGTTTCCTTTCCTGATGATCAGTAGTGGTGCCCAGTTGGGGTTGATCGGGACCGTGTCGCATGTTGGGTTATCTTTTATTTTGGCGCCGTAGTCGGGCCATGAGTGTTTGGATGATGTAATGTTATTTATGTACTTGATTGACGTGGCGAGTGTAAGCCAACTATGTATTCTCCCCTTTTATTATCTTGTTACATGGGATGTTGTGAAGATTGCCTAACTTGCGACATATGCCTTCAATGCGATTATGCCTCTAAGTCGTGCCTCGACACGTGGGAGATATAGTCGCATCGAGGGTGTTACAGATGGTCTCCTCCGTCACGGAGGGACACATCAAAAAACTGAGGAAGGCCGGATACTTGTCTAACGACATCGCGCACCGGCCTCCCGAAGAGGGGCAGCTCCTCCCCATCCCAAGGCCCCATGAGAGGGTAGTGTTCCTTCCCCACTTCCTCCGCGGACTGGGCTTTCCTATCCACCCATTCGTCCGGGGACTCATGTTCTACTACGGCCTGGATTTCCATGATCTGGCCCCGAATTTCATCCTCAACATCTCGACGTTTATCGTCGTGTGCGAGGCTTTCCTCTGCATCTGCCCCCATTTCGGCCTTTGGCTCAAGACTTCCAATGTCAAGCCGAAGGTGGTGCACGGCAACCAGGCGGAGTGCGGAGGCGCCATGGTGGGCAAGATGCCCAACGTCTTATGGCTCGAGGGCTCCTTTGTGGAGACCCTGAAGGGGTGGCAATCGGGTGGTTTTACATCACCGAGCCGCGCGACCCTAAGTGGGTCGCAGCCCCCGCGTTCCGGTCCGGACCCCCAACGCGGCTCACGTCCTGGAAAGAGACAGGCCTGTCGTGGGGCAGCAAAGGAGAGGTGACTGGACTGCAAACATGCATCCAAACCCTGGTGGACAAGCAGCTCAGGCTTGTCAACGTAGTCCAGGTCATGCTCATCCACCGGATCCTCCCGTGTCAACAACGGGCCTTCAATCTGTGGGAGTTCAACCCGGCGCAGCACCAAACTCTGAACAGGCTCTTTGACACGATGTACGAAGACGTCTGGAAGGTGCTTTTCAAGGGCGCCGAGGCTCCCGCATCTGCTACCGAGGATCGCGGATTCAGTGCGCAGCGTCACGCCAGCGCGGTAAGTTGTTTGTGCCTTTTACAGGGTATTAGTTTTTCGTAGTTTAACTCTATGCGGGATCTAAGCTCCCGTACCTTTGACAGGTTTGGCAGGCGAAGTACGGACAGATCGACTGTCCGTCTCCTTTGCCCAAAGACCCAGCCGATGCCCGCTTGGCGAAGCTGCTCGTTCCGGCACCCTATGTGTGCCGGAGAAGAAGGCCACAAAGAGGGCCACGGGGACTCGAAAAAGTGCCCGGCGCCAGGAGGTGTCGGGTTCATCATCCGACGGCTCCAAGGCGCAGTCCTCCTGTGAAGACGAGGAGGAGGAAGAAGAGACCTCTCCCCCTCCAACGGGGGGAGAGAAGAAAAGGAAGGCCGCCCTCACTGAGGAGGCCAAAGGGTCCAAGAAGGGGAAAACCCTTCCTCCGGACTACTCCACCGACGCCGACGATGGCGGAGAGGAGTGGCCGCTCAGGGCCAAGCCCCTGGCGAAATCGTAAGTATCCGGATACCAGAGTAATTCATAGTATTCCTTTATTGCACAGCTTTCCCTTATGTCGAATATGTTTATGCAGCCCACCCAAAGACCGGCTCGACGCGTCATCGAGCGGTTCACTGGACTCGTCGGATGTGAACTCACTTCCGACGGCTTCCTCCCCCCGCCCTACGGACGACGCCGAAGTGTTGTCCCAACAGGCTCCAAGCCAGGAGGAGGTGGTCCTGGAGGCGCCGCAAGGCGACCTCCCGGACTCCAGGAGTAAAGGGGATAAAACCCCCCAGGGCTCCAAGTCCGGCTCTAAGCTGGACACCGCTCCAGAACCTTCAAAGGTTCCAGAGTCCGGCGGGCGACCTCCTTCCAAGAGGAGCAAGCCCACCGTGCCGGTGACCCCCGTCCAACCGGAGGCACCGGACAATCTGTTGGAGGTGCTCAAAGGCACCTCCGTCGATGAGGAGCACCGCACCATTATGAGTGCGGTGGTCCAGAAGGTTCAGTCCGCCAAGAGCGGACTGACTGGAGCTTGTACTAGCCTTTTAACAGGCTTTGAGGTAAGTAAAGAATGTGTAAATAATATTACCGCATAGACAGTAGCCCCTGATGCTCAGTTTGGCGTTCGGGAAGAAAAGCCGAATAGAGGATCAAAATGAAATTTGTAGGAGTCTAACAAAAAGGAGTCAATATGCGTATGCAGGCTTCTCTGCTGGCGTCCGCCATACTGACTGCGGAAGTGGACACGCTAAAGCAGAACCTCGAGCAGTCCGAGCAAGAGCTCGGGCGTGCCAAGAAGCGGCTCGAGGAGAAGGAAGGTAAGAAATACCTTGTTTTAAATATATAAAAAAAGTGCAATTGCAAAAAATGATAGGATTATCGTGGCTATTGTAGGGGCCACGTCTGAGGTGGCGACCCTTAAGCAAGCGCTGGTCGAGGCCGAGAAGAGGGCGACCACGGAGTGCACCGAGCGGGAGAAGTATGAGGCCGAGGTTGGCAAGGTGCGGCAAGAGCTCCAGGCTCTCATGGAAAAACATGAGAGTTTGGAGCTTGACTCAAAGACGCGAGCGTTCGAGCTCGCGGTGGCTATTGAAAATGCCAAGTCTGCCAAGGCCGAATCCCAAAAGACCCTCCAGGAGTTGGATGAGGTGAAAAATATAGCGGTGGGTAAGGCATTCTTTATGCAAAGCAAACACATAAACGTAAGTTACTTGTTACTTACCTGAATCCGGAGCTCTCCAGGAGCATTCGCAGGTCTTCCCCGTAGCGTGTCCGATGCCGCCGCATTCTATCGAGACGAGGAGGGCAGCTCAACAGAGAAGGTGTTTTGGTCTCAGTATGCTGAGGCCGGACACCCCGTGCCCCTGAGAGACCAGCTGAAGCAACTGATCGAGCTCCACAAGGCGGCCGAACAAGCCATGAAGGGCCTCATAGTTCGGCTGTGGCCTGGAGAGGCTCTGCCTGGGAGCTATTTCGGGCAGGTGCAGCGGCTGGTGGGGGTCTGTCCAAGGCACGAAGTCATCAAGTGCTCCGTCTGCATTGAAGGTGCCCATAGGGCCCTTGCCCGTGCTAAGGTGCACTGGGGCAAGCTGGATGCTGAGAAGCTTGTGAAGGACGGGCCACCGCCGGGGAAGGAGCATCGCAAGCCCGGGAATTATTATAAGGATGTTCTGAAGGGTGCCTGCCTTATGGCGGATGAATGTTCCAGGGATGTAATTTTTGAGTAAAACTCGCTTGTTTTGTCCTGTGCGCTGAAAACTTGTTCATATGCGCTAAGCAATGCTGTTGGAATTTAAAATATTACCTTCTGTGCGGCTGTTTATCAATTCTGAGAGATGGCGAGTCGTCGGCTTCTGCTCCCGTGCCGCTAGTGCTGGGGTGTCCGGGGATAAACCTGAGCGCTCTTTTTCCCATGTTTGGGTCCTTCGAGGGAGGCGCTCAGCACAACGAACAAGGCAATCGGACTACAATTCTTGAACACTCTCACCTAGCCACAGAATTCTACAATTTTAAATTTAGGCGAAGCCCCTGGTATTCGGAAGACCGAGTTTGGGGCGCTATCCACGCCTTGGCCGGACTGAGCCGACTCCTCGCTTTAAGCGGCATAAGTCTTTAGGGACTCGAAAAACCTCTCGAACAGCGACCAGCTCTCACTTCATCATGACAGTCAGTTTTAGCTTTCTCTACTGAGGTGCTGGACCCAACTCAACTGGGGCACAATCGCAGTAGTTCTCCTAGTGCTACCTTAGCCGATATAGCGGAACGTAAGGCACCAAAACATAGGAGCCGGGCAAACCCAACTATTGACCCAAGACATGATTCGGAGCCGATGCATATAATGCTATAAGTTCGGGGTGCCGCACTTGTTAAAGTGTTCGGACTTCTCACACCATATTGAGGGGTACTAAAGCCCCTGGCATATTTTGGCCGTACCAAAGTGTACGGGTGCAGCATGTCATTAAGGAACATATATTTGTAAAAAAAATAGTAATGCAAAAATAGACAAAAGCTATGCATTGTTTATTAAAAGGGCTGCAATCAAAGCAGAACGATACAAATAATGCGATAAGCAAAAGGTTGGACTATTTTAACATGTCCGTTCCAGGGGCAGGCTGCGGAATGGTATGCGAAACAGGTATACTGTTCGTGATAGAGACCACCTGGGAGTTCCGTAATGCGGCATGGCTTGTCTGCTTCCCTGGTTCTTGCATCGTTTGTGCGGCAATTGAACTGCCGAACAGGCCTTCCGAAGAGCGGAGTCCTGAAAGTAAGAGAAATTTTTAAAAAATCGGCAGCCCCTAGTGCGGTTTAAGCCGTGTTTCGGGCATGCCATGATGGTGCCCCTCTCCCTGTACCCATGGTATTTCTAGAGCGTAGTTATGTACGTGAAGCACTAGTGTCGCATTTTTGCGAGGGCTGGGGTTGGGGCCGCATTGCTACGCCTGCTCAGAACGTGCCAGGCGGTCTTGTTGTAGGTTACTCTGGGCGCGCTTGACGGTGTTCGGATGTTTAATGGCCGGAATGGAGAACTGCCTGGAGAGGCTGCTTTGTACTTCCACTGCAAGGGCCACCGTGTGCTCCTCCGTTCGGAGGGAGCGTTCGGTGTTTCCATTGACCGTAATTACTCCTAGAGGGCGTCGCATCTTGAGCTTAAGGTATGCGTAGTGTTGTACCGCATAGAACTTGGCGAATGCGGTTCGCCCGAGCAGCAGTGTGTGATAGCCACTACGGAATGGGACTATGTCGAAGATTAACTCCTCGCTTCGGAAATTATCCGAAGATCCGAAGACCACTTCAAGTGTGACTAAGCCTGT
Source organism: Triticum urartu (assembly GCF_003073215.2). Classification (NCBI taxonomy): domain Eukaryota; kingdom Viridiplantae; phylum Streptophyta; class Magnoliopsida; order Poales; family Poaceae; genus Triticum; species Triticum urartu. The sequence continues at coordinate 213,470,644 of NC_053024.1, read as the reverse complement.
ACAGTTGGCCTCTACACCTGGTATTACGCCTTTAAAGGTCGTTTTGGTGGGCTTAATCCTCGAGGGATCTATGCCCATTTTCCGCACTGTATCCTGGTAAAGCAGGTTCAGGCTGCTGCCGCCGTCCATAAGGACTCTAGTGAGATGAAATCCGTCAATAATTGGGTCTAGAACCAATGCGGCGAATCCTCCATGACGGGTGCTAGTGGGATGGTCCCTTTGATCAAAGGTGATCGGGCAGGAGGACCATGGGTTGAACTTTGGGGCGACTGGCTCTACCGCATATACGTCCCTTAACGCGCGCTTCCGCTCCCTCTTGGGGATGTGGGTTGCGTATATCATGTTCACCGTTCGCACTTGTGGGGGAAAACCCTTCTGTCCACTGTTGTTCGGCGGCCGGGGCTCTTCGTCGTCGTTGCTATGCAGCCCCTTGTCAGTATTTTCGGCATTTAACTTGCCTGCCTGCTTGGACACCCAACAATCCCTGTTGGTGTGATTGACCGGCTTTTCGGGGGTGCCGTGTATCTGGCACAAGCGGTTGAGTATTCGGTCCAAACTGGACGGGCCCCTAGGATTTCTTTTGAATGACTTTTTCCGCTGACCGGATTTATAGCCTCTGAATCCGGCATTAACTGCCGTATCCTCAACATTGTCGCCGTTAATGCGGCGCTTCTGCTTGTTGCGACGCGACCTGCCACTACTGTCCCTGGTATCCGAATTACCAGGGTTCTTGGTCATATTGTTGCTACGAGCAAGCCAGCTATCTTCCCCCGCGCAAAAACGGGTCATGAGTGTCGTGAGTGCTGCCATAGATTTCGGCTTTTCCTGTCCAAGGTGCCGGGCAAGCCACTCGTCACGGATATTGTGTTTGAAGGCTGCTAGGGCCTCTACGTCCGGACAGTCAACTATTTGATTTTTCTTTGTTAGGAACCGTGTCCAGAATTGCCTGGCCGATTCATCTGGCTGCTGAATTACGTGGCTTAGGTCATCTGCGTCTGGGGGTCGCACATAAGTGCCCTGGAAATTGTCAAGGAATGCGGCTTCCAGGTCCTCCCAACAACCGATTGATCCTGCTAGCAAGTTGTTAAGCCAATGCCAAGCTGGTCCTTTAAGCTTGAGTGGGAGGTATTTGATGGCGTGGAGATCATCGCCGCGGGCCATATGGATATGAAGGAGATAATCCTCGATCCATACCGCAGGATCTGTTGTGCCATCATATGATTCGATGTTTATGGGTTTGAAACCCTCGGGGATTTGATGATCCATTACTTCGTCTGTGAAGCATAGTGGGTGTGCGGCATCTCTGTACTGGGCTATATCACGACGTAGCTCCAATGAGCTTTGTCTACTGTGTTCAGCCCTGCCGGATTTGTGTCCGGCGTGACGGTTACCGTCTCAAGTCGTGGGGCGCCCACGCGATCCATAGATCGATCTTTTTTGCCTTGCCTTGTCCTCCAACATATCTCGCAGGTCAGGCGCATTTTCCCATGCCTTGGTACAGGGTGCGGCTTGAGTGGAGGGCCGAGAGGCCTCTCTGTCGCGGCCACGAGGTGGCCGGTCGGCCGTATCAAGTGCTGGTGATGTAGGTTTAAGTGCTTCCTCCTCCAATCGGGGTAGCAACCTGCGCTTTGGGTAGCTCTTGGAGGGGCGTTCGAGTTTATGCTCTTCGGCCGCAAGGACTTCAGTCCATCTGTCGACTAGCAAATCTTGATCAGCTCTAAGCTGTTGCTGTTTTTTCTTGAGGCTTCTTGCCGTGGCTATAAGCCTACGTTGAAAACGCTCTTGCTCGACGGGATCCTCTGGCACGATGAATTCGTCATTGTCGAGGCTTGCCTCGTCTTCGGAGGGAGGCGTATAATTATCGTCCTCGACCTCTCTGTCTGCCGCTCTCTCATGAGGGCTGGCTTCTCTTTCCTCCTGTGCTGAATCTTGCTGGAGGGGGTTTTCTTCGGCACTCTCCGGAGTATTATTATCTCCCGTGCCGGAATCGCCGTGTTTGCTTTGGCGGGATTTTGAGCGGCGCCGCTGACGCCGTCGCTTAGGCTGTTTCTTGGAGGGGTCATCCTCCACTGTTCCATCGCCATCTCCTTCTTTTGGGGTGTCCCCCATGTATATTTCATACGACGAGGTGGCTTTCCAGGGCCTAATAGGCGCTGGTTCTTCATCGTCTCCTGCATCGGTGTCCATACCGTCGATGTCTTCGGAGTCGAGGTCGAGCATGTCGGTTAAATCGTCGACAGTGGCTACAAAGTGGGTGGTGGGTGGGCTTTGAATTTCTTCATCGTCCGTATCCCAACCTTGCTGACCGTAGTCCGGCCAGGGCTCTCCTGATAAAGAGAGAGATTTTAGTGTTTTCAGAATATCGCCGAAAGGCGAGTGCTGTAAGATGTCCGCGGCAGTAAATTCCATGATCGGCGCCCCATTGGATTCGATCGGCAGGGGCGCGGAGGGTTCGGAGTCCGGAGAGGAGTCCGTCTCCTTGGAGTCACGAGTCTCGCGGAGTGCAGGGCTGGTGTTTGGCTCGATCGCCGTTGGGATCGCAGCCCCCGAGGCGGCGTCCAACCACCCATCCTCGATCGGCATAGTTGGCTCCGAATTAAGGGTCGAAGCCGATGCGGGTGCGGCCTCCAGGGAACTGTTCGGCGGCAGAGCTAGATCATGCTCGTCGTGACAGGGTGGCACGCTCGGCAGTGGCTCGAATCCGTCGAGGATCAAGTCCCCGCGGATGTCAGCCATGTAGTTTAAACTTCCAAATCTGACCTGACGGCCAGGGGCATAGCTTTCGATCTGCTCCAGATGGCCAAGTGAATTGGCCCGCTGTGCAAAGCCGCCGAAGACGAAGATCTATCCGGGGAGGAAGGTCTCACCCTGGACTGCATAGCTATTGATGATCGTAGGAGCCATCAAGCCTAACGGCGACGACACAGAGGAACTCTCAATTGAAGCACCAATGTCGGTGTCAAAACCGGCGGATCTCGGGTAGGGGGTCCCAAACTGTGTGTCTAGGCCGGATGGTAACAGGAGGCAAGGGACACGAAGTTTTACCCAGGTTCAGGCCCTCTTGATGGAGGTAAAACCCTACGTCCTGCTTGATTAATATTGATGATATGGGTAGTACAAGAGTAGATCTACCACGAGATCGGAGAGGCTAAACCCTAGAAGCTAGCCTATGGTATGATTGTTGTTTTTTGTATGTTGTCCTATGGACTAAAACCCTCCGGTTTATATAGACACCGGAGAGGGTTAGGGTTACACAAAGTCTGTTAAAATGGTAGGAGATCTGCATATCCGTATCGCCAAGCTTGCCTTCCACGCCAAGGAAAGTCCCTTCTGGACACGGGACAAATTCTTCAATCTTGTATCTTCATAGTCTAGGAGTCCGGCTGAAGGTATAGTCCGGCCATCCGGACACCCCCTAATCCAGGACTCCCTCAGGGGGAAACTCTAAGCATATATTTTTTAGCAAAAGAGGGGTTCCCCTCTGATTTCTATTAAAGAAACCACCACGGAGCCAACATGATCAATTAAACCGTATTATGGCTGTGCCATGGCAGATTTGAAGCTGCAAATCGGAGAAATGATATTTAGCATCCATTGTTTGCTTCGAACTAAGAACTAAATTCTAAGAGCTTAAAAGAAAGTAGAGTAACCAAGTTAAGATCTATTTTCTGGTTAAGATCAAAAAGTTGAGGAGATATGAAGTACCACCTCTCTTGCGGCGCCGTGTAGGCATCGGGGGTGCGATGGCTGTCGGTGGCGTTGAAGCAGATCTGCGACGGTAGACGGGTGCATCGGGGGATAAGTCCCGTTGCGGTGGAAGAGAAGGTCGTGTGAGCGGCCCCGACAAAGAGGACGACGACGCCGATGAAGCGAGAGGACGCGATGCAAGGCTATTGGTCCGTTGCCGTGGATGAGAAACATCCATCTCTAGTAGTGGAGAACGCAGTCTTAGTAGGCGCTCCGGCATGGTGGAGGAGGGTGGCGATGGATGTGGTGGAGGACGGCGGCGATGGATGGGGTGGCGGACGGAGGCTGGTGTGGGAATGTGGTGTTCTAGCGCGGACGGTGTATGAATGGGAAAATGGAGGGAGAGGTACGGGGAACCATGTTTTTGGGGCGCGCCTGTCTGAAATATGGGGAAGTTATGAACTTATCCCCCGTTTCAAATTTGGACGTCTCAACATGTCAACTTCATCTCTAAGTGCAGAAGCAGAATCTCTTTCTACCACTAGTTTAGCCTCTAGAGCATCAGCAGTTGGCAATTCATAATGCATGATTGGGCCGGTGCCACTGCTGTGGGATGATGCAACGTCCATGGGGACCTCGCTCTTTGATCTTGGGCTAACCTGTTTTGCCATTAAAGTTCCGATTGGATTCAGAAAAGTTGAAGTTAGCAAAGCATCTCAACTGGGAGTTATAATAGCAAACCAGGTAAACAAACAAGGAATTAAATATTTTCAATTGGATGCTGAAAAATAGTTATTAACATCATTGTAACCCGCTGTTGCAGCAGCAAAGCAGTTAAACAAACAAGTAGATATTTAAGTTAAGGCAAACAGGTAATTCTTAACAGTAAGTATCAAACACATAGATAGGCACAGTCTACAATATGATTAACAAGCTGTGCCATTATGTAATCAGTAGCAAACTAAATTAAGCCAAGCAACGTAATTGAACAATTTTGCAATAAGTGGCTAACTAAAATTCTGAGAAGCGGGTAACTGAACTTATGCTAGTTCTTTGTACAGGCACACTGCAACTTCTTCTTTGCTTACAAGGTTGTACGAAGGAGTCCATGGCATCAATTGCTTGGATACGCAGTCCCAATACTTCTTTCTTCCCACACTGCATGGGTAAGTCGAATGGTTAATCTGGTAAGATGGTGCGTCCTAGATATGTTATATGAGGACGTGTAGTCAGACTAGTTGTAGCCAAACACATCACACTGGCTTTTACTGTATATTTCATGTGATTACTTTTGGCATATCGAGATCTAAGCAATCTACAATACGATGAAAAGACTGGCATCCTTCACATTATTGATGAACTCAGTTCATAGAAACAAGCAATTCAACCATTCTGTGGGTAAATCAAAAGCGCCACTGGAATATTTTTCACTATCCAATCATACACGCAAAAAGGGGCGACGCCACCATAGGGGCTGGTATGGGCGGCCGCCTCAGGTGGCTGGGAAGTGTGCACCTTGTTTGAGTCGTCCAGGTTGGCCCACCCTAGTTTTGTTCGTCCCAACGCACGAGCAGGCAATGTAAAAAATGAAGAAAAATGTTTCAATTTGGGTGGGCCAATAACATAAGTGCAAGGCAGGCCCTATAGCAGGCTCGCGGCCCAAACGAGTGCCTCCCATATCGATCAATAGTAGGAAAAATCCCAATTCATTCGCTCCAGCCTCCAGTCTGGTTCGCTCCTAACCTAGCCGCCGCTGGACAGACCGACACAACACTTCCTCGCTCCCTCGTTGGAGGGCGGTCGCCGGGCTTCAAGCGAACGGAAGGACAAGAAGATGAAGATCCAACCCTGGGTGTAGTCTGCGTGGGAGGCAGCGGCGACAGCACGAGCATGGCATCGAGCTTGCGCAAACGGACAGTCGTAGCTTGCAAGAGTAGCATGCGCAACGAGTAGGTACATAACATCCCTGATTATATCTAATTCAACTCTTCAATTTCTGGCCAATAGTTAAACCCGACGGTGTTGTAAAACTTCTTGTATGTAGGGAATCTATGAGAAAATGAAACCAATTTCTACTTATTTTATAACTCCCCCAATCAATACTGAACTGAATGAATCTGATGTATCTAATCAAGTTTCCGGTGCAAACATACAAGCTCATGTTGTTCTTGAGCCTGAAGTGTTTAATGAACAGACTGCTAATGAAGGATTTGATGCAAACATTTTACATGCTCCTGGTGATGAACATATAGTGTCTAATGAGGGATCTAATGCAAGCATTTTGCAAGCTCATTGAAGGATTTAGTGTCTAATGATGATCTACTATGTTGAGAGAGAGAGAGAGATTTGCAGGCATTGATGAGAAGCAAATTATAGTGCATTTTCATAGCTTGAGGAAACGTCAAGGCCATCTACCAGAAAGTCCCCGTATCATGACAACATAACATAAATACTTTTCTAATCTGTTGTTTGAAACTATTGGCATACTTGTGCAGGATAGATATATTGAGATGCAGTTTGCGCACTGGTTATACGTGCAATTACACTTCGATATTTTCAGCCAGAGAACAAATAATTCAAGAAGGTACAGACCATGTTTGTAGTCCTTGTACACCATGTTGCATTTTGTGTTTTTTGGTGCTTGCATCATTTAGTGTTTATAATCTGAACTACTTTGGATCATTAGCTGGTTTTCAAAGTGCATGTAGCTTCACATTTCTCAAGTTATGTTGATTTCCGAAGTGCAAGTGCCTTCGTATTTTTTAAGTTAAATGTTCGCCCCTGGTAACTTGAATTCATGGATTAGCCACTGCACACAAATCATACACGAATGCCAGTATGAATTAAATGAAATGCAGGGACTTACGCTAGCTCGTTGTACAGGCTCATTGCAGCTCTGCTTGCGCTTGGGATGTTCCATGTACAAGTCCATGTTACCACTTGCTTGGATGTGCAGGCCTTGTGCTCCTTGCATCCCCCTCTACATTTTTGACACGGCGAATGGTTGATCAAATAAGAGGAATCGACCTTGATGTTGTACCAGAGGACAGATACTTACAAGGTTATACGGGTGTGCAAGATGTGTACCAGATCCCGTAGCACCGTCATGCTTCGCTAAAATATGGATTTGCTTGTTTCAGATGATATCTCCAGAAGAAATAAGAGTTAAGGTCAGAGTTGCATAGGCGTGTAAGCTAAGAGAGCAGTGAAAGGATATCCAAACATCGTCGGAACAGTGCACAAGGGAGTGATGTGTGGATACCTAGTTCGGGCCGGCGTTTGGGCATGCTCGCCTAGCTAGAGTGCGGGTCACTTCAGAGCCGTTGAGGGTGATGCGCTGGCGTTGGCTGGCCGCGCACGGATGCAGATCTTGAGTGGCAGCGGAGCGCTACGATGCGGTCGACAAGACCGTTGGTGAAGCCCCAACGACCTCGGGGGGCGTAGGTGCGACGATGTGCTCGGTGAAGTAGCCCCGGTGAGCTGGGGGGACGGCGTCGGTGAAGCGCACCTGATGCGGTGGAACTCGGTGTCTGTGAGGCATGTCGGTTGCGGCGGCCGACGTTGTCGGTGGACCACCCGGTGCGGTGGACGATGGCGTAGATGAGGTAGCTCCGGTGCGGTGGTGAAGCGCGACCGTCGTCTTCGTCGTCGTCGTCCGGCACAGAGGTGGGGAACGGTGGGGAAAGAGACGAGACGAGGGGTGATTTGAGGGTTGGCAGCGAATTAGGGATTTGAGCAATCTGGGCGCGGAAGGGGACGATGGAGAAGAGAGATTTTGCAGGGCTAGAATTGGGGCCGCCAGATATTTCAATCTGAAACATGGAAGCGCGAACTTATATTGTCGTCGTCCTTTTTTGGGGGGGGAGGGGGGTGGGTGGCTGGGTGCTACGCGTCCGTCCGACACACGTGACCACCCCGACAGGACTATGCTTCGGTGCCTTAAGGCACCTGCCTTTGTGTCCATGACATATGGGCCCAACAGGTGGCTGGCCCACATGTCAGTGACCCAAAGGCAGTTGCCTTTAAGGCACCGAAGCAGCGTCCACCCCGACACGACCCTGGTTTGCCTAGTGCGCCTACATTTGAGAATGCAAATGAATCTTCTTTCATTTGCAAAGGAATCTGTATGTATTACCATGCCCGTGTTTTCCTTGCAATAATTAGTCATTCGAAACGAGATACTCCATCCGTTCACTTTTGTAAGTCGTTTCAGACAACTTAAAATGAACTGTTTTGCACATTCTCTGAAATGTCTTCAAGGTCTTATAAAAGTGAACAGAGGGAGCACTATAAATTAATTAATGAGGAGTTATTTGAAAAAAATCGAAACGGTACCCACGCTAACCCGGATTAGAGTGTGTGTCACATAATTAGTTATTTGAATTAGAGTGTGTGTCATGTAGTTAGTTATTTGAATTAGAGTGTGTGTCACATAGCGATCTCCAATTCTAACGTGGATTTCGCATTTCACTATATCCATGCTACTTTTTTAATACAAATTCATATGTATATGATGAACACCATGGTAGTGAGAAAACTTTTGGATGGATTCAAACATATGACCTACAAAATAGCACAACAAACTGAGTCAATGTCAACTTTTCGAAATTTAGTATGGCACGGATTCGAAATAATTACACGTATGCCTGGTCCTCGGTTCAAATCTTACAATGTACACCGAATTGAAACATCGATATTAAGTCTCGTACTATGTACATTCAAATGTTGTTTTTAGCCCCCCCCCCCGCACAAATGCTACATACTTCCTGTATCGGCCAATCTTCCTCTCCTAACCACCTTAGGAAGCTATCGGATTCCAACACACGTTCATTATTTCTCTCCATGTTTCGATCTCTAAGTCTCTGAACTACACAACCCCTTTTTCCACTCTGTTACCAAATGTATTTACCTCACACACCCGCCATTGCACCCCATGCCGAGCTCTCTCTCTCTCCCCTCTCCCTCTCACCCGCTCGCGCTAAATACATGCATTGCCTATCTAGCCCCCCAACCTCTCGTGCATGCGCACGCACGCACGTTGTATATCTAGGTCACTCCCTCGAGACTGTCTCACTCTTTCTTCCGCACGGCGGGCCACACTCGCTCAATCTCGCTCTCTTTATCTGAGTCTCGTTTAACCTCATTTTCTTTCACACACAAATGATATATCTCCCTGTTCGGGCCTCGATCGACACACTCTATACTCTCTCACGAAGATTGTCTATCTAGGTCAGTCCATCCAAGCCGCCACCACTCTTTAGACCTCATGGTGGGCCACACTCACTCAATCTCTCTCTCTCTCTCTCCGTATGTATCGATTGACCTCGCTCTTCCTCGGGCAAAAACGATATATCACCATGTTGAGCCCAATTCGACCTATTCACATTGTATACTCTCTCACGCACATCGTCTATCTAGGTCACTCTCTCCATCCCGTCTCACTCTTTCGATCGCATGGCGACCCTATGTGATCGGTTGACCTTGCTTCCTCCCATGCACAAAATATATCTACATGTCTGTGACTGGATCATCTCTCAAGCTCTATCTTACAGCCCCCACCCTTGCCAAAAAGCTCAATCAGACAATATCTCTCCAGAATGAATGTCGGACCACACTCACTTTGTCTCTCTATCTATATGTCTCTCGATTGACCTCGGTTTCTCACACTGTATCTTCCACGCGTTGAAGCTACTACCTCTCCATCCCTCGCAAAGATGGAGCTATTTACAATGCGAGAGGCACTCCAACCTTGGATTAATTTGTGTAGGCATTTATTCCGGTCGGTTTAGATTATATTTTCGTAGCATTCGGCCCACAACTACTCCAATCACCGTAGCGGGTAATTAAGCTACGGGGAGCACCTAATATGAGCACCGGGGAGCCGTTGGATCGAAGATGAAGCGGCACACACGAGGCCTGAATGTTTTATTTGCAAAAAAACCTTTGGAGAGTTTGGAAAGCGCGCATAATTACAAAGACTACTCCCAAGCCATTGGATCTCACTTCCAACGGTGCAAAAACTCGTATCACCATAGTATCTAAGCTGCGGGGTGGATGTGATATTCTATGCCGCTGTCATTTTTGTTCGTAAACTTGAAAAAACGTGTAACTCGTGCCGTTACTTGTTTAACCGCGCAAAGTGTTTGTTCAAAAAAACCATCCTACACTAAAATATCGGAACAACACATGGGGGTCCCACTTGTCATTAATCAAATTTGGACCTAAAACTAACAAATCTGAAAGACGAGATTCGAACTGGCAACCTGGACTACAAAGCGTAAGTCAATAGCCTGAAAAAACGAACGGTTGTTGGCTTTGTCCCATAACTTGATTTTATACAGTACTTGTGTTGAGTAGAGTAGAGGGAGTGCCTCATCAACACGTGCATGACCGTTATCTCACTTACCGGTGGGTCCCAGGTCTGCGATCTCAATCTCTCTCCTCTCCATCATCTAACCTTTGCACGGGCACACACGAAGAGTGGTGCTAGCTTGCCGTGGTGTTATTACAACTAAAAAACTTGGAAAATAGAAGAATCTCCTAGAACAAGAGACATTGTGGCTGGTCGAGAGAGCTAACCACATCTATCCTCCGTGCCACGTTTGCATGATGAAGCTGTGTGGCTAGTGGGGTGTTTTCAACCGACTGGCTGAGTCCCGAGGTCGAACCATAGGTACTACGTCTGATACAGTATATTTTTACATGCACATTTTTCCTCCGTGCCGAGACGTGGCACACCCTACCGCGCGGTTTCGGGGTCCTCCCGGGTGGTGCATGCATATATTCTTCCTGACATGGGACGCCCTACCGCGTGTTTTCTGGGTCCTCCTCGGTCGTAGCACCGAAGCAAGTAAATGAGTCATCAAATCACGAAAGACCATCTTTCCTGCCGAGTACATCTGTGAAGCACGATGGCTAGCTAGTTGGGCTAGTTCGACCGATTAGCTAGGCCGCCACCACATTTGTTTTTTCACCCCTTTTTTATCTACTTGCCGGTAGGTAAATTTAAATATCCACCGTGGCGTTGCTCTGGTGTTTGGGTGCGACAGGATTTTTAATTTTTTGATTGACGGGAGCAGGCGCGACATGATTTTTAATTTTTTGATTGACGGGAGCAGGCGCGGCAGCAATTAGTCACGATGACTCCGCTTGTACCCACTGCTCCTTGATGTGAGAAGTCGTCGACTGGTGTTTTACCGTGGTGAAAACCAAAAGATTCCCCGCTCCCTCTGCCTTCCCGTAGATTGCATTGCCTTTTAGCCGTTTCGCCCCCTTTGCTTCCTCTCCCCATTGCTTCTACCTGGTGCCATGGCGGCGCAGCAGATCACGGAGTCCGAGGTGAGGCTCCTGACACAGGAGCTCCATGCCAAGGATGCGGAGCTCAGGGCCAAGGACGTGGAGCTCTGTGAGCTCAAGGAGGAGAGGAGTGCCATGCTCCTCCGTTATGTGCGGGAGTTCACGAGCTTCAAAAGAGCAGGCGTCCACCACAAAGATGCTTGAGGCCTCGGCAGCGTTGCTGCAGAAAGCGGGAGATACGATAGGCCGTCAAGGGAGCCGGCTGGAGTGCGAGTGGGCCGATCGTGACGAGGTCCAGGATCGCCTCAGCTACTTGGTGAACCAAGTTGCCACACACATGTTGCGGCTGCACGATGCCTACCGTCGTGCCAGCGCGACGATGCCGGCCGTCGGGCTAAACCCGTTCGACCACCCGGCTGACTTCAACGAGCTGCGGCTTCCTGACCTGGTCTCCTTCTTCACCTATATCTCTGAGAAGCTGAGCCGTCTCCGCGCGATGGTGGGGGCTGAGCTGGACAAGGAGGGGTTGCGGGCTGCCATCGCCGTTGCCGGGAGAATCCTTTCAAGGCTCCGTCACCGGAATCCATTCATGCCATTGGACGCCGTCTTTGACGAGCTGGCTCCCGTCGACCGGGAGCGGGCTCTGCGGGGGGTTGCACCCTGCATCACCAACGTCGTGCGTCTTGAGAAGTAGAGGGACTTTGGTGGTGTTTAGGCGCCTTCTGCATGGGCATGTCCATGTCTCGGCGCAACATGACCGTTGGATCAAACTCAGACGGTGCAGATCAGTCACTGTAGCACAAAGTGTGTGGGTGTGTTTGGTTGCATTCTCATCTCAATATAGTTGTTTCCTCTTCGTGTATTTTTGTCAACCTACTAGTGTGGACTCATGCACCCTTCATGCACTCTGCCAAACACCCAAAAGTGGGTCGAGAAGGGAACTTTTGCTCCCATCCCGTGCACCCTTCATACACCCTGCCTAACACTATTCGTGTTTCATATGGTTCATGTTTCGCGGAGTACCGTAGCACCGTACTCTCCGTGCGCTGTGGACCTAGTTCTATTAACATTGATCTCACCGTCCATTCTCGACCGGACAGTCGAAAAAGCGGTATTATGTTACATATAGTAGTAGTTGACATGCGCACAACATCATTTGTTATCGTCATATCTTACTATACTAGCAACAAGATTGTGTAGTACTGACGTATGAACCACTGCACATGCCTAGTAGTAGGAGCATTGTGTATGTTCAAGTGGCTGCTGTGTTTCGCACTCCTCCGTCGTAAGAGTGGAAACGCTTGCTGTAATCATTTTTTTTCTTCTGAAAAACAGTGGACACGCTCTACCATGTGGATCCTCCTCCAGCCATGCACTAAATTACTCACTTTCACCAACGTGTGGGACAGCCAGCATCGGGGTCCACCAGCCATGCACTAAATTACTCCGCAGTAGAGTGACGGTAGACTACCCCGATCGAAGCACCGCAGTAATGCCCAATGAGCCGTCAAATCACAAAACCCCCTCCTTTCCAGAAGTAAGTTGGACGGACGAAGCAACCATCATTTCACTCTTATCTCTCAGCTTCCTCTCTACCAAACCCTCGCTTCTGCCTCATCTTGTTCCTCATTTATTCAAGAAAACCCCGACCTGCTTCTGCCATTGTTCTTCTCTCCCAAAGAAGGAAAGGTGAGCGCATCAATGGTGTTGATTCTGGCCAAGGCCCGGTATTGCAACCTCGAGACTGATCCTATAACTCCCTCTCTTTTCTTATTTTGGGTTTGTGATTATGGTTTCTTTTCTTTTATTTCTATTTGACAGTTTCTTGATGGACGCCGGAGCACTAGCCGAAGTGATGTCTACGGCTCTGGCCAAAACCGTCGAGGCTCATGGTACGAAGAAGCGCAAGCACCCCTCCGAGACTACCGTGGACAAGCTCAAAGCCATCGCCCTGTCCAAGCCCCCCCTCTCCGGGATTCCTCATTAAGCAAGTCCAGGTAATATCTCTTCTTGACGATCTTTTTCTCGATCTTGATCGTGTTTTTTCATCTAACACGCAGTACTAGTACTAGTAGTACAACTTTCTGGGTGATCTTGCATGTGATTTTTGTGTGCCAAATGACGGTTCTAAATTCCTCTTTTGACCAAAACATGCGAGAGGTTGACACTGATTTCTTATAGGTTACTTTCAACTACTCCCTCTGTCGCAAATTTCTTGTCTTAGATTTGTCTAGATACGGATGTATCTAATACTAAAATGTGACTTGATACATCCATATCTAGACAAATCTAAGACAAGAATTTTGGGACGGAGGGAGTACTTTATGAACATCAATGCTACCTTTTAAGAGGGTATATTTGCCTTAGTAACTTGTGTTATGGATATTGCATGTAATCCCTCTACTCTCATGCCTTTGAAGACATGTTCTAGTGTCTTTCTTCACTCATTTCTGTGTGTATATGTAGTCATATATGGAGTATAATATCGAAAATCATCTTATATTTCTGAACGGAGGTAGTAATAAAATATGGTTTGTGTTTGAATTAGAACCAGGTCCGCGGTGGAGATGAAGTTCTCAAAGTCATGCCTGTGAACTGGAAGACCCGATGATGAGTTCTACTGCTGAACTATCCAGCTACTATGTCCTTGTCGCCACGTGTCCTGAACTAGTGTTTTCCTGTAGCATTGTTGTCAGGCGTGTTCTCGAGGCTGTACTTGACCACAAAAATTTCCAAGCTGTGCCTTCGATTACGAAGGGTGTGGTTCTTGTAAAGCTTCCCAACAAATCTGATGCGGCCTGTCTTCATCGTCATGTTTATGAGCGGAAAGACCACTCTATTAGGTTCTCCAAGGTTGACAAGATGGTGATTGTGCATGTAGAGATCTCACACGAAGTCCATGGCCTAGTCAGTTATGCGGGTTCATCCCGTAGGTCGGTGGCAAAAAATAGTCTACAGAGTTTAGTTAGTGCAACTTTGCTTGTCTGTAGTAAGTACTATTGTTCGGTACTTGATTTTTGTTTGTGAACCCTGTATTGTTTATCAGTACTGCCGATTTTGGTGTGTGGTCGGTCCTGAGAACGGTCTATGTTAATGTCTGTCCACTCAATTCAGTCTGTATATTTTGAAGTATCCATATCATATTTTTTGTGAGGACGGTCTATCAATTATGGTTACACTCGAATATCTGTATGCATTGCAGGGTTTATCGCACCCACCAGGATTTCCAGCCCCATGGATGTTCGGTCCATACGATTTTTCATGACCTTTGGACTGTCCTGCTTGTGGGAGTAGGCGGGGCCCCTGCATGCCGCGTAGTTGGACGATCAATCTTCTGTTTAGTACTTCAACATAGTGATTTCCTGGTAAGGATTCACTCATGTCACATCAAGTAAATCTTATTGATTTACTGTCTAAATCTTATTGATTTAATGTCATGTTTTCTTTCTTTTCCTGCAATTTTACGATGCAGGTTTTGCCATGTGACATTCATCACAGAATAAACCGTTTGGATTGCTCTACGATGGCTATTTTTGCAGGTTTCACTTCTTATGTCGTGTCAGTAACGAAGGCACTGTCCATCACTTATATTACTGCAAAAAATTGGATCAGTCTGTTGTCTGAGTACAAGATGAATCCCTATGATGAACTACAGTTTGGTTTAACAAAAACACCACAATTAGTCCTTCTCGCGTTTAAAAGAAATGAAGAAAAAAACTGGATCACGGTCACGGATCCTAGTCAAGTTAGAAAGCTGATCATAGCAGACCAGACACGATCCCCGCTGTCTCGCATAGATCGAGCACCGATAGTTGCTCTTGCACCGACAGCGGCAGCAGCTCAGTCTGATCCAGCTGAGGATTGGGCACCGACCGCGTTAGTGGATCAGTCTGATCTACGGGAGGATCGGGCATCGACACCGGCACCTGCTCCGACAGTGACACCAGCTCTACAAGGAGCACCATCTCCGGCAGCAGCAGCGGCTTCGGCACCTGCACCAACACTTGCACTTGCATCTGCTCCGGCCCGTGCAGTTGCACCGGCAACAGACTGGGCTGCAGTTCGCACTTCATATACCAAAGTCCTTACAAAAACCGACATGTCCACCTTCTTGGTAAGTGTCGGTGTCAAAACCGGCGGATCTCCGGTAGGGGGTCCCGAACTATGCGTCTAACGCGGATGGTAACAGGAGGCAGGGGACACGATGTTTTACCCAGGTTCGGGCCCTCTTGATGGAGGTAAAACCCTACGTCCTGCTTGATTAATATTGATGATATGGGTAGTACAAGAGTTGATCTACCACGAGATCGGAGAGGCTAAACCCAAGAAGCTAGCCTATGGTATGATTGTATGTTGTCCTACGGACTAAAACCCTCCGGTTTATATAGACACCGGAAAGGGCTAGGGTTACACAAGGTCGGTTACAAAGGAGGAGATACACATATCTGTATTTCCTAGCTTGCCTTCCACGCCAAGTAGAGTCCCATCCAGACACGAGACAAAGTCTTCAATCTTGTATCTTCATAGTCCAACAGTCCGGCCAAAGGATATAATCCGGCTGTCCAGAGACCCCCTAATCTAGGACTTCCTCAGTAGCCCCTGAACCAGGCTTTCAATGACGATGAGTCCGGCGCACAGTATTGTCTTCGGCATTGCAAGGCGGGTTCCTCCTCCGAATACACTATGGAAGAATTTGAATACAAGGATAGTGTCCAACCCTGCAAAATAAGTTCAACATACCACCGTAGATAGAATAATATTTCCACAAATCTAATTTGCTGACTTGTTTTGGCAACACGACATTAGGCCATGGCCCGGTGATTATTCGAACCATTTCCTTTAACTAGCCCCGCACATAACGCGAGGCAGTTTTTTGACACGTCTTGTCAAAGCAGAGATCGTGTCCCCTTATCACGGGATTCTCATCAATACGGGCGTGGGTAACCCAACCGCGCCATCGATTACGGCGCTTGGGGGATAAGCGAGTTTTACTAGGCTAGTGGGGACAAATAGTTTCGTCCGCCCATATAAAAAGATAAGGATTCACCTTTTCATCCACGCCTTCTTCCTCCTTTGCTCATCCATTTTCGCACACTCGAGCTCCAGCGCCCAAGTCCGCACTTCCCACCTCACCCCTCTCCAACCATGTCCGGAGCGGGAGGCAGGTGGATGGTCTCCTCCGTTAAGGAGGGACACATCAAGAAGCTGAGGAGAGCCGGATACCTGTCCGACGACATCGCACACCGGCTCCCAGATGAGGGGCAGCTCATCCCCACCCCCAGGCCCCATGAGAGGGTAGTGTTCCTTACTCATTTCCTTCACGGACTGGGATTCCCTCTCCACCCATTCGTCCGGGGGCTCATGTTCTACTACGGCCTGGATTTCCACGATCTGGCCCCAAACTTCATCCTCAACATCTCGGCGTTTATCGTCGTGTGCGAGGCCTTCCTCCGCATCAAGCCCCACTTTGGCTTATGGCTGAAGTCCTTCAATGTCAAGCCGAAGGTAGTGAGCGGCCGCCAGGCGGAGTGCGGAGGCGCCATGGTGGGCAAGATGCCCAACGTTACATGGCTCGAGGGCTCCTTTGTGGAGACCATAAAGGGGTGGCAATCGGGGTGGTTCTACATCACCGAGCCGCGTGACCCTAAATGGGCAGCGGCCCCCGAGTTCCGATCTGGCATCCCCGCGCGGCTCACCTCCTGGCAAGAGAAGGGCCTGTCCTGGGGTAGTTCGGGAGAGCTGACCGGACTCCAAACATATATTCAAAACATGGTGAACAAGAAGCTCACACTCGTCAACGTAGTCCAGGTCATGCTCATCCATCGGATCCTCCCGTGTCAACAATGGGCTTTAAACTTGTGGGAGTTCGACCCGGCGCAGCACCGAACTCTGAGCAGGCTCTTCGACACAACACACGAGGATGCCTGGAAGGTGCTATTCAAGGGTGCCGAGGTTCCCCCTCCCACTACCGAGGATCGTGGATTCAGCGCGAAGCGCCAAGCCAACGCGGTAAGCTGTTTTACCTCTTACAGGATACTTGTTTTTCATAGTTTGACTCTATGCGGGATCTAAGCTCTCGTACCTTTGATAGGACTGGCAGGAGACGGCCGGACAGATCGACTATCCGGGTCCTTTGCCCGAAGGCCCAGCTGATGCTCTCCTGACGAAGATGCTAACTCCGGCTCCTTACAAGGTGCCGGAGAAGACCAAGAAGGCCAAGGGAACCCGAAAGAGTTCCCGGCGTCAGGGGGTATCGTACTCATCATCCGAAAACTCCACGACGCACTCCCCCCCCCCCCGAAGATGAGGAGGAAGACGAAGATGTTCCCCCTCCAACCGGGGGAGACAAGAAAAGGAAGGCCGCCCCAACTGGGGAGGCCGAAGGGTCCAAGAAGGGAAGGACTCTCCTTCCGGACTACTCCACCACCGCCGCCGAAGGCGAAAATGAGTGGCTGCTCAGGGACAAGCCCCTGGCGAAGTCGTAAGTATTCGGATGCCAGAGTAACTCATAGCATACCTTTGTTGCACCGCTTCTCCTAACGCCGAATTGTGACTATGCAGACCGCCACGAGCCCGTATCGACGTATCGTCGGACGGCTCCCTGGGCTCGTCGGATATGGATAGCGATCCACTTCCGACGCCACCTCCCCTTGCCCTACGGACAACGCCGAGGTAGTGTCTCAAGAGGCACCGGGTCGAGGGGAGACAGTCCCGGAGGCGCCTCAAGGCGACCTTCCAGACTCCAGGAACAGAGGGAGCAAAGCCCCCGAGGGCTCCGAGTTCGGCCCTCAGCCGAACACCGCGCCGGAACCTCCAGTGGTTCCGGACTCGGGCAGGCGGCCTCCTTCCAAGAGGGACAAGACGCCTATGCCGGTGACCTCTGTCCATCCAGAGGCACCGGACAATCTGCTGGGAGCGCTTCGCAGTGCTTCCATCAACGAAGAGCACCACACTATTATGAGTGCGGTGATCGAGAAGGTTCAGTACGCAAAAAGCGGACTGACCGAAGCCTGTGCCAGCCTTCTAACACGCTTTGAGGTAAGTGTTCAAAATGTAGGAAAAATATTACCGCATAGACAGTAGCCCCTGATGCTCTGTTCGGTGTTCACAAAGAAAAGCCGAACAGAGGATCAAACAATATCGCAGGAGTCTAATATAAGTATGTCTATATGTGTATGCAGGCTTCGCTGCAGGCCTCTCCCGCACTGACTGCGGAGGTCGCCGTACTGAAGCAGAACCTCAAAGGGTCCAAGGAAGGGCTCGGACTTGCCAAGAGGCAGCTCGAGGAGAACAAAGGTAAGTAATACCTAGTCTATAGATGTGTATATATACAAAAAAGATGCGATTGCAAAATGACAGGACCATCATAAATTTGCCAGGAGCCACTACCGAAGTGGCGACCCTTTAACAAGCGCTATTTGAGGCCGAAAACAAAGCGGCCAAGGAGTGCACCAAGCGAGCAAAGCAGGAGGCGCGGGTGGGCGAGGTGCAGCAAGAGCTCCAAGCTCTCGTGATGAAGCACGAGGCGTTGGAGCTTGACTCGAAGACGCGAGAGTCTGAGCTTGCCGCGGCCCTTGAGAGCGCAAAGAATGCCAAGGCCGAAGCCCAAAAGGCCCTCCAGGAGATTGACGCGATGAAGAAAATAGCGGCGGGTAAGGCATTCTATATGCAAAGCAAGCATGTGAGAGTAAACTACCTATTACTTACCTGAATCCGGAGCTCACCAGGAGCATTCGCAGATTTGCCCCGCAGCATGTCGGATGCCACACAGTTTTACCAGGCCGAGGAGGGAAGCTCAACGGAGAAGCTGTTCTAGTCTCAGTATATTGGGACCGAACACCCGATGCCTTTGAGCAACCAGCTAAAGTAGTTGGCGAGCTACACAAGGCGGCCGAACAGGCCATGAAGGGCCTTATAGTCCGGCTGTGGCCTGGCGACGCCCTTCCAAACAGCTACTTCGGCATGGTGAGGCGGCTTGTGGATGCCTGCCCACGGCTCGAAGTCATCAAGCGGTCCGTCTGCATCGAAGGTGCACGCCGGGCTTTCGCCCGTGTGAAGGTGCAATGGGCCAAGCTAGACGCCGTGAAGCTGATCAAGGAAGGACCGCCGCAGGGCAAGGAGCATCGCACCCCCGAAATTTATTATGAGGGTATCCTGAAGGGTGCCCGTCTTGTAGCGGACGAATGTCCAATAATATTTGAGTAACCTTGCTCGTGTGATCCTGTATGATGAAAACTTGTTTCATATGTGCTATGCAACACTTGTTTGAATTTAAAATATTACCTTCGGTTTGGCTGTTTATCCAATCTGAGAGATGGCTAGTCCTCGGCTTCTGCCCCCATGCCGCGAGTGCTGGGGTGTTCGGGATAAACCTGAGCAATCTTGTTCCCATTTTTGGGTCCTTCGAGGGAGGTGCTCACCACAGCGAACAAGGCAACCGGACTAATAATGCTTTATCGCTCTCACTTAGCCATAGAATTCTATAATTTTAAATTTCAGCGAAGCCCCTGGTATTCGGAAGGCTGAATTCGGGGCACGATACACGCCTTTAAGCCGGACAGGACCGGCTCCTCGCTCTAAGCGGCATAAGTCTTTAAGGACTCGAAACCTCGCCGAACAGCGATCAGTCTCTCACCTTATCATGACAGTCAGTTTTAGCTTTCTCTACTGAGGTGCTTAGCCCAGCAGAACCGGGGCACAATCGCAGTAATTCTCCTAGTGCTACCTTAGCCGATAGAGCGGAACGTAAGGTACCAAAACATAGGAGCCGGGCAAACCCAACATTTGACCAAAGACATGATTCGGAGCTGATGCATATAATGCTATAAGTTCGGGGTGCCGCACTTGTGAAAGTGTTTAGACTTCTCACACCATATTGTGGGGTATTTAAGCCCCTGGTGTATTGGCCGTACCAAAGTGTACGGTTGCAAGGCGTTATTAATGAACACATATATATATAAAGAAAGAAGAATGCAATAATAGTCTTAATGCTATGCATTGTTTATTCAAAAAGGTACGTTAAAGCAGAATGATACAGATAGTGCGATAAGCAAAAAGTAGGACTATGTCCCTTCCAAGGGCAAGCTGAGGAATAGTATTAAAGCAAATATTTCACTCGTTATCGTAATCCACCTGGGAGTTCCATGGTGTGACGTAGCTTTCTGCCTCCTTGGTTGCTGCATCATGTGTTCGGCAATCATGCTGCCGGACAGGGTTTTCAGAGATTAAAGTCCTGAAAAGAGAAAGATAACAAAGCGGGAAGCCCCTAGTACGGTTTAAGCCGCGTCTTGGGGCGTGCCGTAGTTGTGCCCCCTCCCCACCTGTGCCCATGGTATTTTTAATGCGTAATTATGTACGCGTGGCACGGATTTCGCCGTTTAGCTGGGACTGGGGTGGGGGCCGCATTGCTACGCGGGCTCAGATCATGCCAGGCGGTCTAGTTGCCCATTACTCCGAGTGCGCTTGAAGGTGTCCAGGTCTTGAAATGCCGAACTGGTGGATTGCCTTGAGAGGCTGCTTTGCGCTTCTGCTGCGAGGGCCGCAGTGTGCTCCTCCATGCAGAGAGAGCACTCTGTGTTTCCATTAACTGTGATGACCCCCTGAGGTCCTGGCATCTTGAGCTTGAGGTATGCATAATGCAGTACCGCATTGAATCTCGCAAATGTGGTTCGCCCGAGCAGTGCATGATAGCCACTACGGAACGAGACTATATCGAAGATTAATTCTTCGCTTCAGAAGTTATCCGGGGATCCGGAGACCACTTCCAGTGTAATTGAGCATGTGCAATGGGCCTCTACACCTGGAATGACGCCTTTAAAGGTCATTTTTGTGGGTTTGGTCCTTGAGAGGTCTATACCCATTTTGCGCACTGTGTCCTGGTAAAGCAGGTTGAGGCTGCTGCCGCCAACCATAAGGACTCGAGTGAGGTGAAATCCGTCAATGATTGGGTCTAGGACCAGTGCAGCAAATCCGCCATGACGGATACTAGTGGGGTGGTCCCTGCGATCGAAGGTGATCATACAAGAGGACCATGGGTTGAACTTTGGGGCGACTGGCTCCAACGCATATACGTCCCTGAGCGCACGCTTCCGTTCCCTCTTGGGGATGTGGGTTGCGTATATCATGTTCACCGTCCGCACTTGTGAGGGGAACCTCTTCTTCCTCTGGTATTCGGCTGCCGGGGCTCCTCCTCGTCATCGCTATGTGGCCCCTTATTTTTGTTTTCGGCAATCAACTTGCCGGCCTGCTTGAACACCCAACAATCCCTGTTGGTGTGGTTGGCTGGCTTGTCGGGGGTGCCGTGTATTTGACATGAGCGATCGAGTATACGGTCCAAATTGGACGGGCCTGGAGTGCTTTGTTTGAATGGCTTTAGAGCCTTTGAATCCGGCATTGACTGTCGTATCCTCAGTATTATCGCTGTTAATGCGGCGCTTATGTTTGTTGCGACGTGACCTGCTATTGCCGTCCTTGGTATCTGAAGTACCATGGTTCTTTGATATGGTATTACTGCGAGCCAGCCAACTGTCTTCTCCCACACAAAAGCGGGTCATGAGTGTCGTGAGGGCTGCCATAGATTTTGGCTTTTCCTGACCAAGGTGCCGGGCTAGCCACTCGTCGTGGATGTTGTACTTGAAAGCTGCTAGGGCCTCTGCATCCGGACAGTCGACAATTTGATTTTTCTTTGTTAGGAACCGTGTCCAGAATTTCCTGGCCGATTCCTATGGCTGCTGAATTATGTGGCTCAAGTCATCGGCATCTGGTGGTCGCACATAAGTGCCCTGAAAGTTGTCGAGGAATGCGGCTTCCAGATCTTCCCAACAGCCAATGGATTCTTCTGGCAAGCTATTGAGCCAATGCCAAGCTGGTCCTTTGAGTTTGAGTGGGAGGTATTTAATGGCGTGTAGATCATCCCCGCATGCCATGTGGATATGCAGGAGGAAATCCTCGATCCATACCACAGGATCTGTCGTGCCGTCGTCTGATTCTATATTTACGGGTTTGAAACCCTCTGGGATTTGATGATCCATTACTTCGTCTGTGAAGCATAAGGGGTGTGTGGCGCCTCTGTACTGGGCTATATCGCGACGCAGCTCCAATGAGTCTTGCCCACTGTGCTCGGCCCTGCCGGATTTACTTTTACTGTATCCGGTGTGACGATTATCGTATCACGTAGTGGCGCGCCCTCGTGATCCGTAGATCGATCTTGCATGTTTTGCTTTGTCCTCCAATACGTCTCGCAGGTCTGGCGTATTTCCCCATGCCTTTTTATTTGAATGGCGTCGGGGTGCGGGCTGAGCTTTTGGCTGGAATGCCTCTCTGTCGCGGCCACGGGGTGGCCGATCAGCCGCATCATACGCTTCCTCCTCCAGTCGGGGTAGCAACCTGCATTTTGGGTAACTCTTGGAGGGGTGTTCGAGTTTATATTCGTCGGCCGCCAGGACTTCAGTCCATCTGTCAGCTAGCAGATCTTGATCAGCGTGGAGCTACTGCTGCTTTTTCTTAAGGCTATTTTCTGTGGCTATAAGCCGGCGCTTGAAGCGCTCTTGTTCGACGGGATCCTCTGGCACGATGAATTCATCATCATCGAGGCTTGCCTCGTCTTCGGAGGGAGGCGTGTAATTGTCATCCTCCTCGTCTGCTACTCTCTCAGGAGGGCTGGCCTCTCCATCCTCCTGCCCTGAATCGTGCTAGAGGGGATTGTTGCCATCTTCGGCACTATCTAGAGTGCTATTATCTCCTGTGCCGGTATCACCACTTTTTCTTTGGCGGGACTTAGAGCGGCGCCGCTAACGTCGGCGCTTGGGTTGCTTCTTGGAAGGGTCATCCTCCGCAGTATCGTCGCCATTGCCTTCTTTGGGTGTGTCCACCATGTATATATCATATGATGAGGTGGCTGTCCAGTGCCCTGTGGGCAGTGGTTCCTCTTCATCCCCCGCATCGTCGTCCATACCATCGATGTCTTCGGAGTCGAAGTCTAGCATGTCGGTTAAGTCATCGACAGTGGCTACTAAGTGGGTGGTGGGTGGGCGGCGAATTTCTTCGTCATCCGCATCCCAATCCTGCCAGATGTAGTTCGGCCAGGATCCTCCTAACAAGGATAGAGACCTTAATGAGTTCAGTATGTCGCCAAAGGGCGAGTGCTGAAAAATATCCACGGAGGTAAACTCCATGATCGGCGCCCAATCGGATTCGCTAGGAATGGGCGCAGGCGGTTCGGAGTCCGTCGCCGGAGAAGGATCCGTCAGTTTGACAACACGGCTCTCGTGCAGGGTAAGGTCGATGTTCGGCTCGATCGCCGCTGGGGATAAGGCCTCCATGGTGGGGTCCATCCACCCGTCCATTGATGGCACAACTGGCTCCGAATTGAGGGTCGGAGCGGCTGCCGGTGCGATCTCTTGAACACTGTTCGATGGTAGAGCTAAATCGTACTCATCGTGACCGTGTGACGCACAAGGCAGGGGCTCGAATACGTCGAAGATCAAGTCTCCGCGGATATCGGCCGTGTAGTTTAAGCTTCCAAACCTGACCTGGTGGCCAGGGGCGTAACTTTCGATCTACTCCAGATGGCCAAGCGAGTTGGCCCGCAGTGCGAAGCCACCAAACACAAAGAACTGTCCGGGGAGAAAAGTCTCACCCTGGACTGCATCGCTAGCGATGATCGTAGGAGCCATCAAGCCTAACGGTGACGACACAGAGGAACTCTCATTGAAAGCACCAATGTCGGTGTCAAAACCGGCGGATCTCGGGTAGGGGGTCCCGAACTATGCGTCTAAGGCGGATGGTAACAGGAGGCAGGGGACACGATGTTTTACCCAGGTTCGGGCCCGCTTGATGGAGGTAAAACCCTACGTCCTGCTTGATTAATATTGATGATATGGGTAGTACAAGAGTTGATCTACCACGAGATCGGAGAGGCTAAACCCTAGAAGCTAGCCTATGGTATGATTGTATGTTCTCCTACGGACTAAAACCCTCCGGTTTATATAGACACCGGAAAGGGCTAGGGTTACACAAGGTCGGTTACAAAGGAGGAGATACACATATCCGTATTGCCTAGCTTGCCTTCCACGCCAAGTAGAGTCCCATCCGGACACGAGACGAAGTCTTCAATCTTGTATCTTCATAGTCCAACAGTCCGGCCAAAGGATATAATCCGGCTGTCCGGAGACCCCCTAATCCAGGACTTCCTCAGTAAGCATTGGCCGCCCAAGTGCTTTGTTCTTTTTTATTTCCATGTTGTTTCACATGATTCGCTGTGTTGATCTAACTATTTGGGTATGTCTTCTTATTTGCAAACAGAGAATTCCTAGAGCAACGAGGGAGTCGTTCAACAATCCGGGCGACCGCGGCCAATTTTCTCTTACCATGCGCAGCCTTGGTGTGAATGAACCTGCTCAATATATTGTAAGTACAAAGGATGGTCGCGTGATGATTGATGCTAAAGGATGGTCAAGGTTCAAATCTAAATCATATCTTGCTGTAGGGGATGATGTCAAAATCGAACTTTCTCGGCAAGGAGAGCTGGTCCAAATCAACTTTGAAATTCTTCAGTAGCAGCACGCAACTGCCTAACTGATCTATCCTCCGAGATATTTTGATGTAATAATCTGGCATGGTGAAACAAGTGTCGTGTGTGTATAAGTAGTACGATAGTATTATTTATCACATGGTATATCGTTGATAGAATTGCAACCCTGATTGCTGGTTAGGAACTGTCGTTCGATTTCATTCCAACAACTCCCGTGCTTTATTCAATTTTGTGTATTCACCTTGCGACAGCATCTAAAACCAGTGCCGTACCGATCGCTTGCAATATGAAAAGCGCTGAGGTAGAACACATGGGCCCCCAAACATGCAGGGTCGGCCTGCAGCCCAAAGTCCAGAACCTGGTTTCGAGAAACACTAGCTCAGTGCAGAAGTGGCGTCCTCCTCATGCTGTGGGTTGGGCGAAAATGGATGTTGATGCTGCGTTATCTCGCAATGGTGAAAGGGGAGCCCTGGCAGTTGTGAGCAGGGATCATACATGCTTCTTCCTTGGAGCATCGGCACTGGTGTGCGAAAGTGTTACTGATATAGAGATCCTAGAGGCAATGGCATGTTGCGAGGGGCTATCTCTGGCTCTTGACTTAAACCTGCAACAAGTTCAGATTAACACCGATTGTTCAGCAACAGTCAAGCATATCGGAGAGGCATACTTGGGGCCCAGCAAAGTTATTATGGACGAGATCAAGATGAAGAAGAATATGTTCCAAACCATGGAGATCATACATGAAAAACGCGAGTGTAATGTTGAAGCGCATGTGCTTGCAAAAGCTGCTACTTCTTTGCCCTGTGGACGCCATCTTTGGCTCACAGGAACCCCTGAAATTATTTGTATACCTATGACTATTAATCTTCAATAAAGCAACTTTTATCCCTCAAAAAATCTGAGTATTACATTCTCAGCTGAACCCCCATAATGCCCGTGCGTTGCAGAGGGAGTATATTTCTCGGCAAGGTGAGCATGTGATATAAAAGATTTGTATATTTCTTTACAGAGGGAGTATCTCTCTGTCAAAAAATATATTTATGTGTAACTAGTTACTCCTGTCTTTCCACTTCCTTTCGCTGATATGTGGGGCAACCGACAACGGGGTCCGCATGCCATATGCACAAATTAGAGTGCACAACTTCACGGTAGACACACCCCGGTTGTAGCGCCGCAGTAATGCCCAATGAGCCGTCAAATCACAACCCCCCTTTCCAGCTTTAGCAGTAAGCTGGACGAACGAAGCGGCAATATTTCACTGGGCCTAAATCCCCTTCTCCCTTGTCTGCTTGTTCAAAGAAAACCCCCTCTCAGCAATTGCATAGGGTTTTCTCATGGAGAACCAGGTACGAATTATTCATCCATCCCCGATAAACCCAAGTCCCTTGGTCGCAGGTAATCCTAGGATGGCAGCCGTCGCCGTTGATGCATTTTTCTTCCTACTCAATCTAGTGTGTTTCATTTGCAGTGCCCAAGGTGCGAGTACCCTACAGGTTTCTGTGCCCTCGGCGAGACGCCACACTTGTTCCTTCTCATCCTAACACAACATTTTGAAACGCGCACAGTATGTTCCTAGAATCCTCTTTTCTATCCGGGAGGGTGGGTGTTTTTTGAACATGTTGTGTTCTCATATTATTTTTCCTGGAGTGTATTATTTGCTCTGCCAAAACACATGTACTCAAGATGCTCGGCCTTGCCATAACTGAATACACTAGTTTAATGGTCATAGTGAAGACAAGCCATGGATATAAGTTCCGAGTTGGGTTCATGAACCAAGAAGATCACTTCTTTTTTATGGCCGGACTTGGATAAACTTTCTCAAGTGTTACGGACTGAAAGTTGGCGCATGAATGTTGATGGAAATAGCAGAACCTGGTCTAATCTTCACTGCGATCTTCCACCCCGACGTCATTCCAATTGTTCATCCATGTTAGTTTTGTATCTGGTTCTTGCTTGTTGCCTCGATTACTTCTTAATCCACCTATTCTGTCTAACTAATCACAATTTAACTTTAGAAGTAGCAACGAATCTCTCACGAAGATGCTACTTCTAACTAATATTTTCTTATAATTGGTGGCACGTGTAGGTTTTTTCAGAGTTAAGCAGTCTGCTCGTTTGTTACTCTGTAATAACTCGGCTGTTACTAATGGCACTGAAATTGACTGGATCGACATCCACAAGTTCCTACACTTTATTGATCGTCTTGAGGTCCTTGTGGGGTGTTTCAATGGTGGAAGGCCACGTGGGATATGTGTGCCACTGCTGCACTCGTTGAACATGTCCAGCTGTGTCGAGAAACTTATGGTACGAGCTGTTTTCTATTATATATGTTGTTCATAAACTATTGCTTATACACAGTTTTACAGCTGTGATCTTCTTGAAACAGGAACTGTCGAGTTCTATTGTTCCTATACAGATGCCTGACCATGGTCGGGTCAGACTTGCACTTGGTCACAACATGATGTTTATGTCGACCTACTCAATCCCCTTGGAGGTGAAAAGATACTTATTCATGGGTGGTCTCAAATAATGAAGGCCCGTCCATCTTGGAGAATAGGACAGAAGATTATGTTCATGCTTTTCCATGGCTCTAAAGCGAATATCCTGTTTATTCACCACGTTGCGAGATGAAGCCGCTTTCAGAAGGTTGTGGATGCGCGGGGTGGCGCCTCGGCCTTATCCTGGGGCTTGGCGGCCTCACCCTTGGTTAACTGTAGGCAAAGTAGCACTGTTCGAGGCGTGCTTTGTACGGTTGAACCTGTATAAGTACTCATACTGCTTTCAGCTTTGCTTGTTAAGTGCCCTTGCTGGTTTCAATTAAGGTTGTTAAGTACTCCTGCTGCTTTTACAGTCCGTCGTGTTTCTTCAGTCCTGTCTTCCTCCAGCCGCCAAAACCAAATGAGCGCCGGCGGGGCCGCCTGCTTCCGCCTCCCACGGCTGGCTGCGCCTCAGCGCACGCATCGCTGCCCCACCGTCTCCTAATCGTTGACACCGACGTCCTCCGTGCGCTTTGGTGCACTCGCCGCGGCGCCGCCCTCTCGCGTTGTCAACATGGTCAACAAACAACAGGAATCGGCAGAAGTACATGGAGAGGATGACAGTAGGGGCCCACCACGTCAGCGTATGGAAAAATAAAATGCTTCCTCCTAGTGTTTTCCTGACATTTGGGACCCACGACATTGTGAGTGTATATAGTCAATAGACAAGAGACCAACACAAGATTGGCTGACACCTGGGACGTAGCTACTTGAGCAGTATTTTTTTGTTTGGTATTGTTGAGACGGAGCAGGGTTTGAACTGGGCTGTGGCCCATCTAGCCCAGGCTTATATTTTATGTTTACCATGTGACCAGCCTAGCTATTTTTTCTTTGTGAAAATGAGCCCAATTTATTTTTTCTGAAGAATACCCAATCCAGGCCTACTTATTTTTCTACGCCCTGATGGGCTGCAACTCTTTCAAGACGCCTGCAAATCTTGAAAGTAATATGAAATGGGTTGTAAATATAAAAATAGATGACAAATTGGCAATTACTTTATAATTTCTGAATTTTATTACATTTTCAGATTCCTATTTCACTGGGCATTAACCTAATTTAAATATATCTTCAAAGTACTTTAAATCTGGCTGGACATTTCGGTATTAAAAATAGTTTGGAACCCACAGAAATATGCGAAATTGGCCTGGCCAACCAAAAAAACGACTGCAATAAATTGCATAAGAAGTTGCCATGAGCTATATATAAATTATTAAAAAAGAGGGAGTGGTCTGACTTGTGGGCCTGTTTAGTTGACGCTTATGCAAGATTTTTTTAGTTATTATATACGTCAACAAACAATTCTAGCAGACGTAACCGTTGGATGTCAATCCAACGGCCGTCGTGTTTCTTCAATCTCTGATCTTCTTGCTCTAGCCGCCAAAGCAGCGCCGGCGGGACCGCCTACTCCCGCCTCCCGTGGCCGGCTGTGCTGCCGCGCAGGCCTCATCGCCCCCTACTACTCCCACCGCTGGCCAGGGCATCCCTCTACTCACCCACACCCCCTGTTATTCTGCGGCGACGGCAGCCTCACACCGTAGCCGAACCAGTGAACGCTCGTACTCCTCTCTGCGTGGGCATCCACTGCCGCGTCTTCCTCGGCTCCGCGTCGTCCCCTTCCTATGCCTCGCCGTCGTCCACCGCCGTGGTGCTCTCGGCACGGCGTGGTCAATGTGGTCAACGACCGACTTCCATCGGAAGAGTACTTTACGTGGAGAGGCTGACAACTGGGTCCATGGCAGCCGCAAGGAAGTGCCTCCTTATTACGCGGAAAATAATTATTCCTCCACCTAACAGCGGGGACCCATCGGACGGGCCACCAGTATTTTGTGAAAAAAAACGTTTCCCCCTGACTGCTGGGACCCACCAGACGAGCCACCGTATTTTGCGAAAAAAAACATTGCCCTCGCTGTCAGCTCGGACCCACCGGAAGTGCCTCCTTATTACGCACAAAAAAATGAATACTCCCCCGGCTAACTGGGACCCACCTTGGTGGGAGGCTGACTTGTGGGCCTACTAAGTTGACGGGGACGAAGGGCTTTGTCAACTTAGTCAATATGAACGATTCTAGCTCTAGTGACCGTACAATGTCCATCCAACGGCCGTAGTGCTTCTTCAACCTCTGGTCTTCTTGCTCCAGCCGCCCAAAGCAGCGCCGGTCGTGCCGCATGCTCCTGCCTCCCGTGGCCGGCTGTGCTGCCGCAGAGGCCTCACCGCCCCTACTATTCCCACCGCTGGCCAGGCCCTGCGGCGATGGCAGCCTCACACTGCAGTCGAACCAGTGAACCCTCGTACTCCTCTTCGCGCGGGCTTCCACTTCCGTGTCTTCCCCGGCTCCGCATCGTCCACCGCCGTGGTGCTCTCTGCGCGGTGTGGTCAATGTGGTCAATGACCGACTTCCATCGGAAGAGTACTGTGCGTGGAGACGCTGACAGCTGGGTCCACGGCCGCAGCAAGGAAGTGCCTCCTTATTACACGCAAAATAATTATTCCTCCACTTGACAGCGGGGACCCACCGGACGGGCCACCAGTATTTTGCAAAAAAAATCATTTCCCCCTGACTGCTGGGACCCACCGGACAGGCCATCGTATTTCGCGAAAAAAACGTTCCCCCCGCTGTCAGCTCGGACCCACCGGAAGTGCCTCCTTATTACGCACAAAAAATGAATACTCCCCCGGCTAGCTGGGACCCACCTTGGTGGGAGGCTGACTTGTGGGCCTACTAAGTTGACGGGGACGAAGGGCTTTGTCAACTTAGTCAATATGAATGATTCTAGCTCCAGTGACCGTACGATGTCATTCCAACGGCCGTAGTGCTTCTTCAACCTCTGGTCTTCTTGCTCCAGCCGCCCAAAGTAGCGCCAGTCGTGCCTCATGCTCCTGCCTCCCGTGGCCGGCTGTGCTGCCGCAGAGGCCTCACCGCCCCTACTATTCCCACCGCTGGCCAGGCCCTATGGCGATGACAGCCTCACACCGCAGCCGAACCAGTGAACCCTCGTACTCCTCTCCGTGCGGGCTTCCACTGCCGCGTCTTCCCCGGCTCCTTGTCGTCCCCTTCCTAGGCCTCGCCATCGTCCACCGCCGTGGTGCTCTCGGCGCGGCGTGGTCAATGTGGTCAATGACCGACTTCCATCGGAAGAGTACTATGCGTGGAGACGTTGACAGCTGGGTCCACGGTCGCAGCAAGGAAGTGCCTCCTTATTACGCGCACAATAATTATTCCTCCACCTAACAGCAGGGACCCACCAGACGGGCCACCGTATTTCGTGAAAAAAAACGTTTGCCCCTGACCGTTGGGACCCACCAGCTACATCTTCGCAGGCAAGGAAGTGCCTGACAGTCGGGACCCACCTAGTCGAAGCGTATGTAGCGTTGTCATTCTGGTCGCGAACGTGTACGTAAATATATACTGGTCGATGTAGAGGCGCGCACATGTCGTAGTAGAGGCGCGCACGTACCATGTACATGTACATACAGCGGCCAGGGTGCAAGAAAGAACATATGGCCACGTATGTGTACATACGGGCGGGGTCTCGAACGCCTACTCGCGCATACGTACGGCCATGGCTTGTGTACATGGCTGGGTCG
The DNA here is from genome assembly GCF_003073215.2 of Triticum urartu. Taxonomy (NCBI): domain Eukaryota; kingdom Viridiplantae; phylum Streptophyta; class Magnoliopsida; order Poales; family Poaceae; genus Triticum; species Triticum urartu. The sequence continues at coordinate 213,440,008 of NC_053024.1, read as the reverse complement.
GAACGGAGAAACAGCGTCGTCGTCGTGTTCATGGGGAGGCAACGGAATGCGTCGTGTTCATGGGGAGGCAACGGAATGCGTCGTGTTCATCGGGAGGGCTTGGACGGAACAAGCGATGGAAACGAGGCCTGGCGTACCGCAGAACGGAGGAAACAGCCTTGTGTTTGACCGGCCACGTTCGAAACGGGATCCTGTTGATCGGGAGGGGTCTGGCGTACCGCAAAACGGAGGAAACGGACCTCCTACGGTCGAAACGGGGGTCCTGTTCATCGGGAGGGGTGTGGCGTACCGCAAAATGGGACTCCACGAGATACTGTTCATCTCCACCGTCGACCCCCTCCAGCCTCCATGAGCTACTGTTCATCCACCGTCGACCTCCTCCAGTCTCCACCTGTGACTGTTCATCCACGGGCTCATGTTCATCCAGCCTCCACCACGTGCTACTCCATCGGCTACTGTTCAACCAACCCTCTCCACGGGCTCCTGTTCAACCACCCCTCCATGGGCTACTGTTCATCCTGCCCTCCACCGTCTACTGTTCATCCTGCCCTCCACGGGGTGGTCTTGTTCATCCAGCCCTCCACGGGGTCTTGTTCATCCAGCCCCAACCGGCTCGATCGAACGGGGTCCTGTTCATCCAGAGGCAACACCACGGGGTCCTGTTCATCCACCCCCACCGGGAACTGTTCATCCACCCCCCCCCCCCCCCCCCCCCCCCCCCCCCCCTCCCCCCCCCCCCCGGGGAATCTTCACCCCCCCCCCCCCCCCCCGCAACGCTCACTGTTCATCCAGAGGCAACATCGATCGGCTTCAGTTAGCAGCAGTAGCGAAGGAATCACTCGATCGGGTTCAGTTAACAGCCATCGATCGATCGCTCGGGTTCAGTAACGCATAGCCTGCAGTGCAATCGCTCGGGTTCAGTTAGAGCCCAACACCTCGCTCGGGTTTAGTTAGAGCCAACACCTCGCACAAACGCGCGTACGTGTACAAGAGAAGCGCGCATCGCTCGGCCCCCGACCTCCCACCGTAACCGGGAACTCCCCGAAATTTTCCTCGCCCTCGCTTCTACCACGGTTTCTTCCGTCATGGACGGCCCAAAGAATGTCATGCAGCTGTGTCTCCGGCCCACCCAGGACGAAAAGTCCATTTTCTTTCATGATTTTTTGTCATAAAAGTAGGAGCCCACCACATCTATGATGATACCGGGTTTTGTCACAATTATCGTCATAGAAGTGTCATATGTATGACATAATTTTTTTTCGTTCGGCCCAAAATGTCACGGATGTGTCTTTTTTTGTAGTGTTTGGTCTTCAAATGTTGAGAATAATGATCAGGAACACCACCATGAATTGTTGAGGCACTCTGGAATGAAAATTAGAAAGGTTGAAACAACGATGAAAATAATTTGAAAGATCTTGGTGAAAGACATTTGACTGATGATAACTCATTCTTACGTCAAACTTTTAAATGAATTTGAGAATAACTCCAAAAAAGAAGAGTCAGGTAAGATCCTGGGAAAAGACCTGTGGGTTAGGGCCCACTCAAAAGAAACACCATTGAAAATACTGCTTGAAAAGAGAGATTGCACCGGTTGAATTAAATGGCTTGAATGAGATAACATCCTCGAAAGAGCTTGAACGAATGTAGAGTGGAAACACGAATCTTCGAGATATCTTCAGCACTCCGGAACAATTTAATAGCAAGAAGTGGATGATTAAGAGGTGCACCGGCATGAGAAAACATTTGAAACGAGGAAAGGATATGATCGACAAAGCTTAAATTGAATCCACCGGAGAAGAAAAGAAAGAAGAATGATGAACTTGAAGCTCCATTAGTATCTTCCTGAGAATTACTGGATAATAACATTGAAAGGAAAGAAAGAAGAGACTTCACATCAATAAGATGGATATTTAACTAAGACATCTGAGTCCTTGAAGACAAAGGGGTGGGTGGGCGGGAAAACAAAGGCAACTTGGGGACGGATGAAACAAACACCGGTTGGAAAGAATTGAAAAGACAACAAAGATGATCAAGAAGGATTAATACTCTCATAGAAATATGAGAACACCGCTTAGAAAAGGTATGGAATCCACATTTGACTCCGAAGCAACTCAAATACCACAACTCAAAACAAAACAAAGGATTGGCTTGCAAAATAAGCCGGAACAAATACATATGATAGAGATTTCCCCAATCCCATATCATGCATCTGTCGGAAAGATATTCTAGGAGATACTTGAATTCCCACTTATAAACTCCCGAAACTTTCTCGTTATGCAATCTGGTGTAGGGGATACAGGGGAAGCATAATATCTCACCCAAACTAACAATTCCTACATCCAGTTGTATCCATCCTTCAACACATAACCAAGAAACCTTCGGAAATCATGTACCTCAACCTTTGAAAAGCATCCGTTATACGAGTTATGGCAATACTCCCGAACTCCCGCCCCAGTACTGGGTGGCGTCGAGGTTATCTCACCAACTACTGCATAAAAGAGATTTTCGATGTCGGCAAAACTCAGATATTCCAGAACTACAACGATAAAATTGTGACGATAACACCTCGGAGCTCAACTCCCCGGGACACTGCCACAACCCCTAAATGTCAGGAGGCACCAAGAACAATGTTCTCGTCACAAGAATATCAGGACTATTCCAAGATACCCGCGTGATCCAAATTTTTTTCATGAAATTTGAGGAGAGGGAAGTCAAAACTTCTACGTCAGGAGGCCTCACCAGAGTGATGAAGGGACTGAGGAGTAAAAAGAATCCTATTCTCCGATATATATAATCCTAAGAATCAAAACATTTTGTTCTAGACTCGACAACGTCAGCGATTCGATCAAGCAGGGGGCTCCTAAGTCGGGGAAGGCTCCGATTACCAACTTGTAACACCCACAATGCGACTATATCTCCCACGTGTCGAGGCATGACTTAGAGGAATAACCGCATGGTGGTTTTGTCGCAAGAGGGGTAATCTTCACACAATCCCATGTAATGAATAAGAAAGGGATAAAGAGTTGGCTTACAATCACCACTTCACACAAATAACAAGTTAAACATACATCATCCAGAGTACAATCAAGGTCCGACTACGGAGCCTAAAATAAAAGAAGACAACCCCAAATGGTAGATCCCTGATCGTCCCAACAGGGCACCACTACTGATCATCCGAAAAAGACACAAAACAATGACCAAGATCTTCATCGAGCTCCCACTTGAGCTCGGTTGCATCACCTGCACTGGTATCATCGGCACCTGCAACTGTTTGGAAGTATCTATGAGTCACGAGGACTCAGCAATCTCACACCCGCTAGAATAAGACTATTTAAGCTTATAGGTAGGATAGGTAATGAGGTGGAGCTACAGCAAGCACTAAGCAAGTATGGTGGCTAACATACGCAAATAACAGCGAGAAGAGAAGCAACGCAACAGTCGTGAAGCTAAAAGTGATCAAGAAGTGATCCTGAAACTACTTACGCACAACCATAACACAAGAACTGTGTTCACTTCCCGGACTCCACCGAAAAGAGACCATCACAGCTACACACGTGATTGATGCATTTTAATTAAGTCAAGTGTTAAGTTCTCTACAACCGGACATTAACAAATTCCCATCTGCCACATAACTGCGGGCACGGCTCTCGAATATTTATACCCTGCAGGGGTGTCCCAACTTAGCCCATCACAAGCTCCCACGGTCAATGAAGGATATTCCTTCTCCCGAAAAGACCCGATCAGTCTCGGAATCACGGTTACAAGACATTTCGACAATGCTAAAACAAGACCAGCAAAGCTGCCCGATGTGCCGACAATCCCGATAGGAGTCCACGTATCTCGTTCTCAGGGTACAGTGGATGAGCCCTCCGTACAACTAAAACCAGCCTCAAGTTTCCCCGCGGTGGCGCTACAAAGGACTCTAGTTCGGACCAACACTTAGAGAAGCACTAGCCCGGGACGGTTAAAATAAAGATGACCCTCGGCAGCGTGACTCCCAAGGGAAAAGTAATAGGTGGTGGTGGCAAATGTTAACACCAAGGTTGGGCCTTGCTGGAGGAGTTTTATTCAAAGCGAATTGTCAAGGGGTTCCCATAACACCCAACCATGTAAGGAACTCAAAATCAAGGAACATAACACCGGTATGACGGAAACTAGGGTGGCAAGAGTGGAACAAAACACCAGGCATAAGGCCGAGCCTTCCACCCTTTACCAAGTATATAGATGCATTAATTAAATAAGAGATATTGTGATATCCCAACATATCCATGTTCCAACATGGAACAATCTTCAACTTCACCTGCAACTAGCAATGCTATAAGAGGGGCTGAGCAAAAGCGGTAACTTAGCCAAACAACGGTTTGCTAGGAAGGAGGGTTAGAGGCTTGACATGGCAATATGGGAGGCATGATATAACAATTGGTAGGTAGCGCGACATAGAGGTAGAACGAATAACTAGCAAAGCAAAGATAGAAGTGATATCGAGGGTATGGTCATCTTGCCTGAAATCCCGCAATGAAGAAGAACGAGTCCATGAAGTAGACAAACGGACGTAGTCGAAAGGATCCTCACAAACGCAACGTTACCGGAACTAACAAGAAGAAGCAACACCGGAAAGAAGCAAACAACATGGTAAACAACCATCACATAAACATGGCATGATGCACAACCAAGTACGATGCATGTCCGGTTTAATGATTCATGGCATGGCAAAGTGCACAAACAATACTACAAGTTAAGTGGAGCACAATATGCAACGAGTTGCATATTGATGAAACACCACATCAATTATTTAGCTCTCTCGTTTATGTACCCAACAACATTAAATGTTCTTAAACATGGCAAGAGGTGAAGCATATGAAAACTACACATTTAAGGAAGCTTAAATGAGGCCAGAAACAACAACAATTTCGGAAAATCCTCATATGCATATTTTGGATTAGTTACTGTTCTGCCCTAAACATAGTTTTAGAGTTATTAAACATGCAAATTAATGCCAGCATGTTAACCTAGGCATTTTCTACCCCATTTACATATAAAGTTTATTAAAATGGAGCTATGGTTAATTAGTTATGAAATAAAGCATTTTAACATGTCATATGAGCAAATTTAAACAAACAACATTTCAAACATGCATGAAAGTTGGACATTATGAAATTAGATGAAATTCTAGTCATTTTCCATATATAAAGTTTTTACATATGACGCACGGATTGTGAGTTATGATATGCATGAACTAGAGGGACTATTCTGTAAATATGCAGTTTTGGATAATTGGACAAATTCGCAGCAGCGGAAAAAAATAACTACGGGCCGAAACTGGTATTAGCCCAACAGAGCATAGGGGGGGGGGATTTGGGCGGCTGCTCACCCATGGGCCTTAGCCCTTTGGAGGAGGAGGCTGGCTGGATCGAGCGGGCACGCTGGGCCTGGTCAACGCGCTGGGTCTGCTGCGTCGTGGTCGATGACTCAACCAGATCGAGCGAGGAGGCAGTCAACGGAAGCGTGACTTGGTGCGGGGCGAAGCATAAAGAGGACCCCTAGTTCAGGCGAAGCAGAGTCAGCGACGGCGGGGAGCTGTCCGGCGAGGGCGCGGCTTGGGGAGGCAGAGAGGAAGGTCGGCGAGAGGCGCATGCGTCAGTTCCAATGACGACGCAGATGAGGCAGGGGAGGTCAACGCGTTCGTGCATGGCTGCTGGAGCTCCTCGAGCAGAGAAGAAGCCGACAGTGGCCGGGTCGTCTGGGACCTCGTCGGCGGCATGAACAGGAGGGGAACGACCAGGATCAAGGCGGAGGACACGCGGGCTCGTCTGGTTCCTGTCCCCGACGAAGAGAGACAAAGAGAGGTGAGACAGAGAGAGGGAAAGGAAGAGAGGGGGCGAGGGAGGCCTGGAGGCGTGACCTGGAGGTGCTGGTGATCGTCGGCGGTGAGGCGAGGCGGCAGGGAGGGGGTCGCGATGAAGATGGCGGAGCTCTGGATCATGAGGAGCTTGGCTCTCCTCGGCCGTGGCACGGCGCGGAAGGGAGGCAGGGAGCAGCGGGAGGAGGAGACGCGCACGGGAGGGGCGCCATGGGTCTTGGGAGCGTGCTCGAGCTCGAGCAGTGAGCTCCTCTTGTTCGTACGCGGGCATTGCGAGGACGAAGGACGGTGAGGTGGTGGCTCGGGCTTCGGTGACGGGGTGAGGAGCTCAGGCAGGGAACAGAGGAGTTGTTGCTGGTTGGATGTGGATCGAGGAGGGGATGGATTTGGGTTGGCTGGTGTTGAACGAGGGAGGATGCTGCTGGTTGGTCCGGGAGGGATCCCGAGGAACCATGTGGAGTGGCGGCGGGGAGGAGGGATGGATGGGACAACCATCCTAGATTCTAGGGTTGGCCAGATTATATAGCCCGTGGATTAGTTTAGGGACTACACGAACCATCTGATCTAAATCAAACGGTCGAGATAAAAAGCTTAGGAGAGTCAAAGAAGAAATCGAAGATATTTTATAGATGTTTGGGGATGATACGATTCCATCGGTCACGAATGCCCGGGTCGGGTTCAGGACAGCTTCGGACGCGTACTCGAGGGGGTCGATGCACTGTGCAAGGATGGGTTAGGTGGTTAGGAGGGGTTTCGAGGCCCGTCGATCACAGTCGTACAGCTCCGGACGTGAGGAGGGTTAGGTTGGGCCTGTCGGTTGGTAGTGGACTATGCAAAGAAGGCCTTGGGCTGAGAGGAGAGAAGATAAAATAGAGGCCCGACCGCAGTTTTCGGAGACCGAAAACGTCCGACGTTAGACCGACTATATTGCCGCTATAGTTATCCGTTGGGGCGTCAAACGGACTCCGAATGCGATGAAATTTGGCAGGTGGCCTACTGACAACATAAAAACACCACATGCCAACTTTCATCCTGTTCCGACAACATTTTCCGGCCACTTATAAAATAATATTTCGGACGTGTCGCGGGCGCGTGCAAGTGTGTCTGGGCTCAGAATGGACAACGGAAGGAACTGGGAGACCAGGACGAATGCAAGTTTTGAAAACATGATGATGCAATGCACATGATGACATGACAAGATGCAACACGCAAGCGAATGACATGGCAACGACGGCACATAACTGGAAGACACCTGGCGCAACGGTCTCGGGGCGTTACAAGCTTGCCGACTTAAAACAACATATCACCCATATGACATCCGCCATCTTTGGTAAGACTTATACGCACTTGAACTGCTATGTTGATAGTACTTTAAACCGCTGGGCAATTCTCAATTCCTGATTTTTAGTTCTCTTGGCTACTTACAAACAGGCCCCAGAAGCGCCGACCTTGGCGAAAACATGTTGATGAAGCTCAAGGCGGTATACTCATTGGCCAAGCAGTTATACACTGGAACTTTGCGAAGCCTTGTGGCTTTAGGTGGGCACAGAAAGTCCCCAAGCCACATCAAAGCCGTGTTGGATCACCTACCAACTGTCCCAAGCCAGATTGACGAACAAAGACTATAGCTGCTCGAGCTGGAGCCATCCTCGCACTTGGTTGGTCCAAAGCCTGGCAACCAGAGCTTGACCCGGAGGAGATAGCCATCGGGTGCCCAGAATTTAAACATCATCAGTCAACCTTTGAGGAGAAGGACTTTAGTCACTGCGTCCAGGAGATGCGGCCCATGGCTTGTATGCTTGTTGAGGAGCCTAATCTAAACAACTACATGTCGGCTTACAACGACAAAAATCATAAGATTAAGCAGCTAGCCCATAACGTTGTCAATCTTATTCCCCCTCGGCGTAAGCATATCTTCGCCCCCGACGTTGATCATTCTGTTATACTCAATGATGAAGCCACTTTCGAAGCTTTAACCGGTATCGATTGGACAACGGCTGATCTTCAGATGATCGACGAAGAAGAAGAGCCAGCGCGGGATGACCCGGAGTCCTCAACTCGCCATGAAGGGAATGATACGTCTCCAACGTATCTATAATTTTCGATTGTTCCATGCCATTATATTATCAATCTTGGATGTTTTATAATCATTTTTTAGTCATTTTATATCATTTTTTGGTACTAACCTATTGACATAGTGCCAAGTTCCAGTTGCTGTTTTTTGCATGTTTTTACATCATAGAAAATCAATACCAAACGGAGTCCAAATGCCACTAAACTTTACACAGATTTTTTATGGAGCAGAAGACACCTAATGTGCCAAGGCTGCGCCTGGGGGTGCTGCGAGGAGAGCACAACCCACCAGGGCACGCCAGGAGGCCAAGACACGCCCTGGTGGGTTGTGCCCACCTCGGGTGCCCCCCGGACTGCCTCTTTGCTCAATAAATACCCCAATATTCTAGAAACCCTAGGAGAGTCGATGAAAATCAATTCCAGCCGCCGCAGAGTCCAGAACCACCAGATCCGATCTAGACACCATCACGGATGGGGTTCCCCACCTCCATTGGTGCCTCTTTGATGATGCGTGAGTAGTTCTTTGTAGACCTTTGGGTCCGTAGTTAGTAGCTAGATGGCTTCCTCTCTCTCGTTTGATTCTCAATACAATGGTCTCTTGGAGATCCATATGATGTAACTCTTTTTTGAAGTGTGTTTGTTGGGATCAGATGAACTTTGAGTTTACGATCAGATCTATCTTTTTATATCCATGAAAGTGTTTGAGTTTCTTTGATCTCTTATATGCATGATTGCTTATAGCCTCGTATTTCTTCTCCGATATTTGGGTTTTGTTTGGCCAACTTGATCTATTTGTCTTGCAATGGGAAGATGTGCTTTGTAGTGGGTTTGATCTTACAGTGCTTGATCCCAGTGATAGAAGGGGAACCAACACGTATGTATCGTTGCTACTAAGGATAAACCGATGGGGTCTATCTCTACATAGATAGACCTTGTCTACATCATGTCATCGTTCTTATTGCATCACTCTATCTCTCCATGAACTTAATACACTAGATGCATGCTAGATAGCGGTCGATGTGTGGAGTAATAGTAGTAGATGTAGGCAGGAGTCGGTCTACTAATCTTGGACGTGATGCCTATATAATGATCATTTCCTGGATATCGTCATGAGTATTTGAAGTTCTATCAATTTCCCAACAGTTATTTGTTTACCCACCGTTTGCTATTTTTCTCGAGAGAAGCCACTAGTGAAACCTACGGCCCCCGGGTCTCTTTCTCATATTATTTGCCTTCACGATCTATTTTATTTCCCTTTTATTTTCAGATCTATTCAATCCAAAAATACAAAAATACCTTGCTGCAATTTATTTTATTTGGCGTTCGATCTATCAATATTTACAACTCTCTCGTGTCCGTTTGCTCATCTTGGGGCGCCGCTACCCGAAAGGGATTGACAACCCCTTTTACACGTAGGGTTGCGAGTAGTTGTTATTTATGTGCAGGTGCTGTTTACGTTGTGTTGCTTGGTTCTCCTACTGGTCCGATAACCTTGGTTTCATATCTGAGGGAAATACCTACCACCGCTGTCCTGCATCATCCCTTTCTCTTTGGGGAAATACCGATGTAGCTTCAAGCGACATCAAATGGAATTTCTGGCGCCGTTGCCGGGGAGGATCATCTACATATACCAGGTTGCTAATCACAAATCTCATCGTCTCGCAATTTACATTATTTTCCATTTGCCTCTCGTTTTTCTCTCCCCCACTTCACAAAAAATTGCCTTTTCATTCGCCCCTCTTTTTCGTTCGCCGTTTTCTTGCCGGATCTATTTTTGTGTGCAATCTTGTTTACCGTTATTATCGTCATGGATAGTTCATCCTCTATTGCATGCACTCTCGAGAACGAGGTTCTCAACTTTAAACAAAGGGGAGGTGAAAATTTAAAAGATGAATGGTATAGAATTTGTAATGCTCATAATAGATCTATCTATAAGAAATCTACAGTTGTTCTTCTTCGTTGATTTTATGTGGGCATCACCACTTGGTATAGATTCATCCTTGATACGATTACCGGTGGAAATTTCTTGATGTGTCCCTCTCTTTATGCTTTCAATGCTTTGGGATATTTAGTAGGATCACCGCCTCTTATTATTAATGAAACAAATTTGACTCTTGAGCATGTTATGGAAAGATTAGATGCTATTGAAAAAAAATGCTTACTGAAGAGCATATTGAAAACTTGGATAAAATATGCATAATTTTGCCACTAAAATTGGGTCAAAAGTGGGGAAAGTTCTTAAGTTATTAAAATAAAAGGGAACCATAATTCATGAAAGAATTGAAGAAAGTACGTCTCGGATTGTAAAACTAGAAGAAATCTTTATTAATTTGAGCATGGCTTTTGCTTCAGCTAAAACTATTGAAAAAACTCTCGTAAAAATTGTCAAGACTACCCAAGTTACTAAGAGCAAGGGTGCAACATCTAGTAAATGGGATCTTAAGATGATTAGTATCCACCCAGATTTTGTTGAAGTATAAGAGATCCCTTGGGCAAAAAATGAATTCTTCAAAATTGTTCCTAGAAGTTTTTCCATGGAAAATCTTTATTCTAAATCCTTGAAGAATTCTGAGTGTTTGATTGAATATTTTAACAAAGATGACAAAACTTAGATCCTTGCTTTATGCCTAGCTAAGGGCGTAAAACTATAGCGCTTGTTGGGAGGCCACCCAATGAATATAATTTATTTTTGCTTTTTGCTTCATATTTTTGAGTGTTAGCACAATTATGCTACTGTTATGATTGTGTTTTTAATGTTTTAATTAGTGTTTGTACGAAGTAAAGCCTTTAGGATCTTCTTGGGTGATAGTTGTTTGATCTTGCTGAAAAAACAGAAACTTTTGCACTCACGAAAATAATTCTCATTTTTAACCAGAGAGCGATGAAATACCAATTCCTTTTGCAGTAGATCAATATACAAATTGCTCAGGTCGTCCTAATTTTTCAGAAATTTTGGAGTTCAGAAGTATTCGAAACACCCAGATTAGTACAGACTGTTCTGTTTTTGACAGATTCAGTTTTCTTTGCGTTGTGTGCTTGTTTTGATGGCTCTATGGTTTTCTTTGATGAGTTTTTGCCATAGAAAAGTTGGAATATAGTAGATATAGTGCAAGAACAAAATATTAATTGGTTTGATACAACACTTATAGTAGTGATTTATTTTCTTATACTAACGAATATCACGAAGGTTTTGTTGAGTTTTGTGTGATTGAAGTTTTCAAATTTTGGGTTATCTTACGATGGATAAAGGAATAAGGAGTAAGAAGAGCCTAAGCTTGGGGGTGCCCCGGCATCCCCCGCTATTATCCAAAAGAGAGCAAGCAACTAAGCTTGGGGATGCCCCCAAGTGGCATCCCCTCTTTCTTCTAACGACCATCAGTATTTTACTCGAAGCTATATTTGTATTCGTCACATACTATTTTGCTTGGAGTGTCTTGTATGATATGAGTCTTTTCTTGTTTTATTTTGTGTTTTAAGTCTTGATTACTTGCTGGACACACCTATTTGAGAGAGCCAAAATTATGGCATGACTTGTTAGAATTTTCTCTATGCTTCACTTAAATTTTTTATGAGCTATGGACTTGCTCTATGCTTCACTTATATCTTTTTGAGCACGGTATGCTTTAGTATTTTTGAAGAAATGCTCTCTTGCTTCACATAAATTTATTTGAGAGTTAGTAAATTTTTTAAGAAATTCTCTATTGCTTCACTTAAATTAATTTGAGAGAAAGAAAAATTATGTTCATGATCTTCACTTATATTTGTTTGAGCTTATCAAAAGCAACATATGAAAATTAGTCCCAAAGTAATAGATATCCAAGAAGGATATAATGAAAACTTTCATGAAGATCATTGGACAAAATAAACTTGATTCTTGGTAATAGTTTTGAGATATGATGATGTGATATGTGAGTTATGTTGATGAGTAATTATGCTTTAGTAAGAATATTGGTGTTAAGGTTTGTGATTCCCTATGCAAGCACGGAAGTCAATAATTATGCAATGAAATTATATACTACTTGTGGTGCATTATTCGGTGTTAATTATGCTTAATGCTCGCTTATGAGATTATTCATTTCTTGGTTGGTCACTTCTCAATCTTTTGCTAGCCTTCATTTTGCACTAAGTATGATTACTACTTGTGCATCCAAAAACCTTTAAACCAAGTTTGCCACATGAGTGCACTATATCTACCTATATGCGGTATTCTTTTGCCGTTCTAAGCAAATTTGTATGTGCCATCTCTAATTTTCAAAATAAACTTCTCTTTTGTGTGTTTGTTCCGCTCGCGGAGCGGTGAGGGGTGGCTAATAGTTTCCATGCTAGATGTGTTATTCTCACGATGAGTGTTTATTAGGGATGCCCAGTCCCGAAATGAAAAATGAATTTACTTTATGCTGTAAAATAATAAATTCCTTGGAAAGTGTTGGTATGGAAGGCACCCGTGGATACGAGTAGCCATGGAAACTGAAAGTATGGTGGAAAAAGGAATAAACTTTATTTTCTGTTTGGGAACCACCTATGATATATCTATCATGGAAAGGGTTGGGCACTCTAAGTCGTTTTCGTTGGTGGGATGGATACACCTCCCAAAATGTTTTTATCTCTAAGTTGTTCGCTTTGAGTTCTGGCACCTCTACAAATCCCTACTTCCCTCTGTGAAGGGCCTTTCTTTTACTTTATGCAATTTTATTTTTTGAATTTGAGCCTCCATCTTCTCTTATAAAATCACCAACTAGGAGGCACTATGATCATACTTGAGCATTGGGTGTAGTTAATATGCGAGTGTGTTTCATGAATGGATCAATGATTGAGCATGATGGGCTAGGGATAGCTTATTTTAGCGTTGATGTTTTGAAAGACATGGATGCTTGTTGATACGCTTGAGTATTTAAGTTATCATGTCAAAACTAGAGTATTGCTTTGAACAATATAAAAGTCCAAATGTCCATGCTATAAAGAAAACAATATGATATGACATGATAGGCGGCATTCCACATCAAAAATTCCATTTTTATCACTTACCTACTCGAGGACGAGTAGGAATTAAGCTTGGGGATGTTGATACGTCTCCAACGTATCTATAATTTTTTATTGTTCCATGTTGTTATATTATCAATCATGGATGTTTTATAGTCATTTTATATCATTTTTGGTACTAACCTATTGACATAGTGCCAAGTGCCAGTTGCTGTTTTTTGCATGTTTTTTACATCGCAGAAAATCAATACCAAACGGAATCCAAATGCCACGAAACTTTGCTGAGATTTTTTAAGGACCAGAAGACACCTAATGGGCCAAGGCCACGCTTGCGGGGTGCTCCGAGGAGAGCACAACCCACCAGGGCACGCCAGGAGGCCCAGGCGCGCCCTGGTGGGTTGTGCCCACCTCGGGTGCCCCCCGGACCGCCTCTTTGCTCTATAAATACCCCAATATTCCAGAAACCCTAGGGGAGTTGACGAAAATCAATTCCAGCCGCCGCAGAGTCCAGAACCACCAGATCCAATCTAGACACCATCACGGATGGGGTTCACCACTGTCGGCGTTCTGGGAACGGGGGTCCCTAGACTCGCCTGCCTGCGGCCCGCGACGTGGCGGAGCCAGCAGGCCATACGGCCCATCTTCATCAACAAGCATCCAAGACCCTCGCGAGGGGCCAAACCTCGCAAGGCGGACAACGCAAGACCTCCTCTCGAGTGGCCTGGCCAGGAAGGCTCATGAGGAGCGGAGATATCAAGGTGGGGCAAACCTCGCGAGGCTCTCATGACATGAGCCATGACGATTGACACCAGGTGGGCGCTAGGGGGGCGCCAGCGCACGTAGTGTCCTTGTTTCCTCTTTGGTGCAAAGGGGGGCAAGCGCAACAGCGGGGTGCCGAGGCCTCAGGCAAAGGTTTCCATTTCGGTGCAAAAAGACCAAGACCATGGACTGCAAGACCGAGGTCATCGTGGAGCCCAAGCCGGCGTCACCACCATAGCTTTGTGCAGGCGAAGGCTACCTTTTGTCAGGATAGCTCGTACTAGCTATCCCCCTTCAAATTAGCACGCCATTGTTGGCTCCCTTCCCGCTCGATATTTGGGAAGAGGACCAGGGCCTCTATAAATAGGACTAGCCACCACCATAGGAGGGGATCAAATCCTCACGCCACAAGTTCATACGCGGAAGAACACCTCAACCTCGGGAGGCAGTTCTTCTCTTGTACTGTTCATTATCAGCCCAAGAGGCAATCCACCACCACACTAGAGTAGGGTATTACACCACAACGGTGGCCCGAACCAGTATAATCCCCGTGTCTTTCTGTGTTGTGAGTTCATCGAGTTCGTCTGCTAGATCTTAGCGAGCTAGAGCGCAGATCGGTAGGAGGGAAAGACTTTGCGCGCACCCCAGTGTTCGAACCTTAAGGGTTAGCCGGAACCCCACATCCGACATTTTGTGTGCCAGGTAGGTGTGCGCCGGGGCTTCTCTCCACTAACCAGCGCCCCGCACCGCCGCACTACGCTCTCATGGCAGGTGCCCCACCACCAACCTCAGCGGCCAACACCAGCAGTAGGGAGTCTGGGTTCCGAGCCCTGGCCCCCGCTCTGCGGCAAGTGCAGTTGCCGGCCAAGTTCAGGCCGGAGATGCCGCCGCGTTACAATGGCGCGGCAGACTCGACGATGTTCCTGCTAGCATACGAGGAGGCCGTCCTCGAAGCCGGAGGCGACAACAAGATCATGGCAAACTTGTTCCCCCTGGCGCTCGCTGGCGAGCCGCGCGCCTAGCTGCTCAACCTCCCGGGATCCACGGTGACGTCCTGGGGGAACTCCGCGACCTCTTCACTACGCGTTACGTGGCGCCGGCACACCATGCAGTCGCGGCACTGCTGGGTGGCTCCCAAGCACCTCCTTTAGATCACCACGTCAAGCCTTTCTTCCGTCAGATTGGGGCAGCCTGCAAGTGCCCGGGGGCTCCTCCGGGTTGGGATGCGCCGGAGGCCGACCTCACCTTTGACTCGGAAGACCACCCCGGCTCCACCGCTGGCTCCGGGATGCTCCCGATGCTCTGCACGCCCACCATCTACAACGTGGCCGTCACCAGGACCCTCATCGATGGCGGCGCCGGCCTCAACTTGCTCTCCGTGGAAGCCTTCAGCCTTCTTCATGTGCCGCTCGAACGGCTCGGCCTCAGCAAGCCCTTCACAGGAGTGGGTGGTGGAGCTGCTCACCCTCTGGGGCAGATCCGCCGTCCTGTCACCTTTGGCACGCGAGACTATTGCACCGAGCTGGTGGACTTTGACATCGCCCGCATCGGTCTCCCGTACAACGCCATCCTCAGGTACCCGGCTCTCGCTCAGTTCATGGTGGCGACTCACCTGGCCTATAACCTCATGAAGATGCCAGGGAGCAAGGGCATCCTCACCATCAAGGGGGACACTAAGGAGGCCGTGACGGTGCTCAGGCTCGCCTTCAAGACCGCGGTAGTGGCACAGCCGGCCAGCGCCGGTGCGTCCGAGGCCAAGGAGACTGTGCCCACCAAGAAGAGGCAGTTGTTCACCCAAGACAAGGCGGAGACCAAGCAGGTGCCGGTCAACGAGGACGGATCCTCAGGAGCCACCTTCACCATAGGAACCCGCCTTGGCCAGGGACAAGAAGAAGCTTTCGTGAGATTTTTGTACGCGAACAAGGAGATATTCGCGTGGGAGCCCAGTCAGCTGGTAGGGGTCCCGAGAGAGGTAATCCAGCATCATCTAAGGGTATGCCCCAATGTACGCCCCGTGAAGCAGTGAGCAAGACGGCAGTCCACTGAGAAGCAGGCCTTCATCATCCAAGAGACGCGCAAACTGGAGGCGGCAGGCACCATCCGAGAAGTTCGATACCCCGAATGGCTGGCGAATCCCGTCGTAGTACCGAAGAAAGGTGGGAAGGAACGGATGTGCATCAACTGCACCAACCTCAACAAAGCCTACCCCAAGATCCGTTCCCCCTTCCGCGCATCGATCAAATCATCGACTCCACTAACGAGTGCGATTTGTTATGTTTCCTGGATGCGTTCTCTGGATACCATCAGATCAAGATGGCGGTGGAGGATGTGGAGTAGACGGCCTTCTTGACACCATGCGGGGTGTACTGCTACACCTGCATGCCTTTCGGCCTTTGCAACGCGGGCGCAACCTTTCAGCGGCTGATGCACATCGCCTTGGGGCGGCAGCTCGGCAGGAACACAGAGGCCTACATTGATGACATAATGGTCAAATCTCGCGAGGCGAGGACGTTGATTCAAGACTTGAAGGAGACCTTTGAGAGTTTGCGCCGGGTGAACTTGAGGCTTAACCCGGAGAAGTGCGTGTTTGGCATCCCCTCTGGCAAGCTGTTGGGGTTTCTCGTATCCCACAGAGGGATCGAGGCGAACCCGGAGAACATCAAGGCCATCAAAGACATGAGCCCACCACAGACCCTCCAGGAGATGCAAAAGCTGGCGGGACGGGTGACCGCGTTAGGGCGCTTCATCTCTAAGTTAGGCGAGCGCGCCTTACCCTTCTTCAAGATCATGAAGAAGAAAGGCCCCTTCGAGTGGGCCCCGGAGGCCGATCGGGCCTTCCAAGACCTCAAGAAATACCTCACCAGCCCCCGATTATGGTGGCGCTGCGGCCTCTCGAGCCTCTGGTACTCTACCTCGCCGCCACCCCGTACTCCGCCAGCGCGGCGCTGGTGGAGGTTTGGGAGGAGCGCAGAGACAAATGTGTGCCATGCCAAGCCAGAGCTGATGCAGCACAGGGTCAGGAAGGCACACCAGAGCCATCGGCGGCGGAAGAGCAAGCTCGGCAGGGCAGCGTCACGGAAACTCCTGAGGATGGCCAAGTCTCAGGAAACCCTCCACCTCAGGATACGCCACAGTCTCCGCAAGACCCGAGCCTCAACAGTGTGCCAGCCCTCGTCGAGCACCCGGTATACTTCGTCACCACCGTACTGCGAGACGCAAGGTCACGCTACCCCATGCCGCAAAAGCTCCTGCTCGCACTCTTGGTGGCCTCGCGCAAGCTGCGACACTACTTCCATGGGCACCCCATCAAGGTCTTCTCATCTTACCCATTGGAGAGGATACTCAGGAGCCCAAACTCAGCCGGAAGGGTCGCTGAATGGAACATCGAGCTCCCAGCATTCCAGCTGGAGTTTAGCACCACCAGAGTCATCAAGGGAGCCGCGCTCGCCGATTTTGTGGTGGAATGGACGGATGCCCCGGCTCTTCATGAAGGAGAAGACCGGTCCACCTCCCCAGGAAGTGAGGCACCAGACGGCTGGGTCATGTATTTTGATGGCGCCTTTGCGCACCAGGGCGCGAGGGCTGGAGCAGTGCTCATCTCGCCCACTCAGTACAAGCTTTACTACGCCGTGCAACTCTGCTTCCAGCACGGCGAGAAGGTCTCCAACAATATCACAGAATACGAAGGCCTCATAGCCGGCCTGAAGGCTGCGACGGCTCTGGGGGTGAGGCGCCTTACCGTCAAGGGTGACTCGCAGCTCCTCGTCAACTTCTCCAACAAAGTGTATGAGCCAAAGGATGGGCACATGGAGGCCTACCTTGCGGAGGTGCGCAAGATGGAAAAGCAGTTCTCGGGCTTGGAGCTGCAGCACGTGCCCCGGGGCACCAACAAGGAAGCCGACGACATCGCCAAGAGAGCATCCAAGCGGCAGCCACAGGAGCCTGTTGTCTTCAAAGAGCGGCTCTTCATGCCGTCAGCTGCGCCACCTCTCTCAAGCACGACTCAGCCTCAAGAGGAGCTCCCACAGCCCCCGGCCACAGGAGCACCAGCTTGCGGCCCAACCTCAGGGGCTCGGCTGATCTTAGCGCTCGAGTCTCAGGAGGAGTGCTGGACCAAGGAGTTTAAGGGTTACCTGATGCACGGGACACTGCCGGAGAAGGAAGAGGACGCGGAGCGCGTGGCCCCATAGGCCACGGCATACTGCATTCAAGACGGCGATTTGTATAGGAAATAGCCGAACGATGTCACGCTGCGCTGCATCTCCAGCGATCAAGGGAGGGAGCTGCTGACTGACATACACGACGGGGACTATGGACATCACTCATCATCATGGACCCTCGTCGGCAAAGCCTTCCGTAGCGGATTCTATTGGCCCACAACACTCAACGATGCAGCCGAGCTGGTGAAATCCTGCGAAGCTTGCCAATTCCACGCCAAGCAAATCCATCAGCCTGCTCAGGGCCTCCAAACCATCCCACTCACATGGCCGTTCGCGGTCTGGGGGGCTGGACATCCTAGGCCCATTCCCATGAGCGCCAGGGGGCTACCGTTATCTCTACGTCGCCATCGATAAGTTCACCAAGTGGGCAGAAGTGGAAGCCGTCCGAACCATTCCAGTTGGCTCTGCTGTCAAGTTCATCAAGGACCTCGTGAGCCGCTTCGGGGTCCCCAACCGCATCATCACAGATAACGGCTCGCAGTTTACTAGTAACCTCTTTAAAACCTACTATGCTAACCTTGGAACGCAGATCTGCTACGCTTCGGTGGCCCACCCCAGGAGCAATGGTCAGGCTGAACACGCCAACGCTGAGGTCCTGAGGGGCCTCATGACCAGGACCTTCAAGAAGAAGCTGGAGGCCTGCAGCAGGGGCTGGCACGACGAGCTCCAGTCCGTGCTGTGGTCCATCCGCACCACCGCTACCAAGCCAACGGGCGAGACTCCGTTCTTCCTCGTATACGGAGCTGAAGCAGTCCTCCCTCACGAGGTCAAGCATCGCTCCACGCGGGTCCTGGCGTTCGATGAAACGCAGCAGGACGCCATGCGGGGGATGGACCTCGTGCTGGGGGAGGAACGTCGTCGTGAAGCTCCATTAAGGGCGACAAGGTACCAGCAAGCGCTGCGGCGTTACCACTGCCGCAGCATTCGCTCCAGGACGCTCGAGATGGGTGACCTGGTCCTGAGGCGGGTCCTCTCCAGGGAAGGGATGTACAAGCTGTCACCCATGTGGGAGGGCCCGTTCAGGGTCGTCCACATCTCTAGGCCCGGCGCCGTGCACCTGGAGACGCAAGAAGGGACACCTATCCAAAACGCTTGGAACATCCAGCACCTCCGGAAGTTCTACCCATGAAACAAGGCCCAGAGCCTGTGAAGCAAGGCCCAGAGCCTGTGAAGAAAGGCCCAGAGCCTGTGAAGAAAGGCCCAGAGCCTGTGAAGAAGGCCCGGTGCCTGTGAAGAATCGCCGCCCGTGACACTCTCACGTAATAATGAGTTGGGGCTATACACGCCCCGGAGTCTCAGGAGCATCGGCCTCAGGCCCTGGGGCTCCCTCCCACGCCTAGTGGACAACACTTAGCTCCGTGCAGGTGAGAAGACTTGAAGATTAGATTAGGTGCCGGACGCGGCTTTTCATTTGCTTTCCGCAGTTGGTTCGCTTATCCTTAATCGAGTTTGCTTTTGGCGTTCCTTGTTGATTTGGTTCCTTCGCCTCTTACCGCGTTTTTCGGCTCTGGTTTGCTCGTGATCTCTCGCGTACCTCGCGAGGGGGCTACGCAGGTGCCCTCGCGAGCATTTTTCTTCTCTCTTCCTTCTCGCGAGTCACCCTCGTTCGAACCTGAAAGCTGGCACATCTCTCCTAATCCGTGCCCCTTGGGTACCGCGATACAAAGCGTCAAGTCAAGATTTGGGTGAACGGTGAATCCCCTAGCGCACCCGCTAAATAATTTTTTTGCAGTTTCTGAGCAAACGCAGGCATCTCGTGAAGGAAGGAGCATCCCAAACGCACCAGGCAGACATCTCGTGAAGGAAAGGGCGTCCCAAACGCACTAGGCAGGCATCTCGTGAAGGAAAGGGCGTCCCAAACGCACCAGGTTAAGTTATCTTTGTGCAAAATAACAACATGGCATGGGAATAATGCGCACGTTGCATTAACCAAGAACCACAGTTCGATACACGCCCCTCTGGCCCATACTGGTTTCATTTTCTGATGCAGGAAAAAAGGGAAAAGCTAAACAAAGCGGCATTCCAGCAATCCGCGGAGGCAGGCCCTTAGCGACGCCCCGAGCCTAACCAGGCTCCTCCTCTCGCTTCATGGAGGCACGACGAGGAGATGACCCACGGCCTCCTTCGAAGCAGGCACGGCAGCGCGGTGGCTGGCCGTAGCCACCGCCGCTGGAGCTATCACCAGAGGAAGAGCCGCCGTAGCTGGAAGAGACACGGTCGCCGCTGAGGGCAGGCTCACCCTCATCCTCGTCGCGACCGTCACCAAGGCCAAGCACCTCCTCACCGTCATTCGTCTCGGGGCAGCACTCGACGTGGTGACCATCTTCCCTGAACACCCTCACGTAGAGGGTCGACCCACCGTCATACCTGAAGTGGAGCGTGCACCGCCTGCCCAGGCCGCACGCACGGGCGAACGTCTGCCAGCCGCGGGCCAGGGCTATGTTGCCCGCGGTGGAAGTCTCGACCGCGACCCAGGAGGCCTTGCTGCAGCAACCATCCGCCTGTAAATAGAGCCCGCCTGGACCAGGGGCCGGCAGTTCGTCGACAAAGAAGCGCGGAAGCTGGAGCCAGTTGCCGGCTGGGTTCTCCGACCAGACAACGAACTCCAGCGACACCTCTGCTGAATGGAAGCATGGGCGGGGAGGCCACGCCACCATCGCGCGCCTCCCCTCGTCAGCTGGACCGCCATGGTTGGGACGGTCCCCTCCGTGTGCCGCGGCGCCGCCTTGACGGTGGGCCACGGTGGGGGTCGTAGCGTGCTTGCGCGGACGGCCGCAACCACGCTTGGGCGCTGGGGAACCGGGGCCCTCGCGAGGGGCCTTCCCCTTGTCGGCGGAAGAGAACTTCCTTCGTGGTGCCATCGGAGGCGCTGCAAGCAATGAAGCAAAGAAGAAGCGAGCAAGCGAGGAAGAGATGGGCAACGGGGGCTCCGCCCCCTCCCCATTTATAGCAAGAGAAGGCCAACCGGCGTCTCCCACGATCGCAGGTAATGATGGTTTCCCTTGCATGTCGCAGGGACTTGTCAAGTCGTGCAGTTGCCAAGGCAGCATGGGGAAGTGGAGATGCCCACGTCCAATCAACTGCCACGCGTCAACCGAGACCGCAGGCTTTTGGGGGTCCGTGGTGCTCCGAACTTGACCCTTTGCTTCGCCACAAAGCCAAGCCCGCGCGCACCTTGGGCCCAGGGGCTACTGTCTGCGTTCTGGGAATGGGGGTCCCCAGACTCGCATGCCTGTGGCCCGCGGCGTGGCGGAGCCAGCAGGCCGTACGACCCATCTTCATCAACAAGCATCCAAGACCCTCGCGAGGCGGACAATGCAAGACCTCCTCCCTAGTGGCTTGGCTAGGCAGGCTCACGAGGAGCGGAGATATCAAGGTGGGGCAAACCTCGCGAGGCTCTCGTGACGTGAGCCATGACGATTGACACCAGGTGGGCGCCAGGCGGGCGCCAGCACGCGCAATGTCCTTATTTCCTCTTTGGTGCAAAGGGGGGCAAGCGCAGCCGCGGGGTACCGAGGCCTCAGGCAAAGGTTGCCATTTCGGTGCAACAAGACCAAGACCATGGATTGCAAGATGAAGGTCATCATGGAGCCCAAGACGGCGTCACCACCATAGCTTTGTGCAGGCGAAGGCTACCTTTTGTCAGGATAGCTCATACAACTGTCCCCCTTCAAATTAGCCCGCCATTGTTGGCTCCCTTCCTGCTCAATATTTGGGAAGAGGACCAGGGCCTCTATAAATAGGACTAGCCACCACCATAGGAGGCGATCGAATCCTCACGCCACAAGTTCATACGCGCAAGAACACCTCAACCTCGGGAGGCAGTTCTTCCCTTGTACTGTTCATCATCAGCTCAAGAGGCAATCCACCACCACACTGGAGTAGGGTATTACACCACAACGGTGGCCCGAACCAGTATAATCCCCGTGTCTTTCTGTGTTGTGAGTTCCTCGAGTTCGTCCGCTAGATCTTAGTGAGCTAGAGCGCAGATCGGTAGGAGGGAAAGACTTCACACGCACCCCAGTGTTCGAACCTTAAGGGTTACCCGGAACCCCACATCCGACAACCACCTCCATTGGTGCCTCTATGATGATGCGTGAGTAGTTCTTTGTAGACCTTCGGGCCTATAGTTAGTAGCTAGATGGCTTCCTCTCTATCGTTTGATTCTCAATACAATGGTCTCTTGGAGATCCATATGATGTAACTCTTTTTTGCGGTGTGTTTGCTGCAATCAGATGAATTTTGAGTTTATGATCAGATTTATCTTTTTATATCCATGAAAGTATCTGAGTTTCTTTGATCTCTTATATGCATGATTGCTTATAGCCTCGTATTTATTCTCCGATATTTGGGTTTTATTTGGCCAACTTGATCTATTTATCTTGCAATGGGAAGAGGTGCTTTGTAGTGGGTTCGATCTTACGGTGCTTGATCCCAGTGACAGAAGGGGAACCGACATGTATGCATTGTTGCTACTAAGGAGAAAATGATGGGGTCTATCTCTACATAGATAGATCTTGTCTACATCATGTCATCGTTCTTATTGCACTACTCCGTTTCTCCATGAACTTAATACACTAGATGCATGCTGGATAGCGGTCGATGTGTGGAGTAATAGTAGTAGGTGCAGGCAGGAGTCGGTCTACTAATCTTGGACGTGATGCCTATATAATGATCATTTCCTGGATATCATCATTAGTATTTGAAGTTCTATCAATTTCCCAACAGTAATTTGTTTACCCACCGTTTGCTATTTTTCTCGAGAGAAGCCACTAGTGAAACCTACGGCCCCCGGGTCTCTTTCTCATATTATTTGCTTCGCGATATATTTTATTTGCCTTTTATTTTCTGATCTATTAAATCTAAAAATACAAAACTACCTTGCTGCAATTTATTTTATTTGGCGTTCGATCTATCAATATTTACAACTCTCTCACGTCC
Source organism: Triticum urartu (assembly GCF_003073215.2). Classification (NCBI taxonomy): domain Eukaryota; kingdom Viridiplantae; phylum Streptophyta; class Magnoliopsida; order Poales; family Poaceae; genus Triticum; species Triticum urartu. The sequence goes on along the minus strand of NC_053024.1, from coordinate 213,417,175 downwards.
GTTTGCCCATCTTGGGGCACCACTACCCGAAAGGGATTGACAACCCCTTTTACACATCGGGTTGCGAGTAGTTGTTATTTGTGTGCAGTTGCCGTTTACATTGTGTTGCTTGGTTCTCTTACTAGTTCAATAACCTTGGTTTCATATATGAGGGAAATACCTACCACTGTTGTGCTACATCATCCCTTCCTCTTTGGGGAAATACCGACACAGCTTCAAGCGACATCAGGGAACCAGTGACAAATCAGGCGGCTTTCGAGCCAAAGTATAAGGGTGCTCTTTCAAACAATACTTGGCTCATGACGGCCTTGTAATAGGCTAGGTTAAAACAATGATTTGCCATGTCATGCCTTCTTGCATGTTGATCTTTCCTTTTGAAACACCAATTTTAATATTTGATGATGGGCTTGAACGTAGTCATTTATGCAAGCCATAGTTCTATATGGCATGCACAAAGTTTAAACAACATATGCTGTGGCGACTTAACATCAAAACTAGGGCGGGTAACAACCCAGACATAATATAGTCTTATGCAATGATGGAAAAATACTAGAATTAAGGCCATTGAAGCCAAAATATACTGGCGACTTAAAGTCAAGCCAGGGCTCATATGGCCGGATGATAACCCAAACCTTGCCTATTCGTATAACAAAAAACATACCTATAAAATTGGCTCATACGGCCGGCTGACATCGCCATATCCAGTGAGGGTAATAACCCAAAGATTTGTAAGCGCATGATCCCAATTGCACAAACCAAAGCATGCTGGCGACTTAAAGTCCATAGCAAGGGCGGGTTACCAATTGCAAAATGCTCAAATATAAGTCATACAATCAGGGCTGCATGACCCGAATTGTGGAAAAATGCACTTAGCAGAAAAAAAATCTTGAGGAGACACAAATCCAAAAGGACTCAAAAGAAAGGATTCAAAAAATCTCAAATAATTGCCTGTCGGCTTACCAAAGCATGGACACATAAATTGGCTAGTGATACGTCTCCAACGTATCTACTTTTCCAAACACTTTTACCGTTGTTTTCGACTCTAACTTGCATGATTTGAATGGAACTAACCCGGACTGACGCTGTGTTCAGCAGAATTGCCATGGTGTTATTTTTGTGCAAAAATAAAAGTTCTCGAAATGACCTGAAAATCCACGGAGACACGTTTTGGAATTTATGAAAAATTCTAGCGAACGAATCAGCATCAGGGGGCCCACACCTGTCCACGAGTGTGCAGGGCGCCCCCCTTGGGGTGCGCCCCCTGCCTCGTGGGCCCCCTGAGACTCCACCGACGTCAACCCCAACTCCATATATTCACATTTGGGGAGAAAAAAATCAGAAAGAAGGATTCTTGTGTTTTACGATACGGAGCCGCCACCAAGCCCTAATCTTAATCGGGAGGGCTGATCTGGAGTCCGTTCGGGGCTTTAGAGAGGGGAATCCATCGCCATTGTCATCATCAACCTTCCTCCATCACCAATTTCATGATGCTCACTGCTGTGCATGCGTAATTCCATCGCAGGCTTGCTGGACCGTGATGGGTTGGATGAGATTTACCATGTAATCAAGTTAGTTTTGTTAGGGTTTGATCCCTAGTATCCATTATGTTCTAAGATTGATGTTGCTATGACTTTGTTATGCTTAATGCTTGTCACTAGGGCCCGAGTGCCATGATTTCAGATCTGAACCTATTATGTTTTCATGAATATATGTGAGTTCTTGATCCTATATTGCAAGTCAATAGTCACCTACTATGTGTTATGATCCGGTAACCCCTAAGTGACAATAATCGGGACCACTCTCGGTGATGACCGTAGTTTGAGGAGTTCATGTATTCACTAAGTGTTAATGCTTTAGTCCGGTACTCTATTAAAAGGAGGCCTTAATATCCCTTAGTTTCCAATAGGACCCCGCTGCCACGGCAGGGTAGGACTAAAGATGTCATGCAAGTTCTTTTCCATAAGCATGTATGACTATATTTGGAATACATGCCTACATTACATTGATGAACTGGAGCTAGTTCTGTGTCACCCTATGTTATAATTGTTGCATGAGGAATCTCATCCGACATAATTACCCATCATTGATCCATTGCCTACGAGCTTTTCACATATTGATCTTTTCTTAGTTACTTCTCCGTTGCCACTGTTACGATTGGTACAAAAACTAGTATTGTTACTTTTGTCACTGTTACCGTTACTTCCATACTACTTTGTTACTAAATACTTTGCTGCAGATATTAAATCTTTCAGGTGTGGTTGAATTGATAACTCAACTGCTAATACTTGAGAATATTCTTTGGCTCCCCTTGTGTTGAATCAATAAATTTGGGTGGAATACTCTACCCTCGAAAACTAATGCAATCCCCTATACTTGTGGGTTATCATCTAGCAAAAAGAGGTTCGATTTGCAAAAAGAAACAATCGAATCGGAGCTACGGTACTGAAACTACGGTCCAAAGAACTTCGAAGACAAATCTGCTTGAAACCAAAGTTTAATTTGTCAAAACAATGTTAAAGGTGATTAAACAGAAAGAGGGACTCGAGACGAATATTTTGGTGTTGGTTTCACTGGATTTGGACAAACTGTTAAGAAACGGCGTGGGTTCGAAGATTAGGGGCTAATCTGCGATAAAATAATCATGGATAGGTCCCTGGCCGAAAATAAAATTAAAAAAGACTAACGAACGAACGTTCGCTGACATAACCAATCTAACGAAAATCGTTCACTCACAGATCTAAACGAACGAACGTTCGTTAAATAAACTAAACCGAATAAAACCGAAATAAAACCCGATCTACACGAAAAAAATCGATCTAGGGTTTTTACCAAAAATAAAACCAAAGAAAACCGGAGACTCCGGCGGACGGTGGCGGCGGCAGCTGTCGAATCATGGGTTCCGGCAATATCCTCAAGGTTTGAACACTGGGGTGTGCGTGAAGATGTCCCCTTACTGATCCACGTCCTGACTTCGCTAAGATCTCATGGGCTAACTTGATGAACTCACAACACAAAGGACACAAGATTTATACTGGTCCGGGCCACCGTTGTGGTGTAATACCCTACTCCAGTGTGGTGGTGGTGGATTGCCTCTTGGGCGGAGGATGAACAGTACAAGGGGAAGAACAGCCTCCTGAGGAGAGGTGTTCTTGTGCTCGATGAACTTGTGGTAGTTCTGGTCTCTCTCGATCCGTCGAATCTCCTATCCGTTGGATCCCCCTAGCTATGGTGGTGGCTAGTCCTATTTATAGAGGCCCTGGTCCTCTCCCCAAATATTGAGTGGGAAGGGAGCCAACGACGGCCAATTTGAAAGGGGACAGCTAGTACAGCTTATCCTGACAAAAGTGGTCTTCGCCTGTCAAAGGCTCTGGTGGTGACGCCGTCCTGGGCTCCACGGTGACCTCCGTGTTGCCGTCCTTCTGGTCTTGGTCTCGTTGCATAAATATGGAAACCTTTGTTTGACGCCTCGGTACTCTGCGTCAGCACACGGTGATGATGTTGCTACCGACGCAGGGCTTCGCCTAAGCACCGCTACGATATGACCGAGGTGGAATATGGTGGAGGGGGGCACCGCACACGGCTGGGAGAGATCAACTGATCAACTTGTGTCTTTGGGGTGCCCCCTGCCCCCGTATATAAAGGAGTGGAGGAGGGGGAGGGCCGGCCCTCTCTATGGCACGCCCTAGGGGAGTCCTACTCCCACCGGGAGTAGGATTCCCCCTTTCCTAGTAGAACTAGGAACCCTTCCAAGTAGTAGGAGTAGGAGGGAAGGAAAGGGAAGGGAAAAGGAGAAGGAAGGAAGGGGGCGCCCCCCCTCCCTAGTCCAATTCGGACCAGCCCATTGGGAGGGGTGCGGCCACCCTTTGAGGCCTTTCTCTCCTTTCCCGTATGGCCCATTAAGGCCCAATACGAATTCCCGTAACTCCCAGGTACTCCAGAAAATACCCGAATCACTCGGAACCTTTCCGATGTCCGAATATAGCCGTCCAATATATCAATCTTTACGTATCGACCATTTCAAGACTCCTCGTCATGTCCCCGATATCGATTAAGTTGGGTAACGCCAGGGTTTTCCCAGTCACGACGTTGTAAAACGACGGCCAGTGAATTGTAATACGACTCACTATAGGGCGAATTCGAGCTCGGTACCCGGGGATCTTTATCGGTCAGACCGCATAACAACATACGTTGTTCCCTTTGTCATCGGTATGTTACTTGCCCGAGATTCGATCGTCGGCATCTCAATACCTAGTTCAATCTCGTTACCAGCAAGTCTCTTTACTTGTTCCGTAATACATCATCTCGCAACTAACTCATTAGTTGCAATGCTTGCAAGGCTTAGGTGATGTGCATTACCGAGAGGGCCCAGAGATACCTCTCCGACAATTGGAGTGACAAATCCTAATCTCGAAATACGCCAACCCAACAAGTACCTTCGGAGACACCTGTAGAGCACCTTTATAATCACCCGGTTACGTTGTGATGTTTGGTAGCACACAAAGTGTTCCTTCGGTAAACGGGAGTTGCATAATCATAGTCATAGGAACATGTATAAGTCATGAAGAAAGCAATAGCAACAAACTAAACGATCGTGAGCTAAGCTAACAGAATGGGTCAAGTAAATCACATCATTCTCCTAATGATGTTTTCCCGTTAATCAAATGACAACTCATGTCTATGGTTAGGAAACATAACCATCTTTGATCAATGAGCTAGTCAAGTAGAGGCATACTAGTGACACTCTGTTTGTCTATGTATTCACACATGTATTATGTTTCCGGTTAATACAATTCTAGCATGAATAATAAACATTTATCATGATATAAGGAAATAAATAATAACTTTATTATTGCCTCTAGGGCATATTTCCTTCACTCGCAACACATAGGACACAACATTTATACTGGTTCGGGCCACTGTTGTGGTGTAATACCCTACTCCAGTGTGGTGGCGGTGGATTGCCTCTTGGGCGGAGGATGAACAATACAAGGGGAAGAACAGCCTCCTGAGGAGAGGTGTTCTTGTGCTCGATGAACTTGTGGTAGTTCTGGTCTCTCTCGATCCGTCGGATCTCTTGTCCGTCGGATCCCCTAGCTATGGTGGTGGCTAGTCCTATTTATAGAGGCCCTGGTCCTATCCCCAAATATTGAGCGGGAAGGGAGCCAACAACGGCCAATTTGAAAGGGGACAACTAGTACAGCTTATCCTGACAAAAGTGGTCTTCGCGTGTCAAAGGCTCTTGTGGTGATGCTGTCTTGGGCTCCACGGTGACCTCCGTCTTGCCGTCCTTCTGGTCTTGGTCTCGTTGCACCGATATGGAAACCTTTGTTTGATGCCTCGGTACTCTGCGTCTACGCTTGCCTCCTTAGCACCAAAGAGGAAATAAGGACACTGTGCGCGCTGGCGCCCGCCTGGCCTTGGTCGTCATGGCTCACGTCATCAGAACCTCGCGAGGTTTGCTTGGCCTTGATCTCTCCACCCCTCGTGAGCTGGCCTGTTGAGGCCGGTCCTGAGGAGGTCTTGTGTCATCCGCCTCGTGGGGCTTGGCCCCTCGCGAGGGTCTTGAGTCCTTACTGGTGAAGATGGGCCATACGGGCCCGCTCGTAGACCATGCCGTGGGCCACAGGCAGGCACGTCTGGGGACCCCGTTCCCAGAACGCCGACAGCAGCGGCGGCGGCGGGCTCCGGCGGCGCGACGTCGGCGGTGGCGTCGGGTTGCGGCAGCGGCGCGGACTGCGAGGCGCGGCGGGGTGGCGGCTAGGGTTTCGACTGCAGGGTGGCTGGTGGGCTGGGGCGGCTCGGGCTGCGGCTTATAAAGTCTGAGCGGACAGAGTCCGGCTCGGGCACGGCCAGTTAGGTCGGTTCGTTCTTTTTATAAACGATTCTACCGAGAAAAATCCTAAATAAATAAAAATAAAAATCTAAAGATGCCAAAACAAATTTTCACCGTCTAAATAAAATATTTAGAACAAAGTGAACATTTTCTTGGCCTAGAAAATGCAAATTTGAAAAATGCATATTTTTCTAATTCAAATAAAATAGCAATAAAATCCAAATAAAATATTTATTTGATTTTAATAGTTTTCCTCCAATATTTCATTTATTTTGGAGAAGTCATATTATCTCCTCTCATATATTTTAATTATGAAATATTTTTGGAGAGAAAAAAAATAATAAAACCAAAATGATCCTCTTTCCAATATTTGAGAAAAATCAAATATGAAAATCGTGAAATCCCCAACTCTCTCCGTGGGTTCTTGAGTTATTTAGGATTTTTAGGATCACACCCAAAATGCAAATAAATTATGATATGCATATGATGACCTATTTATAACATCCCAAATACAAGAGGGTATGAAAGCTAAACCCGGTGGGTTGGAAGCCCCCAAGTGACCTTATGAGAAAATAATAAAGACTCAGATACACAGAAATGAAACGACTGAGGCCCTAAATTATCAAGGATGTCGGCTTTATTATATTGATCATAATATATACACTGACAAATGTATGTACAATGACGAGAGCCAGTGGCTCAAGTGTAATAAGGCCGAAGATGAGCAATATTCCAAGGCCGGCGGGTCTCCTCCTCCGACTTGCGTGAATTCTTGTGTTCTTGTATATCAATGAATAAGCTGGCAACACAATGCGCCGGCTGGAGCTTTGACTTGGGCGTGGAGTTGAATGGACATGCTCACGACTATATGAATAAGCCGCCTGCTACGCCACAGCCATCTGAAGAAGCTCCATCGCGTTCTAGGTCTCTATCGCCGCTGGAGACTCGCCTTCGATCGAGATAGCTGCCAGCCGTGTAGCCATAGCTATCATGTTATCCACCGGGTTAGAATAATGGCCAGAGGGTGTTGGAACCCGTTGGGGAGGGGTCAGATCCCTACGTGGCGGGTCTGACACACGTGGCTGAGCCGCCACTCCAGTTCTTGGCGCCTCAGCAGCACGGGTTACACTGGGCGGGTTACTCGTTCCTACCCTGGGTGTGTTAAAAAGATTCTGTCCCCCAAACTGTGGAGGCAAGTGGCTCTGATGCCTCCTTTGAAGAACAGCATTGGACGCATTCTGGTCCAAACTCATACGAAAAGTCTCTGCTCTTATCCGCTACGACTCGGCCTCTAACGAAGCCCGTTTTGTTGCAATCCTAGCGTTCTCCGCTTCAAGATCTACTTGGGCCTTAGCCACCTCGCCCCGCAACTTTGCAACCTCTGCTTTGTGCTGCGCTTGATTTGCCGGAGTTACCTTTACAACTAGCAGAGTCACCAAGGCATCCAAGAGCTCAGATAAGACTTGAGCTAGCGGCCACACAAAGCCACTCGCCTCGGCCGTCGTAGCAGCAGTTGAGCCAGATGTCATGGACGCGACAGTTGAGGAATTTAGCATTGGTTGCATGCCGGCCATAAAAATAGCAGCCCTGCTCGGCGGCTCATAGGGTCCAGAATATTGTTACCATTGGAATAGCCCCCAAGACCGCCATCTTGATCCTTTTTATGGCAATGAATCTGAACCTTTTGTGGCACATCTTACTAAACTGAATGATATAGCCACCATATTCACTCATGAGGAAAAAAATTTGTTACTACTATATCCTTAAGTTATTGCCGTTCTCATTAAAGGGTGATGCTAAAACCTGGTTTAATTCTATTGCTCCTGGTTGTGTGCGTAGTTCCCAGGATATGATTTATTACTTCTCTGCTAAATATTTCCCTGCACATAAGAAACAAGCTACCTTAAGTGAAATATATAATTTTGTGCAAATTGAAGAAGAGAGTCTCCCATAAGCTTGGGGGAGGCTTCTCCGATTACTTAATGCTTTGCCTGACCATCCTCTCAAGTAAAATAAAATACTTGATATCTTTTATAATGGACTAACCGATGCTTCCAGAGACCACCTGGATAGTTGTGCTGGTTGTGTTTTCAGGGAAAGAACTGTTGAGCAAGCTGAATTTCTATTGAATAATATACTGAGTAATGATAATGATTGGACACTTCCTGAACCAATTCCTAAGACAACTCCGAAGAAAAGGGGTATTCTATTTCTCGGTCCTAAAGATATGCAAGAGGCAAAGAAATCTATGAAAACAAAGGGTATTAAAGCTGAAGATGTTAAGAATTTACCACCTATTGAAGAAATACATGGTCTTAATAACCCTACACAGGTAGTAAAGGTAAATTCTCTCTATAGATTTGATGAAGGTGATATTCCTCGTAATAAGTGTGCTAGCCAATGCTTGGATGAGTTTGACAATTTTATTGTTAAACAAGAAAACTTCTATGCTTATGTTGGTAGACAATTGAAACGTAATGCTTATATGATTGAACACTTGAGTGATTATATGTCTAGAGTAAAAGGTGACCTTAAACTTATTAGTAAACATGCTTCTGTGGTTACCACTCAAGTAGAACAAGTGCTTAAATCACAAGATGATTTGCTCAATGAATTGAATAATAATAAAAATGATAATGTTGTTAGAGTTGTGACTAGGGTAAAATGACCCACGAACCTTTGTATCCTGAGGGCCACCCTAAGAGAGTTGAGCAACATTCTTAGAGAACTAATGTTGATGCCCCTAGTCCTTCTAAGAAGAAAAAGAAAAATGATAGGACTTTGCATGCTTCTAGTGAACCTGTTGTTGAAACACCTGAGAATCCTGATATTTCTATTTTTGATGCTGAAACACAATCTAGTAATGAACATGAACCTAGTGATAATGTCAATGATGATGTTCATGTTGATGCTCAACCTAGCAATAACAATGATGTAGAGTTTGAACCTGCTATTGATCTTGATAACCCACAATCAAAGAATCAATGTTATGATAAGAGAGACTTTGTTGATAGGAAGCACGGTAAAGAAAGAGAACCATGGGTTCAGAAACCCAAGCCCTTTCCTCCTAAACCATCCAAGAAAAAGGATGATGAGGATTTTGAGCGCTTTGCTGAAATGATTAGACCTATCTTTTTGCATATGCGTTTGAATGATATGCTTAAAATGAATCCTTATGCTAAGTATATGAAAGATATTGTTACAAATAAAATAAAGATAGTGGAAGCTGAAATTTCCACCATGCTTGCCAATTATACTTTTAAAGGTGGAATACCTAAGAAACTAGGAGATCCCGGAGTACCAACTACACCATGCTCCATTAAAAGAAACTATGTTAAAACTGCTTTATGTGATCTCGGAGCCGGTGTTAGTGTTATTCCTCTCTCTTTATATCATAGACTTGATTTGAATAAGTTGACACCTACTGAAATATCTTTGCAAATGGCCGATAAATCAACTGGTATACATGTCGGTATTTGTGAGGATGTGCATGTTGTGGTTGCAAACGTTACTATTTTAATAGACTTTGTTATTCTTGACATTCCCGAGGACGATAGTATGTCGATTATCCTTGGTAGACCCTTTTTGAAACTGCAGGGCTGTTATTGATTGCAACAAAGACAATGTCACTTTTCATGTTAACGGTAATGAGCATACGGTACACTTTCCGAGGAAATAACCTCAAGTCCACAATATCAATTCTATTGGAAATTTTTCAACGATAACTATTGGAGGTTTTGAATTCCCTCTTCCTACTGTCAAGAAGAAATATGATATTCTTATTGTTGGGGACATCCATATCCCTATTGAAGTAACCTAGTGTTATTCGAAAATTCTCCGGTTTCATGTTATTCGGAAAGGGTTTGTTAACAAGACTTGATCAACCTTGTTAGTGGATTCCTTTTGATGAGCATGAGATGGATGAAGTTAGAAAGAACAACTCTCTGTACCCTCCTTTTACTTTCTGTTATTTAGATTAAATAAAGAAAAAAAATAATATTTTATGTCTGTTTTCTGAATTATTCTTGCAATAAAAATACCCCAAAAATAAAAGTTCTCCAAATATCCTGAAAATGATATATGATTTTTTGTAGAATATTTAAGAATGATTGGCACTGAGAACACGCCAGGGGGGGCCACCACTTGGACACGAGGGTGCAGGGCACGCCCCCTACCTCATGGGCCCCACTTGGCCCCCCTCCACTTATTCCAGCACCCACACACTCCGTCTTTCTCCAGAAAAAATCATCCCGTAGCTCATACCCGTGTTCTAGCTCATCTTGCTACCATGTTCGATCTCCTTGCTCAAAGCTCTATTCACAAAATTGCTTTGAGGGATTGTTCTTCGGTATGTGACTCCTCCAATGGTCCAATTAGTTTTTTTTCTAGTGCTTTATTTATTGCAAATTTTTTCTGCTAAGGTGACCATGTTCTTGAGCTTGCATGTCAAATTTATATGGTCAAAAGTAGTTTTAATGCATGATATAGCCTCTAGGCACTTGTGGGAGTAGTTGCTATCAATCTTGTTGAGTTTGGTTCACTTCTATTTTGAGTCACTAAAAATTTCAGAAACTTTTCAGAGAAATAAAATGTTGAAGAGATTATTGATGGGCTCTTCGAGCCGAAGCTCGAAGGATAAGCAGAATGACGAGAATAAAAAGCCCAAATACAATCTTCCTCGCACTATAGAGGTTCGGCCATGCGAATGGCCTTGTGATGAGTTCTTGAGAACCGCCGGAATTTATGATGACTTTTATTATTTGGCTGAGAATGCAGGCCTCACTGACTTCCTCCACGACCAGTGGGAACAGTATCTCCTACTCACTAATATTTTCGTGCAAAATTTTTATTTCCATGCTAAGAAATCACCACCTTCAGTGGTGTTTCACTTATATGATGAGGTTAAGGAGATGTCATTCCATGATTTTTGGCGGGTCTGCAAGATACCCATTGAGGGCAGCATCAAGGAACCACATCGTAGTGATGTTTCTGGGTTTATTGATAGAGTTGCTGTAGGAGAAACTAGGAAAGTTTCCGATGCAAGAATTACCAGTATACATTTACCTGTTCTATGTTACTTTGCGATATTTGCTAGTAGATGCTTAATTGGTCGCGGGAACAGTGGAAATCTTAGCGCTCCTGATATTGTCATTTTGCGCCATGCTTTTGTTTTGTGATACAACTTTCAGCTTAGGCGCTATTGTTGCTAAATGATTAAATCTGAACCGTACAAAGGGCCCCATCTTCGGAGGCATCTTTGTTTCATGCCTTGTCGAACACTTTGAGATACCTATTAGGTATTATGAGAAAGAGGAAAAGTTGTTGCCCCCTATTTTTCTAGATTATAGGAGTATGGTAGCACATGATTTCATTGTTAAAAATAAGAAGAAGATTCTTAAGTATAATTTAATATTTGATAAAACTCACTGTGAGATTATTACCTTGCCTGCACCCTGTTTGTTTAACATACTTTCAGGCACGTACCTCATCTTGCCAAAGGCCATTTATGCATACTGGAGGCTGACACAAGTCCCAGAGCCTGAGCCACCACTTGAACCTTATTGACAGTCTGTTTGTCAGTGGGATCCGGAGGATATCGCTAACCAGTGGCACCCTGAGGACCCTCCTCAGTACACCAGAGAAAGTAGCTTCAATCCGTGGGCATAGACCAACTTAGGCCAAAAGCTTAAGCTTGGGGGAGTACGTATTTCTCACCGATATTACATTCATGTTCACACACTCATTCTAGTTGTCATTGCTCATACTTTTTCATTGTACTATCCATGCTAGTTTATTTTCTTTTCTAAGCCTTCTTCTTGTGTGTTTAAAAAACCTTAAGAAAAACCAAAAAAATTAGTTGTATCTTTTAGCTAGTTTACATTCCATGCTTGTAGTAGTAATTAAATGAAATCGCAAAAAGATTTATCATTCTTCTTTTGCTTGTTGGGAGCTTTCCCGCGTAAATATTTTTATTTCTTTTCTTATTCTTTGGGGATCGAGAGGAGAAGACCATGCTGAAAATGTTGAGTGGCTCTCGTATGCATTATTGTTGATTTAACCTAGAGCCCATATTACATTGTCTTCTCCCTTGTATTAAATGCTTGCAGATTCCAGCTTAGTCCAATGCAAGTGCACTATTATTATTATCCACACCGTTCGGTCGTGCAAGTGAAAGGCAATAATGGCGATATATGATGGACTGATTGAGGTGAGAGAAGCTGGTCTGACCTCGACCTATCCTGTTTTTGTAAATATGATTAGTTCATCGTTCCTGATTCAGCCTATTATGAATGAAACATGTTTGCAATGACAATTAGAGATTATAGTTTCCCATGCCATGATTAAATAGCTAGGAGTTTATAATAGTTTAACTTGCGTGCCAACATGCTATTAAAATGGTTGTGATGTGGTATGATAGGGTTCTATCCTCCTTTGAATGATTCGAGTGGCTTGACTTGGCACATGTTCACGCATGTAGTTGAAACAAAATCAACATAGCCTCCACGATATTTATGTTCATGGTGATTTATATCCTACTCATGCTTGCACTCATTGTTGATTAATCTTAATGCATGTGCATGACTGTTGTCGCTCTCTAGTTGGTCGCTTCCCAGTCTCTTTCTAGCCTTCACTTGTACTAAGCGGGAATACTGCTTGTGCATCCACTTCCATAAACCCCAAAGTTATTCCATATGAGTCCACCATACCTTCCTATATGCGGTATCTACCTGTCGTTCCAAGTAAATTTGTATGTGCCAAACTCTAAACCTTCAAATGAAATTCTGTTTTGTATGCTCGAGTAGCTCAAGTATCAACTAGGGTTGTCTATATCTTCCATGCTATGTGGGTTATTTTCACGATGAGTGGACTCCGCTCATCACTCGAGAAAATGGCTGGTAACCGAGATGCCCAGTCCCATACTCAAATCAAAATAATTGCAAACAAAACTCCCCTAGGATTGTTGTTAGTTGGAGGCACCCGTTGTTTCGGACAAGCCATGGATTGATGTTTGTTGGTGGTGGAGGAGTATAAACTTTACCATTCTGTTTGGGAACCGCCTATAATGTGTGTAGCATGGAAGATATTGAGATCTCTTGGTTGTTATGTTGACAATGAAAGTATACCACTCAAAATATTATTTATCTCTGTTTCAAAATTCGAGCTCTGGCACCTCTGCAAATCTCTGCTTCCCACTTCGAAGGGCCTATCTATTTACTTTTATGTTGAGTCATCATCCTCTTATTAAAAAGCACCAGTTGGAGAGCACCGCTGTCATTCGCATGCATTGCTAATAACTTACATTGAGTATGATTCTGACTGGGTCTCTTTTACCATGAATTACAATGTCTAGTCAGTCCTTGATCTCCAGGGGTGCTCTGCATTTTTGTTTTGCGGTCTCAGAAAGGGCTAGCGAGATACCATATTGTTATATCATATTATGATTGTTTTGAGAAAGTGTTGTCATCCGAGATTCATTATTATCACTCGCTAGTTGATTATGCCATTGATATGAGTAAACATGAGACCTAAATGTTATTGTGAATTTGTTTAGTTCATAATCTTTGCAGAAAACTTGAATGCCAGATTTACATATTTGCAACAACAAGATCAAACAGAGTTTGTAAAAGTTTCTCTTTATCACTTTCAGTTTCTCAACTGAATTGCTTGAGGACAACCAAAGGTTTAAGCTTGGGGAGTTGATACGTCTCCAACGTATCTACTTTTCCAAACACTTTTGCCCTTGTATTGGACTCAAACTTGCATGATTTGAATGGAACTAACCCGGACTGACGCTGTTTTCAGCAGAATTGCCATGGTGTTATTTTTGTGCAGAGATAAAAGTTCTCAGAATGACCTGAAAATCCACGGAGACACGTTTTGGAATTTATAAAAAATACTGGCGAAAAATCAGCATCAGGGGGCCCACACCCTGTCCACGAGGGTGCAGGGCGCGCCCCCTGCCTCGTGGCCCCCCTGAGACTCCACCAACGTCAACCCCAACTCTATATATTCACGTAATCATGTTCGGCGAGAAAACAAATAAGAAAGAAGGATTCATCGCGTTTTATGATACGGAGCCACTGCCAAGCCCTAATCTTCATCGGGAGAGCTGTCTAGAGTACGTTCGGGGCTCCGGAGAGGGGAATCCGTCGCCATCGTCATCACCAACCTTCCTCCATCACCAATTTCATGATGCTCATCGCCGTGCGTGAGTAATTCCATCATAGGCTTGCTGGACGGTGATGGGTTGGATGAGATTTACCATGTAATCGAGTTAGTTTTGTTAGGGTTTGATCCCTAGTATCCATTATGTTCTAAGATTGATGTTGCTATGACTTTGCTATGCTTAATGCTTGTCACTAGGGCCCTATGACGCCCGGATAATAAAGTTACAGTAACCCACTACTAATGATGCCACCTCACCACTGTTACTATTACTAAACTCACTCTAATTCAAATCTCGTTTAAATTCAAATTTAAAATAAAGTCAAACCATAAAGTTTTCAAACATTAAAACTAAAATGCTCTATATGTGCCAAATAATTCGTATGTAAATATGGTGTAATAAACACATTTTTATATAATGCCTAAATAATTTAAATTGAAATAAAACAGAAAATAAAAGAAATAAAAGAAAGAAAATACAAAAGAGAAAAACAAACTAACAAAAAAAGGGAAACACCCCCCCATGGGGCACGGCCCAGTTGGCCATAGCCGCCCGAATGGGCCGGCCCACCCCCGCACCTCATAACCTCCCCCACTCCCCCAAACGCCCACCGACGCCCCGTGCCAATCCATGCACCCTCTTGCCCACGCATGGCATCGCCTCCCTCTGCTGCTGCTCACCCGTCGTTGCTCAGGACTGGCCTCGCCCAATTCTGCATCTGCCGTGCCCCAGCCCGCCCCGGCGTGCCTGCGCCTCGTCGGGCTTGGTCCTGTCCGGGGCCATGCCTTGCTCCCCCGTCGCGCTCTGCGCTCATCGCCAGCGCTCCACTGCGAGCAGTCGCGCGTTGCCAAGCCATGGCTGCTTGTGCCACTGCCACTGGGACCAACCCCTTAAAAAAGGAAATGAAATGAATAACCAAAATAAATAAATAAAAGATGATGAATAGTTAATTAATTATTTGGATAATTAACCTAATTAATTGGTTTAGCTAGCCTAACAGAATATGTCAGTGGAACCCCCTAGTTAAACTAAACTCTTGAACTAACCCTAGACTATGACATGTGGCCCCACCTTGGCCAGTTTGACCAGTCAAAGTGCTGGCTGTGTATCACCTAGCCAATGACATATGGCCCCCATCGCACTGTTCACGTTTGACCAGTCAAATGTTGATTGCTAAGTCAACTGTTGACCTGGGCCCACTGTTAGCCTCTAGCACACACTGATGGGTACACTTTCAGGCGCACTTAGCATTTAGTCCTTATAATATTTTGAATTAGTATTAAATCTAGAAATTAAGAAAATAAATTAAAACTGTGAAAATTAATATAAAATAATCTGTAACTCGGATGAAAATACTTTGTACATGAAAGTTGCTCAGAACGACGAGACGAATCCGAATACGCAGCCCGTTCGTCCATCACACATCCCTAGCATAGAGAACACACAACTTTCCCCCTCCGGTTCATCTGTCTGAAAACGTGAAACACCGGTGATACTTTCCCGGATGTTTCCCCCTTTTGCCGGTATCACCTATCCTTACGTTAGGTCACCCCTAGCACCGCG
The DNA here is from genome assembly GCF_003073215.2 of Triticum urartu. NCBI lineage: Eukaryota > Viridiplantae > Streptophyta > Magnoliopsida > Poales > Poaceae > Triticum > Triticum urartu. The sequence goes on along the minus strand of NC_053024.1, from coordinate 213,401,612 downwards.
TATTGTCATGTTATGCTTTGTGATACTTTGATTGCTCTGTTATTTATTGTGTTCCCCTCCGTTACTTCTTTGTGGTAAACCCCGAGGCCGCTGTTGGTACCCCTGTGATCGACTACATCGACGATGAACCCTTCTTGCCAGAGCAACCAGGCAAGCCCCCCCCCCCTTGATCACTAGATATCGCCTATTCTTCTCTCTACTACTTGCATTAGAGTAGTGCAGCATGTTACTGCTTTCCGTTAATCCTATTCAGATGCATAGCCTGTCATTGTTGCTACAGTCGTTGATACCTTACCTGCAATCCTAAATGCTTAGTATGAGATGCTAGTTTATCATCAGTGGCCCTACATTCTTGTCAGTCTGCCATGCTATACTATCGGGCCGTGATCACGTCGGGTGTTGATCACGGGTATATACTATACATATTACACATGATACATGTTGTGACTAAAGTCGGGTCGGCTCATTGAGTACCCGCGGTTGATTCACGAATTGGGGGTTGAAAGGACATACTTTCCCAACGACCCTCTGTGTGGATCTTTGTGGCGGAGCGACAGGGCAGGTTGAGACCACCCAGGTGAGAGGTGGGCCTGGCCCTGGTCGGCGTTCGCGGTTACTTCAAGATAACACGGTTAACGAGATCTTGGTATTTGATCTTAGTCTGGCCACTGGCCTATACGCACTAACCAACTACTTGGGAACAGTTATGGGCACTCGACGTCGTGTTATTAGCCGAAGCCTTCGTGATGTCAGTGACTGAGCGGCGCACGCCGGGTTGGAACGCGTAACGCAATTTCCTTTGTAATGGAGGTTGCTAGGTCTGCTCACCGGCCGCGTACGCAACGTGCAGGTGTGGAATGGGCGATGGGCCCAAACCCCCGCACCATAGGATTTAGACCGGTGTGCTGACCTCTCTGTTGTGCCTAGGTAGGGCTGCGACGTGTTGATCTTCCGAGGTCGGGCATGACCCAGAAAAGTGTGTCCGGACAAAGGGGATCGAGCGTGTTGGGAACGTGGTGCACCCGTGCAGGAAAGTTGATCTATTCGAATAGTCATGTCCCTCGGTAAAAGGACGACCCGGAGTTGTACCTTGACCTTATGACAACTAGAACCGGATACTTAATAAAACACACCCTTCCAAGTTCCAGATACAACCGGTGATCGCTCTCTCACAGGGCAACGAGGGGAGGATCACCGGGTAGGGTTATGCTATGCGATGTTACTTGGTGAACTTACCATCTACTCTCTTCTACATGCTGCAAGATGGAGGCGGCCAGAAGCATAGTCTTTGTTAGGACTAGCTATCCCCCTCTTATTCCAGCATTCTGCAGTTCAAGCCACATATATTACCCCCTTTCATTGATACCAATGCATATGTAGTGTAGATCCTTGCTTGCGAGTACTTTGGATGAGTACTCGCGGTTGCTTTGCTCCCCCTTTTCCCCCTTTTTAAATCCGATTGTTGCGACCAGACGTTGGAGTCCAAGAGCCAGACGCCATTGTCGATGATGACTACTTCTACTCAGGAGGTGCCTACTACTACGTGCAGGCCGCTGACGACGACCAGGAGTAGTTTAGGAGGATCCCAGGCAGGAGGCATGCTCCTCTTTCGATCTGTATCCCCGTTTGTGCTAGCCTTCTTACGGCAAACTTGTTTAACTTATGTCTGTACTCAGATATTGTTGCTTCCGCTGATTCGTCTATGATCGAGCTCTTGTATTCGAGCCCTCGAGGCCCCTAGCTTGTAATATGATGCTTGTATGACTTATTTTATTTGCAGAGTTGTGTTGTGATATGTTCCCGTGAGTCCCTGATCTTGATCATACACGTTTGTGTGTATGATTAGTGTACGGTCAAATCGAGGGCGTAACAAGTTGGTATCAGAGCCGACTGCCTGTAGGAATCCCCCTTCCACACTCCTTGGCCGAAGTCGAGTCTAGACATTACAAAACTTTTTACTAACATGGTTGTGTGTTTTACGGGCCCACGTTGCCATTTGGGTAATATTAGGATCTTTTACTCCTTGATCCTTACTCTGGGACTCTGATCTCTCTTCTATTCGGGTTAAATGATTTTGCTAACTCTAACTCTAGGTTCTTGTAAATACTTTCTCCTGAAGAGCCCCTTCATTCCAGATGATGGCCGGCTTCACCAGAAGATTCTGAAGATACTCTCCGTCATTCTCTCGAGACCTTGTGCCCACCACTTCTGCTATTCCCGACCACCGATAAATCCTTATGGATAACTGCTTACACTTGTCGTTCTTACCTTTGTTCCTAGTTGCCCCTGCTATTACTTGATACCCTAAAAATTTCTTCGATAATTCGAGAATCCTTTGTGCCCACCACTTTGCAGCGCTTTGCCGTAGAAATACCCTTACGGATAATTTCTCGCACTTATCGAGTATCCACTCATCCCCAATTGATTCATGTATTTCACAAAAAGTCTTCGAAATACCATTTGATCCCCAAAAATCCTCAACAGCCTATTGCTCTTGAAATTCTTGCTTGCTTGCATTATGATTAACCTCATAAGTCCGGTAATCTTATTGGCATCCTTAGTCATTATCAGTTTGAGTCTGTTGAATCAATATGTTGCGAATGCTCGCATTCCTTAATCAGATCCTTCGTTTCATCCTTCCGGCTCAGACGTCATTTTAAACACGAGCTAGAACTCGACCAATGAAATTGCCATCGATTGTACCTCTAAGGCTATTCAACTTATCCATACCTAATCAGAGCATTGCTTCTGATCCCTTGTCTTGGAATTCATAATTCCTTTGCATTTGAGCTTTGAGTTAGTTGGTTGTTTCTATAATATGATCCCCTTGCATTCTTTCTTCCCCTGGTTGAGTACCGATACTCACATCAGATCCCTTATGGACCACCAGATCCTTTGTTGGATTTTGTTTGACACCGTCCTTCATATTCATTAAACATTGTGAGCTTTTGTTTGGATACATAATACCTTTGGTAAATTGTATCCCCTGCTTTTGTCAACCATGCTCTGCTCCCGAACTTGAGTTATTCGCTCTTGAAGTTGGGGGGTATGTGTTCATAAGATGCCCCGATGGGTTAAACCTATGCCTTCCTTACTCTGTGTGAACCCGAAAGATTTCACGGGTCATAATTATCTAGTATTGCACCAGGCAAAACTTTCGACAACTAATGTCAATTTCGAAAAGCGAGAGGTGAATGGAAGGTTATACATTGAAGAAGTGGGAGTCGACCTTGAACTTTGTGTTCATGCCCATGGACACGGTGTATATCCTATCATGGAAGCTTCTTGTAATAATAACTATTCCCTTGATATAATATCATTTGGTATCTGTGAATTGGTCCTTTGCAACCGTGGTTCCGATCATATTTTCTCCTTGATTCCATTTCTCGGACTAGTTAAAGCACTTGTCTTCTACAGATCAATGCACCTCCGCAACCTCTATTATGTTCTACCTTCGAGTATTACCCCGTGGTATCCCGACAAAATCACAGAACCATATTACTTCTTGTGAGTTCTTCTTCAAGTATTATTTCTCACTGATTTCAATTTTTCCCTGGGTTCTGAGTTGTTAGACACTCAGGCACACTGATAGTGAATCGAGTCTGAAATCCGATTCATTAACTCTAAGTAATTTTCATTGCTTATGAGTTTAATAATCCTTCAAGTCATTCCTAGCCTGATCGGCTATATCATTATCGTGCTAAATTTTTATTGTGCTACCTGGTTCTTCTTCTCAGCGCACAATTTTCGACGATGAGCTAATCTTACGTCGAACTTCGTCGTCATATCATTTCTCGTTGAACATCAAACTTAACTTCGAGTTTATGTCGTACCCTTGGTTCTCATAACTTTTCGCTTCATCATCATTTGACTTGATGGCATCGCCGACCGATTACATCTTCATGAAATCTCTCGACAACTGTGTTGTGATCATCATCAACATCCTAAGCTCTTCCAAGATATATATTGAATTCTTGATGGGGAATACCATCCTTGCTCCTCGATGATTCGTATTATCATCGACCACTTTATTTCCTTCCGTTCAACACAAACTTGTTCATGTTTTGTGTTATACCTTGAGATCCTTGCTACCTTGCAGTTGTTCTTCTTTACCTTGGAAGTATTACCATCTTTTACATCAAGAAAGTCGTGAGAATTTCACCACCTATTAAGAGATCTTGATACAGGTGATACTTCTTGCCAAATCCGTTCATTCCTTGGTCCCCGTGTTGTTTCTAACTGGAAAACCGACAATTGAACTATGATGTGCGACTTCAAAACTTCTATCAACCATATTGCTTTGAAGTTAATGGTCGATATTTCATTCTTAGACCATTGGTTATCGAATCACCATTCTAACATTGATCACACTACCTAAGCCCATATTTCGGGTGCACCTTTCAATCAATGATTAACTGCGTATGTTTTCCTCGAGCATACCTCATTATATCATTTGATCTGACAAATGTTATCTCCTTGTTCGAATACTGGTGGGAATCCATCTTTTGGAAATCTCGATTTGTTGTCGCTGAGTTCATCAGCCACCTCCTCATCCTCTCCTTGGTTTAATGATGAACCCATGGTTCGGAACTTGCTTCCATAGTTCATTTCCCGAGAATCTTACAATGTCATCTCGTCAATTTGTGTTGCACCTTTTCTTCTCAGACATCCTGAGTCCGAGGTATCCTGACACCAATCAGATCTGAATCTTGTTCAGATGTGATGGTTGGGATAGATTTCCAAGAGTTATAACATTGGTCCTTATATATCAGTAAGGTGATGTCATGCCTAGCACACCTGGCTTGAGGACCTATTGTTGTCAGTTTCCTATTTAGCAAGGTTAACCATTCTTCCATGAGGAAATCATAAGACTTATTCTATATGTTGTTCCTGATGAATCCTTTGTGTATCCTAGTTCGATCCTTGCTTGAAGACCATATCAATGCTATCTCGAAGCATGTCTGTGGTACTCTGATTTTCAGTAAGAACATTTGAACCACAATGCTAAACTTTTATTTATCAATTATCCAAACACCTCTGTATGGGTAATGTCATGAAATTTCTCTCTCCTTACCTAAAGAGTTTTCTACATTATATCATGTCATGGATATCATCCTCTGCTTGTCCTTGGGAAGGATATACCCTTGAAATATGTGTTTAAACACATTTTCCTTTACATTGTTCTGTTTAATCTGATAATCATATTTTCCTTTCCATTGTTTGGTTTAACCTTTCTTGTGATCTATATGATCTAAGAAGTAATATTCTCCCGCTTATGTAAACATCTTGGTGTACAATCCTGTCAGCAAGACCCTATTACTATTGTTGATGACATTCCGGTAGCCATCGATGGACGAGAACTTTGCCTATTGGTCCACCTCATTCAACGAGCAGGAAAATGGTTCTCTTCGTCCCTCGCCCTTGGTACTGATGTTGTTGCTGACATAACTGATAGGCTATCCCCTGACATACCTTGCTTACATGATCATGCAAGACGTACTCGCTCTTCCTACTTTTAACCCACATGGTGGGCCCATAACCCCTGGGTCCCAGGATCGAAACCTCACTCTCCTGTACACCCACGGTTTCCAAAGTTATCACTCGCGTGTGGCCTCGTTTGTAATTCACGGGCCACCGTCCTAGTGATCTGTTCTGGTAACAGACGCAATACTCAATCTCGTTGCTCTGGACCACTTGCACACCCTGTTTCAGACATCAAACGATTGCCTGGCTGCTTGAAACTTCTTATGATACCTTCTTACTTTGCTCTCGATATCTTCTTAAGTTTCAATTCGAGAGCTACTTTCCGCCACTTTCCCCAATGTAGTCCACCAGATAGTCAGCCTTGTAGAGGTCCGTTACTACGGGATACCCCCCCTTTCTTTCATAAGTACGATGGAGTCCCTGAAGAAGGGTCCTGACTTCATGATGACCTGAAGAAGATAAATAAAGACATCAACAAAAATGATAAACTACTTTGGGAAGAGCATCCAAGACCGAGAAGACCTGTTAGAATTTCGTAACCGAATCCCTTCCCCTCACTCCCCTCTTAAATCTCGGGACGAGATTTCTTCTAATGGAGGAGAATTGTGACGCCCGGATAATTAAGTTACAGTAACCCACTACTAATGATGCCACCTCACCACTGTTACTCTTATTAAACTCACTCTAATTCAAATCTCGTTGAAATTCAAATTTAAAATAAAGTCAAACAATAAAGTTTTCAAACATTAAAACTAAAATGTTCTATATGTGCCAAATAATTCATATGTAAATATGGTGTAATAAAGACATTTTTATAAAATGCCTAAATAATTTAAATTGAAATAAAACAGAAAATAAAATAAATAAAAGAAAGAAAATACAAAAGAGAAAAACAAACTAACAAAAAAAGGGAAACACCCCCCCACGGGGGCATGGCCCAGTTGGCCACAGCCGCCCGAATGGGCCGGCCCACCCCCGCACCCTATAACCTCCCCCAATCCCCCAAACGCCCACCGACGCCCGCGCTGATCCGTACAACCTCTCGCCCATGCATGGCATCGCCTCCCTCTGCTGCTGCTCACCCGTCGTTGCTCGCGGCTGGCCTCGCATATTTCCAAAAGAAATAAATAAAATAAGATAAATAGTTAATTAATTATTTGGATAATTAACCTAATTAATTGGTTTAGCTAGCCTAACAGAATATGTCAGTGGAACCCCCTAGTTAAACTAAACTCTTGAACTAACCCTAGACTATGACATGTGGCCCCACCTTGGCCAGTTTGACCAGTCAAAGTGCTGACTGTGTATCACCTAGCCAATGACAGATGGCCCGCATCGCACTGTTCACGTTTGACCAGTCAAATGTTGATTGCTAAGTCAACTGTTGACCTGGGCCCACTGTTAGCCTCTAGCACACACTGATGGGTACACTTTCGGGCGCACTTAGCATTTAGTCCTTATAATATTTTGAATTAGTATTAAATCTAGAAATTAAGAAAATAAATTAAAACTTTGAAAATTAATATAAAATAATCTGTAACTCGGATGAAAATACTTTGTACATGAAAGTTTCTCAGAACGACGAGACGAATCCGAATACGCAGCCCGTTCGTCCATCACACATCCCTAGCATAGAGAACACGCAAATTTCCCCCTCCGGTTCATCTGTCTGAAAACGTGAAACACTGGGGATACTTTCCCGGATGTTTCCCCCTTTTGCCGGTATCACCTATCCTTACGTTAGGTCACCCCTAGCATCGTGTATTGTCATGTTATGCTTTGTGATACTTTGATTGCTCTATTATTTATTGTGTTCCCCTCCATTACTTCTTTCCGGTAAACCCCGAGACCGCTGTCGGTAACCCTGTGATCGACAACATCGACGACGAACCCTTCTTGCAAGAGCAACCAGGCAAGCCCCCCCTTGATCACCAGATATCGCCTATTCTTCTCTCTACTGCTTGCATTAGAGTAGTGTAGCATGTTACTACTTTCCGTTAATCCTATTCTGATGCATAGCCTGTCATTGTTGCTACAGTGGTTGATACCTTACCTGCAATCCTAAATGCTTAGTATGGGATGCTAGTTTATCATCAGTGGCCCTACATTCTTGTCAGACTGCCATGCTATACTATTGGGCCATGATCACGTCGGGTGTTGATCACGGGTATATACTATACATATTACACATGATACATGTTGTGACTAAAGTCGGGTCGGCTCATTGAGTACCCGCGGTTGATTCATGAATTGGGGGCTGAAAGGACATACTTTCCCGACGGCCCTCTGTGTGGATCTTTGGGGCGGAGCGACAGGGCAGGTTGAGACCACCCAGGTGAGAGGTGGGCCTGGCCCTGGTCGGCGTTCGCGGTTACTTCAAGATAACACGCTTAACGAGATCTTGGTATTTGATCTGAGTCTGGCCACTGGCCTATACGCACTAACCAACTACGCGGGAACAGTTATGGGCACTCGACGTCGTGGTATCAGCCGAAGCCTTCATGATGTCAGTGACTGAGCGGCGTGCGCCGGGTTGAACCACATAACGCAACTTCCTTTGTAATGGAGGTTGCTAGGTCTGCTCACCGGCCGCGTACGCAACGTGCAGGTGCGCAATGGGTGATGGGCCCAGACCCCTGTGCCATAGGATTTAGACCGGTGTGCTGACCTCTCTGTTGTGCCTAGGTAGGGCTGCGATGTGTTGATCTTCCGAGGCCAGGCATGACCCAGAAAAGTGTGTCCGGTCAAAGGGGATCGAGCATGTTGGGAAATGTGGTGCACCCCTGCAGGGAAGTTGATCTATTCGAATAGCCGTGTCCCTTGGTAAAAGCACGAACCCGAGTTATACCTTGACCTTATGACAACTAGAACTGGATACTTAATAAAAAAACACCCTTCCAAGTGCCAGATACAACCGGTGATCGCTCTCTCGTAGGGCGACGAGGGGAGGATCACCGGGTAGGGTTATGCTATGCTATGTTACTTGGTGAACTTACCATATACTCTCTTCTACATGCTGCAAGATGGAGGCGGCCAGAAGCATAGTCTTTGTTAGGACTAGCTATCCCCCTCTTATTCCGGCATTCTGCAGTTCAAGCCACATATATTACCCCCTTTCATTGATACCAATGCATATGTAGTGTAGATCCTTGCTTGCGAGTACTTTGGATGAGTACTCACGGTTGCTTTGCTCCCCTTTTCCCCCTTTTTATATCCGATTGTTGCAACCAGACGTTGGAGTCTAGGAGCCAGACGCCACTGTCGATGACGATGACTACTACTACTCAGGAGGTGCCTACTACTATGTGCAGGCCGCTGACGACGACCAGGAGTAGTTTAGGAGGATCCCAGGCAGGAGGCATGTGCCTCTTTCGATCTGTATCCCAGTTTGTGCTAGCGTTCTTAAGGCAAACTTGTTTAACTTATGTCTGTACTCAAATATTGTTGCTTCCCCTGACTCGTCTATGATCGAGCTCTTATATTCGAGCCCTCGAGGCCCCTGGCTTGTAATATGATGCTTGTATGACTTATTTTATTTTTAGAGTTGTGTTGTGATATCTTTCCATGAGTCCATGATCTTGATCGTACACGTTTGTGTGTATGATTAGTGTACGGTCAAATCGAGGGTGTAACAGGCCCGAGTGCCATGATTTCAGATCTGAACCTATTATGTTTTCATGAATATATGTGAGTTCTTGATCCTACCTTGCAAGTCAATAGTCACCTACAATGTGTTATGATCTGGTAACCCCGAAGTGACAATAACCGGGACCACTCCCGGTGATGACCGTAGTTTGAGGAGTTCGTGTATTCACTAAGTGTTAATGCTTTGGTCTGGTACTCTATTAAAAGGAAGCCTTAATACCCCTTAGTTTCCAATAGGACCCTGCTGCCATAGGAGGGTAGGACAAAGATGTCATGCAAGTTATTTTCCATAAGCATGTATGACTATATTCGGAATACATGGCTACATTACATTGATGAACTGGAGCTAGTTCTGTGTCACCCTATGTTATAACTGTTGCATGAGGAATCACATCCGACATAATTATCCATCATTGATCCATTGCCTACGAGCTTTTCACATATTGATCTTTGCTTAGTTACTTTTCAATTGCCGCAAAAATTCGATTGCTACAAAAACTACTATTGTTACTTTCGCCACCATTACCGTTACTTCCATAATACTTTGCTGCAGATATTAAGTCTTTTAGGTGTGGCTGAATTGACAACTCAACTGCTAATACTTGAGAATATTCTTTGACTCCCCTTGTGTCGAATCAATAAATTTGGGTTGGATACTCTACCCTCGAAAACTGTTGCGATCCCCTATACTTGTGGGTTATCAGCTAGCAAAGCCACGTGCTTTCAAAGGCTGCACAACCTTTGAGTTAATCCTAGCTCAGTGTAAGCCGGCTCTCATGTGACCCAAACCGCTGTTTTAACCTTAACAAGTTCAGGGTCTTAAAAAAGATTGACTGTTAAGAGTTCGACGGGTCACTCAGGATTACCTGGCGGAGTGGCAAGTTGCAAACAGGCAAGATAACTCAGGATTCGGCGTCCGCGCTCAAGAGGGTATGAAAGCTAAACCTAGTGGGTTGGAAGCCCCCAAGTGACCTTATGAGCAAATAATAAAGACTCAGATACACAGAAATGAAATGACTGAGGCCCTAAATTATTAGGGATGCCGGCTTTATTATATTGATCATAATATATACACTGACAAATGTATGTACAATGACGAGAGCCGGTGGCTCAAGTGTAATAAGGCCCAAGATGAGCAATATTCCAAGGCCGGCGGGTCTCCTCCTCCGACTTGCATGAATCCTTGTGTTCTCCTATAATAACGAATAAGCTGGCAACACAATGCGCCGGCTCTAGCTTTGAATTGGGTGTGGAGTTGAATGGACATGCTCACGACTATATGAATAAGCCGCCTGCTGCACCACAACCATCTGAAGAAGCTCCACCGCGTTCCGGGTCTCTATCGCCGCTGGAGACTCGCCTTCAATCGGGATAGCTGCCAGCCGTGTAACTATAGCTATCATGTTATCCACCTGGTTAGAATAATGGCTAGATGGTGTTGGAACCCGTTGGGGAGGGGTCACATCCCTACGGGGCGGGTCTGGCAAATGAGGCTGAGCCGCCGCACCAGTTCTTGGCACCTCAGCAGCACGGGTTACACCGGGCAGGTTACTCGTTCCTACCCTTGGTGTGTTAAAAAGATTATGTCCCTCAAACTGTGGAGGCATGTGGCTCTGATTCCTCCTTCGAAGAACAGCATTGGACGTGTTCTGGTCCAAACTCAGGCGAAAAGTCTCTGCTCTTATCCGTTGTGACTCAGCCTCCAACGAAGCCCGTTCTGTTGCCATCCTAGTGTTCTTCGCATCAAGATCTACTTGGGCCTTAGCCACCTCATCCCGCAGCTTTGCAACCTCCACATTGTGCTGTGCTTGATTTGCCGGAGTTACCGCTGCAGCTAACTGATACGTCTCCAACATATCTATAATTTTTGATTGTTCCATGCTATTATATTATCTGTTTGGATGTTTAATGGGCTTTATTATGCACTTTTATATTATTTTTGGGACTAACATATTAACCGAAGGCCCAGTGCAAATTGCTGGTTTTTTTGCCTATTTCAGTGTTTCACAGAAAAGGAATATCAAACGGAATCCAACCGGAATGAAACCTTCGCGAGGATCTTTTTTGGAACAAACGCAATCCAGAAGACTTGGAGTGGACGTCAAGGAAGCAGCGAGGCGTCCACGAGGTAGGGCGGCGCGCCCAGGGGGCCCAGGCGCGCCCCCACCCTCATGGGCCCCTCGCAGCTCCACCGACCTACTTCTTTCGCCTATATATACTCTTATACCCTGAAAACCTCCAGGGGAGCCACAGAACCACTTTTCCACCGCCGCAACCTTCTGTACCCGTGAGATCCCATCTAGGGACCTTTTCCGGCAATCTGCCGGACGGGGATTCGACCATGGAGAGCTTCTCCGATGATGTGTGAGTAGTTTACCACAGACCTTCGGGTCCATAGTTATTAGCTAGATGGCTTCTTCTCTCTCCTTGGATCTCAATACAAAGTTCTCCTCGATGTTCTTGGAGATCTATTCGATGTAATTCTTTTTGCAGTGTGTTTGCCGAGATCCGATGAATTGTGGGTTTATGATTAAGATTATCTATGAATTTTTTTGGTTCTTCTCTGAATTCTTATATGCATGATTTGATATCTTTGCAAGTCTCTACGAATTATCAGTTTGATTTGGTGTAACATCCCAAATTTTCAATTTGCAATGTTATACAACAGATCATCACTGCATATCATATTTATTTGCATTTTGGGTTGATCCTAGAAAGTCTACGCAACTCAAGGACCCTCAGAGAGAGTTGGGGATTTCGTTATTTTCATATTTGAGTTTTCTCAAAATTTGAAAATAGGTTCATTTGATTTTATTTATTTTATCTTCAATTATTTCTATTATAAAAATATGGGAGAAGGAATAAAATGAATTTCCCAAAATAAAGAAATATTGAGGATTTAATAAAAAACATCAAATAAGGTTTTATCCTGGAGTTTTTCGTGGTTTTATTTGAATTTAGGAAAAATTGCATGTTTTCAAAAAAAATTTGCATTTAGGGCCAAGAAAATATTCATCCTCTTCTAAATATTTTATTTAGATGGTGAAAATTTGTTTTGGCCATTTTAGATTTTTATTTATTTTTCTAGAATTTTTCTTAGTTTCGGCGAAATTGTTTTAAAAAAACCCGCGACCGACTAGGCCAAAGGCCCAGCCGAGCTAGGCCGGCCCGCCAAGCCACCGCCTCCCTCGCTGAGCTGCCGTCGGACTCGGGGAGACCGAGCCGGGCACGCCTCCACCGCCGACCCCCTCCCCAAGCAAGGCCCCCCCTCTCTTAAATAGCCACCCCGGGGCCCCCCGAGAGCCCCGAGTCGCCACCCGCCGCCGCCCACGCAGCCCCGCCGCACGCCGCCTGCGCCACACGCCGTCGCCACCGCTGCCGCCGCCCTGCTGCCGCCGCCCCGCCGCCGCTGATGCCCACCGGAAGCTCCGCCGGACCGAGCCGAGGTAGCCGCCCCGCCGCCCGGTTTTCTGAGAAAACCCGATTTGTTTTTATAGAAAACCCTAGTTTTCGTTTTTTAAAATAGATCGGTTTTTTCGTTTTATTTATTTAGTGAGCGTTCGCTCGTCCGTTCGTTTTAACGAACGCGTTCATCGTTTAGTTCCAGAAAACGAACGTTCGTTTGTTATTCTGTTCGTCGTTTTTTCTTTTTCTCGGATTATTCCGCGATTATTTCTGATCGCGATTTCTGATCCGATTTTTGTTCTGGTTTAACTTTTCGCTCGTTTATCGGAATCAGGTGATTCAAGCGCTTGGAGTTTCATCTCGAAACCCTCTTTCCGTTTAACCAACTCAAACAAGTTTTTTGCCTCAGTAAAATTTGACATAGATTCAGATTAGTAAACGGAGCTTGTTTCGTTTGCCGTTTGTCTTTCGTTGCTTCGTTTGATTTGATTCTTTTTGCCAACCGGAGTTCTTAAGTTGAACAATCTGGTTAGATCTCTTATTAGAGGTTTACCTGTGCACTAGATGAGTACTTATTGTATGCTTGTTTGTTTGCGACAGAGTACCCGGAGTGCGCTGCTTGCTACTTCGAATCGCTAGGTTTCACGGATCATCAGCAAGGCAAGTAACACTTTAATCATACTTCCTATTACCGAGTTTTATTGCATTAGATCAATCCTCACACACTGCATGATTAGGATCTAATTAAATTGTGGGTTTGGGAAGTAGATGAGGTAGTACCTATTACCTGTTTATTATCAAACCTTTGGGAGTTACTTCTACCTTTGCTTATTATGCCATCCTATGCTAGTAGACGTGGATTGGGTGAGTGTATCCATGACTGATGTGAGATTGTTAAATTAATGGTTTATCTAAGGTGGCAACTTAAACACACATCTGGGTGGATTGAGGCACCCGGGTATTCCAGTGATTGCCTGTTTTTCTTTTGGACCGCCACCCAGGCTCAAAGGGATCATGAGATTATTCATACTAGAAACTTCCGTGTGCAGCCACAAGCTACTATGGGCTCTAGCATAGTTGGCTAAGTCGTGCAAACTCTTACAGTGGTAGACTAGCAGATGTAGGGGATGTAGGTTGGTATGGTCTACCCGTTCGTAAGGTGCAAGTGCTTCTGAAAGACTATGTCTCGGTCATCCGTTTCTCAAACATCATGTAGTGCGAGAATCCCAACGGAGGAGATCGAGTCTTGTGGGGAAAAGTGCGCAAACCTCTATAGAGTGTATAAACTAATCATGGTTAGCCGTGTCCCCGGTTATGGACATCTTGAGTATCTAGTACTTGGATTATCATGTGAATCTCAACATGTTACTCTAAATTAATTTTGTTGGGTTTTAATGATGATGCTTAATTGGGATTGAGAGGGTGTATACACTCTCAATGTTTAACAACTACCTTGGTAGTTAAATAAAAGCTATTCCTTTGCAGTAGGGAAAAATTGGCTTTACGCAAAACTATAACCATAGAGCTTTCCACCAGCCAAATATGCATGTAGTATAGTCTTATTCTTTCATTGCTCTCTATGTGTTACATTGCCAGCATATTCCATGTGCTGACCCATTTTGAGCTGCAACGTTCATATTGCAGACTTTTCAGATGACGAGTAAGGTGCCTTTAGGTCGTGGTTCTATACTTAGTGATGCCGTTGGAGTTGAATGATTCACTTATCTTCCAAGCCTTCCGCTGTTATCGTTATTAGATGGCCTTAAGCCATTTTTTTTGTAACAAGTTCTCTTTTGAGACGCTCGATGTAATAAGTGTGTGATTGCTACTCTGTTATAAATCCTTCAAGTACTGTGTGGTGTCAGCTTTACTGATCCAGGGATGACACCGGAGCACAGAGATTGGACCATTTGAGGTCTGGTCGCTACAAGATGGTATCAGAGCACACGTTGACTATAGGACACGACTACTAAGCTAAAGCCCTAGATCACTACTCGCTCTTGTCATTCTGACTCCTCATCTTTTCTACTCTTTTAGGATGGCGGATGCAAGGAACAAGTTCACACAGCCAGATGAAGATACACCCTTTGGATGTCACATAAAGGAAGTCACTAAGTACCTGAACATCGGAGTACCAAGCTTCACCGGAACCTACAACACCACTTTACCTGAAGAGGAGCACTGGATGATTCAAGTTCAAGTTCCAGGAAGGACGTTCATGCCAGTCACCGAGCCCATAGAGTTTTCCTTTGATGCACCAACGTGGAGTCTAGGAAGGAGCATGGAAGCTCACATCGCCATGGGACATATTGGAGAAGTTTACCGCAATGATCTCAAGGATACTATCTACCAGATTTGTGGGCGCCGAGATGAGCACTGGGAGATGATCAACACCAAGAAGGATGGATCAATTGCAGCTTTTATCCAGGAGTTGAACCAGCACATTCGACGTCAGGAGAACTAGATGTGCGCCGACATGATAGATCTAAAGAAGGCAAGAACAAGAATCAAGGAACTGGAGGAAGAACTCAAGGCTACGCGTGAAGATTATGAAGAGGAAATCGAAGTACTAGTGGAGAAGAATGACGACCTGATCAAGAAGATCGGAATATTTATGGGAGGCCCTACACCCGTAGAAGAAGACGAAGAACCCAAGGAGATTCGCCCTGAAGACTACATCATCATCGACGACACCGACTCGGATCCAGATGATAGTGATGATGACTATGTTGATGAAGCTGGAGCAGATATCATGGAGTCTGCAACCGAAGAATATTTCTAGTAGACCACCCCAACAGTAGTAGTAGTAGTCCACCATGTAAATATAGTAGTCCGAGCACTTTTGCGATAGTTAGATCGATTGTATGCCCTTGTTTGATTGATTGAATGAAGTGAATTGTTTGCTTTTGCCTCATGTGCATATGGGTAGTGTTTTCTCTCTAGACCCCCTCTATTCTTAATCTCATCTTTTCTAAACCCTCAGATACCTCCGAGACGTGACCCCAGATTTACCTTCCCACCGAAGCTCACTTAGTTGATCCAGCAGCAGAACACATTGATGCAGTTGCTAGTCCAGAATCAAAATCAGGGAAACAACAACAACAACCCAGCACCACCACCACCTGTTGATCACTTAGCCCGTTTTCTTAGGTTGAATCTGCCGATGTTCTCTAGTAGCACTGAGCCGATAGTAGCAGATGATTGGCTCCGCAAGACAGCTAGGGAGTTGACCACGGCAGGATGCACAGATGCGGAAAACGTGAAGTTTGCCGCACATCAGCTTGAAGGACCCGCAACATCATGGTGGGAGAATTTCACAGCCACTTTCCCTATCGACACTATCACATGGGACCAGTATTAGCAAGCTTTTCGTACTGCCCATGTTTCAGCAGGAGCTATGGCCATGAAGAAGCGTGAGTTTCGCAACTTGCACCAAGGAGGACGGACAGTTGGCCAGTATGTGGAGGACTTTAGTAAGTTAGCACGTTATGCCCCAGATGACGTTGCTACGGATGCAGCTAAACAAGAGAAGTTTCTAGAAGGACTGAATGATGAGTTGAGCATGCAGTTGATGGTAGCAACCTTCAACAACTACCAGGAGTTGGTAGATCGTGCTCTTATGATTGAAGGGAAGCAACAGCAGATTGAGACCCGCAAGAGGAAGTATGGAAAAGGGAAGTACAATTTTGGAGCTCGGCAGAAGCCACGTTTTACCCCTAGACCAGGAGGACACTTTCAGCATACCCATGGAGGAGGTAGCTCGCACAATCATAATGGCCCCAAGAATGGTAATGGGAATGGAGGAAGCAACGGCTAGAACGCACCAACTCATCAACCCCAGCCAAGAGAGACCTGGGCCAAGTCACTTGTTTTAAGTGCCAGAAGACCGGACATTATGCCAATGATTGTCCTGAATCCCAGAATGGAAATGGCAATGGAAGCTCTGGGAAGAAGCCGAACCCTTTCAAAAGGGGACAGGTGAACCACGTTAACATGGAGGAGGTTAAAGAGCAGCCGGATGCAGTAATCGATAAGTTTTTGGTTAAGTCATTTACCGCACTCGTCCTTTTTGATACTGGTGCATCACATTCATACATCTCAAGGGGATTTGCGGATAAGTATAAACTGCCAACCCAAGCCCTTAGGTCACCCATGTTAGTAACCTCCCCTGGAGCAGAGTATATAGCTAGTCTATGGTGTGATCGGTTACCATTAAGGATTGGTAACTACGTATTTCCCTCAGACCTAATAGTATTGGAATCTCAAGGATTGGATGTGATATTAGGCATGGATTGGTTATCGAAGTATGAAGGGAATATTGAAAACGCCAGTAAGTCAATTTTGCTTACAACGCCAGAAGGAAGAAGGATCAAGTATGTATCCCGGCATGTGCCAAAGAGGACTCAAGTAAATTCTTTAACAGGAGTTGTGCAGGAGGAAGTACCAGTAGTAAAGGATTTCCCTGATGTATTCCCAGAGGAGTTGCCAGGCATGCCACTGGATAGAGATATTGAGTTTTTGATTGAGCTTTTGCCAGGCACAGGGCCAATATCTAAGAGACCATACAGGATGCCCGCAAAGGATTTGGAGGAGATTAAGAAGCAGATTAAAGAGTTATTGGATAAGGGTTATATTGGCCCAAGTTCTTCACCTTCGGGATCGCCGGTACTTCTAGTGGAGAAGAAGGATGGATCGTTAAGGATGGTTGTTGATTATCGAGGATTGAATGAAGTAACCATCAAGAACAAGTACCCACTACCGATGATCAATGATCTGTTTCATCGATTGCAAGGAGCTAAGGTATTTTCCAAGATCGATCTGCGATCAGGATACCATCAGCTGAAGATTCGAGAACAGGATATACCTAAGACGACATTTACCACCGGGTATGGGCTGTATGAGTATACCGTTATGTCATTTGGTCTGACTAACGCACCTGCATATTTTATGAACATGATGAACAAAGTGTTTATGGAGTTTTTGGATAAGTTCGTTGTAGTATTCATTGATGATATCCTAGTTTACTCGAAGAATGAAAAGGAGCATAAGGAGCATTTGCGTTTGGTACTTGGAAAGCTCAGAGAACATCAGTTATATGCCAAGTTTAGAAAATGTGAGTTTTGGTTGAAGGAAGTTGGATTCCTCAGACACGTTATATCTGGAGAAGGTATAGTAGTAGATCCCACCAAGGTTGACACTGTGACAAATTGGAAAGCCCCAACAACAGTTGGAAAGATCCGGAGTTTTCTTGGACTCGCAGGATACTACCGGAGATTCATTGAAAATTTCTCAAAGATTGCGAAGCCTATGATGGAATTGTTGAAGAAAGATACCAAGTTCAAATGGACTGAAGAATGTGAGGCTAGTTTTCAGGAATTGAAGAAACGTTTGGTTACATCACCAGTGTTGCTTTTGCCAGATCAGACCAAGGATTATGAGGTGTATTGCGACGCTTCACGTCGAGAACTTGGAGCAGTGCTTATGCAGGAAGGAAGAGTTGTTTCATATGCCTCACGATAGCTTAAGCCTCATGAGTTGAATTATGCCACGCATGATTTGGAGTTAGCAGCCGTAGTGCATGCGTTGAAGACTTGGAGACATTTTCTCATTGGAAACCATTGTGAGGTGTACACGGATCACAAGAGTTTGAAGTACATCTTCACTCAGAAGGAGTTAAATCTCAGGCAAAGGAGATGGTTGGAGATCATCAAGGATTATGATATGAGATTGCATATCACCCTGGAAAGGCTAACGTAGTAGCTGACGCGTTGAGCCATAAAAGTCATGTCAACACCTTAATGACGGGAGGTTTACCAAGAGAGTTAGCCTAGAATCTTCGTGACCTATGTTTGGAGATAGTTTCGAGAGGCTATGTAGCAGCATTGGAGATTCAGTCTACTTTGATGGATAAGATCAGAGAAGCCTAGAAGACTGACAAGGAGATTTCTTCTATTAAGGAGAAAATGAGCAAAGGAAAAGCTAAAGGATTTCATGAGGATGAGAACGATACCCTATGGTTTGAAGACCATGTTTATGTGCCCAATGACCCAGAGATGAGGAAGTTGATTCTGCAAGAGGCCCATCATTCACCATATTCGATTCACCCAGGAAATACCAAGATGTATCTAGATTTGAAGGATATTTTCTGGTGGCCCGGAATGAAGAAGGATATTGCGGAGTATGTAGCAGTTTGTGATGTATGTCAGAGAGTAAAGGCAGAGCATCCTAAGCCAGCCGGATTGCTACAGCCATTGCCAATACCCGAATGGAAGTGGGATAAGCTAGGCATGTATTTTATTACAGGTTTGCCCAGAACTCGTTCAGGCTATGACTTGATTTGGTTAGTAGTCGATCGTTTGACAAAGGTAGCTCATTTCATCCCAGTGAAGACTACCTATACTAGTGCCAAGTTGGCAAAGATATACATGACTAGGATCGTATGTCTGCATGGAGTTCCAAGGAGCATTGTATCAGATAGAGGAACCCAGTTTACCTCAAAGTTCTGGAATCAGTTGCACGAAACTTTGGGTACCAGGCTAGAATTCAGTACAGCTTTCCATCCGCAGACAGATGGACAGACCGAGAGAGTCAATCAGATTTTGGAGGATATGCTGAGAGCTTGTGCGCTAGATTATGGATCTAGTTGGGATGACAATTTACCATATGTAGTGTTCTCTTACAACAACAGTTATCAATCTAGTTTGAAGATGGCCCCTTTCGAAGCCTTGTACGGAAGGAGGTGCAGAACCCCGTTGTCATGGGATGAAGTTGGAGACTGACAGTTGTTTGGACCGGATCTGATTAAGGAGTCTGAACAGAAGGTGAAATTGATTTGCGATAGGCTCAAGGTAGCCCAATCCAGGCAGAAGAGCTACGCAGATTCTAAATGCAAGGAGACAGTTTACGAAGTCGGAGACCGAGTTTATCTTCGAGTATCTCCACTTCGAGGAGTTAAGCACTTTGGAGTTAAGGGAAAGTTAGCGCCACGTTTTGTAGGACCATACAAGGTTTTGGAGCGTATGGGAGAAGTAACTTATAAGCTGGAATTGCCCGAAGGATTGTCAGGAGTTCACGACGTGTTCCACGTTTCCCAGTTAAAGAAGTCCCACACGGAGATGGCTGATATACCGCTGAGAGATACAGTGCCGCTGGAAGCGATTCAGTTGGAAAGTGATTTGACCTATGAGGAGAAACGAGTTAAGATTCTTGAGTATGCCAGCCGAGTAACCCGCAACAAGGTTATCAAGTTTTGCAAAGTTCAGTGGAGCCACCACACGGAGGATGAAGCCACCTGGGAGCGAGAGGAAGATTTACTGAAGGACCACCCTCACCAATTTTCTAGCCAACCCGAATCTCGAGGGCGAGATTCATCTTAAGGGGGGTAGGTTTGTAACATCCCAAATTTTCAATTTGGAATGTTATACAATAGATCATCACTGCATATCATATTTATTTGCATTTTGGGTTGATCCTAGAAAGTCTACGCAACTCAAGGACCCTCGGAGAGAGTTGGGGATTTCGTTATTTTCATTTTTGAGTTTTCTCAAATTTTGAAAATAGGAACATTTGATTTTATTTATTTTATCTTCAATTATTTCTATTATAAAAATATGAGAGAGGGAATAAAATGACTTTCCCAAAATAAAGAAGTATTGAGGATTTAATAAAAAAATCAAATAAGGTTTTATCCTGGAGTTTTTCGTGGTTTTATTTGAATTTAGGAAAAATTGCATGTTTTCAAAAAAATTGCATTTAGGGCCAAGAAAATGTTCATCCTATTCTAAATATTTTATTTAGATGGTGAAAATTTGTTTTGGCAATTTTAGATTTTTATTTATTTTTCTAGAATTTTTCTTAGTTCCAGCGAAATTGTTTAAAAAAAAACCCCCCGCGCCCGACTGGGCCAAAGGCCCAGCCGAGCCAGGCCGGCCCGCCAGGCCACCGCCTCCCTCGCCGAGCTGCCGCAGGACTCGGGGAGACCGAGCCGGGCACGCCTCCGCCGCCGACCCCCTCCCCAAGCAAGGCCCCCCCTCTCTTAAATAGCCACCCCGGGGCCCCCTGGGAGCCCCGAGTCGCCACCCGCCGCCGCCCACGCAGCCCCGCCGCACGCCGCTGCTGTCGCCGCCCTGCTGCCGTCGCCCCGCTGCCGCCGCCCCGCCGCTGATGCTGCCCACCGGAAGCCCCGCCAGACCAAGCCGAGGTAGCCGCCCCGCCGCCCGGTTTTCTGAGAAAAACCGATTTGGTTTTGTTAGAAAACCCTAGTTTTCGTTTTTTAAATAGAGCGGTTTTTTCGGTTTATTTATTTAGCGAGCGTTCGCTCGTCCGTTTGTTTTAACGAATGCGTTCATCGTTTAGTTCCAGAAAAGGAACGTTCATTCGTTATTCTGTTCGTCATTTTTCTTTTTCTCGGATTATTCCGCGATTATTTCTGATCGCGATTTCTGATCCGATTTTCGTTCTGATTTAACTTTTCGCTCGTTTATCGGAATCAGGCGATTCAAGCGCTTGGAGTTTCGTCTCGAAACCCTCTTTCCGTTTAACCAACTCAAACAAGTTTTTGCCTCAGTAAAATTTGATCTAGATTCAGATTAGTAAATGGAGCTTGTTTCGTTTGCCGTTTGTCTTTCGTTGCTTCGTTTGATTTGATTCTTTTTGCCAACCGGAGTTCTTAAGTTGAACAATCTGGTTAGATCTCTTATTTGAGGTTTACCTGTGCACTAGAGGAGTACTTATTGTATGCTTGTTTGTTTGTGATAGAGTACCCGGAGTGCGCCGCTTGCTACTTCGAATCGCTAGGTTTCACGGATCATCAGCAAGGCAAGTAACACTTTGATCATACTTCCTATTACCTAGTTTTATTGCATTAGATCAATCCTCACACACTTCATGATTAGGATCTAATTAAATTGTGGGTTTGGGAAGTAGATGAGGTAGTACCTATTACCTGTTTATTATCAAACCTTTGGGAGTTACTTCTACCTTTGCTTATTATGCCATGCTATGCTAGTAGATGTGGATTGGGTGAGTGTATCCATAACAGATGTGAGATTGTTAAATTAATGGTTTATCTAAGGTGGCAACTTAAACACACATCTGGGTGGATTGAAGCACCTGGGTATTCCAGCGATTGCCAGTTTTTCTTTTGGACCGCCACCCAGGCTCAAAGGGATCATGAGATTATTCATACTAGAAACTTCCGTGTGCAGCCACAAGCTACTATGGGCTCTAGCATAGTTGACTAAGTCGTGCAAACTCTTACAGTGGTAGACTAGCAGATGTAGGGGATGTAGGTTGATACGGTCTACCCGTTCGTAAGGTGCAAGCACTTCTGAAAGACTATGTCTCGGTCATCCGTTTCTCAAACATCATGTAGTGCGAGAATCCCAGCGGAGGAGATCGAGTCTTGTGGGGAAAAGTGCACAAACCTCTGCAGAGTGTATAAACTAATCATGGTTAGCCGTGTCCCCGGTTATGGACATCTTGAGTATCTAGTACATGGATTATCATGTGAATCTCAACATGTTACTCTAAATTAATTTTGTTGGGTTTTAATGATGATGCTTAATTGGGATTGAGAGGGTGTCTACACTCTCAATGTTTAACAACTACCTTGATAGTTAAATAAAAGTTATTCCTTTGCAGTAGGGAAAAATTGGCTTTACACAAAACTATAACCATAGAGCTTTCCACCAGCCAAATATGCATGCAGTATAGTCTTATTCTTTCATTGCTCTCTATGTGTTACATTGCCAGCATATTCCATGTGCTGACCCGTTTCGGGCTGCAACGTTCATGTTGCAGACTTTTTAGACGACGAGTAAGGTGCCTTTAGGTCGTGGTTCTATACTCAGTGATGCCGTTGGAGTTGATGGACTCACTTATCTTCCAAGCCTTCTGCTGTTATTGTTATTAGATGGCCTTAAGCCATATTTTTTTGTAATAAGTTCTCTTTTGAGACGCTCAATGTAATAAGTGTGTGATTGCTACTCTATTATAAATCCTTCAAGTACTGTGTGGTGTCAGCATTACTGATCCAGGGATGACACCAGAGCACAGAGACTGGACCGTTTGAGGTCTGGTCGCTACATTTGGCCTAGTAGATTGATCTTTCTTGCAATGGGAGAAGTGCTTGGCTTTGGGTTCAATCTTGCGGTGTCCTTACCCAGTGACAGCAGGGGCAGCAAGGCACGTATTGTATTGTTGCCATCAAGGATAAAAAGATGGGGTTTATATCATATTGCTTGAGTTTATCCCTCTACATCATGTCATCTTGCCTAATGAGTTACTTTGTTCTTATGAACTTAATACTCTAGATGCATGCTGGATAGCAGTCGATGTGTGGAGTAATAGTAGTAGATGCAGATTCGTTTTGGTCTACTTGACACAGACGTGATGCCTATGTTCATGATCATGCCTAGATATCATCATAACTATGCGCTTTTGAAAGTCCAACTATCCCTGGGTGGTTTTGGTAATTCCTAACAACATATAGCTCATTGAGCTAATACTATTTCAAGATAAATATTTCAGGAAAGCTCAGTGATTGGCATGGCATGGATTAGAAATGTGGACCCCTCAAAATGCTAAGGACAAGAGATTGGCTGAAGCTCTGAAGCTCAAGACTCTACATTTTACCCTTTAGTGATCCAAGATCACATTGAGTCCATAGGAAAAGCCAATACTATTAAAAGGGGATGAGGTGTTGCTTAATGGGTTACTTTATCAAAATGCTTAGTGCTATGCTCCAAAACCCTCAACCACTTTCTCATATCTACATATGTCCCAAACCAAAAGTCAAACTCGGCCCCACCGAAACCTTCTATCCGGCGCCATAGAGTTCAGTTGACATAGCTGCTACCTCTTGAGCACTGCGTTGGTTTTCCCTTGAAGAGGAAAGGGTGGAGCAGTAAAGCAGCGTAAGAATTTCCCTCAGTTTCTGAGAAACAAGGTATCAATCAAGTAGGAGACCACGCGCGAGTCACCTCGTACCTACACAAACAAATAAGAACCTCACAACCAATGCGATAAAGGGGTTGTCAATCCCTTCACGACCACTTGCAAGAGTGAGATCTGATAGATATAATAATGATAAGATAATTTTTTTGGGTATTTTTATGATATAGATTGAAAGTAAATAAAGCAAAATAAACAGCGCAAGAAATAGCTTGTTGATGGGAGATTAATATGATGGAAAATAGACCCCGGGGCCATAGGTTTCACTAGTGGCTTCTCTCAAGATAGCATAAGTATTATGGTGGGTAAACAAATTACTGTCGAGCAATTGATAGAAAGTCGAATAATTATGAGAATATCTAGGCATGGTCATGTATATAGGCATCACGTCCGTGATAAACTCGTGCAATATGATATAAACCCCATCTTTTTATCCTCGATGGCAACAATACAATATGTGTTGTATCCCTTTGTGTCACTGGGATTGAGCACCGCAGGATTGAACCCAAAGCTAAGCACTTCTCCCATTGCAAGAAAGATCAATCTAGTAGGCCAAACCAAACTGATAATTCAAAGAGACTTGCAAAGATAAACCAATCATACATAAAAGAATTTAGAGAAGATTCAAATATTGTTCATAGATAAACTTGATCATAAACCCACAATTCATCGGATCTCGACAAACACACCGCAAAAGAAGATTACATCGAATAGATCTCCAAGAGAATCGAGGAGAACTTTGTATTGAGATCCAAAGAGAGAGAAGAAGCCATCTAGCTACTAGCTATGGACCCGAAGGTCTGAAGTAAACTACTCACACATCACCGGAGAGGCCATGGAGTTGATGTAGAGGCCCTCCGTGATCAATGCCCCCTCCGGCGGAGCTCCGGAAAAGGCCCCAAGATGGGATCTCTTGGGTACAGAAGGTTGCGGTGGTGGAATTAGGTTTTCGTGGTGCTCCTGGATGTTTGGGAGTACGTGGATATATATAGGAGGAAGAAGTAGGTCGGTGGAGCTACAAGGGGCCCACGAGGGTGGAGGGCACGCCCCCTGCCTCGTGGCCTCCTTGATTATTTCTTGACGCCCACTCCAAGTCTCCTAGATCACGTTCGTTGAGAAAATCACGTTCCCGAAGGTTTCATTCCATTTGGACTCCGTTTGATATTCCTTTTCGGCGAAACACTGAAATAGGCAAAAAACAACAATTTGGGCGAGGCCTCCGGTTAATAGGTTAGTCCCAAAAATATAATAAAAGTGTAAAAATAAGCCCAATAACAACCAAAATATTTAATATAATAGCATGGAGCAATCAAAAATTATAGATATGTTGGAGACGTATCAATAGCCACTGCCACAAAACCCTAGTCTTTTCGGTCTCACCGATAGGGATCTCGGTCTCACCGTGATGGGATTGCAAACTCTCTGTTTACCTTCGTAACATTTCGGTCCAACTAAAATGAGTGATCGGTCCCATCGAGTTCTCAATGCAAACTCTCTGTTTCCCCTTCGTAACGTTTCGGTCCAACCGAGATGAGTAAATCGGTCCCACCGAGTTTGCCTGACCAACTCTCTTGGTTAGCATATTACCAAAATCGGTCCCACCGAGTTTGTGTAATCGGTCTCACCGAGATTACGTTATGCCCTCACCCTAATGAAATCGGTCTCACCGAGTTGACATGTCGGCCCCACCAAAAATCCTAACGTTCACATTTTGAACTAAATCAGTCCAGCCGAGTTTCATTATTCGGTCCCGCTGAGTTTGGTGATTTGTGTGTAACGGTTAGATTTTGTGTGGGGGCTATAAATACCCCTCCACCCACTCTTCATTCATGGAGAGATCCATCAGAACATGCCTACACTTCCATCATACATTTTTTAAGAGAGAACCACCTACTCATGTGTTGAGGTCAAGATATTCCATTCCAACCATATGAATCTTGATCTCTAGCCTTCAACAAGTTGCTTTCCACTCAAATCATCTTTCCACCAAATCCAAATCAGTGTGAGAGAGTTGAGTGTTGGGGAGACTATCATTTGATGAAGCATAAGAGCAAGGAGTTCATCATCAACACACTGCCTATTACCTTTTGGAGAATGGTGTCTCCTAGACTGGTTAGGTGTCACTTGGGAGCCTCCGTCAAGATTGTGGAGTTGAACCAAGGAGTTTGTACGGGCAAGGAGATTGCCTACTTCGTGAAGATCTACCCAAGTGAGGCAAGTCCTTCATGGGCGATGGCCATGGTGGGATAGACAAGGTTGCTTCTTCATGGACCCTTCGTGGGTGGATCCCTCCATGGACTCGCACAACCGTTACCCTTCGTGGGTTGAAGTCTCAATCAACATGGATGTACGATAGCACCACCTATTGGAACCACGCCAAAAATCTCCGTGTCTACATTGCGTTTGCTCCCTCCAAACTCCTCCCTTTACCTTCATGTGCAATGTTTTACATTCCGCTGCTATACTCTTATACTTGCATGTGTAGGTTGTTTGCTTGACTAGTGCTAAGTTGCTAAAATCTGCCAAGACTTAAAATTGGGAAAAAGCTAGATTTTTATTTGGTCAAGTAGTCTAATCACCCCCCTCTAGACATACTTTTGATCCTACAAGTGGTATCAGAGCTTTGGTCTTCATTTGCCTTGATTTCCATAGCTTTGGTGGTCATATCCTTGGTTTCACAACCTAGGAGAGTATGGCGTCTAGCGAGGGAAATTACCACCGTAGAGGTCCTTACTTTGATGGTACTTATTTTGCTAGTTGGAAGCATAAGATGAAAGTGCATATTCTTGGACATAACCCCACCGTTTGGGCCATTGTGTGTATTGGCTTGCAAGGTGAATTCTTCGATGGGAGAGAACCAAACTGTGAAGCTACCGCGGAAGAGTTGAAGATGCCGCAATACAATGCTCAAGCTTGTGATATTCTCTTCAACGGATTGTGCCCCGAAGAATTCAACAAAATCAGCCGTCTTGAGAATGCAAAGGAAATTTGGGATACTTTGATTGATATGCACGAAGGTACCGACTCCGTCAAGGAATCCAAATTGGATGTGCTTCAAATTCAACTTGAGAAGTTCAAAATGAAGGATGGTGAAGGTGTCGTTGAAATGTACTCTAGGCTTGCTCTCATCACAAATAAGATTGCCGACCTAGGAAGTGAAGAGATGACCGATAGATTCATCATCAAGATGATCCTAAGATCCTTGGATGGAAAATATGATACCGTGTGCACATTGATCCAAATGATGCCCAATTACAAAGATCTCAAGCCAACGGAAGTCATTGGAAGAATTGTTGCTCATGAGGTGTCACTTAAGGATAAGGAAGAGCTTCACAACAAGTCAAGTGGTGCTTACAAAACCTCATGTGATGCTCCCACATCATCAAGTGAGAAACAAGCCTTCAATGAAGAATTGAGCCTAATGGTGAAGAACTTCAACAAGTTCTACAAGAGTAGAAGCGAGGAGAGAAGTTCCAAGTCAAGGTCCTACAATGACAAAAGATCTTCAAATCGTGAACGTAATTGCTACAATTGTGGAAGACCTGGACACTACTCCAATGAGTGTATGACTCCCTACAAAAGAAGAGAAGATTCTCCCAAAAGAAGAAGTAGAATAGAAGAATCACCACCAAGAGAGAGGAGTAGAGATGACCGGTATGAATGAAGAACATCACGGATAAGCAAGCATTCGGAAAGGAAGGACAAATCATCAAGGAGCTACACAAAACGAAGACATCAAGCTCATGTTGGTGAATGGGTATTCGGCTCCGACTCCGACAGTCACTCCGAGAGAAGTTATCACTCCGACTCCGAATATACTCAAGATGGAGGTGTTGCTAGTCTAGCACTTGTGTCAACCAACTCCTACGACATATTTGAGTCACGAAATGAAGGAATTGGAAGATGCTTCATGGCTAAAGGCCCAAAGGTATCACACCCCGAGTATGTTGATTTCAATAGTGATGAAGATGATTTACTAGGTGATGATGATTTACTTGTTGACAATTATAGTGATTTAAACTATGATGAACTTGCTATTAATAATGCTAATCAAGATAAAACGAATGACGATGATAAGAAGGAGATTGAGTGTCTAACTAAAGAACTAAACACTCTTAAGTTAGCTCGTGAAACTACCTTGGAAAATCATCGAGAGCTTTTAAAGGCTAATGAAAAGTTACGCTTTGAAAAGCCCAACCTTGAGCAAGAGCATGGGTCCTTAAAAGCGATCAATGATGATCTTCGCAAGAAAAGTTATTCTTACATTGCCAAGCGTTTACTCTTGTCTACTTACATGCCACAAGTTAAATCTAGCAACAAGAGTAAGAAAGATTCTTCTTCTAGTAGTAACAATAATCATGCTAAATCCAATGTTGTTGCTTCTAGTAGTTCTCTTGATTCCACTAATGATTCTCTTAGCCAAGTTACACTTGAGCAAGAAAATAGCTTATTGAAGGGAATTATAGAGAAAGGTGTTTACAAGAGCCTTTTCGGAAGTAAGCAATTTGAGGAAATTGTACGCAAGCAAGGAAAACACCGGAAGAATCAAGGAATTGGTTTTGAACGAAAGTTCAATGCCAATGGAGTTGAGTGGGAAGAAGATCAATATCCCAAGACAAAGTTTGTTCCTCAACAAGAGAAGTATGATCCTACTTCTTTCCAAGGAACACAACCTCAAGATGATCTTCCACCACAAGACCACAAGCAAAAAGGCAAGGACAAGCTTCAAGAGGAGATTGATGCATTTGAATAAGCTCCCAAGGCCTTGGTCAAGTGGGTTCACAAGACTACATCAAGTAAGAATACAACTCCAAGGATTCCCATCAAGATGGCGTGGATCCCGAAGAAAAAGAACTAGAGAGTTCTTGAGGGTGATTCCGCCGACATATTTCACTCATATCTTTTCGCAAGGACATGTGCAAACAACTTCCATATCTTGCACTAGTTCAAGGAGTCACAAACCCTCTTGTTAGTAAGACAAGGGACAAGGTAACCTAATGCTTTCATGGACATCATCTTATGTGAACATCACTCTATGTCTATGGATATCCTTGTTTGTTCCTTGTGGTACTAACCCGTGTAGGCATTGAAAGTGCAACTCACTCCAATGGATTGCTCCAAATGATCTACATCAACATTGAGCATCTACATCTTCAACACCTACATGAAGTCATCATCGACAAAACCCAAGGTTAGTTCATCCCTCTTAAGGGGGATATCACATCTAGGGGGAGCTTTACTCTAATCAATTGAGGTAAAGAAACTCTAATGGTGTGAACACAACAATGCTTTATGTAAAAGTGGTAACCCCACTTGTGCTTAAACGATGAGTATGACCTATGATCAAATGTTCTCATTTGACTCCTCGGTCAACATACTCATATATAGATGACCTAGTCATCGCCAATTGCGTGATAGATGCTAGAGTGTTTGTGCATGCTTTGGCACATATTTCATTTGCCATTTTATTGTGTGAGCATGTTGGTTGCATATTTTACTCATTCGAGGACATCCACTTGTTGTTTTGATTGTTTGGCTTTTCTCTTTTGCCAAGTGGATGGACAAGAATGCCTAAGAACCCCCTCTAGCTATCTATGCTTTTCTCGTCTCAAACTCTATTCATGCTACATCACATAGTTTGATCAAGTCAGATTCAAACCACTCTGTGTGAGGAGCACTCGGAGTCCCCGATTCGTCATAGACTTAAACTTCCAAAACCTCTTTGTGCATTTCGGTATGACCGAGTCATCCACGTCGGTCACACCGAGTTCACTAAGTTGATCTAGGTTTTCCATCTCAGTGCAACCAATTTGAACTTTTTGGTCACACCGAGTTGCAGTAACCGC
Source organism: Triticum urartu (assembly GCF_003073215.2). Taxonomy (NCBI): domain Eukaryota; kingdom Viridiplantae; phylum Streptophyta; class Magnoliopsida; order Poales; family Poaceae; genus Triticum; species Triticum urartu. The sequence continues at coordinate 213,372,279 of NC_053024.1, read as the reverse complement.
TCGCGATTCTGCATCTCAGTGCCACCGAGTTGTTCCACTCGGTCACACCGACAGGGTCAGGATATATATACCCACGGGTGAGATTTTGGAAATTTCTTCAAACTCCTTAGCTCGCACGTGTGTCCTGCTCTGCCCCCTCAGGTCTCTAGATCATCTCCTCACTGCCAGCGACCTCCTGCCACTGGTTTCCGTCGCCGTCAATGGAAATCTGGTCCACCGTTGCCGCTGTAGTGAACCTCTGCCGAACTAGGGTATGGGTTCGACTCTATGTGCTAATTCCTTAACTATGATTCATAGCACATTGCTTTGCCACGATCATGACCACGTATGCAAACAATCCATCCACTGAAAACTTCCTTTAGGTTAGATTGGATTTTAAAATTTAGGGTTAGGTCTTCGCCGAATTCATCTCAGACCGACCGAGTTGTAGAAATCGGTCTCACCGATTTGGCTTAGGCCATAGCACATGCTTTTTTGATCTGACCGAAAATTGCAAATCGGTGTGATCGAGTTCGATTCTCTGTGAAACCCTAGCAGTCTCGGTGCCACCGAACTGTGACTCATTTTGACCGAGTTCACTAGATTAGGTTCCAAAGGCTGCTTCGGTATCACCGAGTTCATCAAATCGGTAGCTCCGAAATGCTTTCTGTGGAGAACTAAAACTAAGTTTTTAAGTCATTTGTTTTGCAAAAACTCTGCACTTTGTGATGATCATCCACTCTACCTCATCTACATCTATTCACAGGGTTTGCTGTCAGTGATTGCCAAGATGTCCGACCAGAGTGACAGTCAGAACAAATCTGAGGAACATGTGCAATTGAGTGAGGGTTTAGATCCCTCAAGCAGCTATGATGATGGCAGTAGAAGCACACCTAGTAACTTGCCCAAGGCAGCCACTAGAGCAAGGAAGAAGAGAACCTCATACTCTGAGGATGAAGACTATGTGGCTGTTGAGGATGAGGGCACCTCAAAGAGGAAAGTGCTGAAGAAGGAGTATGGCTCAGGTGCTACAACAAAGCGAGGGATGCACAAGAAGGCACCTGCCAAGAGAATGCCAACATCCAAGCCTAGGAAAGCAGCCTTGGAAGAAACTATGGAGTTCACTCTTGAACCCAAAGAGGCTGGAGAAGGCAAGAAGAGAAAGAGAGGGTCAAGAAGACCACTACAAGAGTCCTAGGGAGATCTTCCATGTTTAAGGATCCAGCAGAAGAAGAGGAAGAGGATGCTTCAGCACCCAAAGCTCAGAAGCTCATGGGAGATGCAATTAAGTCAGGGCCTGCAACATCAAAGCCCAAGTCTACTCCCAAAGCTCAAGCTCAGAAGTCAAAGCCCAAGAGAAACACTAGAAGTATTCCTGTTGAAGAGAAGAACAAGGCCCCAGTGCCTCAAGCTGAAGAAGAGGATGATGAGTCTCTTGTTTTCAGGAAATTGAAACCCAAGATCCCAGACCACAATGATGCTCATCCAGTGGCTGAAGACATGCACATTAGAAAAGATGCTAGACTGAGATTGTGGAGACAGTCTGATCCCTATGCTGTTAGGAGAAGGACTGCAGTTGATTACAGATTTCATACAAAAGAACATCAAGACTTCTATGAGACAATTTTTCTTGACAAGAAGCCCATTGTTTGTGACATGAGATGGGTTGATTAGGAATACATCAAGGAGAAAGAAGATCACTTCCCAGGAGTATATGATAGATTCAAAGCATGTGGAGTAGACGAGTTTGTTGGACAAAAGCTCACAAAATGGAATGATGAGCTAATCATGCATTTTTACTCCACTGCTCACTTTTACCCAGATGGGAAGATCATATGGATGTCTGAAGGTACTAGGTACCAATCCACTGTAGAAGAATGGGCCAAGCTGATCAATGCCCCGGAGGAACATGAGGATGACTTGGATGTGTATGCCAAGAAGAAGAAAGACCACAACACCATGGCAAACATGTACAAAGAGATCCCTCATAAAGCTTTGGAGACTCACAAGCTTGGATCAGTACATTACTTATTGCCTGGTCTACCTACCATCAACTGGATCCTTAGGCACACATTGCTACCCAAGGCTGGAGATCACAAGATGGTTAGAGGACACTCCATCAACATGCTGCAAATCTTTGATGTCCCTCAAAAGTTCAAAGTCATTAGTCTGATTATAGAGACAATCAAAAGGACAACTGCTGACCAAAAGAGAAGCTATGGGTATGCTCCACATATTCAGGAGCTCATCAATTCCAAGATGGGCACATGAACATACTTGTTGGACAAGGAGCATCTACCCCTATATCCTAAATATGAAGACAATGAAGTTGTCATGAATGAGAATGAACCGTCATCAGCTCAAGCACAAGATGAAAGGATCGATATGGTTGACTAGAGGGGGGGTGAATAGGCAACTAACAATTTTTAACTTTTCTTTACCAAATTAAACTTTGCATAAAAGTAGGTTTTCTAGATGTGCAACTAGGTGAGCAACCTATATGAAGCAATAACAACAACCAAACAAGCAAGCAAGAGAAGTAACACTAAAGAGTTTGCACAAGTAAAGGTAAGAGATAACCAAGAGTGGATCCGGTGAAGACGAGGATGTGTTGCCGAAGTTCCTTCCTTTTGAGGGGAAGTACGTCTCCGTTAGAGTGGTGTGGAGGCACAATGCTCCCCAATAAGCCACTAGGGCCACCGTATTCTCCTCACGCCCTCACACAATGCGAGATGCCGTGATTCCACTATTGGTGCCCTTGAAGGCGGCGACCGGACCTTTACAAACAAGGTTGGGGCAATCTCCACAACTTAACCGGAGGCTCCCAACAATACCATGAAGCTTCACCACAATGGACTATGGCTCCGTGGTGACCTCAACCGTCTAGGGTGCTCAAACACCCAAGAGTAACAAGATCCGCTAGGGATAGGTGGGGGAATCAAAAATCTCTTGGTGGAAGTGTAGATCGGGGCCTTCTCAACCACTCCCGAGCAAATCAACAAGTTTGATTGGCTAGGGAGATAGATCGGGCGAAAATGGAGCTTGGAGCATTAATGGAGCCTTAGGGGGAAGAGGTAGGTCAACGGGGAAGAAGGGGACCCCTTTTTATAGTGGGGGCAACAATCCAACCATTGCCCCACAAAACAGCCCCGTAGAGGGCGGTAGTACCGCTTGGGGGGGCGGTACTACCGCTAAGATAGCGGTACTGCCGCTCCAACTAGCGGTACTGCCGCGCAGAGGAGAGAAGCAGGGACCTGGACCCAGAGTGGTACTACCGTGGTGGTAAGAGCGGTACTACCGCTGCAAAGCGGTACTACCGCCACTACTGCCTTAACTAGTGCCACAAAACCCGACACGAGAAAACGAGCCCTCGAGTCGAGGCGGTAGGAGCCAGACAGGCCAGCGGTAGCCCAGCTGCGGAGTCACGGCGGTACTACCGCTGCGGAGCGGTACTGCTGCTTGTGACACCTCAGTGGTACTACCGCTGGGTAGCACGGTACTATTCTTGGGACCCAGACAAGACACACAGGAGAGAAAAGATCTCTCCATCGACGCGGAAGAGCTCTGAGGGTGAGAAGCAGATGTGTACGTGTTGATTCCACCCAAGCAATACCCCAGCGGACCCCCTCTTGATAGTACGGTGCCCTCTACGCAACTAGTCCACCGAAAGAGCTACACCGTCTTGAATGACACTCCGAGCGGAAGAAATTGTCTCGTGCCAAGGATGAATCTCTGAAATACTCAAAGCACACGATTAGTCCGCAAACACGTTGTCATCAATCACCAAAACCACATCAAGAGAGATATGCCTCAACACAAGAGAAGAGAGCCAAAGCTAAGGCAGAGAAAGCTACAAGGATGCCAAGTGCAGAAGAAACATCTCAGGTGTTCCTCAAGTCAAAACAAGATCAATTGGGCTATCTGATTCAAGATACATGCTACACTGAGGATTGAGAAGGGCTTGTCCATCCTGACTCAGAATCAGGAGAGCCTGGAGAGGATTGTTGAGACAAAATTTTATGATCTTGACCTCAAGGTAACTGAGATACAGACTGGAGTTGAGCAGCTCCAGGAGGAAGCAGAAGATAGGAAAGGGAAGGCAACTACTGATGCTCTTCAGCGAGTACCAAGGAGTCAGAGGTCTACCGCAGTGCCAGTACTAGTTTCTAGAACTACATTGTCTGCACCAGCAGCTACAGCTTTAGTGCCACCTCCAGCAGCCACTCCACCAGCTCCAACTAAATCGACAGATGCCTTCGTCCTTGGAGTTCTCTCTACACCACCTCCCAAGGACCGAGCCTGAGAGACGCATAGCACTATGCATTTTCAAACTTTTTGGTAACTTTTTGCCAAAGGCGGAGAAATATGTATAGATCATAGGCTTCAAGAGAGAGTGTTTTGCTTTTTATCTCTCTTGCTTTTGGTTGAACCTTTTTATGCGCTTGGTTGATACTCTATGTCTTTGTCTGTGTGAAATACTTGTTTGCTCATTCGTGGACCCTTCGTCGGTGGAGCCCTCTATGGACTCGCACAACCCTTGCCCTTCGTGGGTTGAAGTCTCCATCAACGTGGATGTACGATAGCACCACCTATCGGAACCACGCCAAAAATCTCTGTGTCTACATTGCGTTTGCTCCCTCCAAACTCCTCCCTTTTCCTTCATGTGCAATGTTTTACATTCCGCTGCTATACTCTTAGACATGCATGTGTAGGTTGTTTGCTTGACTAGTGCTAAGTTGCTAAAATCTGCCAAGACTTAAAATTGGGAAAAGGCTAGGTTTTTATTTGGTAAAGTAGTCTAATCACCCCCCCTCTAGACATACTTTCGATCCTACAGCTTTTCTATCAATTGCTCGGCAGTAATTTGTTCACCCATCGTTAACTTTACTTGAGGCTATATTTTTATTCACCACACCACATGATATGTGTTTTGCTTGGAGCGTCTTGTATGATTTTAGTCTTTGCTTTTTAGTTAACCACAATCATCCTTGCTATACACACCTATTGGGAGAGACACACATGATTCGGCATTTATTAGAATACTCTATGTGCTTCACTTATATCTTTTGAGCTAGATAATTTTGCTCTAGTGCTACACCTATATCTTTTTAGAGCACGATGGTGGTTTTATTCTATAGAAATTAAGGATCTCTCATGCTTCACTTATACTATTTTGAGAGTCTTTTAGAACAGCATGCTAATTTGCTTTGGTTATGAAATTAGTCCTAATATGATAGGTATCCAAGATGGGTATAATACAAACTTTCATATAGAGTGCATTAAATGTTATGAGAGGCTTGATACTTGATAGTTGTTTTGAGATATAAAGATGGTAATATTAGAGTTGTGCTAGTTGAGTAATTGTGGAATTGACAAATACTTGTGTTGAAGTTGGCAAGTCCCGCAGCATGCACGTATGGTAACGTTGTGTGACAAATTTGAAGCATGAGGTGTTCTTTGATTGCTTTCCTTATGAGTGGCGGTCGGGGACGAGCGTTAGTCTTTTCCTACCAATCTACCCCCCTAGGAGCATGCGCGTAATGCTTGGTTATGATGACTTGCATATTTTTGCAATAAGTGTGTGAGTTCTTTATGACTAATGTTGCGTCCATGGAATATACGCACTCCCACCCTTCCATCATTGCTAGCCTCTTCGGTACCGTGCATTACCCTTTCTCACCTCGAGAGTTGCTGCAAACTTCGCCGGTGCATCCAAACCCCATGATATGATATGCTCTATCACACATAAGCCTCCTTAGATCTTCCTCAAAACAGCCACCATACCTACCTATTATGGCATTTCCATAGCCATTCTGAGATATATTGCCATGCAACTTTCCACCGTTCCGTTTACTATGACATGCTCCATCATTGTCATATTGCCTTGCATGATCATGTAGTTGACATGTATTTGTGGCAAAGCCACCTTCATAATTCTTTCATACATGTCACTCTTGATTCATTGCATATCCCGGTACACCGCTGGAGGCATTCACATAGAGTCATATTTTGTTCCAAGTAACGAGTTGTAATTCTTGAGTTGTAAGTAAATAAAAGTGTGATGATTTTCATTATTAGAGCATTGTCCCATGTGAGGAAAGTTCTTCGAAAAAATTAAAAAAGAGAGTAATGCCATAAAAAAGAGAGAGGCCCAAAAAAGAGAGAGAGAGAGAAAAGAGAGAAGGGGCAATGTTACTATCCTTTTTCCACACTTGTGCTTCAAAGTAGCACCAGGATCTTCATGATAGAGAGTCTCTTATGTTGTCACTTTCATATACTAGTGGGAATTACTCATTATAGAACTTAGCTTGTATATTCCAATAATGGGCTTCCTCGGAATGCCCTAGGTCTTCGTTAGCAAGCAAGTTGGATGCACACCAACTTAGTTTCTTTTGTTGAGCTTTCATATATTTATAGCTCTAGTGCATCCATTGCATGGCAATCCCTACTCCTTGCATTGACATCAATTGAAGGTCATCTCCATAGCCCGTCGATTAGCCGCGTCAATGTGAGACTTTCTCCCTCTTTGTCTTCTCACACAACCTCCGTCATCATATTCTATTCCACCCATAGTGCTATGTCCATGGCTCGCGCTCTTGCATGAAAGTTGAAAGAGTTTGAAAAGGCTAAAGTATGAAACAATTGCTTGGCTTGTCATCGGGGTTGTGCATGATGGGAGCATTTTGTGTGACAAAAATGAAGCATGGTCAAACTATATGATTTTGTAGGGATAAGCTTTCTTTGGCTATGTTATTTTGATAAGAAATGATTGCTTGGTTTGCATTGCTTGAAGTATTATTATTTTTATGTCAGTATTAAACTTCTTTCTAGAATCTTTTGGATCTAAACATTCATGTCGCAATAAAGAGAAATACATTGAAAATTATGTTAGGTAGCATTCCACATCAAAAATTCTGTTTTTATCATTTACCTACTCGAGGACAAGCAGGAATTAAGCTTGGGGATGCTTGATACGTCTCCAACGTAACTATAATTTTTTATTGTTCCATGCTATTATATTAACTGTTTGGATGTTTAATGGGCTTTATTATGCACTTTTATATTATTTTTGGGACTAACCTATTAGCCGAAGGCCCAGTGCAAATTGATGTCTTTTTGCCTATTTCAGTGTTTCACAGAAAAGGAATATCAAACGGAATCCAAACGGAATGAAACCTTCGCGAGGATCTTTTTTGGAACAAACACAATCCAAGAGACTTGAAGTGGACGTCAAGGAAGCAGCGAGGCGGCCACGAGGTAGGGCGGCACGCCCAGGGGCTCAGGTGTGCCCCCACCCTCGTGGGCCCCTCGCAGCTCCACTGACCTACTTCTTTCGCCTATATATACTCTTATACCCAGAAAACATCCAGGCGAGCCACGAAACCACTTTTCCACCACCGCAACCTTCTGTAGCCATGAGATCCCATCTGGGGACCTTTTCCGGCGATCAGCCAAAGGGGGATTCGATGATGGAGGGCTTCTACATCAACACCATAGCCTCTTAGATGATGTGTGAGTAGTTTACCACAGACCTTCGGGTCCATAGTTATTAAGATGGCTTCTTCTCTCTCTTTGGATCTCAATACAAAGTTCTCCTCGATATTCTTGGAGATCTATTCAATGTAATTCTTTTTGCGGTGTGTTTGCCGAGATCTGATGAATTGTGGGTTTATGATTAAGATTATCTATGATTTTTTTTATTCTTCTCTGAATTCTTATATGCATGATTTGATATCTTTGCAAGTCTCTTCAAATTATCAGTTTGGTTTGGCCTAGTAGATTGATCTTTCTTGCAATGGGAGAAGTGCCTAGCTTTGGGTTCAATCTTGTAGTGTCCTTACCCACTGACAGCAGGGGCAGCAAGGCACGTATTGTTTTGTTGCCATCGAGGATAAAAAGATGGGGTTTATATCATATTGCTTGAGTTTATCCCTCTACATCATGTCCTCTTGCCTAATGCGTTACTCTATTCTTATGAACTTAATACTCTAGATGCATGCTGGATAGCGATCGATGTGTGGAGTAATAGTAGTAGATGCAGAATCGTTTTGGTCTACTTGACACGGACGTGATGCCTATGTTCATGATCATGCCTAGATATCATCATAACTATGCGCTTTTCTATCAATTGCTCGACAGTAATTTGTTCACCCACCGTAATATATGCTATCTTGAGAGAAGCCACTAGTGAAACCTATGGGCCCCGGGTCTACTTTACATCATATAAGTTTCCGATCTACAATTCTAGTTTACTATTTATTTTGCAATCTCCAGCAGCCACTCCACCAGCTCGAACTACATCGACAGATGCCTTCGTCCTTGGAATTCTCTCTACACCACCTCCCGAAGACCGAGCCTGAGAGATGCATAACACTATGCATTTTGAAACTTTTTGGTAACTTGTTGCCAAAGGGGGAGAAATATGTATAGATCATAGGCTTTGAGAGAGAGTGTTTTGCTTTTTATCTCTCTTGCTTTTGGTTGAACCTTTTTATGCGCTTGGTTGATACTCTATGTCTTTGTCTGTGTGAGATACTTGTTTGATCATGTGATTGATCATATGCTACCTTAATGCTTGCTTGAATGATATTATCTCTTATATTTCATATATGATCATTCACTTTGCTTGCTGATGAGTGCATGTTTTTTAATGTTTATCATTTTGAGCGCTCCACCAAGATGTATGTGACATAGAAGAGTGGCCCATGATCCTAATCGATTGTGCATTTGCATTCAAAAGCAAATTTTAAATAATGCACAAATTTAGGGGGAGCTCTTGCTTATCACATACTTCTCAAAGCGATGATGTATTTCAATCTTATAATCATTTGTCGAAGCTTTGATCTATATGTTGTCATCAATTAGCAAAAAGGGGGAGATTGAAAGTGAAACCATCCCTGATGTAGTGATCCAACCTCAAACGGCCGAATCTTTGTGCATAAGTGTCATCCTTGGATCAGTAATGCTGACACACAGTACTTGAAGGATTTATAACAGAGTGCAATCACACACTTATTACATGGAACATCTCAAAGAGAGTACCTATTACAATAGTATGGCTGAAGGCCATCTAATGAATATAACAGCGGAAGGCTTTGAAGGCAAATACGAGTCCATCAACTCCAACGGCATAGCTGAGTGCAAAACAATGACCTAGCGCACCTTACTCTTCGTCTGAAAATTCTGCAACAAAATACGTTGCAGCCCGAAACAGGTCAGCACATGGAATATGCTGGCAAAATAACACTATAGAGCAATGAACAAGAATAACTGCTATCACTACATGCATATATGGCTGGTGGAGGCTCTATGGTTATTATGTTTGCGTAAAGCCAATTTTTCCCTACTGCAAAGGAATAAATTTTTGTTAATTATCAAGTTGGTTGATAAAACACTGAGAAGGTTCCTCCAACTCAATCCCAATTAAAAGTAATTAACAGCGCAACAACATTAATTAAGAGTGATGAGATAAAATCAATAATTCAAGAACCAGATACTCAAGATGTCCATAACCGGGTTCACGACTAACCATGATTAGTTTGTACACTCTGCAGAGGTTTGCACACTTTTCCCCACAAGACTCGATCTCGTTGAATTTCTCGCACTGCATGATGTTTGAGAAACGGGTGACCGAGGCACAGTCTTTCCGAAAAGGTCCCCTTAACCGATAGATAGGCCGGTACACCTACAATCCCCTACATCTGCTAGCCCATCATGGAAAAGATTCCCACAACTTACTCAACTATGCCATAGCCCATATTGGCTTGTGGCTGCACACGGAAGTTTCTATCATGGATAATCTTATGATCCCTTTGAGCCTAGGTGGCGAACCATAAGACGATCACACGGTTACTCCGGGATATCCCAAGACAGCTCTGGATTGCTCCAGGTGCCCAGAAAACCACTGGGTGCTCCAGGGTGCCTAAACCAATCCACCCAGATGTGTATTAAAGTAGCCACCTTAAGTTAACCATTATTTAGCAACTCTCACGTCTGTCATGGATACACTCAACCAAACCACGTCTACGAGCATAGCATAGAAGTATAAGCATACCGTAGAAGTAACTCCCAAGGTTTACATAACAGACAATAGGTTCTACCTCATCAACTACTTCCCAAAACCCACAAGTATTCAAGTCCTAACCATGTAGTGTTTGAGGATTTAAACTAATGCATAAAAAGTGGGTAATAAGAGATATGATCAAAGTGTTACTTGCCTTGCTGATGATCTGAAAACCCTAGTAACTCGTAGTAGCACGCTTCGTACGCCGGAAATTCTATTGCAAACAAACAATAGCATACATAAGAACACAAGCAATAGATGCAAGGGTAAAACTCAAGAGAAAATATCCAAATCGAAAGTTCAAGAGAAGAGCTTCAATTTGAAAAAAGAATCAATCGAATCGGAACTACGAAACTCAAACTGTGGTCAAAAGAAGTTCAAATTCAAATCTGCTTGCAAAAAAATTTTAATTTGTCGAAACCATGTTCAAGTTGGTTAACTGGAAAGAGGGGTTCGAGATGAAGATTTTGGCGTTGATTTCACTGGATTTGGACGAACGGTTAAAACGTAACGAGGGTTTGAAGATCAGGGGCTAATCTACGACAAAAATAATCGCGGATAGGTCCCTAGCTGAAAAATAAAAGAAAAGAAAAGACTAACGAACGAACGAACGTCCGTTATCAGAGACAAACGAACGAACGCGTTCGCGAACCAAAACGTTCGGGTGAACGTTCGCTAAATAGTGGAACCAAAGAAAAAAACCGATCTAACCGATCCAAAACGAAAAACCAAAAAAACGACGACAGCGGCGGTTTTACCGGTTCCTCGAGAAAAACCGGCGGCGGCGAGGTGAGATCCGGCGAGGCGGGGCTGCGGCGGCGGTGCGGCTTGGCTGCGGGGCGGCGGCGGTGATGCGGCGTGGGTGGAGCAGCGATAGGGCGGGGGGCGCGGGTTGCAGGCGGCAGCGGTGGCTAAGGGTCGCGGCGGCGGCTGGCTGGCTCGGGGTCCAACGGGGCCCCGGGGTCGCTATCTAAAGGGGGAGGGGGATGCGGCGGTGGCTTGCGGGAGGTGGCGGCGGTGCCCGTGTCAAGGACGGTGCTCGGCTCGGCCCTCGGCCAAGTCGGGCGGGAAGTTTTTTTAAATAAATTTCACCGAAAAACAAAACCCTAATGAAAGTATAAAAAAATTCTAAAATGCCAAAAACAATTTTCACCGTCTGAATAAAATATTTAGAACAAAGTGAACATTTTTTGGCCTAATAATGCAAGTTTCAAAAATTCATATTTGTTTAATTCAAATAAAATCCAAATAAATTATTCATTTGATTTTTTAAAAAATTCCTCCAGCATTCCTCTCTTTTTGAAGAAGTCGTGTTATCTTCTCTCTTTAATTTTAAACTAGTCGACAACCCGTGCATCTGCCCGGGCTAGCCTATTTTGAGATAGATGTATATATTTCTACATGTGTTAACATTTGTTGCACGCAGTGCGTCTTAGAAAGAAATTTAAAAATAGTATTTTATAATCCCATAGAAATCATTGCAACTTATAAAATGCAACAGAAATGCATATTAGTCACCGTGTGAAAAAGGATATTTTGCAGTGAATTTGTTATAATATAATTTACATATATGTATATTTTAATCATTATATTACAATAATATTGCATTTTTGTTTTATAATTTTTCTATTATTTGATTGAAGCATGGAGCAAAATGCTTGCAGTTTATAAGGATTTAAGTTTTTTTATGGAAGACAAAATATCAAATGCACGTCGAAAGAAGTTTGTTTTTATCAGAAATATTTCATCGACATGTTTGTGCCACCTTAATTAACCAATATGTTCATCTATATATTTACTATTGAAGTTTTCGCAAGCCCTCATTAGTATGAAACATACATGTCTTAGCTAGTCTAAAAAGGACAAATATTTTCCAGCAAAAAAATCACGAATTTTTTCCTTTATTAATAGTGTGATTCATCTTGTGTGCTTGCCGAATTCAGAAACTATGTGGAAAGCCTTGAATGACTCCTTTGAGCTCGGATGAAAAATAAGAGAAAATAGTGCAGCTTAAAGTTTCAGAAAATTTGTATATGTAGATCAGTACTTGCTAACTTTAAACTTTGTCAGAAAGGGATTTACTTTAATGTTAAACTACCATTTTATTTGTATTTTACACTGAAAGATCAATGCATGCATAGCGTTTGCTATTTCAGATCGACACATAAATATTTGTTTTAGCATGCGATGAATAAAAGAGTCTCACATACACATAGCAAAGCCGACTTCCCAAGCATATCTATTCTGGATAATTGTGCTAGTTAGAGCGTTATCCGGTTGATCGATTCTGAAGAGATGCCGCTAGTTAGTACATACATACGACATGTATGGGTAACAAACATCAATTTCTTCAGGCTGCTTCCTAATTACCTACAATGTCAACCTATTAACGACAATTTCCTCCCGACGCGATCGAGCAGGAAGTAGCATGCTAGCTCATCCGGCGAGATACATATGTTGACGGCTGGGTCGGTTGATCGGAACATGCATGTACACTGCAAAGAAATCAATCAAACAATATATTAAGACATTACTTTCCGGATTAGCACCATCCGCTTCTTGCTACTATCACCTGGCTGTATAATCTCTACATGCATGCCCATGATATGACCGATGGGATATGTACGTGCCCACAAAAGAGAGAGCTTACATTAACCATTATACCTAGGTAGGGCCTACAGAAAATTATATTCAATTAGGACATCTAGGGGTATACTATTTGAAGTGGAAGTCCATGTCTTAAACGGCTCCTTTGGCCTTTTTTTATCTTCAGGACTTTGCGTGTATATGATCTGTGTCATGTTCAATCAAAATTGATCTTTTGGTTAATCCTAACCGTAAATTTCAGATCTAACAGCTTAATTAATTTTGATTTTGTGGATTAACATGGAGGCTTCGTTGGTGCCTCCAATTAGATATAAGATTGCAAAATAGGTCAAAATATTAAGAAGACAAATTCAACATTCAAATTTGATACTTGAGCCAAATGTGCAGAATATTTGAACAAATAAGTTGTTAAATGTACCTTTTAGAATATCAGATTGAATGCATGGGAGTCAATTCTATACGAATTAAAAGGCTATTTATGGTACTCCTCGGATCACCCATGATGGACTCTTTTTCATAGGTATATAATATAACTATCTCCAAACATGGCATGTGTGCATAATCATAAGTAAAAAAAACTAAAAATACACTAATAAGAAAAACCTTAATGGTAGAAGATGTTTTATGTTGGACAGTTGGAGTGTCATGTTTCTCGATGGTGTTCTCCAAATCCAGCCCCACACTGTATGCAGAATACAAACGTTGAGGGCTCTAATGTATCATAGCAAAACAGTGGAAAAAACATAAGTTGATGGTTGAGTAACTACTACTTGCAAATATAAGGACACTGAATCAATACCTATGGTACAGTCGACTCTATGACCATGATCCCCAGCCAACAACAAAGCCTAGAGAAAGCCTAAAAATAATACAACAGGGATACAACCAAGTACAATATAAATCGTAGTATCCTACTATTATAGCAAACCCTGGATAGCATGCCATCTTTTAAAGTTCAGAGTGCAGCTCAATCTGTGACATATTACAGCAAAGAGATACCAAGTTAGCTGCATGCAGAGGGAAGAGGGAAGACCATGAGACGTAAATTCGTTTGATAACAAATATATAAAATATGAAAGATGGCAATACAGAGTTACCGTATCAATATTACCAGAGTTACAATTAGAATGGTTTTCAGAAGAAGAAAACACTAACGAACACAGGGCTATAGGTACTTCAAAGCTACAAAATTTTCAACATAAGATAATTGAAACAGAGTCAATATCACTCGTGAGCTTGTTCGGCATTGCCCTCCAAACGCTAGGTGATGCTACGGTAAAACACGCCAAGAGTCCTCAGCCGTTATAGGTAGCGACACGACATTGCTAAGTATTACAATTATAACAGAAGCATATCAAGAAGTGATACTGCATATAAATAACTAATAGTGCCATAACGGATGGACACTCGGATTCAGAACGCCATATAACAGGTTAGCCATGTTTTACGGCCATGAACCACTCCAAATCTAGGTGTGGTTCTGCTGAATCCTGCATCGTAAAACAAAAATATAATTTTGAGGAACGCACCATTCCATTGAAAATTGTACATCATGCAAGGATTTTTAATCTGAACCAAAACCGACACAATAGAAAGAAAAGTTAACATCACGTACCTGCTAGTTTCTCTTGCTTTACCTTGCAATTCGATGTGGTAAACTACTTTTGGAGTCAGTTTCTTTGTAGATCATTTTGATATTCGCCTCACATAGTAGGTAGCTCCTAAATCTGAGTTGGTAGATCCAGAAAAAAATCCTAAAAGCCATGACATCATAATATATGTGGAATCAAATCAGTACACAGTTGAGTTTATTTGTGAGTAGAATTAGCACTTGCTGCATGGTATAAGGAGAGAGAGAAAGACATGAAGATGACTAAACCCTCTCTAGTTAATTAGGATAATCCATGTAATACAACAGTTTGGTTTACTTGAGAAACGAAGCACCAATCATTGATCATGCCTGTTGGGATAAAAGCAACAGTAACAGTTACCACTTGCTACAAAATACAAAGAGAAACATAAACACATTAAGATGATGAAAATTGGCGTTCTAATTTTCCATGCTTCTGCAATAGAACAGATAGCTTGTCGTGTGGGTATCAATTCTGAAATTTTATCGAAACATACATTTATCATATTAACTATATGAGTGCACCAACTAATAAGCAAACCCATAAATTCGATCACCTCTAAATCAAGAGATGATGTTTATTCTATATGCGCAACTATCAAAAGCCTCACATAGAGGGCAACTCCCTGGATTTAGGTCAGAAGCCAAACTTCACAATTTCTTGAACACATAGAGCAACTCCCAGGATTTAGGTGAGAAACCAAAATTCACAATTCCTCGACAAATAGAGAGAAACTTGCAGGATTCAGAAGGGGGTGGGAAGAATTGGGAGAAAGCTGCATGGTATTTATGCTGGCCCCTTTGCGCTCAGAGGATAGCTAGTGATCAGCACGTCCTAATTGAAGTCGGTGGCAAGTTCTAGGTCATGCCGCTTGGGAGGAACATGTATGGTGGACGTCTAGCCACGATGAACTTTTTCTTGTCATGATTACCTTTAGCCTGGCCGGTCCCTTCCATCTATGATGGCATCAATGATTACTCTCATTCTCAATGCGCTCCTGCAGGAACCTAGCATGTAGCAAATCCAGCGAGATGCGCACGCACGCGCGCCTCCCTGAGAACATGGGAGAGAAGATAGGAGGTATGATGCACTTCCTGTGGCAGCAGCAACATGAGCTCAGAGCTTTTTGTACAAATCTGAGAGGATGGCAATGGCCTGACATCGAGAGAGAAAGAAAAGAGAATACGTAGACAATAGGAATTGTGGAGATGGGAGTAGAGATCAGAAGAAAAACACACCTCAAGGATAGCAGCGGAGAGTCCAAACAGAAGCGTCGCGCAGAGGAGAGCAGCGGCCGCCTAGCTTGAGAGCGCCATGGAAGGGTCGTGTACGAAAGGGAGGAGAAAAGCACCGGCTAGATCTAGGATGGAGGTCTGTTTTATTAGATGAAGAAACCATGTTTCTCACGTTAGGGATTGCAACATCCAAGAAAAAAAGGAGCGTGCACCATCAAATCTTTTTTTAGCAGCATGCAATATCTAACCTTTTACGTTGTGTTGGCCAACAATTTTTCTGAGATGGGAGTTTGGATCGTATCTACTTAGGGTTCTGTTTTTAGAACCGGTATACAACTCTTTTTTAAGCGATTACAATTTTTTGGCCGAATTAAGAAAAAAAAGTTAAGGATTAGATAGATGGGTTGATCTACACCGTAATAACTCGGTCCCACCAGATTAACAGCTCCTAATTACTGATTAACGTGGTAATTTCTTGGGAGTCGCTAATTAGTATAGGTATAGATAGATATTGGAAATCATTGGAGAGAAAAATATTAAAATCAATGTGATCCCTCTTTTCAAATTTGAGCAAAAGTCAAATATGAAAATAAATGAAATCCCCAACTCTCTCCTTGGGTCCTTGAGTTGTTTAAGATTTCTAGGATCACAACAAAATGCAAATAAAATATGATATGCATATGATGACCTATGTATAACATCAAAATTGAAAATTGGGATGTTACAAACCTACCCCCCTTAAGATGAATCTCGCCCTCGAGATTCGAGTTGGCTAGAAAATAGGTGTGGGTGGTCTTTCCGTAGATCTCCCTCTCGTTCCCAGGTGGCTTCATCCTCAGTATGGTGGCTCCACTGAACTTTGCAAAACTTGATAACCTTGCTGCGTGTAACTTGGCTGCAAACTTAAGAATCTTGACGAGCTTCTCCTCATAGGTCAAATCACTCTCCAACTGAATTGCTTCTAGGGGCACTGTATCTCTTAGTGCAATATCGACCATCTCTGCATGGCACTTCTTCAACTGGGAAACGTGAAACACATCTTGAACTCCTGACAGTCCTTCAGGTAACTCCAACTTGTAGGCAACCTCTCCCATACGTTCCAGAACTCGGTATGGTCCTACAAACCTCGGGGCTAACTTTCCCTTAACTCCAAACCGTTTAACACTTGCAGTAGTGACACTCGAAGATATGCTCTATCTCCAATTTCGTAGACTACTTCCTTACATTTAGTATCGGCATAACTCTTCTGCCTGGACTGAACTATCTTTAGTCTATCTCGAATCAACTTAACCTTCTCTTCAGACTCTTTGATCAAATCTGGTCCAAATAACTGACGGTCTCCAACTTCATCCCACATTAACGGTGTCCTGCACCTCCTTCCATACAAAGCTTCGAAAGGTGTCATCTTCAAACTAGCCTGATAACTGTTGTTGTATGAGAACTCTACGTAAGGTAAATTGTCGTCCCAACTAGATCCATAATCTAGCGCACAAGCTCTCAACATGTCCTCCAGAATCTGATTGACTCTCTCGGTCTGTCCATCTATCTGCGGATGAAAGGTTGTACTGAACTCTAGCCTAGTACCCAAGGTCTGGTGCAATTGATTCCAAAACTTTGAGGTAAACTGTGTCCCTCTATCTGATACGATGGTCCTCAGAACTCCATGCAGACATACGATCCTGGTCATATATATCTTGGCCAACTTCGCGCTTGTATAGGTGGTTTTCACTGGAATAAAGTGGGCTACCTTGGTTAAGCGATCAACTACTACCCAGATTGAATCATATCCCGATCGGGTCCTGGGTAATCCGGTGATAAAATCCATGCCATTCTTGTCCCACTTCCATTCAGGTATTGGCATAGGCTGTAATAATCTTGTTGGCTTCTGATGTTCTGCCTTCACTCTCTGGCATACATCGCATACTGCTACATACTCGGCAATATCCTTCTTCTTTCCTGTCCACCAGAAACGTTCCTTCAAATCCAAATACATCTTCGTGTTTCCGGGGTGAATCAAGTATGGTGAGTCATGAGCTTCCTGAAGTATTAACTTCCTGGTCTCAACATTATTGGGCACAGATATACGATCCTCAAACCATAAGGTCTCGTGCTCATCCTCACGGAAACCCTTGGCTTTTCCCTTGCTCATCTTCTCCTTTATCTCAGGGATTACCTTATCTTCCTTTTGAGATTCTCGAATCTTTCCCAATAATGTTGACTGAACCTCCATTGTTGCCACGAAACCTCTTGGAACTATCTCCAAACGAAGTTCCTTGAGATCGTCAACTAACTCCTACGGTAAGCCTCCACTTACGAGGGTATTGGCATAACTCTTTCGGCTCAAAGCGTCTGCTACGACATTGGCCTTTCCTGGGTGATAGTGCAACTTCATATCATAATCCTTTATAAGATCCAACCATCTACTTTGCTTGAGATTCATCTCCTTCTGCGTGAAAATGTGCTTCAAACTCTTGTGATCCGTGTACACATCACATATGTTTCCAATCATAAAATGTCTCCAAGTCTTGAGCGCATGCACTACGGCTACTAACTCCAAATCACGCATGGCATAATTCAACTCGTGAGGTCGAAGCTGCCGTGAGGCATATGAAACAACTCTTCCGTCTTGCATAAGTACACCTCCAAGTCCCAAGCGAGAAACGTCGCAATACACTTGGAAATCCTTGCGTATATCCGAAAGAATCAGCACTGGGGCTGCAACCAAATGTTTCTTCAACTCCTGAAAGCTGGCCTCACAATCCTCGGTCCATTTGAACTTGGTGTCCTTCGTCAACAACTCTGTCATGGGTTTCGCAATTTTGGAAAAATTCTCAATGAACCTCCTGTAATATCCTGCGAATCCCAGAAAACTGCGGATCTCTCCAACTGAGGTGGGTGCCAACCACTCAGTGACAGACTGAACTTTCGTGGGGTCTAGTGCTATACATTCTCCTGATATAACATGTCCAAGAAATCCAACTTCTTTCAACCAAAACTCACACTTGCTAAACTTGGCATACAATTGATGTTCCCTGAGCTTCTCGAGAACTAAGCGCAAGTGTTCCTTGTGTTCCTCTTCATTCTTCGAGTATACCAAAATATCATCAATGAACACCACTACAAACTTATCCAAGAACTCCATGAAGACCTTGTTCATCATACTCATGAAATAGGCAGGGGAATTTGTCAACAAATGACATAACCGTGTACTCATATAGCCCGTACCTTGTGGTAAAAGCTGTCTTAGGTATATCCTATTCTCGGATCTTCAACTGGTGGTATCCAGATCTCAAATCAATCTTGGAGAATACTTTAGCTCCTTGCAGCTGGTCAAACAAATCATTGATCATCGGTAGTGGGTACTTGTTCTTGATTGTCACTTCATTCAATGCTCGATAATCAACAACCATTCTCAAAGATCCATCCTTCTTCTCAACCAAGAGCACTGGGCTCCCCATGGTGACAAACTTTGTCGAATGTAACCTTTCTCCAATAACTCCTTAATCTGCTTCTTAATTTCCTCCAGATCATTTGCGGGCCTCCGATACGGTCTCTTCGATATTGGTCCGGTGCCTGGCAATAGTTCTATCAAAAACTCAATGTCTCGGTCTGGTGGCATGCCTGGTAATTCCTCTGGAAATACATCCAGGCAATCCTTCACAACAGGCACTTCTTCCTGAACAACTCCATAGAGGGAATTTACTTGGGTCCTCCTTGGCGCATACCTAGACACATACTTGATCCTTTTTCCCTCCGGGGTGGTGAGTAATATTGACTTACTAGCACAATCGATGTTTCTTCCATACTTCGATAACCAATCCATACCTAATATTATACCCAATCCTTGTGACTCCAGAATTATTAGGTTTGAGGGGAAAACCTGTCTACCTATGGTCAATGGCATCTGAAAACATCCTCTGCTTGACATATACTCAGCTCCCGGCGAGCTTACTAACATAGGTGTCTTAATAACTTTGGTGGGCAACTTATACTTATCCACAAACCCCCTCGAAATTTATGAATGCGATGCACCATTATCAAAAAGAACGATTGTAGTAAATGACTCAATCGAAAACTTACCTAGAACTGCATCTGGCTGCCCTTCAACCTCCTCCATGTTAACGTGGTTCACCTGTCCCCTGTTGAAAGGGTTGGGCTTCTTCCCAGAGCTTCCATTGCCGTTTCCATTCTTTGCTTCGGGGCATTCGGTGGCGTAGTGTCCAGTCTTCCCACACTTGAAACAAGTAATGTGACTTAAATCCTTCCTAGCGGGTGTTGTTGGGTTGGAACGGTTCTATCCGTTGCTTCCTCCATTCCCATTCCCATTCTCATTCTTGGGGCCATTGTGGTTATGCGAACTTCCACCATTGTGAGTGTGGCCTCCATGGTTATGAGTATATCCTCCCGAGTTCGGGGTAAAGTGAGGCTTCTGCGATGCTCCAAAATTATACTTCCCTTGTCCATATTACTTTTGTGGCTCTCTATCTGTTGTTGCTTCCCTTCAATCATAAGAGCCCTGTCTACCAACTCCTAGTAATTTTTGAATGTTGCCACCATCATATGCATACTCAGCTCATCATTGAACCCTTCCATAACACTACAAAAAAATACACTTCCGTGATGATACGTGTTTGTCACAGTAGGTCGCGTTTTTTGTCATGCATGTACATCCATAACAAATTAATGACAGAATCAAGATAGTCATACATGTGCTGTCGTAGAAGTATTCCATGACATTACCAAAATTATCATCACGGAAGTGTCCACTTCCATGACGATAAATCGCGCGTCACAGAAGTGCTTTTGTCAAGGGTGACCGACACGTGGCATCCACCGTAACGGAATGCAGTTAAGCTATCGGGACGGCTTTTTGATCCGATAACCCGTTAACAACCCCAACCAATGGGAAATTTCCACGTGTAAAATTCTTATTGGCCGGACAAAACACATGTCAGCTCGTCAGTGGGTCAGATAGGCGCCTATGATATGTCGACACGTGCCATGGCCCACCACTGGCCCATTTAGCCTACAAAGCCGGCCCATTTGACTTGGTCAAAAGTTAACGGGCTGGCCCATGAAAAGCCTGTTGACGGTCTCTTCGCAAATAGCCCATTTTACGGCCCGTTAACTCAAGGCTCGTTAGGCCCTAAAGGAAATCGGCCCAACAACGTCATGTGGGCCATCGAATATAACACCAGCCCATTTCACTTTCGGCCCATGTATGGCCCACGACGTCTTTCGGCCGATATGAGGCCTTCGTATCTTTCGGCCCTTTACAGGCCCACGGTGACTATAGCCCATAATGAATAGTAATTTTCTTTATACCCGTTAATGGCCCGTGATTTACATGGGCCGTTTCCAGCCCGTGTTAGCTTTCGGCCTATTGACGTCTCATACGTTCTTGGGCTCCTTTTCGGCCCTCGATTACTTCCGGCCCGTTACTGGCCTATTCCCCTAATGGGCCAAATTCGGCCCATGGCAAGAGTCGGCCCGTTACTGGCCTGTTCCCCTAATGGGACAAATTCGGCCCATGGCAAGAGTCGGCCCGTTACTGTCCTGTTACCCTAATGGGCCAAATTCGGCCCATGGCAAGAGTCGGCCCGTTTCTGGCATGTTAACCTGTTGCGCCATTTCCAGCCCGTCCTATATTCTGGCCCATTAACGACCCGGTATGCCTGTGACAGAATTAAGCCTTTGTTGTCCTACGGCCTGTTAACGGCCTGTTACCGTGCTGGGCCGATACCACTTACGCCCGATTACGGCCCATGTAGACCAATTTATCCGACGGCCCGAGGCCCACCGATTACGGGCCCATTTATCGATGGCCCGTAGGAGACCCATGGATCCTACGGCCCGTATATGGCCCATGGTAGTTGCGGCCACTAGCAAAACAGGGAAAAAGAAGACTATGAAATAAATAAGGCCGAAACTAACGCTAGGCTATTAAGGCGATTGCAAAGATTACATCCACTCGGCATCAGAGATCGCCACCAGTGCAAATATAGGGAACACCCTACACTATACAAAAATGGCTTGCTATTTTCTTCAGCCGGTGGCTGCACGTTAAGAATAAATTTTGTATCGCACCAAAACAAATTACAACTATATAACAAAAGGAAGGTTGGCATAAAACTTAATAGTCTAGCAGATAAATGCACCACCAGAAGTTCATGAGATCAGTTCATTTGACCTGACTGTTATGTTTTCATGCTGTATTGTCTGATGGAGCACCATAACCCTCGCCTTCATTTCCCCTAGGCTCCTAAACAACATAGCAAATGTCTGATAGTCTGGTTTCAAAACCATGCATATCTTGACGACATTGAGCAATGTTTCTCCTTGTTTCACAAAGGGTCTCTGTTAGGGAATGGACTTGTGTCTGGAGCGCAGATACAACATTGCTTTGAGCTTGCATATCTTGATCATGAGGCAGTTTGGACGATATTGCCTTAACAACCAACCCAGTATTACGAAGGAACGTGCTTTTGGCACTGTTAGTGGACAGGTACTGACCCACTGCAGCAAGAGCTGACATTGCGGTTATAGTTGCCTCGCCACCTTCAGAAGGTGGCGGTTCCACCATTTTTTCCATAGCTCGCTGAAAAGTTGAGGTTTTACATTAGTAGTACCAGAACAGAAGATATTAAGGAGGAAACAAAACCAAACAAAATAGCTTTGGTCTATATACATAACTTATTCTGGTGAACCCATGTAAAATATTAGTTGAATTTTATTGCAAAGTACATAATAAAACCAGGTTCCAAACATATGACCATGTACCATCGCTAATGTATTGTCTATTTCTTCACATTGTATTGAGGGCTAAGGATAAAGAGACGAAGTTTATAATACGGTAAGCATAGTATGACATCATTCATATCACAAAACAACCGAGAACAGACAAACATGCAATTGTAATGTTGTGTGGGAAAGTCCAACACGGAACTAGATTACGGGTCAAGATCAAAGGAACATCACTCCTCTCTTTTAAACCTTGTAATGTGCAATGATACGCTAAGACAATTGTGTATAAAATTGAAAAGAGTAATAGACATTGGCTGCAAACCATGCAGTTCAAGGCACAAGTCAGAGTAAGTAGTAGTTAAAAGGCATGAGGATTAAGGACTTATAACAGCGGCTTTGACTGGTGTAGTCATGCCCTTCTTCTTGCTGGTGTGACAGTCCTTGAAGATTTCCATAGCATTTGGTTCAGGTACTTTTTGGTCCTTGCAGGCTTTCCTTTGCATTTCGAACAAGTCAATATAGATCTGATAATATGGTACAGCGAAAAGAGTGAAACAACAGCTAATTACAAGAGCCTCGCATTGTGCAATATAGCTACGAGATCCTGTCGTCTGTTGGAATTTCACTTTCGTACGGTTGGCCTTGTTCTTTGAACAGTTCACCTACAAGAAGATAGATTTGTGTGGCACATGCGTAAATAGGACTTCAACATGTGATCTGATCACATATATATAATGTACCTGATACTTCGGATCAGACCAGTGTTTAACAAGGCCCCTCCAGTCTTCATCCGATATATTTTCCACTGGAGATGTTTGGGAAAGTCCACTGTTAGCCTTGCCTTCAAAGTGAGTTTTCCTCAAGTTATACCGATACTGTCGCAGAGCAGACTTGAAAACATGGGTGCAAGCTTGTCTGGTTGCATCATCTTGGCTATCCAACTTGAACCTCATCTGTTGAAAATTATGGGAGTCTCATTATCAGCAACCTAGAAAGTACGGAACAGAGCAAGACGATATTACTAGTTTCCATACATAACCATACTTACAGATAAATGGTCGAGGAAGGTGTTGAACTGGGTTTCGTCTTTGTCATTCCTGTACTGAATCCATGTTGGGAGGATACGTACATGACACCTAACGGCAATCGCTGCCTCTGATACTAACTTGGCTGACTCTGTAGCATCACGTGGCCTTTTTAAATCTGCCTCAAAACGGATCTCCATTCTTCCTCCTCTAGATTTAGTTAACCTATCGAGCAGTATCCCTGATGTTTGTTTCCTCTTGCGCCTAGGTGCTAGTCCAACAACGAACATAGGAAGTGTTAGTGTACATCAAACTGTGAGACTACATATAAAGAAGCATGCAACTGTAACTTGACTCCAGCAACTACCTTCTTGCTGTAGAAGCTCACAAGGTTCATCTGATATTGCCAACTCGTATTGTGACAAGAGTGCTTGGGAAGTAGTGTCAGGTGGCAAGGGAGCTTGGGAACGTGCTGCTAGCTCAGTTGACGCACGAGTAAGTCGTGTAGCTGGTAGTACTGTGGTAGGTGTTGCAAGAACTAGGGTTGTCTCTTCTTGTTTAGTGGCAGCTATTTGTTTCTGTTTGGCTTTTTTTGCAACTCATGTAGCATGGGATGCCGTGTTTGTAGAATTTTCTGCTGGACTTTGACCTTCTATTGCACCATCAGTACCAGCAGAATCTATAGGATTCATCCGCTTCTCATTCCCTGCCATTCTGTGTTTCTTCCTCTTTATCTATGCCATGTTAAGTCAAGCCGATAAGAAAAACGAATAACAATTTAGTTCTTCAGAACAAATTGATGTGTGATGCAGACGAACTGAACTTTGATGTTAGACAACCACATGATAGGAGGATGTAATATGTATGAAAAACAGGATGGAAGAGATAACCAGAACTATGATGTGTAAACTAAGAAGAAGACATTTCACCAAATTAGAAGCAATGCAATGGAAGGTAGACACCATATGAAAGATGCTACAAATATCGCTTTGCCAAGTTAACCGTGTCTCATCATAAATGGCATTTAAACAAATGTGAAGCAGTACAAGAAATAAATCATATGCAAGATGCAAACAACATCACACTACCATGTTAGAGGTCTCTCGTCATTAGTGCCATTGCATATTCACAGCATTGCATATTCACAGCTTATGATGTGTAAACTAAGGAGAAGGCATTTCAACAAATTAGAAGCAATGAAAGCTAGACACCATATGAAAGATGCAATGAATATCACTCTACCAAGTAAAAACTGTCTCGTCGTAAGTGTCATTTCAACAAATTAGTAGTACAAGCTAGAAAAGAATGTGAGATGTAACCTATATCACACTCCGAAGTCAAACGTGTCTTATGATAAGTGATTGTTGCAGGTTACACAACAGTAGTAATTTAATGTAAGAATATGGTGTGATAGACAGATATTGTATGTTCTAGAAACAGGAACACGTGCCTTATTCAAGTATAATGTGTAAAGTAAGCAGATGGAATTCAACAAAATTAGAAGCAATGCAAGCTAGACATCACACATAACATGCAACCACATATAATAGTGCCAAGTTAGAGGGAGCACTGGTGATGCTGCACTAGGGGAGACGTGCTCATCATAAACACAGCTTTGTTGAGTGTCTATGCATGTGTTGTCTTGGAAATCATCTTGGGGTGTGGAGGAGTAGAAACTGTAGAGGCCCTCCGTTCGAAAGGAGCACCTTTATCCGCTGCCTTGCTAACATCCTTCCGCTTTATTAATTTTGAATTGTCAAATAAAACCGACAAGAAAAAGCAATAAAATTCTCTCTTCAGAACTCATTCATGCATGATACTGACAATCACTACTTTGATGTAAGGCAAACACATGATACCAGGATGGAATATGTACGAAAAACAAGACGGCATGGCATGTTCACAACTGTTTGTGTAAACTAAGCAGAAACCATTCCAGCAAATAAGAAGCAATGCAAGCTAGACACCACATGAAAGATGCAACCAATATGACTCTGCCAAGTTAAAAGCGTCCCATCATAGATGGAATTTCAACAAATTAGAAGCAGCACATGCTATAAATCATATGAAAGATGCAACTAATATCGCACTGCATATACTAAAGGTGTCTCGTCATGTTGATTGATGCGGGATAGAAAAAAAGACAATAGTTTTATGTAAGGACATGCTTAATAGACAGATGTACTATGTACTAAATGCAGGAAGGCATGTCACATTAACAGGTATAATGTATAAGTTAAGCAGACTAGCACATGCAGTTTAACCAGATTTGAAGAATTACAATCTAGACACCATATGCAACATGCAACCACATATCACGCTGCCAAGTTAGAGCAAGCACCTGCGATGCTAGTGTAGGGGAAATGTTGTAATCAACTACAGAGCTACATTCACTATCTTCATCTAGCATTTCTGTTTCTTGAGAATCATGTCGGGAGGCTGACGCTGCATTCTTTAAATGAGGAGTAGTCCCCTTGCCTGCCTGCCTCGTCATAAGTGATTGATGAGGGATACACAAGAACATTAGTTTGATATAAGAACATGGTTAATACACAGATGTACTAGTATGTACCAAAAACAGAAAGGCATGTCATATTCAAAGGTATAATGTGTAAGCTAAGCAGATGCAATTTAACCAAATTGGAAGAAATACAAGCTAGACATCCGGCCGGAGTGGTGAGCATGATCATCTAGGACCTGAGAGCCTGGTGGGAGGCGGGCTGCTTCGCCACCATCGCAGCTTTTTAGTTGGCTTCCAGGTGATGCCTATCTTTGCTGGGCTTGTCACTTGCTCGTCCAATGCCCTGACTAGCTATTTGTCTTCTGGTGCTCACGGGATGGTGATTCATGTAAAAAAATATCTTTCCTTATCTTACCGACTTCGGCCTTTCGAATACAAGCTAAACACCATATGGAACATGCAACCACATATGACACCGCAAAGTTAAAGCAAGCACCTGGGATGGTGGTTCATTGCGAGCGAGGTCATCAACTCTAGAGCTACATTTACCGTCTCCATCTGCTGACACTGCACCATTTATAGCGCTGTAACGTGTCTTGCCTACCCGCATACGAAGCTGGAGCGACTTCTTTCTTTTCTTTTTGGCTTCTCTCATGGTAGCAGAGTCTGAAATACCCTTGCATAAAAACACAATAGTGAGAGTAAGGGTGAAGTGTGTGCAGAACTAGTGCACTGTAAAAGTACCAGATAGCAGGTGGCTGAAAAATAAATGACAAACAAAATTAGATTCTACTCCGTATGATTTTGTAATATATGAGCACAGGAAATGCAGGTACTCCTCTAGCACACCACCACATGTGGTCATATCTAAGATAACAGTTGACTGAAAATAAATAGGTCAGTCGATTTTTTTAATGAACCGTCCGATCTATAAGGAACGGGCAGATGGCCTTCGTCTACCTCCCGCCAGTCACTGTTGACGATCTTTCCCGAACCGCCAGTGACCATCGGCCCAGACCCCTGCCTCCGCCGCCCCGCCCTCCCATCGACCTCACACCACCGCCGTGCTTGGCAGCGCCCCCAGGCCATCCCTTTAATCCCAGCCGACCTCCAGATCAGGCGCCAGTAGCTCTAGGCTGCACACGCCCCTAAGATAAACACCAAGTCGCTGCTTCCCCGACGTAATAGGCGTACTAGCGCCTGTTACGCCGGGGAATGCTTCCGTTAATTTGGAATCAACTGGCCAGAAAATTGAAATTCAGGGGGACGACGGATCTCTAGCTAAGGTGAAATAGTATATGAGGAGAAACCTTGTGCATCGCGAGTTACTAGGAACATCTAGTATCAAGAAGAAGCGGTCAACTAGTGTCTTCTGTGGGATGAATACCGTGCAAGCAGAGACATAAGATTTGCACGAATAAGGGAAGAGGAGTACCTTTTTCGGTTGCCGGTGTGGTCACCTCCACATGTCGCACCGATCTTCTTCTTTTTACCGGGGAAACCGATGTTCTGGAGGGTGCAGGCTTGGACGAACCCATGGCCAAATTGTTGACTGTGTTGCCATGGCCGTATGTCGGCGGAGGGGAAGCAGATTCGAGGCGGCAAAGGACGGCGTAGCAGGAACAACTCTGGTGCGGTGGAGGGTGGCGAAGTTGGAGCGGCAGCGGTGAGGCGCAGGACGGCGTGGTTGAACTGGCTCGGGTACGGACGGCTCGGCCTCGGCTTCAACTACTAGCCGTGGAGGGCGTTGCGGTTGAGGTTGCGGTGGACGACGACGTCGGGGTATTGGCTCCGGCGTGATGGAGGAGGGCGGCGGTTGATGGGTGGGATGGGGTGGCGGACGGAGATTGCCGGGGTTTCGCGGCTGGTGGAGAGGTAGTTTTGGCACCCACGGAGTATGAATGGGGAATCGGACGAGTGGGGGGAACCATGTTTCGGTCTGGGACGCGCTTGTTTTTGGCTTTTTTGAACAGAAGATGGGACACACTTGTTTGAAATTTGGGGAAAGTACAAACTTTGCCCCCCTCTTAAATTTCGGACCTACTGCAGGTCGGGGGTAGGATGGTAATCCCAGGTGTCCCAAATAGTGGGCGGGAGCTATTTCGGCCGTGTGCATGTGTGCTTAGGCGACATTGTGTATGAATGTTTTTCGGATGCGGTTGCATGGCATCTAGATGAAGCTACAAACCTACCCCGGTTTAGACCTTTGGACGTCGGGCCGGTAGGTTTCACGGGTCGCAGTTATTAGAAAAGTAATTTTCTTATACTACCAAACATTGGTCTCACGCGGTTTCGGGCGAGTAGAGGCTCTTTTGGCGCTTCGTTCGAAATTTTGAAACACAAGCATTCACGTTTAGAGTACTCTTGAACTATTAGGATTGGCCTAAATAGACAACGTTATATTTGACCTTGTATTTTTGAAAACCTCATTAAATTATCCGCTTCTTTTTGAAATTTTGACACTTGAAAATCCTATAACTACGATTATTTTGGAATGGAGGAGCGAAATTTGAATCTATTGTGTACACGACTACATATGCTATTATGTACAAAACCAGAGCAAACATTGGTGCCCCCATAATTTAGGTATGGTTTACAAATGCCATGATATCAAATTCAAATAATTGAATGGACTTCATGTTGAATTCGATTTTTTTAAACCACCTTAAGTTGAATTCAAATATATGCTAGTTCATAGGTAGCTATTTATAATGTCCATTGTGTATCTTTCGTATGTATAATGTGATTTACACACACAACATGAACTATACTCATGTTTATATTCGATTGCTAAAGCGATGCATTGTCTGGAGTTCAAAATACTAACTATGTGGATCAATTGTGTCGAATAATAACATAGACATGCTCAAATTTGATAGAATCTAGATGTCTGATGGATCAATGACCGCTCCTTACGCGAATTGTAAATATCATGATCCCATCCTAATATTTGGATACAATTTATATCTTTAATCAATGTGTAGAGCGGTCTTTTACGTGTAGTTTCACTCTCCATCGATGGTCTCTCACACATGCTCACACACTCTCTCCCGAGGTGTCTTTCTCGCACACATGCTCTAGATATAACCCTCCCTCCCTCTCGTAACCATTTACAACTGTTTCCACTAACCTTTATCACAAGCACTCTTCCTCTCGCAAACATACACACGCACAATCCTCATCGACCCTTTCTATATACATGGACCTGCCTACGTGTCTGATGTACGCACATTATCTTTATGCCTGTCTCTCACGCATTGTCTCACACCTCTCTTCCTAATCGATGAGTATGATTCTAGCAGAGCATTCTGTAGGATGCCCCTTAAAGTTAGGTTGGATGAATAGTAATATCAGAGATAAAGGGGTTACCTTAGTCCGAGAACCTAGGGTTACAAATCCTAGCCGGCTTTGTCAGTGGACACAGAGTCCTTCACAATTCTGCTATCTTTGTCTTGTACGACTAGTCATCCATGGGTCTTCCTAAATGCGTCACGGGCCGACCAATGTGGCGCAGGACGGAACCGAACGAAGGGCCTCACCTCGACCCACCGGACCTCACGCGGTGACACACCCTCTGCCCCCATGTCTCATTATCTTCTCACACCCACACATACCAACAAAAACACCACACACAAAGAAAATTTCTCCTGGTGCCTCTATTCCCTCCCCCCTTGCATATACACACTCAAGGGAATGGAATCTCTTGTCGTGACGTCATATTCGTCTCTCTCTCTAGACCACTCTCATTTCTCATGCTATCTCTCCCACGCCCCCCCGTCGGCCCCTCTATCCATGCCTCTCTCGAATACGTAATACACACACATACCTCTCTAGGCCCCGCCAAATGCATCAACTACACATTCTCACATGTTACATCACGTACCCCATTGATCTAAAAAGCCCTCTCTTCACGTTTATTTCGCATACAACATTCCTTTTGAATAAAGTGTGGCCAAAAAATTATTTTAGAGTTTCTACATATATACAACATTACAAAGTTATATGGAGGAGTACGAACGCTAATTTGCATTGCATGGTGCCCACAATGATATTTATTCCGCACTGTGAATTTGTATATTTATATACTATATACAAAGTTAGTCATAATAAAGAGAAACGAAGAGCATCTCTCTCTCCATCGCATACCCCCCTGTACGCCCCTTTCACGTATGCACACAAAACTATCTACAGGTCCTCTAAAAGTAAGCCCCCAGAAAATTCACGCATGTTTCATCTTTCTCTCACGATATATGCAATGACGATCATTGTAGTTGAAGCGAAAGCACGATACGTACATTGGACTTCAGAATATACTCATTACGGTCACCATCTATGTTTAGTGGTTATTATGCAGTCACGGGCTCACCGTACAACTCTGTATTTGCTCATGATATGACTAGTTAACCAGTTAAACGCTCCATGTGGCACCTCTAGTGTTGCATCACATTATCTCACTACCATCGTGCGCACCTGTCGACTTGTATCTACTCTACATCTACACTATTATAGAATACATAAAATACACTCTTATAAAAACAGAGTTGGTGATGATAGTGTGCCTGCCATCCTGCAATATAGGCCGTCCGATTTATATCTGGCGGATAGGAAAGAAACTGTGGCAATTTTGCAAAAAGGTACCCACACACCTCTCCACATTTGCAAATAAGGCCTTCCCTCGTTCATCCTTTTCTCTTACAAGATAAACAAGTCATACAAATGCATCTTGATGTTACGTGCAATGCACGGGCATCTTGCTAGTAAGAATGAAAACAAACGACAAAAAAGTATTTGGACAGTGGTTTGTAGTCATGACCGCGGGCACATCGGACAAGGTGGCCTTGTATTGGTATGCTAAGCCGTCTATTTTAACACACATGAGCTGGTGTGGGTGATTATACACACGTGCACGCATGCACACGAACTGCATCCACGCAACACTCACACAAACACATGCACCCACGCACGCACGCAACACTCACACGCACACACGCACGCACGCATGCACACACCAGTACACCACACGATCAACACACACTCTCACGCTTAAGTGCTCAACCTACACATGCATGCGCACACATCAGGCCCTGACAGACACACAACCACGTGATTCCCGCGCACGGGTTGGAGCCTTGTCGCGCCTGCATAAATTTGTGTTTATCTGACCTTTTGCCTATGCGAACTGACAGGTGGGACCCACAAGGAACGTGGTCAATTTAACTAGTCAACATGGCGCCATGCAGACTATTTGGCCGGTCAACAGAGTGCAATCCGATGCTGAACTGTGAGCAAGTGACCGTATAATCACCGCAAAACATATATAGTGACCGTAATTAGCTTATTTTGAAGTTCGATGACCGTATTACGCTTTTCTCTCTGTAGGCCCTCCAAAACTACATCTCTACACATTCTCGCATGTTACATCTAACAACTACAATATGCAATACAGCACTACTACTACACTCTAACACAATAAATCATATGTGTTTTTAGTTTTACTAGATATCATATTGTTACTTATAATTATTCAGTTTGCATACATTAAAATTGCCTTTGAAATGTATGGCAAGTATCATCTACCGCGCGGGAAAAATCCTGCCCTTTCCTATTTAATCGGGTTTGTATCGATGGATCATGCGAAACAACAAAACTATAGTACAATACAGTACAAGTGACAGTTCACTAGGCCATCATGTCGTCTACTCCTCCGTCGTAAGAGTGGAGTGCTCGCTTTCATAAATCTTCTAGTCCCTTTCGCCGACATGTGGGACATCAAGCTACCGGGTCCATGTGCCATACCGGAATACAGTGCAGAGCAGCCGGGGTGAAGCACCCCAGTCATGGCGTCAGCGTAGTAATGAGCAATGAGGCGTCAAATCACAAAGCTGCACCTTTCCCGCAGTTAAGTTGGAGGGACGAAGCAACCATCATTTCACTCGTTGCTGAATCCGCTTCTCCCTCATCTTCTTCAACTTAACCACGTGTTGCTTCTGCCATTGTTCTGCCTCATGTGGGACTCGGATTGGCTTGGTAAAGCACTGACATGTGGGACCGCATGTTAGCAAACCGCCAGGACAACGTCCTCCGAAAATAAGAAGCCTAATCATAGTCTTACAAAGGGCTACGTACCTGCTATGTATACTTTCCATATAATCTATATATGCCCCCCTGATTTTTAGGTGGGGTGAGCCTAATCCTCTCCTTTAATCCAATCAAATAGTCCCACATCACATCAGTTCGTAACTTTACGTAAACCATTACGTGGATGTAGCATTGCTCAAATAAGGAACCGCCCCCACCATCCGCGCAGCAAAATCACCTCCTTTTTACTAATCTTGATTCTATAATTTTTTAGACCAATATAATTGAGATTTGTATAGATAGCACACAGGAGAAAAACCAAGTGGTATGGTTAAGGGCATCCACAATGTGTAGCCAAATGTGAAAATAGCTTTTGGCATCGTGGGAACCATTGTGGACGGTGTTGCCAAAGCCAAAAAGATGGAACCGAAGCTCCCTGATTGATTGATTGAAGGAATAGAAAAATGCAACGTCTCTCCTCTTTCTCCCATGCTTGGACGCATGTAGTACAGTATAGAGCACAGAGTCTACTCCCCTGTCCCTTCTATCACAAATCACAAAGCAGTGAGGCGTCAAATCACAAAAACACGGACGAAGAAACCATCATTTCACTCTTCGCTGACTCCGCTTCTCCATCATCTTCTTCGAGAAACCATCTCACCGCACTAGTACTCCTAGTAGTACTCTCTCCGGTCCTTTTTTGTCTGCGTCTAAGAAAAATTCGTTTTCCCCGTAATGCTCTGCGCATTGGCATTTTTCGCTGCTCTTTCCAACCGGGCCCTCCATCTCTTTCCGCCGCATGCATGCCTGCAGTAATCCCATCTCTCTTTCCCATGTGCTTCGCATCTTCCCAAGGCAGAGAGAGCTGCTTGCATGCAGAAACAGGAGAGAGAGCGAGAGGCGCATTTATGCAGAGAGATGGACAGGGGAGAGAGAGAGACGACATGCACGCATGCGGAAGTGAGAAGGTTGGTTTGCATGGCGCTGCATTAATCAAGCGATGAGGAGTGAGATGGTTAGCTCTTTGGTCTTTGGAGAGAAAAATACGCATTAATTGACATGTGAAACGAGGATTTGTATCGATTAAATGCCGCGAAGGAAAACCCCGCCTTTCTTTTTAACATTAGTACTCCTAGTACGTACGTACTTATCCTGTTTGGGTTTAGGCCTTGCATTGCCAAACTTCGCCACACATTTTTGCCAAGCTTGCCTAAAGTTTTCAAAATCAGAAGGAGGTACATTTGTGCACGGCTGTCGCGGTCGCACCGCACCCTCACACGGTCGCTCCTGCATGCCGTGGTCGCACCGCACCCTCACACAGTCGCTCCTGCACGCCGCAAACCCAACCAAGGGAATGCACCCTCACTGACACGTGCTGTCGCATGTGAACAAACCAAACTCAGCCATCCTATCGCTGACACATAATTTGCATTCATAGAGTATGTTTATCCAACCGCATGTTGGGGAGTATCCGTACGGCTCGTGCGGTGGTCTG
The DNA here is from genome assembly GCF_003073215.2 of Triticum urartu. Classification (NCBI taxonomy): domain Eukaryota; kingdom Viridiplantae; phylum Streptophyta; class Magnoliopsida; order Poales; family Poaceae; genus Triticum; species Triticum urartu. The sequence continues at coordinate 213,338,961 of NC_053024.1, read as the reverse complement.
TTGGGGAAAAAGAAGAGGTGAGGAAGAAGGAAAGAAGGGTTAGGAGACGTAGGATATTCATCCAACTGCCTGAAATGGTAGACTGACCCAAGTCAGGCGACTTGCATAACAAATATATGTTTTTACACAACAAAAGATCCATAAAAACAACAACATAAAGAAAAACTATCACTACTCGCGAAAAGAGACGGCCTCGTCGTCTTTGGCTGCCGGCGCGAACCAGCAGTCGCTGCCGACGTGTGTCTCCGCACTGTGGTTGTCCTCGCCCTTCAGCTACTCGTTCAAGCGGAGCATGCGGGCGCTCTGCACGGACGAGAGCACAGCCCGGTTCAAGTCGAGGACGTCCGGTTCCGCCTGCAGGAGGGCCTTGATGGCAGCGGCATCCGCGCGCTCCGCGTCGAGTCGAGCCTCCGCCGCCCGGTTAAAGTCCAGGACGTCCAGTTCCGCCTGCAGGAGGGCATCGATGAGAGCTGCATCCGCGCGCTTTGCGTCGAGTTGAGCCTCTGCCACCCGGTTCAAGTCCAGGACATCCGGTTCCGCCTGCAGGAGGGCCTTGATGGAAGCGGCATCCGCGCGCTCCACCTCAAGTTGAGCCTCCGCCGCCCGGTTCACATCCACGACATCCGGTTCCGCCTGCAGGAGAGCCTCGATGGCAGCGGCATGCGCGCGCTCCGCGTCGAGTTGAGCCTCTGCCTCCCGGTCCTCCTTTAGTATCGCCATGTTGAACCGCTGGTCCGCTTGCGCCATGGGGGACTCGGACGCAGAGACGAAGTCGACGTCCATCGTCTCATACCCATCGGGGGGCTTCTGCGCCGTGACCTCCGCCATGAACATTGGATCAGCTTCCTCCTCCTCGTAGCTTGGCTCCAGAGAACTCGAGGATTGGCCCGCCGCAAAGCGAGCTTGGGAACGAAGGTCTGTGGCACCGACCGCCGCCGCGATTTCTGCGCGGTGCTCCGGCGTCAGCATCTTGTAGTAAGTGATCTTGCGGCGCACCATGGCTTTCCGGCGAATTGGGGGACGCTTGATGCGGGCTAGGGGATCGAAAGGTGGGGGAATGGGCTGGAGATTTGGTGTGGTTTTAGGGCAGTGGCTGGCGTAGGCCGAGCAGCGAAGGTTCTGGTGTGAATAGTGGTTTTGGTGACGACCGGTCAATCGGTTTTGACTGTACATCGCTCTTGTCGTGTTCGCGTTGCAGCCCGGCACGCTGGACCCTCCACATCTCTCACCGAATGGAACATGCTTCGTCTTGCATTTTTGCTCGCTTGTGGGACCACAGTTGAGAGCAAACCGACGTCCCTCCCCCTCCCCCGCCCACATCATTTATTATACCACCACTCCCTCTGTTTTATGCGGAGTAAATAAAAACAGAGGGAGTATACTACGGATGAGGATCCCCTGACGTGGCCAGACCCATTGAGTAACTAACATGCGGGGCCTAGCAAGCATGGGGTCCGCCAGTAAGTGACCGAAAGGGAGGCTAAGGCAGGGATACCTATGTCAGAGGATCCACTTCCACTATACTACTTTGACCAAATGTTAGAGTAATAATATATGACATGCAACTTACACAAATGTTAGAGTAATAATATATGACATGCAACTTACACAAAGCATACAGGGTCTAATGCGTTTTTCGATGCTAACTTTGACCAAATGTTAGAGTAATAATATATGACATGCAACTTACACAAAGCATACGGTCAAATCCGTATGTGAAAGGAGTTTAGAATGGTATAATTTTCACATTATACATCTCATGTACTATTAATCTTGTCAATAGTCAAATTGGAAACCATCTCGAGTACAAATCTAGGAGTACGTATGAATCTAACAATATTGATTGGGCGTTGTTGAATGTTGATACCTTTTTGATCAAAGTAGAGATACTTTGATTACACATAAAACTTATATGTAAACTAGAAAGGATAGGAGGGAGTATATTGTACGTTCAAAAACGAAACGAACATTGAATACCCTTTATATATGATTTGCGGATGCTATGATCACCGGTTCAAAATTTTGAATCCGCCTTAGGTATCACGTGCCCCCACTCGTTCCCTCTCGATTTCATCTCGGGGTCCGGAGATCTATTGAAAGAGGACTAGGGTGGGTACATGCGAACGATACTCGGCGGAATGTTCAAATGAGGCATGCGGGCAGATGGACTCGACTCGAGGGCGACATGATCGATGAAGAAGAGGGTTGGAGAGGAATGATAAATAAGCAAACGCCACATGATTATACTTGAACGGCTCAAATAAACAATATGTTGTCTCGCTTGGCCTACATAGTGAAAGGCCTAATGCGCAACGCGAAGCACTGACGCTCGAATATGGCCGGGAAAACAGGGAAACCAACATGTGGGGCACACCCGTCGGGACAACGTAGCGCAGACTAGTCCAATGGAGGAGCTGGCCCATGACCTCCTCGCCACCAACAACCGTTCATGTGGGTCGTTGGGGCCAACAACGGGGCGCAGCTCCAGCACCGCCTCTGGACACGGTGACCGCGGTGAGCGACACGCTCATATCGTAGCTAGACACGGTCGGTTTTAGTGTGTCGAGGGTGGCGTTAGTGCTGTGGCACAACCAACGGTATGTTTGGTTTGTGCCCAAGGTTGCCCCATCAAAGAATTGGGTAGCCAAAATTTTGGTTGAGGTATTGGTTGCCCATGATTTGGCCGACATTGGCAAGAAAAATGAACAAGAGTTGGCTAGAGTTCATTGGCATGCCAAAGAAATGGCAACCATCCAAACAAAGACCAATCTTTGGGTCATGACCAAAATTTTGGTTGAGGTATTGGTTGCCCATGATTTGGCCGACATTGGCAATAAAAATGAACTAGAGTTGGCTAGAGTTCATTGGCATGCCAAAAAAATGGCAACCATCCAAACAAAGACCAATCTTTGGGTCATGACCAAAATTTTGATAAGGTGCACTTTGGCCACAATCCAAACACACCCCAACACCCGGCTTGTCGAGGATGCACGGGGCGCCGCGACGCGTCCGCGGAGTGGTGTAGCACGGCCAACTACATCCTCTGGACCTGAGACCATGCCAGGTCATCTTGCTTTTTCAATGACATGCGGGGATTGCATGTGAGCAAAGGGCATCTCCAACGTTGCCACGACCGCAGCTGACTACCCTGGCACACCAAAACCCTCGTCCCTCGCACCGTCGCGCGGTGCGTTCCCAGCCGGCGCCAGCTGCCCGCATTCATGCCGTCCATTCGTATGTCGTCGTTAAGAGGCTCGGTGCCTGAGGAACCAACTCCGGCGACTTAATGACGCACCCGGACACTTGGCCTCACCGAAATGCGCTACTTAAAGCGGCAACGCCCAGCTAACCTCCACACCGTAGCGCGTCGTCCTCCTACTTGGCACCACATCCGCCATCACCGCAAGTGTGAATGCTCTGCGGAGAGCTTGTCTTTGGGGATGAAGCTCGAGGTCGCCGCCCTCGCTCAAGTCACCTCTCGCGACGCAATAGCGGCGTAGCCAGACGCGGACGCGACCGCACAAGCGGTGGCCACGCTGGCGGCCAACGACCGAAGCACCATCAGCCACGCGTCCTACTTGCCGTTGTCCAACGTCCAGCATCGCCGAGGTCGGGGAATCCTCCGAGGATGAGTAGGGCATGGGAGGCGGCAGGGCATGGTGTGCTAACTGGCCGGTCCATATCCCGTGTTCTACTCTTCCTCGCCGGAGACCGCACCTTCACTTCACGGGTCTTGAACCCCGCCCCCGTACATAGAGATCGCAGATGGAGGACGTCGGTCGCCGCCGTAGAATAGGTTTAGGGTCGGGTTTCTTTTATTTTTCTGTCCTATAAAAGTTTGAAATGTAATGAAAATCTGCCGTGTTTGCATTAATCTCGGCTGGTGTATATGAACTTCCACAATAATATACATATTGTAGGAGTACTAGCAAGATGCCTGTGCGTTGCACGGAAGATCAAGATCTTGTGGGAGAAAAGGATGAACAAGGGAAAGCCTTATCTGCAAATGTGGAGAGGAGTGCGGGTAAATTGTCATAGTTTCCTTCCTATCCGTTAGATATAGATCGAACGGCCTATATTGCAGGATGACAGGCACACCATCATCACCAACTCTGCTTTTTACTGAACCGAGACAAATCTAACATGCGAAGTAAAATAAACACATAGGGTCTATACATACACAAATTATCTTAGGCACTCCAATAGTACATCCACTACACATTCACGCATTTCACATCTTTCTACATCTACGGGAACCTACAAAAGGGTTAACGTAAATTGCCTCTCTCTCTCCTCCCCTGATTTTCATGGTGGTGGGCCCCTCCCTCCCCCCAATCTATAATCAACAGCTCACACATTTCACATTACGTTAATTACATAACTGGGATTACGTAGGTGTATCATTACTCGTCCTAAAAAACCCAACTAAGCCAACCTCCCAGCATATCGCGCGGGAAAAGACCCGGCTGCGCCGTTTTAGTCGGGATTACCGGATTACTAGTAGTAGTATCGATGGATCGTGCGAAGCAACAAATTTTTTTTGAGGGGGCGAAGCACCTAGTTTAAAAGGAAAAAAGGCGGTACACTCACAGCACTCCTGTCGGGTCGCATTGCACCCCACACATGTTCGGTCCTGCACACGGCTCATGCAAACGGAATGCGCTTCGGCTTGCCTCTTCACTGACACGTGGGACTGCACTTGGAGAAACTGACCATGCGCCAAACTCCCCCCGCCCACCGCGCGAAAATCCTCCCCTCCCCACACACCCAAAAATTCCCCCCAAATCCGATTCAACCGCCCTTCGGCCAACTAGCCAATAATATTCCACAAACCCCCCCTCCCCCCTGTCCCCCTCCACTCCATTCGCTCCGCCAAAGCCGCCCTCCCCGCCGCGCTGATATGTCGGCGCCGCGGTTCGGCGATCCTCTCGCTCCCACAGTACGCTCTCGTAGACTGCCGTCCTCTAGCCGTGCCGCCACATCTGGCTACGTTCTTGTGGAGGCGCACGGCGGTCAGCGCCGCCACCGCTGGTGACGTTCGTGTGGAGACGCACAGCGGCCAGCTTCTCCCATGGTACGCGCATTCTAGACTGAGGCCCCGTTCATGTCGGTGTAGCGCTGAATGTTAGCTGATAGACGCTGTTAATCTCACTGTTTGCCAAAGTAGTTTACTGGCAATATGCTCTGCTTAAGAAGCTTCCTTGCCCTGTTCTGCACTCAATCTGCTTAGCTGAGATGGCATGCCAAGGCTGATTAGTTGCTAAAATATCCTGCCATATATTTATTGTGACGTAGATTGCCATGGTCTAGTAGCCAATCTGTTACGTGAAATAGCTCTACACCGTTTTATACTCGATCTTTGTTGCTGCGGTGGCCTTCGATAGTTCGATGGTTGTGTGCTCGGCCTCATTAACTGCTGAAATAGCCTGCCATAATTTGGCACTCAAATCTGTTTGCTGAATTAGCTTTACATATATTTCGTTACTTAGATCTGGTCGTCCAAATATCTTGCCATAGCTTTAGACATCGACCAAGGTATTTTTTCTGGACTTCATAAAAAAGCATATATGTTTTTCCTATAATATCTAGTAGAAGAAATAATTTGTATGTCTAACAGATGGATAGGACTTGGATAACTTCTGCTCGAAGATTCTCCGCTGCATATGTCGAGGGGGTTGAAAACTTCATGAACTTTATCAGAGCTGAGTACGGTGGTCCGAAATCAGATGTGCTCTGCCCGTGTAGCAGTTGTATGAATTCAGTTACAAGACCCCAGTCAACTGTGCAAAATCATCTACACTTGTATGGGATGTCGGTCACATATACTAGGTGGGTTCATCATGGTGAAGCTGTGAACGTCAATGTTATTGACTATGTGGAAGCAGCAGATCACCATCTTGATCTGCATGATGCTCAGGTGGAAGAGGAGGAGGAGGTGGTGGTGGCGGAGCCAGTGAGTTTGACCAACATTGAAACAATGCTACAAAATGCTCGCGCATTCTGTGAACTTTCACCTGCAGAAGAAAAACGGTGGGCCCGCATGTTGGAACAATGCAACGTTGCTGTCACCCCAAGAAATAAGTTGTCGGTATTCTCAGCTATGGTCACCTTTCTTCAGGTGAAGACATCTGAGCGGATGACCAACAAATCATTTGATGCGATGTTGGCTGCTTTCCGCAAATCTTTCCTAGATGCGTCTGAGCTGCCACGCACCTACAGTAAAATGAAGAATTTCCTTCGTGCAGTTGGAATTGGATATGATATGATCCATGTTTGTAAGAATAATTGTGTTCTATTCCAGAAGGATTATGCCAACTTAAGTGAATGCCCGAAATGCAAATCATCAAGATGGAAAGATGGCGATGTTGTGAAGAGGATTCCTCATAATGTTCTGAGACATTTTCCAATTACACCAATATTGCAGAGGTTGTTTCATGATGCTGAAACAAGAGAGGATGTACTATGGCATTCTAGGAACCATGAGTACAAAGATCAGAATGTAATGAGCCATCCATCTCATGGTAGTGAGTGGAAAAGCTTCAATGGTAAACACAAAGAGTTTGCTACTGACTCGAGAAACATTAGACTTGGCTTCACTTCAGATGGATTTAACCCATTTGGCCACCAGAGCGCCACATATAGCATGTGGGCAGTGCTTGTTACCCCTTACAACATGCCTCCAAATGTCTGCACCAAAGAATCAAACTACATGATGGCCTTGCTCATCCCAGGTCCAAAAAGTCCTGGAAAGGATTTTGATTTGTTCATGGAGCCTCTTGTGGAGGAACTTCAACAGCTATGGAAGGGTATTCTCACTCAAGACCTATATAGCAACCCACCAGCTGATTTCTTTCTGCGTGCTGTTATAATTTGGTGCATCCAAGATTATCCGGCTTTGGGCACTATGTCAGGGCAAATGACACATGGTTACAATGCATGTGTTCGCTGTGACAGGAATCCGCTGTCATACGCAATACTTAGCAAGATCTGCTACATTGGACACCGCCGTTTCCTTGCCAAGGACAAGCCGCATCCTAGAAAATATCGAAGACATGTGTTCAATGCAAAGCATGAAAACCGTGATGCACCAAAGAGGCTCACTGCCGATGAGTTGCAAGTGGAATTAGAGAAGGTCAGGCATATTACACCAGGAAACCATCCTGGTAATGGTAGCGGGAAAAGGAAGTGTGGCAGGGTAGAAGAGAGATTATTGTTTACCCACAGGTCCACTTTGTGGGACTTGGAGTATTGGAAAGATTTGGATCTACGGCATAATCTTGATGTGATGCACATCGGGAAAAATATATGTGACAGCATTATCGGCACACTTCTTAATATTGAAGGCAAGACGAAAGATACCTTAAAATCTAGGATTGATTTGACACACCTGGGTATCAGAAAGGATTTGCAGGTGCAAGATGAAGGTAAACCACGGGATATGGCACCAGCTGTGTATGTCTTGGACAAGGTAAAAAGAAAAGAATTCCACGAGGTCCTGTCACGTGTGAGATTCCCACATGGATTTGCTTCCAACCCTGAAAGGAGAGTCAGTGCAGATGGAAACAAGGTACAAGGGTTGAAAACTCATGACTGTCACGTCCTACTTCAAAGGGTTTACCTGTTATCCTTAGAGGATTGGGCCGCCCTGACTTATACAGAGCAGTTGCAGAGTTGGGACAATTCTTCAAGGAACTCTGCAGTAGGAATTTCAGGATAGATGCTTTGGAGCGTCTTAGAGACAAGATACCAACTATCCTATGCGACCTTGAGAAGATATATCCTCCAGCCTTCTTTGATGTGATGGTGCATTTGGTTGTTCATCTACCTGATGAGGCACTACTTAGAGGTCCAGTACAGTATGGCTGGATGTACCCTATTGAAAGGCGGCTTGGCACTTTCAAGGGCTATGTTAGGAACAGAGCTAGACCCAAGGGTTCCATTGCAGAGGCCTACATTTCTACAGAAGCATTGACATTCTGCTCAAAATACATTGAAACAGTTGATCAGCTTAGCAAAGAGGTGGGTGAAGACAATTCTGGGCTCAATGTTTTCAATTATTCTGTTTGAGTTACAGGGAAGAGTCGACAAGAGGACAAACCTAAAGATTTGGACAAAATGGTTTGGTATGTGTTGAATAACTGTCCTGAGATACTACCTTATATCAAGTAAGTGCAGTACTGCAGCTTATACATCGTAATCTACTAAACTTGCAGCACATTCTTATATATTTAGATGTTTGACGCGATCACTATGTTGTGCAGCATCTACAAAGAGGAGTTACTGCCGCAAAATCCAAGAAACATTGACAAACTGGTTATGGAAGGATTTGCAAAATGGTTCAAGAACCATGTAAGCTTTTGAAGTGCACTATCAGTTTTTTTAATATATTGAGTACATAAGATGATCAGCTTGTCTATTTTCTAACCATAGGTTAAGAAGATGCGGGAGGATGGGCAGGCAGTTGATGATGCCCTTTACTCACTAGCAATGGGTCCTGATACTCGGGTAAGACATTATGAATCTTGCATTGTTGGAGATGTGTGATACAACACCCTTGCACGAGACAAAGGCAGGAAGACACAAAACAGTGCCATCATGAGCATAGATATGTATGACAAAGAGACAACTGAAATGTATGCTAACATAATAGACATTGTTCAGTTGCAGTATATCTCCAGTTTCGAGGATCATCGGTGTGTGGTTCTGTTGTGCTGTCATTGGTATAACCTGTTTTCTAGGATCACAAAACCCAGAGCTGATGATTATTTCAAATCCATCAATGTCAAGGAGGCATACCAGACCAATGAGCCTTTTAGTTTGGAAAATCAAGCAACACAGATATTTTTCTTGGAAGACACATTTGCACGTAGCGATGACTGGAGAGTATTGCAAAGGTTTGAGCAGAGGAATTCGTTTAATGAAGTTGCACAACAAGATGATGCTTACACTACTCCTGATGTACAAGATAACACAGATGTTCCTAATATCTTTGAGAACCACACGTCAATGACGCCGGCGAAAAGATTGCTTATCGTGCTGTGGACATACAATAGTTGATCAAGAAGAAGCCAACGTTCGAGGACGTTGAGGACGAAGAAGAAGATGACATCATGGGGAATTACAATTCAGACTGATACACATGGCGAAGATGTTTACGCTGCTGCTGTGGATGATGATTACATTGCTTTTGTCGTATTTGCCTGTCAGAAGACGTTTTTTATCTACTATGTGAAATTGTGTTTGCTATGACAACTGAAACCTGATGAACATGTTGTTTAGTATTTTGCTGTGAGAACATCACTTGTTATGTATGCTGATTTGTGTTTGGTGATTGTATGACAACTAAAACATGATGACATTGTTGTTTAGTTGTACTCATATTTGGTTGTGAAACTTGAATTTGATGACATAGTATGCTGTTGGACTGCAATTTGCTCGACGTCTTCGAATGAGAACAAAGCTGACCCGACAGGGCCTCTGCTATTTATTTATTTATATGAGAAAAAGGGGATACCCCCTGATTTCCATTAATAGAAATCATTAGATGTTCACAACACTACGCCCAGCCTGCTGCACAGGTTTCATTCATTACTAGTTTCAGCAAAGTGCTCATGTCGTAGCCACTGAATACATCACGAGTGCTACATACACTGCAAATAAAGAGACAATCATCCTACAAAGCACATTGATTTAGCCCATTATCTTCACAAGCTCTTTCATCTCCTCATTGTTGTCAAGGTCGTTCAGCAGCTGTTGCTTGGCCATGATCAGAGGAACTGCATCTTTAACCTTCTGCTCTACATCTTCCTCTTCTGCCGTTCCTTCAGTTACTTGTCCAACACCCCAACCTGCTGGTATTGGGATTCCTCGGCTAACCAAATAATCAGCATAGTTGCATTCCCCCCACATCAGCAACTTCCCAGAAATACAAATCACACGAATCTTCCCTTTTCTGCACAAATCAAATTGGAAGATCATCAACCAAACTATTAAAAAAACAGCAACTGAAAGCAGCAAAACGACACATAAACATATTATTACCCCGTGATTTGGGCATTTGTAGAAGACTCGGCCAGGGTTGCGGATTGTGGTTGAGACGCGACGGATGACTCTGCATGATTTGCAGTAGTGGCACCACACCTACGGCAGCGAGTTGCGATGAGCAATCGGCTACGGTTCACGTGCCGGGGGGTGTGATGAGACCCACAGGCGATGGTACGGGTGGCGACTTGGCGCATATCTGGTTGTTGCCTGCTGAAGAGCAGGTGGACAAGCAGCCAGCGGACATGGTTGCTGCGGCCAGAGCTTCTGATGCTAGGCAGAGTAAGTAGAGAAGAGGAGAAGCGAACGTTGGATATGTCAGTTTCATTACTTGCAGAGTAGCATAGCACCATATATAGTCATAGTCTAGGTTCGGATTCGAACCAGCTACAAGAGCACGTCTTTCTTTTTTCTAAAACTCGGCAACGTCTCTTTACTGGTACACTAGCTTGTTATGTACGCCTTCCCAAGTCTTTGATTTTCTTTCTATATATAAAAAAGTATGCTACTTGGTGTACGCTTAGTCAATAAATGATTGTGCCAACCTTGACCGTTGGATTGACATTCAACGTCTGTCGCGTTTCTTCAGTCTCTTCTTCCTCGAGCCGCCAAAGCCAAACCAGCGCCGGCGGGACCGCCTGCTCCCACCTCCCACGGCTGGTTGTGATCTTCCCCGGCTCCTGTTCGTTCCCGTCCGAGGCCTCACCATCGTCCTTCGCCTTGGTTCGCTCGCCGCGGCGCCGCCCTCCGGTGTTGTCAACATGGTCAACAACCGAGAGGAATAAGGAGATGACTATACATGGTGAGGATGACAGTAGGGACCCAGCAACGCGCGCAGTAATTTTGTTTTTTCGGGACGGAGAAGGGTATCAACTGGGTTGTGCGGGACCCATGGCCCATCTAGCCCAGGCTTTTATTTCATATGTTTAGCACATGACCAGCCCAATTTGTTTTTTTCCTTTCTGAAAATGGCTAGCCAGCTATTTTGTTTTTTTGCAGAATAACCAACGTAGGCCTACTTGCTTTTCTACGCCCTGCTGGGCCGGAAATCTTTCAAGACGAGGAGGGATGCATTTTACCCAGAAAATGGGCTATAAGTAATAAGAAATGGGCTATAAGTAATAATAAATGGGCTGTAAAATAAAAAATACAGCAAACAGGCAATTAGTTCCAAAATATTGTTTTCTTTCGGATTTTGATATTTTAAATTTCATTGTTTTTGTGCGGGTAAAATTTCATTGAATTTAAATTAAGGTATATTTAGATTTAAAATTAATTTGAATCTGGCTAGAAATTTCAGGCTGTATGTTGTTTCAGACAGATTTGGAGGCTGACTTGTGGGTCTACTAGGTTGACGTGTACTTTGGCTTTGTCAACTTAGTCCACAAACGATTCTAGCAGCAGTGACCGTTGGATGTTAATCCAACGATCGTGTTGCTTCTTCAATATCTGATCTTCTTGCTCCAGCCGCCCAAACCAGCTCCGGTGGGACTGCCTGCTCCCACCTCCCGTGGCCGGCTGTGCTGCCGCACAGGCCGCACCGCCCCACCCTACTTCATTGCTGGCCAGGCCATTCCTCTACTCACACACACCTCCTGTTATTTTCCGGCGACGGAAGCCGGACCAGTAAAACCTCGTACTCCCCACCACGTGGGCAACCATTGCCGAGTCTTCCCTGGCTCCGTGTCGTTCCCTTCCTAGGCCTCGCCGTCGTCCACCGCCATGGTGCTCTCGGCGCGGCCTGGTAAACGTGGTCAACGAACGACATCCATCGGTCATGGACTGTACGCGCAAAATAATGATTCCTCCACCTGACAGCTGGGACCCACCGGAAGGGCCTTTGCATTTCACGAAAAAAACGTTCCCCACGCTGATATGTCGGACCCACCAGCTATATCTTCGCACGCAAGGAAGTGCCTCCTTATTACGCACAAAAAAAATGAATACCCCCTGCTAGCTGGGACCCACCATTGTGGGTGGCTGACTTCTGGGCCTACTAAGTTGACGGGGACGGAGGGCTTTGTCTACTTAGTCAATATGAACGATTCTAGCTCCAGTGGCTGTACGATGTCCATCCAACGGCCGTAGTGCTTCTTCAACCTCTGGTCTTCTTGCTCCAGCCGCCCAAAGCAGCACCGGTCGTGTCGCATGCTCCTGCCTCGTGTGGCCGGCTGTGCTGCCGCGGAGGCCTCACCGCTCCCTACTATTCCCACCGCTGGCCAGGCCCTGCGGCGACGGCAGCCTCACACCGCAGCCGAACTAGTGAACCCTCGTACTCCTCTCTACGCGGGCTTCCACTGCCGGGTCTTCCCCGGCTCTGCGTCGTCCCCTTCCTAGGCCTCGCCGTCGTCCACCGCCATGGTGCTCTCCGCGTGGCGTGGTCAACATGGTCAAGAAACAACTTCCATCGGAAGAGTACTCTACGTGGAGAGGCTGACAGTTGGGTCCACGGCCACAGCCCAGTTTTTTTGTGATTTGCCAAGTAAGTCGCTTTGTCAGGCCTGTTGGGCTGCAAATCTTTCAAGACAAGGAGAGCTTTCATTCGGCTGGCTGAGAAAATGGCCCATCAGTAATGAGAAATGGGTTGTACATTTTTAAAACACATCAAACCGGCAATTAGTTTCAAATATCTTTTTTTCATTTCTAGATTTTAAATTACATCAATTTTTATGCGTGGAGAATTTGTTGGATTTTATATTGATATACATTTATTTTTAAAATCAGTTTGAATGTGAGTCGAAATTTTGGGATTAAAAACAGTTTGGACCGCACCAAAATATGCAAAATTTCGTATAATTTTTTAACCGTGGCCACAATATGGTTTCCAAAAAACCTTAAGAATTAGCAAATGGGCTGTAAATTATTAGAAATAATGGCAGATGGGTTGTATGCTATTTTCCACAGATTTGAGGCTTTCCTGAAAAAAGGGTTGATGCACAAGCAGTGACTGTTGGATGTCCATCGAACGACCGTCGTGCTTCTTCAATTTTGCTCTTCCTGCTCCAGCCACTCAAACAAGCGCCGGCAGGACTGCCTGCTCCCTCGTCCCCACGGCCGGTTGTGCTGCCGCACAGGCCTCACCGCCCCACCGTACTCCCATCGTTGGCCTAGCCATCCCTCTACTCACCCACACCTGTTGTTATTCTCCGGTGACGGCAGACAAACCAATAAACCCTCGTACAGTCGTACTCCCCTCCGCGTGAGAAACAACTGCCGAGTCTTCCCTGCCTCCGTGTCGTTCCCTTCCTAGGCCTCGCCGTCGTCCACCGCCCTGGTGCTCTCGGCGCGGCCTGGTAAACGTGGTCAAGGACCAACATGCATCTGAAGTGGACTGTACGTGGAGAGGCCGACAGCTGGGTCCACGGCCGCACGCAAGGAAATGCCTCCTTATTACGCGCAAAATGATGATTCCTCCACCTGACATCTGGGACCCACTAAAAGGGCCTCTGTGTTTCGCAAAAAAAATGTTACCGCCGCTGACAGCTCAGAACCACCAGCAATATCTTCGCACGCAAGGAAGTGCCTCCTTATTATGCACACAAAAATGAATACTCCCCCTGTTAGCTGGGACCCAGTATAGTGGCAGGCTGACTTGTGGGCCTACTAAGTTGACGGGGACGGAGGGCTTTGTCAACTTAGTCAATATGCACGATTCTAGCTCCAGTGACCGTACGATGTCCATCCAACGGCCGTAGTGCTTCTTCAACCTCTGGTCTTCTTGCTCCAGCCGCCCAAACCAGCGTCGGTCGTGCCTCGTGCTCCTGCCTCCCGTGGCCGGTTGCGATGCGGCGGAGGCCTCACCGCCCCTACTACTCCCACCGCTGGCCAGGCCATCCCTCTACTCACCCACACCCCCTATTATTCTGCGGCAACGGCAGCCTCACACCGAAGCGAACCAGTGAACCCTCGTACTCCTCTACGCGTGGGCATCCACTGTCGTGTCTTCCCCGGCTCCACGTCATCCCCTTCCTAGGCCTCGCCATCGTCCACCGCCCTGGTGCTCTCGGCGCGGCGTGGTCAACGTGGTCAAGGAACGGCTTCCATCGGACGTGGACTGTACGTGGAGAGGCTCACAGCTGGGTCCACGGCCGCAGCAAGGAAGTGCCTCCTTATTACGTGCAAAATAATTATTCCTCCACCTGATAGCGGGGACCCACCAGACGGGCCACCGTATTTCACGAAAAAAACGTTTGCCTCTGACTGCTGAGACCCACCAGCTACATCTTCGCACGCAAGGAAGTGCGCCCGGGCAAAAAAAACGATTCGCCCCCTGACTGCTGGGACCCACCAGCTACATCTTCGCAGGCAAGGAAGTGCCTGACAGTCGGGACCCACCTGGTCGAAGCGTACATAGCGTTGTCATTCTGGTCGCGAACGTGTATGTACATATATACTGGTGGATGTAGAGGTGCGCACATGTCGTAGTAGAGGCGCGTACGTGTCGTAGTAGAGGCGCGCACGTAGCATGTACACGTACGTACAGCGGCCATGGTGCAAGAAAGAAAATACGACCACGTATGTGTACATGCGGGCGGGGTCTCGAACGCCTACTCGCGCATACGTACGGCCAGGGCTCGTGTACATGGCTGGGTCGGAACAGAGAAACAGCATCGTCGCCGTGTTCATGGAGAGGCAACGGAATGCGTCGTGTTCATCGGGAGGCAACGGAATGCGTCGTGTTCATCAGGAGGCAACGGAACGCGTGGGAGCCAACCGGCTGGGTCGGAACGGAATGCGTGGTCGTGTTCATCGAGAGGGCTTGGATGGAACAGGCGATGGAAACAAGGCCTGGCGTACCGCACAACGGAGGAAAAGGACCCCCTACGTTCGGAACGGGGTCCTGTTGATTAGGAGAGGTCTGGCGTATCGCAAAACAGAGGAAACGGACCTCCTACAGTCGAAATGGGGGTCCTGTTGATCGGGAGGGGTGTGGCGTACCACAAAACGGAGGAAACGGACCTCCTACGATCGAAATGGGGGTCCTGTTGATCGGGAGGGGTGTGGCGTACCGCAAAATAGACGAAACGGACCTCCTACGATCGAAACGGGGTCCTGTTCATCGGGAGGGGTGTGGCGTACCGCAAAACGGGACTCCACGGGATACTGTTCATCTCCACCGTCGACCTCCTCCAGCCTCCACGGGCTACCGTCGACCTCCTCCAGCCTCCATGGGCTCCTGTTCATCCAGCCTCCACCACGCGCTACTCCACCGGCTACTGTTCAACCACCCCTCCACCGTATACTGTTCATCCAGCCCTCCACACCACGGGGTCCTGTTCAACCACCCCTCCACGGGCACCCCTCCACCGTCTACTGTTCATCTAGCCCTCCACCACACCAAGGGGTCCTGTTCATCCAGAGGCAACGCCACCGCTCACTGTTCATCCAACCCCCCCCCCCCCCCCCCCCCCCCCCCCCCCCCCCTGTTCCCCCACCCCCCCCCCCCCCCCGCAACACTCATTGTTCATCCTAGAGGAAGCATCGATCGGCTTCAGTTAGCAGTAGTAGCGAAGGAATTGCTCGATCGGGTTCAGTTAACAGCCATCGATCGATCGCTCGGGTTCAGTAACGCGTAGCCAGCAGTGCAATCGCTCGGGTTCAGTTAGAGCCCAACACCTCGCTCGGGTTCAGTTAGAGCCAACGCCTCGCACACACGCGCGTACGTGTACAAGAGAAGCGCGCATCGCTCGGCCCCCGACCTCCCACCGTAACCGGGAACTCCCCAAAATTTTCCTCGCCCTCGCTTCTACCACGGTTTTTTCCGTCATGGATGGCCCAAAGAATGTCGTGCAGCTGCGTCTCCGGCACACCCAGGACGAAAAGCCCATTTTCTGTCATGATTTTTTGTCATAGAAGTAGGAGCCCACCACATCTATGATGATACCGGGTTTTGTCACAATTATCGTCATAGAAGTGTCATATGTATGACAGAAAAAAAAATTGTTCGGCCCAAAATGTCACTGATGTGTCTTTTTTTGTAGTGTAAACTTCTCCTGCTTTGCGGCATCTGTGGCCACATCATCTGGGGCATAGCAGGCTAACTTGCTAAACTCATCCACGTACTGCCCAACAGTACGATTTCCCTGGCATAAGTTGCGAAACTCACGCTTCTTCATGCTCATTGCTCCAGTTGAGCCATGGGCTATGCGAAAAGCTTGCTAAAACTGATCCCAAGTGACATTGGCTATGGGAAAAGTGGTTGTGTAATTTTCCCACCATGAGGCTGTGGGTCCATTCAGTTGGTGTGTGGCAAAGCGCACCTTCTCAGCGTCTGTGAAACCTGCGGTGGTCAACTCCCTTCCAATCCTGTGTAGCCAATCATCAGCAACAATCGGCTCAGTGCTACTGGAAAACACGGGCGGATTCAGCCTCAGAAAACGGGCTAAGTTGTCAACTAGAGGTGGTGGCGGTGGGTTGTTCTTATTGTTGTTGTTGTTGTTGTTATTGTTGTTGTTGCCTTGGTTCTGAACTAGTAGCTGCATCAAGGCATTCTGTTGTTGGATCAACTGAGTGAGCTCCGGTGGGAAGACAAATCTGGGGTCACGTCACGGAGGCATCTGATGGGTTTACAGGGGAGAGATTAGAATAGAGTGAGGTCTAGGGAGAAACACAGTACCCGTATGCACATGAGACAAACACAATCATATCACACCACTCAATTCAAACAAGGGCATACAATCAACCTGACTACCGTTACAAAATACTCAGACTATTCTATATACATGGGGGAATACTACTGATAATTGGTGGTCGACTAGAAATTTTGATCGGAAGAAGACTCCATGATATCTGCTCCAGCTTCGTCTTCATAGTCATCATCACTGTCGGGGTCGGAGTCGGTGTCGTCGATGATGAGGTAGTCTCCTGGATGGTCATCACCTCCTGGCGCAGGGTCTCCCATGAATACTCCTAGCTTCATCTTCAGGTCTATCGGATCTCGGGTTCCGGCAAAACCCTCAAGGTTCGAACACTGGGGTGCGCGCGAAGATTTCCCCCTACCAACTCACGCCCTCAACCTCGCCACAATCTCAAAAGCAAGCTCGACGAACTCGCAACACAAGAGACACAGGATTTATATTGATTCGGGCCACCATTATGGTGTAATACCCTACTCCAGTGTGGTGTGGTGGATTGCCTCTCGAGCTGAGGATGAACGTACAAGGGGAAGAACAGCCTCCTGAGGTGAGGTGTTCTTGTTCTTGGTGGGTGTGAGGATGGACTAGATCTAGTCCAAGATGAGATGGCTGAGGCTCCGTTCGCCTCCTACTATGGTGGCTAATCCTATTTATAGAGGCCCTGGTCCTCTCCCCAAATATTGAGCGGGAAGGAAGCCAGCAACGGCCAATTTGACAAGGGACAGTGTCACACCCTCGATGCGACTATATCTCCCATGTGTCGAGGCACGACTTAGGGGCATAATCGCATTGAAGGCATATGTCGCAAGTTAGGCAATCTTCACAACATCCCATGTAATATAAATAAATAAAGGGGAGATAACATAGTTGGCTTACACTCGCAACGTCAATCAAGTACATAAATGACATTACATCAACCAAACACTCATGGCCCGACTACGGCGCCAAAATAAAAGAGAACCCAACATGCGACACGGTCCCAATCACCCCCAACTGGGCACCACTACTGATCATCAGGAAAGGAAACATAGTAACGTTGAGAGTCTTCGTCGAACTCCCACTTGAGCTCAAATGCGTCTTCTGGAGCGGAATCATCAGGCCCTGCATCTGGTGTAATAGTAATCTGTGAGCCACAGGGACTCAGCAATCTCGCACCCTCGAGATCAAGACTATTTAAGCTTATAGGTATGGCAAGGTAAATATGTGGAGCTGCAGCAAGCGACTAGCAAGTATGGTGGCTAACTTATTCGCAAAAGAGAGCGAGAAGAGGAGGCAAAGCGCGAGCGAGAAACTAGAGAGCAACCTGCGCAAACATTACTCCAACACCGTGTCCACTTCCCGGACTCCGCCGAGAAGAGGCCATCACGGTAACACACTCGGTTGATTCATTTTAATTAGGTTAAGGTTCAAGTTATCTACAACCGGACATTAACAATTTCACATCTGCCCACAACCATGGGCACGACTTTCGAAAGTTCAATCCCTGCAGGGTAGTCCCAACTTAGCCCATGACAAGCTCTCACAGTCAACGAAGGAATATACCTCCTCCCAAGATGTTCCGATCAGACTCGGTATCTCGGTTCTTCAAGACAATTCGACAGGTTAAAACAAGACCAGCAACACCGCTCGAATGTGCCGACAAATCCCGATAGGAGCTGCACATATCTCTTTCTCAGGGCACACTCAGATGAGCGCTCCGTACAACTAAAACCAAACCTCGAGTTTCCCCGAGGGGGCGCTGCACAGGACTCTAGTTTGGACCAACACTCAGAGGAGCACTGGCCCGGGGGGTTTAAAATAAGATGACCCTCGGGATCCGGAAACCCAAGGGAAAAAGAGGCTAGGTGACAAATGGTAAGACCAAAGTTGGGCATTGCTGGAAAAGCTTTAATCAAGGCGAACTATCAAGGGGTTCCCATTATAACCCAACCGCGTAAGGAACGCAAAAATCCGGAAACATAACACCGATATGACGGAAACTAGGGCGGCAAGAGTGGAACAAGACACTAGGCGAGAGGCCGAGCCTTCCACCCTTTACCAAGTACATAGATGCATTAAGATTACAAGATAATATAATGATATCCCAGCAAGTAAATAAATGTTCCAACAAGGAACGGCCTCCAATCTTCACCTGCAACTAGCAACGCTATAAGAGAGGCTGAGCAAAGCGGTAACATAGCCAATCAACGGTTTGCTAGGACAAAGGTGGGTTAGAGGTTTGACATGGCAATTTGGGAGGCTTGAAAGAAAGTGGTAGGCATCGTAGCATTGGCATAGCAAAAGAGCGAGCAAACTAGCATAGCAAAGATAGTAGTGATTTCGAGGGTATGATCATCTTGCCTGCACAGTTGTCAGAGTTGACTGGATCCTCAAAAGCAAACTCAACGGGCTCCTCTTTAGCGAACTCGTCTCCCGGCTCTACCCAGACAAGAAAAACAATCAACAAGGGCACAATCAACCACGTGCGAGACCAAGCAATATGATGCGATGATGATATGCTATGCGGAATGCGATGCGGGATGCAAAATGCAAGATATGACAGGAAATGCATGAACCTGGCTTCAACTTGGAAAACCAAGTGTGCCACTGGAAAGATGAGACGAAATCGCTTGAAAACGATATAAAGAACACCGGAATCGGAGTTACGGTTTGGAAATGGCAAGCGATTCAAAAATGACACCGGTCTGCGATTTACAGCAAGTAGGCATCTAAAATCAATGAGATGAACATGCTACAACACCCAAACATGACAACAAAATACATGACAGGGATGCACACAAGATGCTTAACAAAAGTCTAGCACTGAGCTACGGCCAATTCATCCATTAACAGGTTCAAACAAGCATGGCGAAAATGCATATGGCAAACAGATCTCAGACTTAGTGAAAATAACACTTGTCTGGAATTTCAGATCAGGTAGCCCTCTTCGGAGCAACAAAACTACATGCTACAGGATCTGAACATGGCAAAGTAAAGCATGGCATGGAGCTACTCAAAGAGCTTAACAAAAGTCCCTTAGTGACCTTGAGCCAAAAAGGACCAGAAAATACAATTGCAAGCATGTGAACATAGCAAAAACATAATCAGTTTTCATACTTAGTGAAAACTGACACATGCTGAAATATAACTCAAGTAGGCATGTTTACGAGCTCGATGCACTCACTACAGAGCAAGTCATGGCAAGACAAGCATACATCCATCAAGAAGACACAAAATTCAAGCAAGACATGGCAATAACAATAGCATAGCATGCACGGTTCAACTACAACATCACCGGCAAAATTGCAAAACAAGTTGACAATCTGCCCAGATTCACAAAGTAGCAAAAGTAGAGCTCGATTGACTCAATCTAGGGTGCTCCATAATTGCAAACAAAGACATGGATGGATATAGCACTACAATATTAACAAAACATCCTTACTGATCATCCTTAAAAGAGGCACGGATCACTAGGAAACAACATGAACATTTGGCATCATAAGATAAACAGCTCAAGGACTTAGTGAAATTACTAAGTCCCTGAAAACAGAATTACTAAGTGCACCACTTTGCAAGCTTGCACTAGTCACCACACACATCACAAAAATACATGGGTTGCACCTCTGGAAAGATGACAAAACCCTTAACAAAACACATGTAGAGCATCAGGGCATATCATGCACACATTAACCATGGCAAAAATGTCAAAAGTGCTAAACGGAGTAGCAGATCTGACAAATAACTCAAGTAGCCCTCTTCTAACAGCATTTCGGGCATCAAGATGAGCTCAAATGAAAATGATGCAATGGAATGAAATGATGTACTCTCTGAGATGAACATTTTGATATGCTATATGCATGAATCGGAGCTATGGATGCAAAGTTACGGAGTCGTGAACATGTGCACTTGAAACGGAAATTTTTAGGGACTTAGACGAAAATTCAACCTCCCAGATCTAGGGTTTGACCCGAGGCACGCGAACCGAGGATGGATCCGGGATCGCCGGAGTTTCCTGTACACCGGAGCTCGCCGGAGGGAGGAGGAGGCCGGCCCGGGGCTCGCCGGAGTGGCGGCCGCAGCGAGGGGCCCGAGGGGCGCGGCGGCGGAGACGGTGGGCGAGGCGGCGCGGCCGGGCGGGCGAGGCGGCGGGGATGGCGGCGGCGATGCGGCGGCGATGGCGCGGCGGCGCGGCGCGGTCTGGCCGGGCGGCGGCGCGGCGGAGGCGGCGGAGCTCGGCGGGGAGCAGGGAGGCGCGGGCGGCGGATGGATGGGCCTCGGGGGCCGGCTGCGGGCTTCCCGGGCCCCGACGGCGCGGGGATCTGGGGACCGGGCGCGGGCGAATGGGAGGCTGCCATTTGGCGGCGGGATTTTTTGTCCGGCGCGCGGGCGGACACGTCCGGCCCGGCGCGGGGGAAGATGGATCTGTTTTTTTAGGGTTTTGCACGGGGGAAGAGGAGATCCGAATGGAGGGGGGTATATATAGGCATAAGTGGAGCTAGGAGAGTCCAAATGAGGTGCGGTTTTCGCCCACGCGATCGTGATCGAACGCTCTAGGACATGGAGATGAGTTTGGTGGGTTTTGGGCCAAATTTGGGGGATGTTGGGCTGCAACACACACAAGGCCTTTTCGGTCCCTCGGTTAACCGTAGGAGTATCAAACGAAGTCCAACTGACCCGAAACTTGACAGGCGGTCTACCGGTAGTAAACCAAGGCCGCATGACAAGCCCCGGTCCAATCTGGAAATGTTTAATCCCCACACACGAAAGAAAGCTAGAAATGGCCACCGGAGGAGAACGAAGCGCCGGAATGCAAAACAGACAACGGGGAAAATGCTCGAACGCATGAGATGAACATGTATGCAAATGCAATGCACGAGATGACATGATAAGAGATGCACGAAAAAGAAAACAACACACGGAGACAAAGACCCGAACCCGAGAAATAAATATAACTTAACACCGGAAACGGCAAGAGTTGGATACAAATAGGGAAAGTTACATCCGGGGTGTTACAACACTCCACCACTACGAAAAGATCTCGTCCCGAGATCTAGGACTGAAAGAACTCCGGGTACTCAGAACGGAGGTGATCCTCGCGTTCCCAGGTAGCTTCACGATCGGAATGGTGAGACCACTTGACTTTGAGAAATTTGATTGACTTGTTGCGAGTCTTGCGTTCAGTCTCTTCAAGAATAGCAACTGGGTGCTCACGATAGGAGAGGTCTTCTTGGAGCTCCATGTCCTCGAAGTTGACGGTGCGATCAGGAGTCTTGAAGCACTTTCGAAGCTGAGAGACGTGGAACACATCATGAACATTTGCAAAGTTTGAAGGAAGCTCGAGCTGATAGGCGAGGTCGCCTCTCTTGCTGACAATCTTAAAAGGTCCCACGTATCTAGGGGCAAGCTTCCCTTTGATACCAAAGCGACAAGTACCTTTCATAGGAGAGACACGGAGGTAAACATGATCTCCGATCTCGATAGCCAAATCACGGTGCTTACTATCATAGTAGCTCTTCTGACGAGATTGGGCTGCTTTGAGGTTATCACGAATGACTTTGCACATTTCTTCTGCTTCTGTGATTAAGTCATTACCCAAAAGCTGACGTTCACCGGTTTCAGACCAGTTGAGAGGGGTACGGCACTTCCTGCCATACAGAATTTCAAAAGGGGCCTTGCCCGAACTTGCTTGAAAACTGTTGTTGTATGAGAATTCAGCATAAGGAAGACAGTCCTCCCACTTCATGCCGAAGGAGATCACACAAGCCCTGAGCATGTTTTCGAGAATCTGGTTGACACGCTCGACTTGACCGCTTGTTTGAGGATGGAAAGCTGTGCTGAAGCGGATGTTCGTGCCCATGGCCTTCTGAAAAGAATCCCAAAACTTGGAGGTAAAGATGCTGCCACGGTCTGAAGAGATCACTTGGGGAATACCATGCAGAGAGACAATACGAGAGGTATAGAGTTCCGCCAATTGAGCTGCCGTGATCGACTCTTTGATAGGCAGAAAATGAGCCACTTTGGTGAGTTTGTCGATGACAACGAATATAGCATCATTGCCACGCTTGGACTTTGGAAACCCAGTCACGAAGTCCATTTCAATGTGGTCAAACTTCCATTCTGGAATGGCCAGAGGTTGGAGGAGACCCGCTGGCCTTTGGTGTTCTGCCTTCACTCTTCTGCAGACATCGCATTCATTCACGAATTGAGCAATCTCGCGCTTCATTCGAGTCCACCAATAAGCTTGCTTGAGGTCCTGATACATGTTCGTGCTCCCAGGGTGGATGGAGAGGAGAGAATTGTGAGCCTCGTTCATGATCATTTTACGGAGGTCACCTTTGGGTACAACAATACGATCCTCGAAGAAGAGAGTGTCCTTGTCATCAAGGCGGTAGCACTTGTACTTGGACTGACTCTTGGCAATCCCAATCTTCACCTTTTTCACCATAGCATCAAGAAGCTAGGCTTGGCGAATCTGGTCTTCTAAGGTAGGAGAGACTAGAAGGTTGGAAAGGAAACCTTGAGGAACAACTTGTAGATTAAGTTTACGGAAAGCTTCACAAAGCTCGGGTTGATAAGGCTTGAGAATCAGATTGTTGTAATATGCTTTTCTACTCAAAGCGTCAGCAATCGCATTAGCCTTGCCTGGAGTATACTCAATACTCGGATTGTACTCTTCAATCATTTCGACCCATCGAGTTTGCCTGAGGTTGAGATTAGGCTGAGTGAAGATGTACTTGAGACTCTTGTGATCAGTGAAAATGTCCACTTTTCTTCCCAATAGAAGATGTATCCAAGTCAAAAGAGCATGCACAACTGCCGCCAACTCGAGATCATGAGTGGGGTAGTTCTTCTCATTAGGCTTCAACTGGCGAGATGTATAAGCAACAACTTTCTTCCCTTGCATCAATACTGCGCCAAGACCTTGGAGAGAGGCATCACAAAAGACCTCGTACGGCTTGGATTCATCAGGTGGAGTCAGAACTGGAGCAGTGATCAACTTCTCTTTCAAAGTGTTGAAAGCAATATCACACTCCGGAGACCAAACGTACTTGACGTGCTTCTGATGAAGATTTGAGAGAGGCTTCGCGATCTTGGAAAAGTTTTCAACGAATCTCCGGCAATAGCTTGCGAGTCCGAGAAAACTGCGGAGTTGCTTCACATTCTGAGGAGGTTCCCAATTCACAATTGCGGATACCTTCTCGGGATTCACGGAAATGCCCTTGGCAGAGATGATATGACCAAGATAAAGAACCTCATCGAGCCAAAATTCACACTTGGAGAACTTGGCATAGAACTGATATTCCCTGAGCTTATCGAGAACCAAACGCAAGTGCTTGGCATGATCTTCCTTGTTCTTCGAGAAAACCAGAATGTCATCGAGATAGACCAAAACGAAGTCATTGGTGTAGGCGTTGAAGATGAAATTCATCATGCGAGAGAACGTCGGAGGAGCGTTGGCGAGGCCAAAAGACATGAGGTGTATTCATATGAACCAAAGCTTGCTCTGAATGCTGTCTTGGGAATATCTTCTTCACGAATGCGAATCTGGTGATAACCCATACGGAGATCAAGCTTGGAGAATACTTGAGCACCCTTGAGTTGTTCGAACAACTCATTGATGTTGGGAAGTGGGTATTTGTTCTTGATGGTCTTCTTGTTCACTGGACGGTAATCAACACAAAGTCAACTCGATCCATCCTTCTTCTTCACAAAAAGAACACCACAACCCCACGGAGAAGTACTAGGCCGGATGAGACCCAATCTTTCTTGCTCATTGAGTTGTTTCTTCAACTCCTTCAACTCTTCGGGGCCGAGCTTGTAGGGACGTTTGCACACAGGTTCCGTACCGGGCTCAAGTTAAATAACAAATTCAACCGGCCGGTTTGGAGGCATCCCTGGGAGTTCTTCTGGAAAAACGTCTTGATACTCACAAACAACCGGAATCTACGAAATAGCATCCAATTCACCCTTCTCATTGAGAGAAAACAACCGGATGGTATTATCCCGAGCGGCAAAGACAATGACATCCTCAGACGAATGAGTCAGTTGAATCTGCCTGGCTGCACAATCAAGCTGAGCTTTATGCTTAGAAAGCCAATCCATCCCAAGAATAAGATCAATATCCGAGTTACCAAGAACCATTGGAGAAGCTAGAAACTTGAAATCACCCATCAAGATAGAAATATCCGGAACCACGTGATTAGCAAGCAAACATTTACCCGGAGAGACGACTGCTAACGGTTTATGCATAACTTGAGAAGTCAACTCATGCTTAGATGCAAAAGGTTTCGAGATGAAGCAATGCGATGCACCAGTGTCAAAAAGAACTTTTGCAGGAACATCGTTAACAGGAAGGTTACCCATGATCACATCTGACGAGTCCTCTGCCTGAGCTGCATTCATCAAATTGACCTTGGCATGCTTGGGGTTATGCTTGACCACAGCTGTACTTGCCGATCTCACAGGAGGAGGAGGAGGAAGACGCCTCTGGTTGAAACACTTGTTGGCATAGTGACCCTTCTGTTGGACTTGTTGCACGTGACCTCTGAAAGCGGACGGTGATACGGAGCACTCGGTCTTGGAGGTTGAGACGAAGCCTTGTTCTGAAAGCCTGGGTTGGGTGGGTGGGAAGAACCACTGCCACCTTTGCTCTTCTGCTGATACGGCTGACGGAACGGAGGAGGAGGAAGCCAATACTTCTGCTGCTTGGCCACTTGAGTAGAGGAAGAAGGAGTAACATCTCTGACTCGCTTCCTGGAAGCATCACACCTCAACTGAGCAGCCTCTTGCTTCAGTGCCATGTTGTAGAACTCATCGTATCTCAAAGGCTCGAAGAGAACAAGAGCGAGCTGAATATCTTCTCTGAGACCACCCCTGAACTGATATATCATGCTCTTCTCATCAGGCACGTCCTGCTTGGCAAAACGGGCAAGTTTCTGGAACAATTTGTTGTAGTCATAGACAGACAAAGAGCCTTGCTTCAGATTGCGGAATTCCTCACGCTTGCTTTCAACCACGCTCTGCGGAATGTGATGAGCGCGGAAATCTTGACGGAAATCCTCCCAAGTGATAACACGTTCACCTCTGGAATCCTTGTACTGCTGGAACCACTCTGCAGCCTGATCTTTGAGTTGGAAAGAAGCGAACTTGACGAAATCTTCAGGCCTGACGTTGCTGCACTCGAAATGCTTACACAGATCCACAAGCCAATCGTCAGCATCGGTTGCCTCAACACAATTGCTGAAAGTTCTTTGGACCATTTTGCGAGGAACTGGTTCAGAGTTGTAGCAGTGGTGATTGCTGCCTTGATTCCCTTGACTGCCTTGATTGCGCTCTTGGAGGAATTTGCATGATCAACTGTGTATTTGCATTAGTTGCGGCCATCACAGCTTGCCATGCTTCCCGGAGGAGGCGGAGGTGGTGGCGGATCAGGATTCGGAGTCGTGCGCGTGGAGGAGCCATCCTGAAGAGGTTGACCACCATTAGCACATTGACAGATAAATATTGAAGCTGAATCCAACGGAATGAAAATTGCAACATATAGTCTTCACATCCGAACAAAATGAACGAATGCATTCTCTTGAAGTGGTCACATATTCCTAAATTGCGAAGCCACGAAGAATCAGGTAGAAGGGGTACAACAACGAGGGATGGAATCATCATATGACGTCGAAGCAAAACGAATGCCACAACTCGAAATAAAACCAAGGGTTGGCTTGCGGAATAAGCCGGAACAAATACATGATAGAAATTTCGTCCGAAGTTTTCGTGGTGGGACCTACACGGGCTCGATCGTACAGCACCATCATGTACAAGGCAGTGCACATGACATACGAAGCGTCCCCGAGTCAGCATAGCCAAGGACTCTTTAAGACACAACGAGACCACTGTAAAATCGACCGTGAATAGGCGAACCACTAGACGTCGAACCCCAATTTCATATCATACATCTGTCGGAAAGATATCCTAAGGCTACTTGAATTCCCACCTATGAAATTCCCGAAATTTTCCCGGTTATGCAATCAGGTGTTGGGGATACAGGGGAGCATAATATCTCACTCAAGCTAGCAAATCCTACATCCAGCTGTATCCATCCTTCAACACATAACCAAGAAACCTTCGGAAACCATCTATCTCAACCTTCGAAAAGCATCCGTTATACAAGTTATGGCGATACTCCCGAACTCCCGCCCCAGTACTGGGTGGCGTCGAGGTTATCTCACCAACGAACTGCATAAAAGAGATTTTCGATGTCGCGCACATAATCTCAAGTATTCAGAATTGCAACGATAAAATTGTGACGACAACACCTCGGAGCTCAACTCCCCGGGACACTGCCACAACCCCTAAAGACAGGAGGCACCAAGAACAATGTTCTCGTCACAAAACCATCGGAACAAAACCAAGATACTCGCGTGATCCTAAATTTTTTTTTAGTGAAATTTGAGAAGAGAAGAGTCAAAACTCTACGTCAGGATGCCTTACCAGAGCGATGAGGAGACTGGGAAGTAAAAAGAATTCCTAAGCTCTCCGATATATAATTCCTAAGGACTCAAAACATTTTTCTAGACACAACTCGGCTGCTAAGACGATCAAGCAATGGGGCTCCTAAGGTCGGGGAAGGCTCTGATACCAACTTGTAACGCCCTCGATGCGGCTATAGCTCCCACGTGTCGAGGCACGACTTAGAGACATAACCGCATTGAAAGCAATGTCGCAAGTCAGGCAATCATTACAACATCCCATGTAATACATAATAAAAGGGGAAGATAACATAGTTGGCTTACACTCGCCACGTCACATCAGAGTACATAAATAACATTCATCATACAAATCACTCATGGCCCGACTACGGCGCCAAAATAGAAAAGACCCCCAACATGCGACAAGGCCCTGAATCGATAACCCCAACTAGGCACCACTACTGATCGTCGGGAAAGGAAACATAATAACGCTGAGAGTCCTCGTCGAACTCCCACTTGAGCTCGTACTCGTCACCTGGAGCGGAATCACCTGGACCTGCATCTGGAGTTGTAGTATCTGTGAGCCACAGGGACTCAGCAATCTCACACCCACGCGATCAAGACTATTTAAGCTTATAGGACAGGATAAGGCAAGTATATGTGGAGCTGCAGCAAGCGACTAGCATATATGGTTGGCTTATCTTATACGCAAAAGAGAGTGAGAAGAGGAGGCAAGCAGCGAGCGAGAACTAGAGGAACAACCTGCGCAAGCATTACTCCAACACCGTGTCCACTTCCCGGACTCCGCCGAAAAGGGGCCATCACGGTAACACACACGGTTGATTCATTTTAATTAAGTTTCTGTTTAAGTTATCTACAACCGGACTTTAACAAATTCCCATCTGCCCATAACCGCGGGCACGGCTTTCGAAAGTTCAATCCCTGTAGGGGAGTCCCAACTTAGCCCATGACAAGCTCTCACGGTCAACGAAGGAATAGACCTCCACCCAAGACACACCGATCAGACTCGGTATCCCGGTACAACAAGACATTTCGACAGGTTAAAACAAGACCAGCAACACCACCCGAATGTGCCAACAAATCCCGATAGGAGCTGCACATATCTCGTTCTCAGGGCACACTCAGATGAGCCAGACGTCGGGTAAGCCAGCCCAGAGTTGCCCCTGGTAGCCTCGGACATCGCTCAGTGGGACCAACACTTAAGAGGAGCACTGGCCTGGGGGGGTTAAAATAAGATGACCCTTGAGTCTGCAAAACCCAAGGGAAAGAAAAGGGCTAGGTGGAAAATGGTAAAACCAAGGTTGGGCATTGCTGGAAAAGCTTTAATCAAGGCGAACTATCAAGGGGTTCCCATTATAACCCAACCGCGTAAGGAACGCAAAATCCGGGAACATAACACCGATATGACGGAAACTAGGGCGGCAAGAGTGGAACAAAACACTAGGCGAGAGGCCGAGCCTTCCACCCTTTACCAAGTATATAGATGCATTAAGATAACATAGCAATATAATGATATCCCAACAAGTAAATAAATGTTCCAACAAGGAACGGCTCCCATCTTCACCTGCAACTAGCAACGCTATAAGAGGGGCTGAGCAAAGCGGTAACATAGCCAATCAACGGTTTGCTAGGACATGGTGGGTTAGAGGTTCAACATGGCAATTGGGAGGCTGACAAGCAAAAGGTAGGCATCGTAGCATTGGCATAGCAAGAGCGAGCAAACTAGCATAGCAAAGATAGTAGTGATTTCGAGGGTATGATCATCTTGCCTGCACAGTTGTCAAAGTTGACTGGATCCTCACAAGCAAACTCAACGGGCTCCTCGGTAGCGAACTCGTCTCCCGGCTCTACCCAAACAAGACAAACAAGCAACAAGGATACAATCAACCACGTGCAAGACCAAGCAATAGATGAAATGATGATATGCTATGCGGGATGCGATGCGGGATGCAAAATGCAAGATATGACAGGAAATGCATGAACCTGGCCTCAACTTGGAATTCCAAGGGTGCCACTGGATAGAGGGGATGAAATCGCTTGAAAACGATATAAAGATCATTGGAATCGGAGTTACGGTTTGGAAATGGCAAGCGTTTTAAGATATGACACCGGTCTGCGATTTACAGCAAGTAGGCATCTAAATGCAACGAAATGAACATGCTACAGCCACCAAACATGAAAACAAAATACATGGCAGTGATGTACACAAGATGGTTAACAAAACACTAGCACTGAGCCATAGGCAAATTCATCCATTAAGAGGTTCAAACAAGCATGGCAAAAATGAATATGCAAAACAGATTCCAGACTTAGTGAAATTAACACTAGCCTGAAATTTCAGATCACGATGCTCTCTGGAGCAGCAAAACAACATGATAAATGACCTGAACATGACAAGTAAGAACATGGCATGGAGCTACTCAACAAGCTTAACAAAAGACCCAAAGTGACCCATTAGCACATTGACAGATAAAATATTGAAGCTGAATCCAACGGAATGAAAATTGCAACATATAGTCTTCACATCCGAACAAAATGAACGAATGCACTTCTCTTGAAGTGGTCACATATTCCTAAATTGCGAAGCCACGAAGAATCAGGTAGAAGGGGTACAACAACGAGGGATGGAATCATCATATGACGTCGAAGCAAAACGAATGCCACAACTCGAAATAAAACCAAGGGTTGGCTTGCGGAATAAGCCGGAACAAATACATGATAGAAATTTCGTCCGAAGTTTTCGTGGTGGGACCTACACGGGCTCGATCGTACAGCACCATCATGTACAAGGCAGTGCACATGACATACGAAGCGTCCCCGAGTCAGCATAGCCAAGGACTCTTTAAGACACAACGAGACCACTGTAAAATCGACCGTGAATAGGCGAACCACTAGACGTCGAACCCCAATTTCATATCATACATCTGTCGGAAAGATATCCTAAGGCTACTTGAATTCCCACCTATGAAATTCCCGAAATTTTCCCGGTTATGCAATCAGGTGTTGGGGATACAGGGGAGCATAATATCTCACTCAAGCTAGCAAATCCTACATCCAGCTGTATCCATCCTTCAACACATAACCAAGAAACCTTCGGAAACCATCTATCTCAACCTTCGAAAAGCATCCGTTATACAAGTTATGGCGATACTCCCGAACTCCCGCCCCAGTACTGGGTGGCGTCGAGGTTATCTCACCAACGAACTGCATAAAAGAGATTTTCGATGTCGCGCACATATCTCAAGTATACCAGAATTGCAACGATAAAATTGTGACGACAACACCTCGGAGCTCAACTCCCCGGGACACTGCCACAACCCCTAAAGACAGGAGGCACCAAGAACAATGTTCTCGTCACAAAACCATCGGAACAAAACCAAGATACTCGCGTGATCCTAAAAATTTTTTTTGTGAAATTTGAGAAGAGAAGAGTCAAAACTCTACGTCAGGATGCCTTACCAGAGCGATGAGGAGGACTGGGAAGTAAAAAGAATTCCTAGCTCTCCGATATATAATTCCTAAGGACTCAAAACATTTTTCTAGACACAACTCGGCTGCTAAAAACGATCAAGCAATGGGGCTCCTAAGGTCGGGGAAGGCTCTGATTACCAACTTGTAACGCCCTCGATGCGGCTATAGCTCCCACGTGTCGAGGCACGACTTAGAGACATAACCGCATTGAAAGCAATGTCGCAAGTCAGGCAATCATTACAACATCCCATGTAATACATAATAAAAAGGGGAAGATAACATAGTTGGCTTACACTCGCCACGTCACATCAGAGTACATAAATCAAAGTAACATAAATAACATTCATCATACAAATCACTCATGGCCCGACTACGGCGCCAAAATAGAAAAGACCCCCAACATGCGACAAGGCCCTGAATCGATAACCCCAACTAGGCACCACTACTGATCGTCGGGAAAGGAAACATAATAACGCTGAGAGTCCTCGTCGAACTCCCACTTGAGCTCGTACTCGTCACCTGGAGCGGAATCACCTGGACCTGCATCTGGAGTTGTAGTATCTGTGAGCCACAGGGACTCAGCAATCTCACACCCACGCGATCAAGACTATTTAAGCTTATAGGAAGGATAAGGCAAGTATATGTGGAGCTGCAGCAAGCGACTAGCATATGTGGTGGCTAACTTATACGCAAAAGAGAGCGAGAAGAGGAGGCAAGGCGCGAGCGAGAATCTAGAGGAACAACCTGCGCAAGCATTACTCCAACACCGTGTCCACTTCCCGGACTCCGCCGAGAAGGGGCCATCACGGTAACACACACGGTTGATTCATTTTAATTAAGTTAGTAAGTTATCTACAACCGGACATTAACAAATTCCCATCTGCCCATAACCGCGGGCACGGCTTTCGAAAGTTCAATCCCTGCAGGGGAGTCCCAACTTAGCCCATGACAAGCTCTCACGGTCAACGAAGGAATAGACCTCCACCCGAGACACACCGATCAGACTCGGTAACCCGGTACAACAAGACAATTCGACAGGTTAAAACAAGACCAGCAACACCGCCCGAATGTGCCGACAAATCCCGATAGGAGCTGCACATATCTCTTTCTCAGGGCACACTCAGATGAGCCAGACGTCGGGTAAGCCAGCCCAGAGTTGCCCCTGGTAGCCTCGGACATCGCTCAGTGGGACCAACACTCAGAGGAGCACTGGCCCAGGGGGGGTTAAAATAAGATGACCCTTGAGTCTGCAGAACCCAAGGGAAAGAAAAGGCTAGGTGGCAAATGGTAAAACCAAGGTTGGGCATTGCTGGAAAAGCTTTAATCAAGGCGAACTATCAAGGGGTTCCCATTATAACCCAACCGCGTAAGGAACGCAAAATCCGGGAACATAACACCGATATGACGGAAACTAGGGCGGCAAGAGTGGAACAAAACACTAGGCGAGAGGCCGAGCCTTCCACCCTTTACCAAGTATATAGATGCATTAAGACAACATAGCAATATAATGATATCCCAACAAGTAAATAAATGTTCCAACAAGGAACGGCTCCAATCTTCACCTGCAACTAGCAACGCTATAAGAGGGGCTGAGCAAAGCGGTAACATAGCCAATCAACGGTTTGCTAGGACATGGTGGGTTAGAGGTTCAACATGGCAATTGGGAGGCTGACAAGCAAAAGGAAGGCATCGTAGCATTGCATAGCAAGAGCGAGCAAACTAGCATAGCAAAGATAGTAGTGATTTCGGAGGGTATGATCATCTTGCCTGCACAGTTGTCAAAGTGACTGGATCCTCACAAGCAAACTCAACGGGCTCCTCGGTAGCGAACTCGTCTCCCGGCTCTACCCAAACAAGAACAAACAAGCAACAAGGATACAATCAACCACGTGCAAGACCAAGCAATGAGATGAAATGATGATATGCTATGCGGGATGCGATGCGGGATGCAAAATGCAAGATATGACAGGAAATGCATGAACCTGGCCTCAACTTGGAATTCCAAGGGTGCCACTGGATAGAGGGGATGAAATCGCTTGAAAACGATATAAAGATCATTGGAATCGGAGTTACGGTTTGGAAATGGCAAGCGTTTTAAGATATGACACCGGTCTGCGATTTACAGCAAGTAGGCATCTAAATGCAACGAAATGAACATGCTACAGCCACCAAACATGAAAACAAAATACATGGCAGTGATGTACACAAGATGGTTAACAAAACACTAGCACTGAGCCATAGGCAAATTCATCCATTAAGAGGTTCAAACAAGCATGGCAAAAATGAATATGCAAAACAGATTCCAGACTTAGGCTTTACACTTTATGCTTCCGGCTCGTATGTTGTGTGGAATTGTGAGCGGATAACAATTTCACACAGGAAACAGCTATGACCATGATTACGCCAAGCTATTTAGGTGAGACTATAGAATACTCAAGCTTAACAAAAGACCCAAAGTGACCTGGGGTCAAAAGGGTTCACAAAATACTCTACCGAGCTCACGAACATAGCTCGAACACAATCAGTTTTCAGACTTAGTGAAAACTGAGACATGCTGAAATTATAACTCACGAAGGCATGTAAACGAGCTCGATGCACTCACTACGGTGCAAGTCATAGCAAGTCAAGCATATAACCAGCAATAAGGCACAATATGCTAGCTACACCTGGCAAGAACAAAGGCATAGCATGCATGGAACACTAACGGTAGCATCGGCAAAATCGCAAACAAGTTGACGATCTGCCCAGATTAACAACGAAGCAAAAGTTGAGCTCGATTGAGTCAACCTAGAGCACTCCGCATATGAAAAAAAAGACATGGATGTATAGAGCATAACATAAATATCAAAACTCCCTTACTGATCATCCTCAAAAGAGACACTGATCATTAGGAAACAAGCTGGACATATAGCATCACGAACTAAAATATCCCAGACTTTGGGAAAATCACTAAGTCCCTGAAATCAGCAATCTCAGGTACCTCTCTTCGCAAGCTTGCACAAGACAACACACACATCCTAAAAATGCATGGGTGGCACCTCTGGAAAGAAGACAAAATGCTTAACAATTCATCCCAAAGGGGCACAGGCATATCATGCACGGATTAAACATGGCAAAAATGACAAAAGTGCATGATGAACTAACGGATCTGCAATTTAACTCACGAAGCCTCCTTCTAACAGCATTTTTGGCAACAAGATGACCTCAAATGCAAATGATGCAATGGAACAAAATGATGTACATGTCGAGGCGAAGATTTTGATATATCATATGCCCAAAACGGAGCTACGGTTGCGGAGTTACGAGCAGTCAAACATCGCATAAAAAACTAGGGTTAGGAGATAAAAGTCAACCGGGGGATCCCCAGATCCAGATCCAGATCGGGATCGGCACGCTTCCCGAGGCGGCGCCGGAGTTACTGTAGCACCCGAGCTCGGGCTCGCCGGAAACGGCTCGCCGGAGCCGGTGGGGGCGGCCGGAGCGGCGGGGAGGCGCGGCGCCGGTGCGGTGGTGGCGGCGCGTGGCGGCGAGGAGGCCGGCGGAGAGGCGGCGAGCGGTGGCGGGTCACCCGGCGGCGGGGCCCGGAGCAGCGGCGGCCGGTCGGTGGCGGCGACGGCGCCGGTCGCCGGAGGGCGGGGAGGCGGCGGCGCCCGAGAGGAAGAGGCGGCGCGGAGAGGCGGGCTCGCGGGGGCCCCTCCTGGGCCTCCCGGGCCGGGACGGCGGCGGCGATCTGGTCCCGCGGGGACGCGTGGCGGCTCGCGGTTGGCTGGCGGCGGCGGGGCGGACAACGTCCGGCGCGGGCGGACACGTCCGGCCCGGCGCGGGGGAAGATGGATCTGTTTTTTTTAGGGTTTTGCACGGGGGAAGAGGAGATCCGAATGGAGGGGGGTATATATAGGCATAAGTGGAGCTAGGAGAGTCCAAATGAGGTGCGGTTTTCGCCCACGCGATCGTGATCGAACGCTCTAGGACATGGAGCTGAGTTTGGTGGGTTTTGGGCCAAATTTGGGGGATGTTGGGCTGCAACACACACGAGGCCTTTTCGGTCCCTCGGTTAACCGTAGGAGTATCAAACGAAGTCCAACTGACCCGAAACTTGACAGGCGGTCTACCGGTAGTAAACCAAGGCCGCATGACAAGCCCCGGTCCAATCCGGAAATGTTTAATCCCCACACACGAAAGAAAGCTAGAAATGGCCACCGGAGGAGAACGAAGCGCCGGAATGCAAAACGGACAACGGGGAAAATGCTCGAACGCATGAGATGAACATGTATGCAAATGCAATGCACGAGATGACATGATAAGAGATGCACGAAAAAGAAAACAACACACGGAGACAAAGACCCGAACCCGAGAAATAAATATAACTTAACACCGGAAACGGCAAGAGTTGGATACAAATAGGGAAAGTTACATCCGGGGTGTTACACATTACCAGGATGGTTTCCTGGTGTAATATGCCTGACCTTCTCTAATTCCACTTGCAACTCATCGGCAGTGAGCCTCTTTGGTGCATCACGGTTTTCATGCTTTGCATTGAACACATGTCTTCGATATTTTCTAGGATGCGGCTTGTCCTTGGCAAGGAAACGGCGGTGTCCAATGTAGCAGATCTTGCTAAGTATTGCGTATGACAGCGGATTCCTGTCACAGCGAACACATGCATTGTAACCATGTGTCATTTGCCCTGACATAGTGCCCAAAGCCGGATAATCTTGGATGCACCAAATTATAACAGCACGCAGAAAGAAATCAGCTGGTGGGTTGCTATATAGGTCTTGAGTGAGAATACCCTTCCATAGCTGTTGAAGTTCCTCCACAAGAGGCTCCATGAACAAATCAAAATCCTTTCCAGGACTTTTTGGACCTGGGATGAGCAAGGCCATCATGTAGTTTGATTCTTTGGTGCAGACATTTGGAGGCATGTTGTAAGGGGTAACAAGCACTGCCCACATGCTATATGTGGCGCTCTGGTGGCCAAATGGGTTAAATCCATCTGAAGTGAAGCCAAGTCTAATGTTTCTCGAGTCAGTAGCAAACTCTTTGTGTTTACCATTGAAGCTTTTCCACTCACTACCATGAGATGGATGGCTCATTACATTCTGATCTTTGTACTCATGGTTCCTAGAATGCCATAGTACATCCTCTCTTGTTTCAGCATCATGAAACAACCTCTGCAATATTGGTGTAATTGGAAAATGTCTCAGAACATTATGAGGAATCCTCTTCACAACATCGCCATCTTTCCATCTTGATGATTTGCATTTCGGGCATTCACTTAAGTTGGCATAATCCTTCTGGAATAGAACACAATTATTCTTACAAACATGGATCATATCATATCCAATTCCAACTGCACGAAGGAAATTCTTCATTTTACTGTAGGTGCGTGGCAGCTCAGACGCATCTAGGAAAGATTTGCGGAAAGCAGCCAACATCGCATCAAATGATTTGTTGGTCATCCGCTCAGATGTCTTCACCTGAAGAAAGGTGACCATAGCTGAGAATACCGACAACTTATTTCTTGGGGTGACAGCAACGTTGCATTGTTCCAACATGCGGGCCCACCGTTTTTCTTCTGCAGGTGAAAGTTCACAGAATGCGCGAGCATTTTGTAGCATTGTTTCAATGTTGGTCAAACTCACTGGCTCCGCCACCACCACCTCCTCCTCCTCTTCCACCTGAGCATCATGCAGATCAAGATGGTGATCTGCTGCTTCCACATAGTCAATAACATTGACGTTCACAGCTTCACCATGATGAACCCACCTAGTATATGTGACCGACATCCCATACAAGTGTAGATGATTTTGCACAGTTGACTGGGGTCTTGTAACTGAATTCATACAACTGCTACACGGGCAGAGCACATCTGATTTCGGACCACCGTACTCAGCTCTGATAAAGTTCATGAAGTTTTCAACCCCCTCGACATATGCAGCGGAGAATCTTCGAGCAGAAGTTATCCAAGTCCTATCCATCTGTTAGACATACAAATTATTTCTTCTACTAGATATTATAGGAAAAACATATATGCTTTTTTATGAAGTCCAGAAAAAATACCTTGGTCGATGTCTAAAGCTATGGCAAGATATTTGGACGACCAGATCTAAGTAACGAAATATATGTAAAGCTAATTCAGCAAACAGATTTGAGTGCCAAATTATGGCAGGCTATTTCAGCAGTTAATGAGGCCGAGCACACAACCATCGAACTATCGAAGGCCACCGCAGCAACAAAGATCGAGTATAAAACGGTGTAGAGCTATTTCACGTAACAGATTGGCTACTAGACCATGGCAATCTACGTCACAATAAATATATGGCAGGATATTTTAGCAACTAATCAGCCTTGGCATGCCATCTCAGCTAAGCAGATTGAGTGCAGAACAGGGCAAGGAAGCTTCTTAAGCAGAGCATATTGCCAGTAAACTACTTTGGCAAACAGTGAGATTAACAGCGTCTATCAGCTAACATTCAGCGCTACACCGACATGAACGGGGCCTCAGTCTAGAATGCGCGTACCATGGGAGAAGCTGGCCGCTGTGCGTCTCCACACGAACGTCACCAGCGGTGGCGGCGCTGACCGCCGTGCGCCTCCACAAGAACGTAGCCAGATGTGGCGGCACGGCTAGAGGACGGCAGTCTACGAGAGCGTACTGTGGGAGCGAGAGGATCGCCGAACCGCGGCGCCGACATATCAGCGCGGCGGGGAGGGCGGCTTTGGCGGAGCGAATGGAGTGGAGGGGGACAGGGGGGAGGGGGGGTTTGTGGAATATTATTGGCTAGTTGGCCGAAGGGCGGTTGAATCGGATTTGGGGGGAATTTTTGGGTGTGTGGGGAGGGGAGGATTTTCGCGCGGTGGGCGGGGGGAGTTTGGCGCATGGTCAGTTTCTCCAAGTGCAGTCCCACGTGTCAGTGAAGAGGCAAGCCGAAGCGCATTCCGTTTGCATGAGCCGTGTGCAGGACCGAACATGTGTGGGGTGCAATGCGACCCGACAGGAGTGCTGTGAGTGTACCGCCTTTTTTCCTTTTAAACTAGGTGCTTCGCCCCCTCAAAAAAAATTTGTTGCTTCGCACGATCCATCGATACTACTACTAGTAATCCGGTAATCCCGACTAAAACGGCGCAGCCGGGTCTTTTCCCGCGCGATATGCTGGGAGGTTGGCTTAGTTGGGTTTTTTAGGACGAGTAATGATACACCTACGTAATCCCAGTTATGTAATTAACGTAATGTGAAATGTGTGAGCTGTTGATTATAGATTGGGGGGAGGGAGGGGCCCACCACCATGAAAATCAGGGGAGGAGAGAGAGAGGCAATTTACGTTAACCCTTTTGTAGGTTCCCGTAGATGTAGAAAGATGTGAAATGCGTGAATGTGTAGTGGATGTACTATTGGAGTGCCTAAGATAATTTGTGTATGTATAGACCCTATGTGTTTATTTTACTTCGCATGTTAGATTTGTCTCGGTTCAGTAAAAAGCAGAGTTGGTGATGATGGTGTGCCTGTCATCCTGCAATATAGGCCGTTCGATCTATATCTAACGGATAGGAAGGAAACTATGACAATTTACCCGCACTCCTCTCCACATTTGCAGATAAGGCTTTCCCTTGTTCATCCTTTTCTCCCACAAGATCTTGATCTTCCGTGCAACGCACAGGCATCTTGCTAGTACTCCTACAATATGTATATTATTGTGGAAGTTCATATACACCAGCCGAGATTAATGCAAACACGGCAGATTTTCATTACATTTCAAACTTTTATAGGACAGAAAAATAAAAGAAACCCGACCCTAAACCTATTCTACGGCGGCGACCGACGTCCTCCATCTGCGATCTCTATGTACGGGGGCGGGGTTCAAGACCCGTGAAGTGAAGGTGCGGTCTCCGGCGAGGAAGAGTAGAACACGGGATATGGACCGGCCAGTTAGCACACCATGCCCTGCCGCCTCCCATGCCCTACTCATCCTCGGAGGATTCCCCGACCTCGGCGATGCTGGACGTTGGACAACGGCAAGTAGGACGCGTGGCTGATGGTGCTTCGGTCGTTGGCCGCCAGCGTGGCCACCGCTTGTGCGGTCGCGTCCGCGTCTGGCTACGCCGCTATTGCGTCGCGAGAGGTGACTTGAGCGAGGGCGGCGACCTCGAGCTTCATCCCCAAAGACAAGCTCTCCGCAGAGCATTCACACTTGCGGTGATGGCGGATGTGGTGCCAAGTAGGAGGACGACGCGCTACGGTGTGGAGGTTAGCTGGGCGTTGCCGCTTTAAGTAGCGCATTTCGGTGAGGCCAAGTGTCCGGGTGCGTCATTAAGTCGCCGGAGTTGGTTCCTCAGGCACCGAGCCTCTTAACGACGACATACGAATGGACGGCATGAATGCGGGCAGCTGGCGCCGGCTGGGAACGCACCGCGCGACGGTGCGAGGGACGAGGGTTTTGGTGTGCCAGGGTAGTCAGCTGCGGTCGTGGCAACGTTGGAGATGCCCTTTGCTCACATGCAATCCCCGCATGTCATTGAAAAAGCAAGATGACCTGGCATGGTCTCAGGTCCAGAGGATGTAGTTGGCCGTGCTACACCACTCCGCGGACGCGTCGCGGCGCCCCGTGCATCCTCGACAAGCCGGGTGTTGGGGTGTGTTTGGATTGTGGCCAAAGTGCACCTTATCAAAATTTTGGTCATGACCCAAAGATTGGTCTTTGTTTGGATGGTTGCCATTTTTTTGGCATGCCAATGAACTCTAGCCAACTCTAGTTCATTTTTATTGCCAATGTCGGCCAAATCATGGGCAACCAATACCTCAACCAAAATTTTGGTCATGACCCAAAGATTGGTCTTTGTTTGGATGGTTGCCATTTCTTTGGCATGCCAATGAACTCTAGCCAACTCTTGTTCATTTTTCTTGCCAATGTCGGCCAAATCATGGGCAACCAATACCTCAACCAAAATTTTGGCTACCCAATTCTTTGATGGGGCAACCTTGGGCACAAACCAAACATACCGTTGGTTGTGCCACAGCACTAACGCCACCCTCGACACACTAAAACCGACCGTGTCTAGCTACGATATGAGCGTGTCGCTCACCGCGGTCACCGTGTCCAGAGGCGGTGCTGGAGCTGCGCCCCGTTGTTGGCCCCAACGACCCACATGAACGGTTGTTGGTGGCGAGGAGGTCATGGGCCAGCTCCTCCATTGGACTAGTCTGCGCTACGTTGTCCCGACGGGTGTGCCCCACATGTTGGTTTCCCTGTTTTCCCGGCCATATTCGAGCGTCAGTGCTTCGCGTTGCGCATTAGGCCTTTCACTATGTAGGCCAAGCGAGACAACATATTGTTTATTTGAGCCGTTCAAGTATAATCATGTGGCGTTTGCTTATTTATCATTCCTCTCCAACCCTCTTCTTCATCGATCATGTCGCCCTCGAGTCGAGTCCATCTGCCCGCATGCCTCATTTGAACATTCCGCCGAGTATCGTTCGCATGTACCCACCCTAGTCCTCTTTCAATAGATCTCCGGACCCCGAGATGAAATCGAGAGGGAACGAGTGGGGGCACGTGATACCTAAGGCGGATTCAAAATTTTGAACCGGTGATCATAGCATCCGCAAATCATATATAAAGGGTATTCAATGTTCGTTTCGTTTTTGAACGTACAATATACTCCCTCCTATCCTTTCTAGTTTACATATAAGTTTTATGTGTAATCAAAGTATCTCTACTTTGATCAAAAAGGTATCAACATTCAACAACGCCCAATCAATATTGTTAGATTCATACGTACTCCTAGATTTGTACTCGAGATGGTTTCCAATTTGACTATTGACAAGATTAATAGTACATGAGATGTATAATGTGAAAATTATACCATTCTAAACTCCTTTCACATACGGATTTGACCGTATGCTTTGTGTAAGTTGCATGTCATATATTATTACTCTAACATTTGGTCAAAGTTAGCATCGAAAAACGCATTAGACCCTGTATGCTTTGTGTAAGTTGCATGTCATATATTATTACTCTAACATTTGTGTAAGTTGCATGTCATATATTATTACTCTAACATTTGGTCAAAGTAGTATAGTGGAAGTGGATCCTCTGACATAGGTATCCCTGCCTTAGCCTCCCTTTCGGTCACTTACTGGCGGACCCCATGCTTGCTAGGCCCCGCATGTTAGTTACTCAATGGGTCTGGCCACGTCAGGGGATCCTCATCCGTAGTATACTCCCTCTGTTTTTATTTACTCCGCATAAAACAGAGGGAGTGGTGGTATAATAAATGATGTGGGCGGGGGAGGGGGAGGGACGTCGGTTTGCTCTCAACTGTGGTCCCACAAGCGAGCAAAAATGCAAGACGAAGCATGTTCCATTCGGTGAGAGATGTGGAGGGTCCAGCGTGCCGGGCTGCAACGCGAACACGACAAGAGCGATGTACAGTCAAAACCGATTGACCGGTCGTCACCAAAACCACTATTCACACCAGAACCTTCGCTGCTCGGCCTACGCCAGCCACTGCCCTAAAACCACACCAAATCTCCAGCCCATTCCCCCACCTTTCGATCCCCTAGCCCGCATCAAGCGTCCCCCAATTCGCCGGAAAGCCATGGTGCGCCGCAAGATCACTTACTACAAGATGCTGACGCCGGAGCACCGCGCAGAAATCGCGGCGGCGGTCGGTGCCACAGACCTTCGTTCCCAAGCTCGCTTTGCGGCGGGCCAATCCTCGAGTTCTCTGGAGCCAAGCTACGAGGAGGAGGAAGCTGATCCAATGTTCATGGCGGAGGTCACGGCGCAGAAGCCCCCCGATGGGTATGAGACGATGGACGTCGACTTCGTCTCTGCGTCCGAGTCCCCCATGGCGCAAGCGGACCAGCGGTTCAACATGGCGATACTAAAGGAGGACCGGGAGGCAGAGGCTCAACTCGACGCGGAGCGCGCGCATGCCGCTGCCATCGAGGCTCTCCTGCAGGCGGAACCGGATGTCGTGGATGTGAACCGGGCGGCGGAGGCTCAACTTGAGGTGGAGCGCGCGGATGCCGCTTCCATCAAGGCCCTCCTGCAGGCGGAACCGGATGTCCTGGACTTGAACCGGGTGGCA
Organism: Triticum urartu; assembly: GCF_003073215.2. Taxonomy (NCBI): domain Eukaryota; kingdom Viridiplantae; phylum Streptophyta; class Magnoliopsida; order Poales; family Poaceae; genus Triticum; species Triticum urartu. The sequence goes on along the minus strand of NC_053024.1, from coordinate 213,297,257 downwards.
GAGGCTCAACTCGACGCAAAGCGCGCGGATGCAGCTCTCATCGATGCCCTCCTGCAGGCGGAACTGGACGTCCTGGACTTTAACCGGGCGGCGGAGGCTCGACTCGACGCGGAGCGCGCGGATGCCGCTGCCATCAAGGCCCTCCTGCAGGCGGAACCGGACGTCCTCGACTTGAACCGGGCTGTGCTCTCGTCCGTGCAGAGCGCCCGCATGCTCCGCTTGAACGAGTAGCTGAAGGGCGAGGACAACCACAGTGCGGAGACACACGTCGGCAGCGACTGCTGGTTCGCGCCGGCAGCCAAAGACGACGAGGCCGTCTCTTTTCGCGAGTAGTGATAGTTTTTCTTTATGTTGTTGTTTTTATGGATCTTTTGTTGTGTAAAAACATATATTTGTTATGCAAGTCGCCTGACTTGGGTCAGTCTACCATTTCAGGCAGTTGGATGAATATCCTACGTCTCCTAACCCTTCTTTCCTTCTTCCTCACCTCTTCTTTTTCCCCAACAGACCACCGCACGAGCCGTACGGATACTCCCCAACATGCGGTTGGATAAACATACTCTATGAATGCAAATTATGTGTCAGCGATAGGATGGCTGAGTTTGGTTTGTTCACATGCGACAGCACGTGTCAGTGAGGGTGCATTCCCTTGGTTGGGTTTGCGGCGTGCAGGAGCGACTGTGTGAGGGTGCGGTGCGACCACGGCATGCAGGAGCGACCGTGTGAGGGTGCGGTGCGACCGCGACAGCCGTGCACAAATGTACCTCCTTCTGATTTTGAAAACTTTAGGCAAGCTTGGCAAAAATGTGTGGCGAAGTTTGGCAATGCAAGGCCTAAACCCAAACAGGATAAGTACGTACGTACTAGGAGTACTAATGTTAAAAAGAAAGGCGGGGTTTTCCTTCGCGGCATTTAATCGATACAAATCCTCGTTTCACATGTCAATTAATGCGTATTTTTCTCTCCAAAGACCAAAGAGCTAACCATCTCACTCCTCATCGCTTGATTAATGCAGCGCCATGCAAACCAACCTTCTCACTTCCGCATGCGTGCATGTCGTCTCTCTCTCTCCCCTGTCCATCTCTCTGCATAAATGCGCCTCTCGCTCTCTCTCCTGTTTCTGCATGCAAGCAGCTCTCTCTGCCTTGGGAAGATGCGAAGCACATGGGAAAGAGAGATGGGATTACTGCAGGCATGCATGCGGCGGAAAGAGATGGAGGGCCCGGTTGGAAAGAGCAGCGAAAAATGCCAATGCGCAGAGCATTACGGGGAAAACGAATTTTTCTTAGACGCAGACAAAAAAGGACCGGAGAGAGTACTACTAGGAGTACTAGTGCGGTGAGATGGTTTCTCGAAGAAGATGATGGAGAAGCGGAGTCAGCGAAGAGTGAAATGATGGTTTCTTCGTCCGTGTTTTTGTGATTTGACGCCTCACTGCTTTGTGATTTGTGATAGAAGGGACAGGGGAGTAGACTCTGTGCTCTATACTGTACTACATGCGTCCAAGCATGGGAGAAAGAGGAGAGACGTTGCATTTTTCTATTCCTTCAATCAATCAATCAGGGAGCTTCGGTTCCATCTTTTTGGCTTTGGCAACACCGTCCACAATGGTTCCCACGATGCCAAAAGCTATTTTCACATTTGGCTACACATTGTGGATGCCCTTAACCATACCACTTGGTTTTTCTCCTGTGTGCTATCTATACAAATCTCAATTATATTGGTCTAAAAAATTATAGAATCAAGATTAGTAAAAAGGAGGTGATTTTGCTGCGCGGATGGTGGGGGCGGTTCCTTATTTGAGCAATGCTACATCCACGTAATGGTTTACGTAAAGTTACGAACTGATGTGATGTGGGACTATTTGATTGGATTAAAGGAGAGGATTAGGCTCACCCCACCTAAAAATCAGGGGGGCATATATAGATTATATGGAAAGTATACATAGCAGGTACGTAGCCCTTTGTAAGACTATGATTAGGCTTCTTATTTTCGGAGGACGTTGTCCTGGCGGTTTGCTAACATGCGGTCCCACATGTCAGTGCTTTACCAAGCCAATCCGAGTCCCACATGAGGCAGAACAATGGCAGAAGCAACACGTGGTTAAGTTGAAGAAGATGAGGGAGAAGCGGATTCAGCAACGAGTGAAATGATGGTTGCTTCGTCCCTCCAACTTAACTGCGGGAAAGGTGCAGCTTTGTGATTTGACGCCTCATTGCTCATTACTACGCTGACGCCATGACTGGGGTGCTTCACCCCGGCTGCTCTGCACTGTATTCCGGTATGGCACATGGACCCGGTAGCTTGATGTCCCACATGTCGGCGAAAGGGACTAGAAGATTTATGAAAGCGAGCACTCCACTCTTACGACGGAGGAGTAGACGACATGATGGCCTAGTGAACTGTCACTTGTACTGTATTGTACTATAGTTTTGTTGTTTCGCATGATCCATCGATACAAACCCGATTAAATAGGAAAGGGCAGGATTTTTCCCGCGCGGTAGATGATACTTGCCATACATTTCAAAGGCAATTTTAATGTATGCAAACTGAATAATTATAAGTAACAATATGATATCTAGTAAAACTAAAAACACATATGATTTATTGTGTTAGAGTGTAGTAGTAGTGCTGTATTGCATATTGTAGTTGTTAGATGTAACATGCGAGAATGTGTAGAGATGTAGTTTTGGAGGGCCTACAGAGAGAAAAGCGTAATACGGTCATCGAACTTCAAAATAAGCTAATTACGGTCACTATATATGTTTTGCGGTGATTATACGGTCACTTGCTCACAGTTCAGCATCGGATTGCACTCTGTTGACCGGCCAAATAGTCTGCATGGCGCCATGTTGACTAGTTAAATTGACCACGTTCCTTGTGGGTCCCACCTGTCAGTTCGCATAGGCAAAAGGTCAGATAAACACAAATTTATGCAGGCGCGACAAGGCTCCAACCCGTGCGCGGGAATCACGTGGTTGTGTGTCTGTCAGGGCCTGATGTGTGCGCATGCATGTGTAGGTTGAGCACTTAAGCGTGAGAGTGTGTGTTGATCGTGTGGTGTACTGGTGTGTGCATGCGTGCGTGCGTGTGTGCGTGTGAGTGTTGCGTGCGTGCGTGGGTGCATGTGTTTGTGTGAGTGTTGCGTGGATGCAGTTCGTGTGCATGCGTGCACGTGTGTATAATCACCCACACCAGCTCATGTGTGTTAAAATAGACGGCTTAGCATACCAATACAAGGCCACCTTGTCCGATGTGCCCGCGGTCATGACTACAAACCACTGTCCAAATACTTTTTTGTCGTTTGTTTTCATTCTTACTAGCAAGATGCCCGTGCATTGCACGTAACATCAAGATGCATTTGTATGACTTGTTTATCTTGTAAGAGAAAAGGATGAACGAGGGAAGGCCTTATTTGCAAATGTGGAGAGGTGTGTGGGTACCTTTTTGCAAAATTGCCACAGTTTCTTTCCTATCCGCCAGATATAAATCGGACGGCCTATATTGCAGGATGGCAGGCACACTATCATCACCAACTCTGTTTTTATAAGAGTGTATTTTATGTATTCTATAATAGTGTAGATGTAGAGTAGATACAAGTCGACAGGTGCGCACGATGGTAGTGAGATAATGTGATGCAACACTAGAGGTGCCACATGGAGCGTTTAACTGGTTAACTAGTCATATCATGAGCAAATACAGAGTTGTACGGTGAGCCCGTGACTGCATAATAACCACTAAACATAGATGGTGACCGTAATGAGTATATTCTGAAGTCCAATGTACGTATCGTGCTTTCGCTTCAACTACAATGATCGTCATTGCATATATCGTGAGAGAAAGATGAAACATGCGTGAATTTTCTGGGGGCTTACTTTTAGAGGACCTGTAGATAGTTTTGTGTGCATACGTGAAAGGGGCGTACAGGGGGGTATGCGATGGAGAGAGAGATGCTCTTCGTTTCTCTTTATTATGACTAACTTTGTATATAGTATATAAATATACAAATTCACAGTGCGGAATAAATATCATTGTGGGCACCATGCAATGCAAATTAGCGTTCGTACTCCTCCATATAACTTTGTAATGTTGTATATATGTAGAAACTCTAAAATAATTTTTTGGCCACACTTTATTCAAAAGGAATGTTGTATGCGAAATAAACGTGAAGAGAGGGCTTTTTAGATCAATGGGGTACGTGATGTAACATGTGAGAATGTGTAGTTGATGCATTTGGCGGGGCCTAGAGAGGTATGTGTGTGTATTACGTATTCGAGAGAGGCATGGATAGAGGGGCCGACGGGGGGGGGGGGGGGGGGGGGGGGGGGCGTGGGAGAGATAGCACGAGAAATGAGAGTGGTCTAGATAGAGAGAGACGAATATGACGTCATGACAAGAGATTCCATTCCCTTGAGTGTCTATGTGCAAGGGGGGAGGGAATAGAGGCACCAGGAGAAATTTTCTTTGTGTGTGGTGTTTTTGTTGGTATGTGTGGGTGTGAGAAGATAATGAGACATGGGGGCAGAGGGTGTGTCACCGCGTGAGGTCCGGTGGGTCGAGGTGAGGCCCTTCGTTCGGTTCCGTCCTGCGCCACATTGGTCGGCCCGTGACGCATTTAGGAAGACCCATGGATGACTAGTCGTACAAGACAAAGATAGCAGAATTGTGAAGGACTCTGTGTCCACTGACAAAGCCGGCTAGGATTTGTAACCCTAGGTTCTCGGACTAAGGTAACCCCTTTATCTCTGATATTACTATTCATCCAACCTAACTTTAAGGGGCATCCTACAGAATGCTCTGCTAGAATCATACTCATCGATTAGGAAGAGAGGTGTGAGACAATGCGTGAGAGACAGGCATAAAGATAATGTGCGTACATCAGACACGTAGGCAGGTCCATGTATATAGAAAGGGTCGATGAGGATTGTGCGTGTGTATGTTTGCGAGAGGAAGAGTGCTTGTGATAAAGGTTAGTGGAAACAGTTGTAAATGGTTACGAGAGGGAGGGAGGGTTATATCTAGAGCATGTGTGCGAGAAAGACACCTCGGGAGAGAGTGTGTGAGCATGTGTGAGAGACCATCGATGGAGAGTGAAACTACACGTAAAAGACCGCTCTACACATTGATTAAAGATATAAATTGTATCCAAATATTAGGATGGGATCATGATATTTACAATTCGCGTAAGGAGCGGTCATTGATCCATCAGACATCTAGATTCTATCAAATTTGAGCATGTCTATGTTATTATTCGACACAATTGATCCACATAGTTAGTATTTTGAACTCCAGACAATGCATCGCTTTAGCAATCGAATATAAACATGAGTATAGTTCATGTTGTGTGTGTAAATCACATTATACATACGAAAGATACACAATGGACATTATAAATAGCTACCTATGAACTAGCATATATTTGAATTCAACTTAAGGTGGTTTAAAAAAATCGAATTCAACATGAAGTCCATTCAATTATTTGAATTTGATATCATGGCATTTGTAAACCATACCTAAATTATGGGGGCACCAATGTTTGCTCTGGTTTTGTACATAATAGCATATGTAGTCGTGTACACAATAGATTCAAATTTCGCTCCTCCATTCCAAAATAATCGTAGTTATAGGATTTTCAAGTGTCAAAATTTCAAAAAGAAGCGGATAATTTAATGAGGTTTTCAAAAATACAAGGTCAAATATAACGTTGTCTATTTAGGCCAATCCTAATAGTTCAAGAGTACTCTAAACGTGAATGCTTGTGTTTCAAAATTTCGAACGAAGCGCCAAAAGAGCCTCTACTCGCCCGAAACCGCGTGAGACCAATGTTTGGTAGTATAAGAAAATTACTTTTCTAATAACTGCGACCCGTGAAACCTACCGGCCCGACGTCCAAAGGTCTAAACCGGGGTAGGTTTGTAGCTTCATCTAGATGCCATGCAACCGCATCCGAAAAACATTCATACACAATGTCGCCTAAGCACACATGCACACGGCCGAAATAGCTCCCGCCCACTATTTGGGACACCTGGGATTACCATCCTACCCCCGACCTGCAGTAGGTCCGAAATTTAAGAGGGGGGCAAAGTTTGTACTTTCCCCAAATTTCAAACAAGTGTGTCCCATCTTCTGTTCAAAAAAGCCAAAAACAAGCGCGTCCCAGACCGAAACATGGTTCCCCCCACTCGTCCGATTCCCCATTCATACTCCGTGGGTGCCAAAACTACCTCTCCACCAGCCGCGAAACCCCGGCAATCTCCGTCCGCCACCCCATCCCACCCATCAACCGCCGCCCTCCTCCATCACGCCGGAGCCAATACCCCGACGTCGTCGTCCACCGCAACCTCAACCGCAACGCCCTCCACGGCTAGTAGTTGAAGCCGAGGCCGAGCCGTCCGTACCCGAGCCAGTTCAACCACGCCGTCCTGCGCCTCACCGCTGCCGCTCCAACTTCGCCACCCTCCACCGCACCAGAGTTGTTCCTGCTACGCCGTCCTTTGCCGCCTCGAATCTGCTTCCCCTCCGCCGACATACGGCCATGGCAACACAGTCAACAATTTGGCCATGGGTTCGTCCAAGCCTGCACCCTCCAGAACATCGGTTTCCCCGGTAAAAAGAAGAAGATCGGTGCGACATGTGGAGGTGACCACACCGGCAACCGAAAAAGGTACTCCTCTTCCCTTATTCGTGCAAATCTTATGTCTCTGCTTGCACGGTATTCATCCCACAGAAGACACTAGTTGACCGCTTCTTCTTGATACTAGATGTTCCTAGTAACTCGCGATGCACAAGGTTTCTCCTCATATACTATTTCACCTTAGCTAGAGATCCGTCGTCCCCCTGAATTTCAATTTTCTGGCCAGTTGATTCCAAATTAACGGAAGCATTCCCCGGCGTAACAGGCGCTAGTACGCCTATTACGTCGGGGAAGCAGCGACTTGGTGTTTATCTTAGGGGCGTGTGCAGCCTAGAGCTACTGGCGCCTGATCTGGAGGTCGGCTGGGATTAAAGGGATGGCCTGGGGGCGCTGCCAAGCACGGCGGTGGTGTGAGGTCGATGGGAGGGCGGGGCGGCGGAGGCAGGGGTCTGGGCCGATGGTCACTGGCGGTTCGGGAAAGATCGTCAACAGTGACTGGCGGGAGGTAGACGAAGGCCATCTGCCCGTTCCTTATAGATCGGACGGTTCATTAAAAAAATCGACTGACCTATTTATTTTCAGTCAACTGTTATCTTAGATATGACCACATGTGGTGGTGTGCTAGAGGAGTACCTGCATTTCCTGTGCTCATATATTACAAAATCATACGGAGTAGAATCTAATTTTGTTTGTCATTTATTTTTCAGCCACCTGCTATCTGGTACTTTTACAGTGCACTAGTTCTGCACACACTTCACCCTTACTCTCACTATTGTGTTTTTATGCAAGGGTATTTCAGACTCTGCTACCATGAGAGAAGCCAAAAAGAAAAGAAAGAAGTCGCTCCAGCTTCGTATGCGGGTAGGCAAGACACGTTACAGCGCTATAAATGGTGCAGTGTCAGCAGATGGAGACGGTAAATGTAGCTCTAGAGTTGATGACCTCGCTCGCAATGAACCACCATCCCAGGTGCTTGCTTTAACTTTGCGGTGTCATATGTGGTTGCATGTTCCATATGGTGTTTAGCTTGTATTCGAAAGGCCGAAGTCGGTAAGATAAGGAAAGATATTTTTTTACATGAATCACCATCCCGTGAGCACCAGAAGACAAATAGCTAGTCAGGGCATTGGACGAGCAAGTGACAAGCCCAGCAAAGATAGGCATCACCTGGAAGCCAACTAAAAAGCTGCGATGGTGGCGAAGCAGCCCGCCTCCCACCAGGCTCTCAGGTCCTAGATGATCATGCTCACCACTCCGGCCGGATGTCTAGCTTGTATTTCTTCCAATTTGGTTAAATTGCATCTGCTTAGCTTACACATTATACCTTTGAATATGACATGCCTTTCTGTTTTTGGTACATACTAGTACATCTGTGTATTAACCATGTTCTTATATCAAACTAATGTTCTTGTGTATCCCTCATCAATCACTTATGACGAGGCAGGCAGGCAAGGGGACTACTCCTCATTTAAAGAATGCAGCGTCAGCCTCCCGACATGATTCTCAAGAAACAGAAATGCTAGATGAAGATAGTGAATGTAGCTCTGTAGTTGATTACAACATTTCCCCTACACTAGCATCGCAGGTGCTTGCTCTAACTTGGCAGCGTGATATGTGGTTGCATGTTGCATATGGTGTCTAGATTGTAATTCTTCAAATCTGGTTAAACTGCATGTGCTAGTCTGCTTAACTTATACATTATACCTGTTAATGTGACATGCCTTCCTGCATTTAGTACATAGTACATCTGTCTATTAAGCATGTCCTTACATAAAACTATTGTCTTTTTTTCTATCCCGCATCAATCAACATGACGAGACACCTTTAGTATATGCAGTGCGATATTAGTTGCATCTTTCATATGATTTATAGCATGTGCTGCTTCTAATTTGTTGAAATTCCATCTATGATGGGACGCTTTTAACTTGGCAGAGTCATATTGGTTGCATCTTTCATGTGGTGTCTAGCTTGCATTGCTTCTTATTTGCTGGAATGGTTTCTGCTTAGTTTACACAAACAGTTGTGAACATGCCATGCCGTCTTGTTTTTCGTACATATTCCATCCTGGTATCATGTGTTTGCCTTACATCAAAGTAGTGATTGTCAGTATCATGCATGAATGAGTTCTGAAGAGAGAATTTTATTGCTTTTTCTTGTCGGTTTTATTTGACAATTCAAAATTAATAAAGCGGAAGGATGTTAGCAAGGCAGCGGATAAAGGTGCTCCTTTCGAACGGAGGGCCTCTACAGTTTCTACTCCTCCACACCCCAAGATGATTTCCAAGACAACACATGCATAGACACTCAACAAAGCTGTGTTTATGATGAGCACGTCTCCCCTAGTGCAGCATCACCAGTGCTCCCTCTAACTTGGCACTATTATATGTGGTTGCATGTTATGTGTGATGTCTAGCTTGCATTGCTTCTAATTTTGTTGAATTCCATCTGCTTACTTTACACATTATACTTGAATAAGGCACGTGTTCCTGTTTCTAGAACATACAATATCTGTCTATCACACCATATTCTTACATTAAATTACTACTGTTGTGTAACCTGCAACAATCACTTATCATAAGACACGTTTGACTTCGGAGTGTGATATAGGTTACATCTCACATTCTTTTCTAGCTTGTACTACTAATTTGTTGAAATGACACTTACGACGAGACAGTTTTTACTTGGTAGAGTGATATTCATTGCATCTTTCATATGGTGTCTAGCTTTCATTGCTTCTAATTTGTTGAAATGCCTTCTCCTTAGTTTACACATCATAAGCTGTGAATATGCAATGCTGTGAATATGCAATGGCACTAATGACGAGAGACCTCTAACATGGTAGTGTGATGTTGTTTGCATCTTGCATATGATTTATTTCTTGTACTGCTTCACATTTGTTTAAATGCCATTTATGATGAGACACGGTTAACTTGGCAAAGCGATATTTGTAGCATCTTTCATATGGTGTCTACCTTCCATTGCATTGCTTCTAATTTGGTGAAATGTCTTCTTCTTAGTTTACACATCATAGTTCTGGTTATCTCTTCCATCCTGTTTTTCATACATATTACATCCTCCTATCATGTGGTTGTCTAACATCAAAGTTCAGTTCGTCTGCATCACACATCAATTTGTTCTGAAGAACTAAATTGTTATTCGTTTTTCTTATCGGCTTGACTTAACATGGCATAGATAAAGAGGAAGAAACACAGAATGGCAGGGAATGAGAAGCGGATGAATCCTATAGATTCTGCTGGTACTGATGGTGCAATAGAAGGTCAAAGTCCAGCAGAAAATTCTACAAACACGGCATCCCATGCTACATGAGTTGCAAAAAAAGCCAAACAGAAACAAATAGCTGCCACTAAACAAGAAGAGACAACCCTAGTTCTTGCAACACCTACCACAGTACTACCAGCTACACGACTTACTCGTGCGTCAACTGAGCTAGCAGCACGTTCCCAAGCTCCCTTGCCACCTGACACTACTTCCCAAGCACTCTTGTCACAATACGAGTTGGCAATATCAGATGAACCTTGTGAGCTTCTACAGCAAGAAGGTAGTTGCTGGAGTCAAGTTACAGTTGCATGCTTCTTTATATGTAGTCTCACAGTTTGATGTACACTAACACTTCCTATGTTCGTTGTTGGACTAGCACCTAGGCGCAAGAGGAAACAAACATCAGGGATACTGCTCGATAGGTTAACTAAATCTAGAGGAGGAAGAATGGAGATCCGTTTTGAGGCAGATTTAAAAAGGCCACGTGATGCTACAGAGTCAGCCAAGTTAGTATCAGAGGCAGCGATTGCCGTTAGGTGTCATGTACGTATCCTCCCAACATGGATTCAGTACAGGAATGACAAAGACGAAACCCAGTTCAACACCTTCCTCGACCATTTATCTGTAAGTATGGTTATGTATGGAAACTAGTAATATCGTCTTGCTCTGTTCCGTACTTTCTAGGTTGCTGATAATGAGACTCCCATAATTTTCAACAGATGAGGTTCAAGTTGGATAGCCAAGATGATGCAACCAGACAAGCTTGCACCCATGTTTTCAAGTCTGCTCTGCGACAGTATCGGTATAACTTGAGGAAAACTCACTTTGAAGGCAAGGCTAACAGTGGACTTTCCCAAACATCTCCAGTGGAAAATATATCGGATGAAGACTGGAGGGGCCTTGTTAAACACTGGTCTGATCCGAAGTATCAGGTACATTATATATATGTGATCAGATCACATGTTGAAGTCCTATTTACGCATGTGCCACACAAATCTATCTTCTTGTAGGTGAACTGTTCAAAGAACAAGGCCAACCGTACGAAAGTGAAATTCCAACAGACGACAGGATCTCGTAGCTATATTGCACAATGCGAGGCTCTTGTAATTAGCTGTTGTTTCACTCTTTTCGCTGTACCATATTATCAGATCTATATTGACTTGTTCGAAATGCAAAGGAAAGCCTGCAAGGACCAAAAAGTACCTGAACCAAATGCTATGGAAATCTTCAAGGACTGTCACACCAGCAAGAAGAAGGGCATGACTACACCAGTCAAAGCCGCTGTTATAAGTCCTTAATCCTCATGCCTTTTAACTACTACTTACTCTGACTTGTGCCTTGAACTGCATGGTTTGCAGCCAATGTCTATTACTCTTTTCAATTTTATACACAATTGTCTTAGCGTATCATTGCACATTACAAGGTTTAAAAGAGAGGAGTGATGTTCCTTTGATCTTGACCCGTAATCTAGTTCCGTGTTGGACTTTCCCACACAACATTACAATTGCATGTTTGTCTGTTCTCGGTTGTTTTGTGATATGAATGATGTCATACTATGCTTACCGTATTATAAACTTCGTCTCTTTATCCTTAGCCCTCAATACAATGTGAAGAAATAGACAATACATTAGCGATGGTACATGGTCATATGTTTGGAACCTGGTTTTATTATGTACTTTGCAATAAAATTCAACTAATATTTTACATGGGTTCACCAGAATAAGTTATGTATATAGACCAAAGCTATTTTGTTTGGTTTTGTTTCCTCCTTAATATCTTCTGTTCTGGTACTACTAATGTAAAACCTCAACTTTTCAGCGAGCTATGGAAAAAATGGTGGAACCGCCACCTTCTGAAGGTGGCGAGGCAACTATAACCGCAATGTCAGCTCTTGCTGCAGTGGGTCAGTACCTGTCCACTAACAGTGCCAAAAGCACGTTCCTTCGTAATACTGGGTTGGTTGTTAAGGCAATATCGTCCAAACTGCCTCATGATCAAGATATGCAAGCTCAAAGCAATGTTGTATCTGCGCTCCAGACACAAGTCCATTCCCTAACAGAGACCCTTTGTGAAACAAGGAGAAACATTGCTCAATGTCGTCAAGATATGCATGGTTTTGAAACCAGACTATCAGACATTTGCTATGTTGTTTAGGAGCCTAGGGGAAATGAAGGCGAGGGTTATGGTGCTCCATCAGACAATACAGCATGAAAACATAACAGTCAGGTCAAATGAACTGATCTCATGAACTTCTGGTGGTGCATTTATCTGCTAGACTATTAAGTTTTATGCCAACCTTCCTTTTGTTATATAGTTGTAATTTGTTTTGGTGCGATACAAAATTTATTCTTAACGTGCAGCCACCGGCTGAAGAAAATAGCAAGCCATTTTTGTATAGTGTAGGGTGTTCCCTATATTTGCACTGGTGGCGATCTCTGATGCCGAGTGGATGTAATCTTTGCAATCGCCTTAATAGCCTAGCGTTAGTTTCGGCCTTATTTATTTCATAGTCTTCTTTTTCCCTGTTTTGCTAGTGGCCGCAACTACCATGGGCCATATACGGGCCGTAGGATCCATGGGTCTCCTACGGGCCATCGATAAATGGGCCCGTAATCGGTGGGCCTCGGGCCGTCGGATAAATTGGTCTACATGGGCCGTAATCGGGCGTAAGTGGTATCGGCCCAGCACGGTAACAGGCCGTTAACAGGCCGTAGGACAACAAAGGCTTAATTCTGTCACAGGCATACCGGGTCGTTAATGGGCCAGAATATAGGACGGGCTGGAAATGGCGCAACAGGTTAACATGCCAGAAACGGGCCGACTCTTGCCATGGGCCGAATTTGGCCCATTAGGGTAACAGGACAGTAACGGGCCGACTCTTGCCATGGGCCGAATTTGTCCCATTAGGGGAACAGGCCAGTAACGGGCCGACTCTTGCCATGGGCCGAATTTGGCCCATTAGGGGAATAGGCCAGTAACGGGCCGGAAGTAATCGAGGGCCGAAAAGGAGCCCAAGAACGTATGAGACGTCAATAGGCCGAAAGCTAACACGGGCTGGAAACGGCCCATGTAAATCACGGGCCATTAACGGGTATAAAGAAAATTACTATTCATTATGGGCTATAGTCACCGTGGGCCTGTAAAGGGCCGAAAGATACGAAGGCCTCATATCGGCCGAAAGACGTCGTGGGCCATACATGGGCCGAAAGTGAAATGGGCTGGTGTTATATTCGATGGCCCACATGACGTTGTTGGGCCGATTTCCTTTAGGGCCTAACGAGCCTTGAGTTAACGGGCCGTAAAATGGGCTATTTGCGAAGAGACCGTCAACAGGCTTTTCATGGGCCAGCCCGTTAACTTTTGACCAAGTCAAATGGGCCGGCTTTGTAGGCTAAATGGGCCAGTGGTGGGCCATGGCACGTGTCGACATATCATAGGCGCCTATCTGACCCACTGACGAGCTGACATGTGTTTTGTCCGGCCAATAAGAATTTTACACGTGGAAATTTCCCATTGGTTGGGGTTGTTAACGGGTTATCGGATCAAAAAGCCGTCCCGATAGCTTAACTGCATTCCGTTACGGTGGATGCCACGTGTCGGTCACCCTTGACAAAAGCACTTCTGTGACGCGCGATTTATCGTCATGGAAGTGGACACTTCCGTGATGATAATTTTGGTAATGTCATGGAATACTTCTACGACAGCACATGTATGACTATCTTGATTCTGTCATTAATTTGTTATGGATGTACATGCATGACAAAAAACGCGACCTACTGTGACAAACACGTATCATCACGGAAGTGTATTTTTTTGTAGTGTTATGGAAGGGTTCAATGATGAGCTGAGTATGCATATGATGGTGGCAACATTCAAAAATTACTAGGAGTTGGTAGACAGGGCTCTTATGATTGAAGGGAAGCAACAACAGATAGAGAGCCACAAAAGTAATATGGACAAGGGAAGTATAATTTTGGAGCATCGCAGAAGCCTCACTTTACCCCGAACTCGGGAGGATATACTCATAACCATGGAGGCCACACTCACAATGGTGGAAGTTCGCATAACCACAATGGCCCCAAGAATGAGAATGGGAATGGGAATGGAGGAAGCAACGGATAGAACCGTTCCAACCCAACAACACCCGCTAGGAAGGATTTAAGTCACATTACTTGTTTCAAGTGTGGGAAGACTGGACACTACGCCACCGAATGCCCCGAAGCAAAGAATGGAAACGGCAATGGAAGCTCTGGGAAGAAGCCCAACCCTTTCAACAGGGGACAGGTGAACCACGTTAACATGGAGGAGGTTGAAGGGCAGCCAGATGCAGTTCTAGGTAAGTTTTCGATTGAGTCATTTACTACAATCGTTCTTTTTGATAATGGTGCATCGCATTCATAAATTTCGAGGGGGTTTGTGGATAAGTATAAGTTGCCCACCAAAGTTATTAAGACACCTATGTTAGTAAGCTCGCCGGGAGCTGAGTATATGTCAAGCAGAGGATGTTTTCAGATGCCATTGACCATAGGTAGACAGGTTTTCCCCTCAAACCTAATAATTCTGGAGTCACAAGGATTGGGTATAATATTAGGTATGGATTGGTTATCGAAGTATGGAAGAAACATCGATTGTGCTAGTAAGTCAATATTACTCACCACCCCGGAGGGAAAAAGGATCAAGTATGTGTCTAGGTATGCGCCAAGGAGGACCCAAGTAAATTCCCTCTATGGAGTTGTTCAGGAAGAAGTGCCTGTTGTGAAGGATTGCCTGGATGTATTTCCAGAGGAATTACCAGGCATGCCACCAGACCGAGACATTGAGTTTTTGATAGAACTATTGCCAGGCACCGGACCAATATCGAAGAGACCGTATCGGAGGCCCGCAAATGATCTGGAGGAAATTAAGAAGCAGATTAAGGAGTTATTGGAGAAAGGTTACATTCGACAAAGTTTGTCACCATGGGGAGCCCAGTGCTCTTGGTTGAGAAGAAGGATGGATCTTTGAGAATGGTTGTTGATTATCGAGCATTGAATGAAGTGACAATCAAGAACAAGTACCCACTACCGATGATCAATGATTTGTTTGACCAGCTGCAAGGAGCTAAAGTATTCTCCAAGATTGATTTGAGATCTGGATACCACCAGTTGAAGATCCGAGAATAGGATATACCTAAGACAGCTTTTACCACAAGGTACGGGCTATATGAGTACACGGTTATGTCATTTGTTGACAAATTCCCCTGCCTATTTCATGAGTATGATGAACAAGGTCTTCATGGAGTTCTTGGATAAGTTTGTAGTGGTGTTCATTGATGATATTTTGGTATACTCGAAGAATGAAGAGGAACACAAGGAACACTTGCGCTTAGTTCTCGAGAAGCTCAGGGAACATCAATTGTATGCCAAGTTTAGCAAGTGTGAGTTTTGGTTGAAAGAAGTTGGATTTCTTGGACATGTTATATCAGGAGAATGTATAGCACTAGACCCCACGAAAGTTCAGTCTGTCACTGAGTGGTTGGCACCCACCTCAGTTGGAGAGATCCGCAGTTTTCTGGGATTCGCAGGATATTACAGGAGGTTCATTGAGAATTTTTCCAAAATTGCGAAACCCATGACAGAGTTGTTGACGAAGGACACCAAGTTCAAATGGACCGAGGATTGTGAGGCCAGCTTTCAGGAGTTGAAGAAACATTTGGTTGCAGCCCCAGTGCTGATTCTTTCGGATATACGCAAGGATTTCCAAGTGTATTGCGACGTTTCTCGCTTGGGACTTGGAGGTGTACTTATGCAAGACGGAAGAGTTGTTTCATATGCCTCACGGCAGCTTCGACCTCACGAGTTGAATTATGCCATGCGTGATTTGGAGTTAGTAGCCGTAGTGCATGCGCTCAAGACTTGGAGACATTTTATGATTGGAAACATATGTGATGTGTACACGGATCACAAGAGTTTGAAGCACATTTTCACGCAGAAGGAGATGAATCTCAAGCAAAGTAGATGGTTGGATCTTATAAAGGATTATGATATGAAGTTGCACTATCACCCAGGAAAGGCCAATGTCGTAGCAGACGCTTTGAGCCGAAAGAGTTATGCCAATACCCTCGTAAGTGGAGGCTTACCGTAGGAGTTAGTTGACGATCTCAAGGAACTTCGTTTGGAGATAGTTCCAAGAGGTTTCGTGGCAACAATGGAGGTTCAGTCAACATTATTGGGAAAGATTCGAGAATCTCAAAAGGAAGATAAGGTAATCCCTGAGATAAAGGAGAAGATGAGCAAGGGAAAAGCCAAGGGTTTCCGTGAGGATGAGCACGAGACCTTATGGTTTGAGGATCGTATATCTGTGCCCAATAATGTTGAGACCAGGAAGTTAATACTTCAGGAAGCTCATGACTCACCATACTTGATTCACCCCGGAAACACGAAGATGTATTTGGATTTGAAGGAACGTTTCTGGTGGACAGGAAAGAAGAAGGATATTGCCGAGTATGTAGCAGTATGCGATGTATGCCAGAGAGTGAAGGCAGAACATCAGAAGCCAACAAGATTATTACAGCCTATGCCAATACCTGAATGGAAGTGGGACAAGAATGGCATGGATTTTATCACCGGATTACCCAGGACCCGATCGGGATATGATTCAATCTGGGTAGTAGTTGATCGCTTAACCAAGGTAGCCCACTTTATTCCAGTGAAAACCACCTATACAAGCGCGAAGTTGGCCAAGATATATATGACCAGGATCGTATGTCTGCATGGAGTTCTGAGGACCATCGTATCAGATAGAGGGACACAGTTTACCTCAAAGTTTTGGAATCAATTGCACCAGACCTTGGGTACTAGGCTAGAGTTCAGTACAACCTTTCATCCGCAGATAGATGGACAGACCGAGAGAGTCAATCAGATTCTGGAGGACATGTTGAGAGCTTGTGCGCTAGATTATGGATCTAGTTGGGACGACAATTTACCTTACGTAGAGTTCTCATACAACAACAGTTATCAGGCTAGTTTGAAGATGACACCTTTCGAAGCTTTGTATGGAAGGAGGTGCAGGACACCGTTAATGTGGGATGAAGTTGGAGACCGTCAGTTATTTGGACCAGATTTGATCAAAGAGTCTGAAGAGAAGGTTAAGTTGATTCGAGATAGACTAAAGATAGTTCAGTCCAGGCAGAAGAGTTATGCCGATACTAAATGTAAGGAAGTAGTCTACGAAATTGGAGATAGAGCATATCTTCGAGTGTCACTACTGCAAGTGTTAAACGGTTTGGAGTTAAGGGAAAGTTAGCCCCGAGGTTTGTAGGACCATACCGAGTTCTGGAACGTATGGGAGAGGTTGCCTACAAGTTGGAGTTACCTGAAGGACTGTCAGGAGTTCAAGATGTGTTTCACGTTTCCCAGTTGAAGAAGTGCCATGCAGAGATGGTCGATATTGCACTAAGAGATACAGTGCCCCTAGAAGCAATTCAGTTGGAGAGTGATTTGACCTATGAGGAGAAGCTCGTCAAGATTCTTAAGTTTGCAGCCAAGTTACACGCAGCAAGGTTATCAAGTTTTGCAAAGTTCAGTGGAGCCACCATACTGAGGATGAAGCCACCTGGGAACGAGAGGGAGATCTACGGAAAGACCACCCACACCTATTTTCTAGCCAACTCGAATCTCGAGGGCGAGATTCATCTTAAGGGGGGTAGGTTTGTAACATCCCAATTTTCAATTTTGATGTTATACATAGGTCATCATATGCATATCATATTTTATTTGCATTTTGTTGTGATCCTAGAAATCTTAAACAACTCAAGGACCCAAGGAGAGAGTTGGGGATTTCATTTATTTTCATATTTGACTTTTGCTCAAATTTGAAAAGAGGGATCACATTGATTTTAATATTTTTCTCTCCAATGATTTCCAATATCTATCTATACCTATACTAATTAGCGACTCCCAAGAAATTACCACGTTAATCAGTAATTAGGAGCTGTTAATCTGGTGGGACCGAGTTATTACGGTGTAGATCAACCCATCTATCTAATCCTTAACTTTTTTTTCTTAATTCGGCCAAAAAATTGTAATCGCTTAAAAAAGAGTTGTATACCGGTTCTAAAAACAGAACCCTAAGTAGATACGATCCAAACTCCCATCTCAGAAAAATTGTTGGCCAACACAACGTAAAAGGTTAGATATTGCATGCTGCTAAAAAAAGATTTGATGGTGCACGCTCCTTTTTTTCTTGGATGTTGCAATCCCTAACGTGAGAAACATGGTTTCTTCATCTAATAAAACAGACCTCCATCCTAGATCTAGCCGGTGCTTTTCTCCTCCCTTTCGTACACGACCCTTCCATGGCGCTCTCAAGCTAGGCGGCCGCTGCTCTCCTCTGCGCGACGCTTCTGTTTGGACTCTCCGCTGCTATCCTTGAGGTGTGTTTTTCTTCTGATCTCTACTCCCATCTCCACAATTCCTATTGTCTACGTATTCTCTTTTCTTTCTCTCTCGATGTCAGGCCATTGCCATCCTCTCAGATTTGTACAAAAAGCTCTGAGCTCATGTTGCTGCTGCCACAGGAAGTGCATCATACCTCCTATCTTCTCTCCCATGTTCTCAGGGAGGCGCGCGTGCGTGCGCATCTCGCTGGATTTGCTACATGCTAGGTTCCTGCAGGAGCGCATTGAGAATGAGAGTAATCATTGATGCCATCATAGATGGAAGGGACCGGCCAGGCTAAAGGTAATCATGACAAGAAAAAGTTCATCGTGGCTAGACGTCCACCATACATGTTCCTCCCAAGCGGCATGACCTAGAACTTGCCACCGACTTCAATTAGGACGTGCTGATCACTAGCTATCCTCTGAGCGCAAAGGGGCCAGCATAAATACCATGCAGCTTTCTCCCAATTCTTCCCACCCCCTTCTGAATCCTGCAAGTTTCTCTCTATTTGTCGAGGAATTGTGAATTTTGGTTTCTCACCTAAATCCTGGGAGTTGCTCTATGTGTTCAAGAAATTGTGAAGTTTGGCTTCTGACCTAAATCCAGGGAGTTGCCCTCTATGTGAGGCTTTTGATAGTTGCGCATATAGAATAAACATCATCTCTTGATTTAGAGGTGATCGAATTTATGGGTTTGCTTATTAGTTGGTGCACTCATATAGTTAATATGATAAATGTATGTTTCGATAAAATTTCAGAATTGATACCCACACGACAAGCTATCTGTTCTATTGCAGAAGCATGGAAAATTAGAACGCCAATTTTCATCATCTTAATGTGTTTATGTTTCTCTTTGTATTTTGTAGCAAGTGGTAACTGTTACTGTTGCTTTTATCCCAACAGGCATGATCAATGATTGGTGCTTCGTTTCTCAAGTAAACCAAACTGTTGTATTACATGGATTATCCTAATTAACTAGAGAGGGTTTAGTCATCTTCATGTCTTTCTCTCTCTCCTTATACCATGCAGCAAGTGCTAATTCTACTCACAAATAAACTCAACTGTGTACTGATTTGATTCCACATATATTATGATGTCATGGCTTTTAGGATTTTTTTCTGGATCTACCAACTCAGATTTAGGAGCTACCTACTATGTGAGGCGAATATCAAAATGATCTACAAAGAAACTGACTCCAAAAGTAGTTTACCACATCGAATTGCAAGGTAAAGCAAGAGAAACTAGCAGGTACGTGATGTTAACTTTTCTTTCTATTGTGTCGGTTTTGGTTCAGATTAAAAATCCTTGCATGATGTACAATTTTCAATGGAATGGTGCGTTCCTCAAAATTATATTTTTGTTTTACGATGCAGGATTCAGCAGAACCACACCTAGATTTGGAGTGGTTCATGGCCGTAAAACATGGCTAACCTGTTATATGGCGTTCTGAATCCGAGTGTCCATCCGTTATGGCACTATTAGTTATTTATATGCAGTATCACTTCTTGATATGCTTCTGTTATAATTGTAATACTTAGCAATGTCGTGTCGCTACCTATAACGGCTGAGGACTCTTGGCGTGTTTTACCGTAGCATCACCTAGCGTTTGGAGGGCAATGCCGAACAAGCTCACGAGTGATATTGACTCTGTTTCAATTATCTTATGTTGAAAATTTTGTAGCTTTGAAGTACCTATAGCCCTGTGTTCGTTAGTGTTTTCTTCTTCTGAAAACCATTCTAATTGTAACTCTGGTAATATTGATACGGTAACTCTGTATTGCCATCTTTCATATTTTATATATTTGTTATCAAACGAATTTACGTCTCATGGTCTTCCCTCTTCCCTCTGCATGCAGCTAACTTGGTATCTCTTTGCTGTAATATGTCACAGATTGAGCTGCACTCTGAACTTTAAAAGATGGCATGCTATCCAGGGTTTGCTATAATAGTAGGATACTACGATTTATATTGTACTTGGTTGTATCCCTGTTGTATTATTTTTAGGCTTTCTCTAGGCTTTGTTGTTGGCTGGGGATCATGGTCATAGAGTCGACTGTACCATAGGTATTGATTCAGTGTCCTTATATTTGCAAGTAGTAGTTACTCAACCATCAACTTATGTTTTTTCCACTGTTTTGCTATGATACATTAGAGCCCTCAACGTTTGTATTCTGCATACAGTGTGGGGCTGGATTTGGAGAACACCATCGAGAAACATGACACTCCAACTGTCCAACATAAAACATCTTCTACCATTAAGGTTTTTCTTATTAGTGTATTTTTAGTTTTTTTTACTTATGATTATGCACACATGCCATGTTTGGAGATAGTTATATTATATACCTATGAAAAAGAGTCCATCATGGGTGATCCGAGGAGTACCATAAATAGCCTTTTAATTCGTATAGAATTGACTCCCATGCATTCAATCTGATATTCTAAAAGGTACATTTAACAACTTATTTGTTCAAATATTCTGCACATTTGGCTCAAGTATCAAATTTGAATGTTGAATTTGTCTTCTTAATATTTTGACCTATTTTGCAATCTTATATCTAATTGGAGGCACCAACGAAGCCTCCATGTTAATCCACAAAATCAAAATTAATTAAGCTGTTAGATCTGAAATTTACGGTTAGGATTAACCAAAAGATCAATTTTGATTGAACATGACACAGATCATATACACGCAAAGTCCTGAAGATAAAAAAAGGCCAAAGGAGCCGTTTAAGACATGGACTTCCACTTCAAATAGTATACCCCTAGATGTCCTAATTGAATATAATTTTCTGTAGGCCCTACCTAGGTATAATGGTTAATGTAAGCTCTCTCTTTTGTGGGCACGTACATATCCCATCGGTCATATCATGGGCATGCATGTAGAGATTATACAGCCAGGTGATAGTAGCAAGAAGCGGATGGTGCTAATCCGGAAAGTAATGTCTTAATATATTGTTTGATTGATTTCTTTGCAGTGTACATGCATGTTCCGATCAACCGACCCAGCCGTCAACATATGTATCTCGCCGGATGAGCTAGCATGCTACTTCCTGCTCGATCGCGTCGGGAGGAAATTGTCGTTAATAGGTTGACATTGTAGGTAATTAGGAAGCAGCCTGAAGAAATTGATGTTTGTTACCCATACATGTCGTATGTATGTACTAACTAGCGGCATCTCTTCAGAATCGATCAACCGGATAACGCTCTAACTAGCACAATTATCCAGAATAGATATGCTTGGGAAGTCGGCTTTGCTATGTGTATGTGAGACTCTTTTATTCATCGCATGCTAAAACAAATATTTATGTGTCGATCTGAAATAGCAAACGCTATGCATGCATTGATCTTTCAGTGTAAAATACAAATAAAATGGTAGTTTAACATTAAAGTAAATCCCTTTCTGACAAAGTTTAAAGTTAGCAAGTACTGATCTACATATACAAATTTTCTGAAACTTTAAGCTGCACTATTTTCTCTTATTTTTCATCCGAGCTCAAAGGAGTCATTCAAGGCTTTCCACATAGTTTCTGAATTCGGCAAGCACACAAGATGAATCACACTATTAATAAAGGAAAAAATTCGTGATTTTTTTGCTGGAAAATATTTGTCCTTTTTAGACTAGCTAAGACATGTATGTTTCATACTAATGAGGGCTTGCGAAAACTTCAATAGTAAATATATAGATGAACATATTGGTTAATTAAGGTGGCACAAACATGTCGATGAAATATTTCTGATAAAAACAAACTTCTTTCGACGTGCATTTGATATTTTGTCTTCCATAAAAAAACTTAAATCCTTATAAACTGCAAGCATTTTGCTCCATGCTTCAATCAAATAATAGAAAAATTATAAAACAAAAATGCAATATTATTGTAATATAATGATTAAAATATACATATATGTAAATTATATTATAACAAATTCACTGCAAAATATCCTTTTTCACACGGTGACTAATATGCATTTCTGTTGCATTTTATAAGTTGCAATGATTTCTATGGGATTATAAAATACTATTTTTAAATTTCTTTCTAAGACGCACTGCGTGCAACAAATGTTAACACATGTAGAAATATATACATCTATCTCAAAATAGGCTAGCCCGGGCAGATGCACGGGTTGTCGACTAGTTTAAAATTAAAGAGAGAAGATAACACGACTTCTTCAAAAAGAGAGGAATGCTGGAGGAATTTTTTAAAAAATCAAATGAATAATTTATTTGGATTTTATTTGAATTAAACAAATATGAATTTTTGAAACTTGCATTATTAGGCCAAAAAATGTTCACTTTGTTCTAAATATTTTATTCAGACGGTGAAAATTGTTTTTGGCATTTTAGAATTTTTTTATACTTTCATTAGGGTTTTGTTTTTCGGTGAAATTTATTTAAAAAAACTTCCCGCCCGACTTGGCCGAGGGCCGAGCCGAGCACCGTCCTTGACACGGGCACCGCCGCCACCTCCCGCAAGCCACCGCCGCATCCCCCTCCCCCTTTAGATAGCGACCCCGGGGCCCCGTTGGACCCCGAGCCAGCCAGCCGCCGCCGCGACCCTTAGCCACCGCTGCCGCCTGCAACCCGCGCCCCCCGCCCTATCGCTGCTCCACCCACGCCGCATCACCGCCGCCGCCCCGCAGCCAAGCCGCACCGCCGCCGCAGCCCCGCCTCGCCGGATCTCACCTCGCCGCCGCCGGTTTTTCTCGAGGAACCGGTAAAACCGCCGCTGTCGTCGTTTTTTTGGTTTTTCGTTTTGGATCGGTTAGATCGGTTTTTTTCTTTGGTTCCACTATTTAGCGAACGTTCACCCGAACGTTTTGGTTCGCGAACGCGTTCGTTCGTTTGTCTCTGATAACGGACGTTCGTTCGTTCGTTAGTCTTTTCTTTTCTTTTATTTTTCAGCTAGGGACCTATCCGCGATTATTTTTGTCGTAGATTAGCCCCTGATCTTCAAACCCTCGTTACGTTTTAACCGTTCGTCCAAATCCAGTGAAATCAACGCCAAAATCTTCATCTCGAACCCCTCTTTCCAGTTAACCAACTTGAACATGGTTTCGACAAATTAAAATTTTTTTGCAAGCAGATTTGAATTTGAACTTCTTTTGACCACAGTTTGAGTTTCGTAGTTCCGATTCGATTGATTCTTTTTTCAAATTGAAGCTCTTCTCTTGAACTTTCGATTTGGATATTTTCTCTTGAGTTTTACCCTTGCATCTATTGCTTGTGTTCTTATGTATGCTATTGTTTGTTTGCAATAGAATTTCCGGCGTACGAAGCGTGCTACTACGAGTTACTAGGGTTTTCAGATCATCAGCAAGGCAAGTAACACTTTGATCATATCTCTTATTACCCACTTTTTATGCATTAGTTTAAATCCTCAAACACTACATGGTTAGGACTTGAATACTTGTGGGTTTTGGGAAGTAGTTGATGAGGTAGAACCTATTGTCTGTTATGTAAACCTTGGGAGTTACTTCTACGGTATGCTTATACTTCTATGCTATGCTCGTAGACGTGGTTTGGTTGAGTGTATCCATGACAGACGTGAGAGTTGCTAAATAATGGTTAACTTAAGGTGGCTACTTTAATACACATCTGGGTGGATTGGTTTAGGCACCCTGGAGCACCCAGTGGTTTTCTGGGCACCTGGAGCAATCCAGAGCTGTCTTGGGATATCCCGGAGTAACCGTGTGATCGTCTTATGGTTCGCCACCTAGGCTCAAAGGGATCATAAGATTATCCATGATAGAAACTTCCGTGTGCAGCCACAAGCCAATATGGGCTATGGCATAGTTGAGTAAGTTGTGGGAATCTTTTCCATGATGGGCTAGCAGATGTAGGGGATTGTAGGTGTACCGGCCTATCTATCGGTTAAGGGGACCTTTTCGGAAAGACTGTGCCTCGGTCACCCGTTTCTCAAACATCATGCAGTGCGAGAAATTCAACGAGATCGAGTCTTGTGGGGAAAAGTGTGCAAACCTCTGCAGAGTGTACAAACTAATCATGGTTAGTCGTGAACCCGGTTATGGACATCTTGAGTATCTGGTTCTTGAATTATTGATTTTATCTCATCACTCTTAATTAATGTTGTTGCGCTGTTAATTACTTTTAATTGGGATTGAGTTGGAGGAACCTTCTCAGTGTTTTATCAACCAACTTGATAATTAACAAAAATTTATTCCTTTGCAGTAGGGAAAAATTGGCTTTACGCAAACATAATAACCATAGAGCCTCCACCAGCCATATATGCATGTAGTGATAGCAGTTATTCTTGTTCATTGCTCTATAGTGTTATTTTGCCAGCATATTCCATGTGCTGACCTGTTTCGGGCTGCAACGTATTTTGTTGCAGAATTTTCAGACGAAGAGTAAGGTGCGCTAGGTCATTGTTTTGCACTCAGCTATGCCGTTGGAGTTGATGGACTCGTATTTGCCTTCAAAGCCTTCCGCTGTTATATTCATTAGATGGCCTTCAGCCATACTATTGTAATAGGTACTCTCTTTGAGATGTTCCATGTAATAAGTGTGTGATTGCACTCTGTTATAAATCCTTCAAGTACTGTGTGTCAGCATTACTGATCCAAGGATGACACTTATGCACAAAGATTCGGCCGTTTGAGGTTGGATCACTACATCAGGGATGGTTTCACTTTCAATCTCCCCCTTTTTGCTAATTGATGACAACATATAGATCAAAGCTTCGACAAATGATTATAAGATTGAAATACATCATCGCTTTGAGAAGTATGTGATAAGCAAGAGCTCCCCCTAAATTTGTGCATTATTTAAAATTTGCTTTTGAATGCAAATGCACAATCGATTAGGATCATGGGCCACTCTTCTATGTCACATACATCTTGGTGGAGCGCTCAAAATGATAAACATTAAAAAACATGCACTCATCAGCAAGCAAAGTGAATGATCATATATGAAATATAAGAGATAATATCATTCAAGCAAGCATTAAGGTAGCATATGATCAATCACATGATCAAACAAGTATCTCACACAGACAAAGACATAGAGTATCAACCAAGCGCATAAAAAGGTTCAACCAAAAGCAAGAGAGATAAAAAGCAAAACACTCTCTCTCAAAGCCTATGATCTATACATATTTCTCCCCCTTTGGCAACAAGTTACCAAAAAGTTTCAAAATGCATAGTGTTATGCATCTCTCAGGCTCGGTCTTCGGGAGGTGGTGTAGAGAGAATTCCAAGGACGAAGGCATCTGTCGATGTAGTTCGAGCTGGTGGAGTGGCTGCTGGAGATTGCAAAATAAATAGTAAACTAGAATTGTAGATCGGAAACTTATATGATGTAAAGTAGACCCGGGGCCCATAGGTTTCACTAGTGGCTTCTCTCAAGATAGCATATATTACGGTGGGTGAACAAATTACTGTCGAGCAATTGATAGAAAAGCGCATAGTTATGATGATATCTAGGCATGATCATGAACATAGGCATCACGTCCGTGTCAAGTAGACCAAAACGATTCTGCATCTACTACTATTACTCCACACATCGATCGCTATCCAGCATGCATCTAGAGTATTAAGTTCATAAGAATAGAGTAACGCATTAGGCAAGAGGACATGATGTAGAGGGATAAACTCAAGCAATATGATATAAACCCCATCTTTTTATCCTCGATGGCAACAAAACAATACGTGCCTTGCTGCCCCTGCTGTCAGTGGGTAAGGACACTACAAGATTGAACCCAAAGCTAGGCACTTCTCCCATTGCAAGAAAGATCAATCTACTAGGCCAAACCAAACTGATAATTTGAAGAGACTTGCAAAGATATCAAATCATGCATATAAGAATTCAGAGAAGAATAAAAAAAATCATAGATAATCTTAATCATAAACCCACAATTCATCAGATCTCGGCAAACACACCGCAAAAAGAATTACATTGAATAGATCTCCAAGAATATCGAGGAGAACTTTGTATTGAGATCCAAAGAGAGAGAAGAAGCCATCTTAATAACTATGGACCCGAAGGTCTGTGGTAAACTACTCACACATCATCTAAGAGGCTATGGTGTTGATGTAGAAGCCCTCCATCATCGAATCCCCCTTTGGCTGATCGCCGGAAAAGGTCCCCAGATGGGATCTCATGGCTACAGAAGGTTGCGGTGGTGGAAAAGTGGTTTCGTGGCTCGCCTGGATGTTTTCTGGGTATAAGAGTATATATAGGCGAAAGAAGTAGGTCAGTGGAGCTGCGAGGGGCCCACGAGGGTGGGGGCACACCTGAGCCCCTGGGCGTGCCGCCCTACCTCGTGGCCGCCTCGCTGCTTCCTTGACGTCCACTTCAAGTCTCTTGGATTGTGTTTGTTCCAAAAAAGATCCTCGCGAAGGTTTCATTCCGTTTGGATTCCGTTTGATATTCCTTTTCTGTGAAACACTGAAATAGGCAAAAAGACATCAATTTGCACTGGGCCTTCGGCTAATAGGTTAGTCCCAAAAATAATATAAAAGTGCATAATAAAGCCCATTAAACATCCAAACAGTTAATATAATAGCATGGAACAATAAAAAATTATAGTTACGTTGGAGACGTATCAAGCATCCCCAAGCTTAATTCCTGCTTGTCCTCGAGTAGGTAAATGATAAAAACAGAATTTTTGATGTGGAATGCTACCTAACATAATTTTCAATGTATTTCTCTTTATTGCGACATGAATGTTTAGATCCAAAAGATTCTAGAAAGAAGTTTAATACTGACATAAAAATAATAATACTTCAAGCAATGCAAACCAAGCAATCATTTCTTATCAAAATAACATAGCCAAAGAAAGCTTATCCCTACAAAATCATATAGTTTGACCATGCTTCATTTTTGTCACACAAAATGCTCCCATCATGCACAACCCCGATGACAAGCCAAGCAATTGTTTCATACTTTAGCCTTTTCAAACTCTTTCAACTTTCATGCAAGAGCGCGAGCCATGGACATAGCACTATGGGTGGAATAGAATATGATGACGGAGGTTGTGTGAGAAGACAAAGAGGGAGAAAGTCTCACATTGACGCGGCTAATCGACGGGCTATGGAGATGACCTTCAATTGATGTCAATGCAAGGAGTAGGGATTGCCATGCAATGGATGCACTAGAGCTATAAATATATGAAAGCTCAACAAAAGAAACTAAGTTGGTGTGCATCCAACTTGCTTGCTAACGAAGACCTAGGGCATTCCGAGGAAGCCCATTATTGGAATATACAAGCTAAGTTCTATAATGAGTAATTCCCACTAGTATATGAAAGTGACAACATAAGAGACTCTCTATCATGAAGATCCTGGTGCTACTTTGAAGCACAAGTGTGGAAAAAGGATAGTAACATTGCCCCTTCTCTCTTTTCTCTCTCTCTCTCTTTTTTGGGCCTCTCTCTTTTTTATGGCATTACTCTCTTTTTTAATTTTTTCGAAGAACTTTCCTCACATGGGACAATGCTCTAATAATGAAAATCATCACACTTTTATTTACTTACAACTCAAGAATTACAACTCGTTACTTGGAACAAAATATGACTCTATGTGAATGCCTCCAGCGGTGTACCGGGATATGCAATGAATCAAGAGTGACATGTATGAAAGAATTATGAAGGTGGCTTTGCCACAAATACATGTCAACTACATGATCATGCAAGGCAATATGACAATGATGGAGCATGTCATAGTAAACGGAACGGTGGAAAGTTGCATGGCAATATATCTCAGAATGGCTATGGAAATGCCATAATAGGTAGGTATGGTGGCTGTTTTGAGGAAGATCTAAGGAGGCTTATGTGTGATAGAGCATATCATATCATGGGGTTTGGATGCACCGGCGAAGTTTGCAGCAACTCTCGAGGTGAGAAAGGGTAATGCACGGTACCGAAGAGGCTAGCAATGATGGAAGGGTGGGAGTGCGTATATTCCATGGACGCAACATTAGTCATAAAGAACTCACACACTTATTGCAAAAATATGCAAGTCATCATAACCAAGCATTACGCGCATGCTCCTAGGGGGGTAGATTGGTAGGAAAAGACTAACGCTCGTCCCCGACCGCCACTCATAAGGAAAGCA
Source organism: Triticum urartu (assembly GCF_003073215.2). Classification (NCBI taxonomy): domain Eukaryota; kingdom Viridiplantae; phylum Streptophyta; class Magnoliopsida; order Poales; family Poaceae; genus Triticum; species Triticum urartu. The sequence goes on along the minus strand of NC_053024.1, from coordinate 213,268,854 downwards.
ATCAAAGAACACCTCATGCTTCAAATTTGTCACACAACGTTACCATACGTGCATGCTGCGGGACTTGCCAACTTCAACACAAGTATTTGTCAATTCCACAATTACTCAACTAGCACAACTCTAATATTACCATCTTTATATCTCAAAACAACTATCAAGTATCAAGCCTCTCATAACATTTAATGCACTCTATATGAAAGTTTGTATTATACCCATCTTGGATACCTATCATATTAGGACTAATTTCATAACCAAAGCAAATTAGCATGCTGTTCTAAAAGACTCTCAAAATAGTATAAGTGAAGCATGAGAGATCCTTAATTTCTATAGAATAAAACCACCATCGTGCTCTAAAAAGATATAGGTGTAGCACTAGAGCAAAATTATCTAGCTCAAAAGATATAAGTGAAGCACATAGAGTATTCTAATAAATGCCGAATCATGTGTGTCTCTCCCAATAGGTGTGTATAGCAAGGATGATTGTGGTTAACTAAAAAGCAAAGACTAAAATCATACAAGACGCTCCAAGCAAAACACATATCATGTGGTGTGGTGAATAAAAATATAGCCTCAAGTAAAGTTAACGATGGGTGAACAAATTACTGCCGAGCAATTGATAGAAAAGCTGTAGGATCGAAAGTATGTCTAGAGGGGGGGTGATTAGACTACTTTACCAAATAAAAACCTAGCCTTTTCCCAATTTTAAGTCTTGGCAGATTTTAGCAACTTAGCACTAGTCAAGCAAACAACCTACACATGCATGTCTAAGAGTATAGCAGCGGAATGTAAAACATTGCACATGAAGGAAAAGGGAGGAGTTTGGAGGGAGCAAACGCAATGTAGACACAGAGATTTTTGGCGTGGTTCCGATAGGTGGTGCTATCGTACATCCACGTTGATGGAGACTTCAACCCACGAAGGGCAAGGGTTGTGCGAGTCCATAGAGGGCTCCACCGACGAAGGGTCCACGAATGAGCAAACAAGTATTTCACACAGACAAAGACATAGAGTATCAACCAAGCGCATAAAAAGGTTCAACCAAAAGCAAGAGAGATAAAAAGCAAAACACTCTCTCTTGAAGCCTATGATCTATACATATTTCTCCGCCTTTGGCAAAAAGTTACCAAAAAGTTTGAAAATGCATAGTGCTATGCGTCTCTCAGGCTCGGTCCTTGGGAGGTGGTGTAGAGAGAACTCCAAGGACGAAGGCATCTGTCGATTTAGTTGGAGCTGGTGGAGTGGCTGCTGGAGGTGGCACTAAAGCTGTAGCTGCTGGTGCAGACAATGTAGTTCTAGAAACTAGTACTGGCACTGCGGTAGACCTCTGACTCCTTGGTACTCGCTGAAGAGCATCAGTAGTTGCCTTCCCTTTCCTATCTTCTGCTTCCTCCTGGAGCTGCTCAACTCCAGTCTGTATCTCAGTTACCTTGAGGTCAAGATCATAAAATTTTGTCTCAACAATCCTCTCCAGGCTCTCCTGATTCTGAGTCAGGATGGACAAGCCCTTCTCAATCCTCAGTGTAGCATGTATCTTGAATCAGATAGCCCAATTGATCTTGTTTTGACTTGAGGAACACCTGAGATGTTTCTTCTGCACTTGGCATCCTTGTAGCTTTCTCTGCCTTAGCTTTGGCTCTCTTCTCTTGTGTTGAGGCATATCTCTCTTGATGTGGTTTTGGTGATTGATGACAACGTGTTTGCGGACTAATCGTGTGCTTTGAGTATTTCAGAGATTCATCCTTGGCACGAGACAATTTCTTCCGCTCGGAGTGTCATTCAAGACGGTGTAGCTCTTTCGGTGGACTAGTTGCGTAGAGGGCACCGTACTATCAAGAGGGGGTCCGCTGGGGTATTGCTTGGGTGGAATCAACACGTACACATCTGCTTCTCACCCTCAGAGCTCTTCCGCGTCGATGGAGAGATCTTTTCTCTCCTGTGTGTCTTGTCTGGGTCCCAAGAATAGTACCGTGCTACCCAGCGGTAGTACCACTGAGGTGTCACAAGCAGCAGTACCGCTCCGCAGCGGTAGTACCGCCGTGACTCCGCAGCTGGGCTACCGCTGGCCTGTCTGGCTCCTACCGCCTCGACTCGAGGGCTCGTTTTCTCGTGTCGGGTTTTGTGGCACTAGTTAAGGCAGTAGTGGCGGTAGTACCGCTTTGCAGCGGTAGTACCGCTCTTACCACCACGGTAGTACCACTCTGGGTCCAGGTCCCTGCTTCTCTCCTCTGCGCGGCAGTACCGCTAGTTGGAGCGGCAGTACCGCTATCTTAGCGGTAGTACCGCCCCCCCAAGCGGTACTACCGCCCTCTACGGGGCTGTTTTGTGGGGCAATGGTTGGATTGTTGCCCCCACTATAAAAAGGGGTCCCCTTCTTCCCCGTTGACCTACCTCTTCCCCCTAAGGCTCCATTAATGCTCCAAGCTCCATTTTCGCCCGATCTATCTCCCTAGCCAATCAAACTTGTTGATTTGCTCGGGAGTGGTTGAGAAGGCCCCGATCTACACTTCCACCAAGAGATTTTTGATTCCCCCACCTATCCCTAGCGGATCTTGTTACTCTTGGGTGTTTGAGCACCCTAGACGGTTGAGGTCACCACGGAGCCATAGTCCATTGTGGTGAAGCTTCATGGTATTGTTGGGAGCCTCCGGTTAAGTTGTGGAGATTGCCCCAACCTTGTTTGTAAAGGTCCGGTCGCCGCCTTCAAGGGCACCAATAGTGGAATCACGGCATCTCGCATTGTGTGAGGGCGTGAGGAGAATACGGTGGCCCTAGTGGCTTATTGGGGAGCATTGTGCCTCCACACCACTCTAACGGAGACGTACTTCCCCTCAAAAGGAAGGAACTTCGGCAACACATCCTCGTCTTCACCGGATCCACTCTTGGTTATCTCTTACCTTTACTTGTGCAAACTCTTTAGTGTTACTTCTCTTGCTTGCTTGTTTGGTTGTTGTTATTGCTTCATATAGGTTGCTCACCTAGTTGCACATCTAGAAAACCTACTTTTATGCAAAGTTTAATTTGGTAAAGAAAAGTTAAAAATTGTTAGTTGCCTATTCACCCCCCCTCTAGTCAACCATATCGATCCTTTCATCTTGTGCTTGAGCTGATGACGGTTCATTCTCATTCATGACAACTTCATTGTCTTCATATTTAGGATATAGGGGTAGATGCTCCTTGTCCAACAAGTATGTTCATGTGCCCATCTTGGAATTGATGAGCTCCTGAATATGTGGAGCATACCCATAGCTTCTCTTTTGGTCAGCAGTTGTCCTTTTGATTGTCTCTATAATCAGACTAATGACTTTGAACTTTTGAGGGACATCAAAGATTTGCAGCATGTTGATGGAGTGTCCTCTAACCATCTTGTGATCTCCAGCCTTGGGTAGCAATGTGTGCCTAAGGATCCAGTTGATGGTAGGTAGACCAGGCAATAAGTAATGTACTGATCCAAGCTTGTGAGTCTCCAAAGCTTTATGAGGGATCTCTTTGTACATGTTTGCCATGGTGTTGTGGTCTTTCTTCTTCTTGGCATACACATCCAAGTCATCCTCATGTTCCTCCGGGGCATTGATCAGCTTGGCCCATTCTTCTACAGTGGATTGGTACCTAGTACCTTCAGACATCCATATGATCTTCCCATCTGGGTAAAAGTGAGCAGTGGAGTAAAAATGCATGATTAGCTCATCATTCCATTTTGTGAGCTTTTGTCCAACAAACTCGTCTACTCCACATGCTTTGAATCTATCATATACTCCTGGGAAGTGATCTTCTTTCTCCTTGATGTATTCCTAATCAACCCATCTCATGTCACAAACAATGGGCTTCTTGTCAAGAAAAATTGTCTCATAGAAGTCTTGATGTTCTTTTGTATGAAATCTGTAATCAACTGCAGTCCTTCTCCTAACAGCATAGGGATCAGACTGTCTCCACAATCTCAGTCTAGCATCTTTTCTAATGTGCATGTCTTCAGCCACTGGATGAGCATCATTGTGGTCTGGGATCTTGGGTTTCAATTTCCTGAAAACAAGAGACTCATCATCCTCTTCTTCAGCTTGAGGCACTGGGGCCTTGTTCTTCTCTTCAACAGGAATACTTCTAGTGTTTCTCTTGGGCTTTGACTTCTGAGCTTGAGCTTTGGGAGTAGACTTGGGCTTTGATGTTGCAGGCCCTGACTTAATTGCATCTCCCATGAGCTTCTGAGCTTTGGGTGCTGAAGCATCCTCTTCCTCTTCTTCTGCTGGATCCTTAAACATGGAAGATCTCCCTAGGACTCTTGTAGTGGTCTTCTTGACCCTCTCTTTCTCTTCTTGCCTTCTCCAGCCTCTTTGGGTTCAAGAGTGAACTCCATAGTTTCTTCCAAGGCTGCTTTCCTAGGCTTGGATGTTGGCATTCTCTTGGCAGGTGCCTTCTTGTGCATCCCTCGCTTTGTTGTAGCACCTGAGCCATACTCCTTCTTCAGCACTTTCCTCTTTGAGGTGCCCTCATCCTCAACAGCCACATAGTCTTCATCCTCAGAGTATGAGGTTCTCTTCTTCCTTGCTCTAGTGGCTGCCTTGGGCAAGTTACTAGGTGTGCTTCTACTGCCATCATCATAGCTGCTTGAGGGATCTAAACCCTCACTCAATTGCACATGTTCCTCAGATTTGTTCTGACTGTCACTCTGGTCGGACATCTTGGCAATCACTGACAGCAAACCCTGTGAATAGATGTAGATGAGGTAGAGTGGATGATCATCACAAAGTGCAGAGTTTTTGCAAAACAAATGACTTAAAAACTTAGTTTTAGTTCTCCACAGAAAGCATTTCGGAGCTACCGATTTGATGAACTCGGTGATACCGAAGCAGCCTTTGGAACCTAATCTAGTGAACTCGGTCAAAATGAGTCACAGTTCGGTGGCACCGAGACTGCTAGGGTTTCACAGAGAATCGAACTCGATCACACCGATTTGCAATTTTCGGTCAGATCAAAAAAGCATGTGCTATGGCCTAAGCCAAATCGGTGAGACCGATTTCTACAACTCGGTCGGTCTGAGATGAATTCGGCGAAGACCTAACCCTAAATTTTAAAATCCAATCTAACCTAAAGGAAGTTTTCAGTGGATGGATTGTTTGCATACGTGGTCATGATCGTGGCAAAGCAATGTGCTATGAATCATAGTTAAGGAATTAGCACATAGAGTCGAACCCATACCCTAGTTCGGCAGAGGTTCACTACAGCGGCAACGGTGGACCAGATTTCCATTGACGGCGACGGAAACCAGTGGCAGGAGGTCGCTGGCAGTGAGGAGATGATCTAGAGACCTGAGGGGGCAGAGCAGGACACACGTGCGAGCTAAGGAGTTTGAAGAAATTTCCAAAATCTCACCCGTGGGTATATATATCCTGACCCTGTCGGTGTGACCGAGTGGAACAACTCGGTGGCACTGAGATGCAGAATCGCGAGCGGTTACTGCAACTCGGTGTGACCAAAAAGTTCAAATTGGTTGCACTGAGATGGAAAACCTAGATCAACTTAGTGAACTCGGTGTGACCGACGTGGATGACTCGGTCATACCGAAATGCACAAAGAGGTTTTGGAAGTTTAAGTCTATGACGAATCGGGGACTCCGAGTGCTCCTCACACAGAGTGGTTTGAATCTGACTTGATCAAACTATGTGATGTAGCATGAATAGAGTTTGAGACGAGAAAAGCATAGATAGCTAGAGGGGGTTCTTAGGCATTCTTGTCCATCCACTTGGCAAAAGAGAAAAGCCAAACAATCAAAACAACAAGTGGATGTCCTCGAATGAGTAAAATATGCAACCAACATGCTCACACAATAAAATGGCAAATGAAATATGTGCCAAAGCATGCACAAACACTCTAGCATCTATCACGCAATTGGCGATGACTAGGTCATCTATATATGAGTATGTTGACCGAGGAGTCAAATGAGAACATTTGATCATAGGTCATACTCATCGTTTAAGCACAAGTGGGGTTACCACTTTTACATAAAGCATTGTTGTGTTCACACCATTAGAGTTTCTTTACCTCAATTGATTAGAGTAAAGCTCCCCCTAGATGTGATATCCCCCTTAAGAGGGATGAACTAACCTTGGGTTTTGTCGATGATGACTTCATGTAGGTGTTGAAGATGTAGATGCTCAATGTTGATGTAGATCATTTGGAGCAATCCATTGGAGTGAGTTGCACTTTCAATGCCTACACGGGTTAGTACCACAAGGAACAAACAAGGATATCCATAGACATAGAGTGATGTTCACATAAGATGATGTCCATGAAAGCATTAGGTTACCTTGTCCCTTGTCTTACTAACAAGAGGGTTTGTGACTCCTTGAACTAGTGCAAGATATGGAAGTTGTTTGCACATGTCCTTGCGAAAAGATATGAGTGAAATATGTCGGCGGAATCACCCTCAAGAACTCTCTAGTTCTTTTTCTTCGGGATCCACGCCATCTTGATGGGAATCCTTGGAGTTGTATTCTTACTTGATGTAGTCTTGTGAACCCACTTGACCAAGGCCTTGGGAGCTTATTCAAATGCATCAATCTCCTCTTGAAGCTTGTCCTTGCCTTTTTGCTTGTGGTCTTGTGGTGGAAGATCATCTTGAGGTTGTGTTCCTTGGAAAGAAGTAGGATCATACTTCTCTTGTTGAGGAACAAACTTTGTCTTGGGATATTGATCTTCTTCCCACTCAACTCCATTGGCATTGAACTTTCGTTCAAAACCAATTCCTTGATTCTTCCGGTGTTTTCCTTGCTTGCGTACAATTTCCTCAAATTGCTTACTTCCGAAAAGGCTCTTGTAAACACCTTTCTCTATAATTCCCTTCAATAAGCTATTTTCTTGCTCAAGTGTAACTTGGCTAAGAGAATCATTAGTGGAATCAAGAGAACTACTAGAAGCAACAACATTGGATTTAGCATGATTATTGTTACTACTAGAAGAAGAATCTTTCTTACTCTTGTTGCTAGATTTAACTTGTGGCATGTAAGTAGACAAGAGTAAACGCTTGGCAATGTAAGAATAACTTTTCTTGCGAAGATCATCATTGATCGCTTTTAAGGACCCATGCTCTTGCTCAAGGTTGGGCTTTTCAAAGCGTAACTTTTCATTAGCCTTTAAAAGCTCTCGATGATTTTCCAAGGTAGTTTCACGAGCTAACTTAAGAGTGTTTAGTTCTTTAGTTAGACACTCAATCTCCTTCTTATCATCGTCATTCGTTTTATCTTGATTAGCATTATTAATAGCAAGTTCATCATAGTTTAAATCACTATAATTGTCAACAAGTAAATCATCATCACCTAGTAAATCATCTTCATCACTATTGAAATCAACATACTCGGGGTGTGATACCTTTGGGCCTTTAGCCATGAAGCATCTTCCAATTCCTTCATTTCGTGACTCAAATATGTCGTAGGAGTTGGTTGACACAAGTGCTAGACTAGCAACACCTCCATCTTGAGTATATTCGGAGTCGGAGTGATAACTTCTCTCGGAGTGACTGTCGGAGTCGGAGCCGAATACCCATTCACCAACATGAGCTTGATGTCTTCGTTTTGTGTAGCTCCTTGATGATTTGTCCTTCCTTTCCGAATGCTTGCTTATCCGTGATGTTCTTCATTCATACCGGTCATCTCTACTCCTCTCTCTTGGTGGTGATTCTTCTATTCTACTTCTTCTTTTGGGAGAATCTTCTCTTCTTTTGTAGGGAGTCATACACTCATTGGAGTAGTGTCCAGGTCTTCCACAATTGTAGCAATTACGTTCACGATTTGAAGATCTTTTGTCATTGTAGGACCTTGACTTGGAACTTCTCTCCTCGCTTCTACTCTTGTAGAACTTGTTGAAGTTCTTCACCATTAGGCTCAATTCTTCATTGAAGGCTTGTTTCTCACTTGATGATGTGGGAGCATCACATGAGGTTTTGTAAGCACCACTTGACTTGTTGTGAAGCTCTTCCTTATCCTTAAGTGACACCTCATGAGCAACAATTCTTCCAATGACTTCCGTTGGCTTGAGATCTTTGTAATTGGGCATCATTTGGATCAATGTGCACACGGTATCATATTTTCCATCCAAGGATCTTAGGATCATCTTGATGATGAATCTATCGGTCATCTCTTCACTTCCTAGGTCGGCAATCTTATTTGTGATGAGAGCAAGCCTAGAGTACATTTCAACGACACCTTCACCATCCTTCATTTTGAACTTCTCAAGTTGAATTTGAAGCACATCCAATTTGGATTCCTTGACGGAGTCGGTACCTTCGTGCATATCAATCAAAGTATCCCAAATTTCCTTTGCATTCTCAAGACGGCTGATTTTGTTGAATTCTTCGGGGCACAATCCGTTGAAGAGAATATCACAAGCTTGAGCATTGTATTGCGGCATCTTCAACTCTTCCGCGGTAGCTTCACAGTTTGGTTCTCTCCCATCGAAGAATTCACCTTGCAAGCCAATACACACAATGGCCCAAACGGTGGGGTTATGTCCAAGAATATGCACTTTCATCTTATGCTTCCAACTAGCAAAATAAGTACCATCAAAGTAAGGACCTCTACGGTGGTAATTTCCCTCGCTAGACGCCATACTCTCCTAGGTTGTGAAACCAAGGATATGACCACCAAAGCTATGGAAATCAAGGCAAATGAAGACCAAAGCTCTGATACCACTTGTAGGATCAAAAGTATGTCTAGAGGGGGGTGATTAGACTACTTGACCAAATAAAAATCTAGCTTTTTCCCAATTTTAAGTCTTGGCAGATTTTAGCAACTTAGCACTAGTCAAGCAAACAACCTACACATGCAAGTATAAGAGTATAGCAGCGGAATGTAAAACATTGCACATGAAGGTAAAGGGAGGAGTTTGGAGGGAGCAAACGCAATGTAGACACGGAGATTTTTGGCGTGGTTCCAATAGGTGGTGCTATCGTACATCCATGTTGATTGAGACTTCAACCCACGAAGGGTAACGGTTGTGCGAGTCCATGGAGGGATCCACCCACGAAGGGTCCATGAAGAAGCAACCTTGTCTATCCCACCATGGCCATCGCCCATGAAGGACTTGCCTCACTTGGGTAGATCTTCACGAAGTAGGCAATCTCCTTGCCCGTACAAACTCCTTGGTTCAACTCCACAATCTTGACGGAGGCTCCCAAGTGACACCTAACCAGTCTAGGAGACACCATTCTCCAAAAGGTAATAGGCAGTGTGTTGATGATGAACTCCTTGCTCTTATGCTTCATCAAATGATAGTCTCCCCAACACTCAACTCTCTCACACTGATTTGGATTTGGTGGAAAGATGATTTGAGTGGAAAGCAACTTGTTGAAGGCTAGAGATCAAGATTCATATGGTTGGAATGGAATATCTTGACCTCAACACATGAGTAGGTGGTTCTCTCTTAAAAAATGTATGATGGAAGTGTAGGCATGTTCTGATGGATCTCTCCATGAATGAAGAGTGGGTGGAGGGGTATTTATAGCCCCCACACAAAATCTAACCGTTACACACAAATCACCAAACTCAGCGGGACCGAATAATGAAACTCGGCTGGACTGATTTAGTTCAAAATGTGAACGTTAGGATTTTTGGTGGGGCCGACATGTCAACTCGGTGAGACCGATTTCATTAGGGTGAGGGCATAACGTAATCTCGGTGAGACCGATTACACAAACTCGGTGGGACCGATTTTGGTAATATGCTAACCAAGAGAGTTGGTCAGGCAAACTCGGTGGGACCGATTTACTCATCTCGGTTGGACCGAAACGTTACGAAGGGGAAACAGAGAGTTTGCATTGAGAACTCGATGGGACCGATCACTCATTTTAGTTGGACCGAAATGTTACGAAGGTAAACAGAGAGTTTGCAATCCCATCACGGTGAGACCGAGATCCCTATCGGTGAGACCGAAAAGACTAGGGTTTTGTGGCAGTGGCTATTGATACGTCTCCAACATATCTATAATTTTTGATTGCTCCATGCTATTATATTAAATATTTTGGTTGTTATTGGGCTTATTTTTACACTTTTATTATATTTTTGGGACTAACCTATTAACCGGAGGCCTCGCCCAAATTGTTGTTTTTTGCCTATTTCAGTGTTTCGCCGAAAAGGAATATCAAACGGAGTCCAAATGGAATGAAACCTTCGGGAACGTGATTTTCTCAACGAACGTGATCTAGGAGACTTGGAGTGGGCGTCAAGAAATAATCAAGGAGGCCACGAGGCAGGGGGCGTGCCCTCCACCCTCGTGGGCCCCTTGTAGCTCCACCGACCTACTTCTTCCTCCTATATATATCCACGTACTCCCAAACATCCAGGAGCACCACGAAAACCTAATTCCACCACCGCAACCTTCTGTACCCAAGAGATCCCATCTTGGGGCCTTTTCCGGAGCTCCGCCGGAGGGGGCATTGATCACGGAGGGCCTCTACATCAACTCCATGGCCTCTCCGGTGATGTGTGAGTAGTTTACTTCAGACCTTCGGGTCCATAGCTAGTAGCTAGATGGCTTCTTCTCTCTCTTTGGATCTCAATACAAAGTTCTCCTCGATTCTCTTGGAGATCTATTCGATGTAATCTTCTTTTGCGGTGTGTTTGTCGAGATCCGATGAATTGTGGGTTTATGATCAAGTTTATCTATGAACAATATTTGAATCTTCTCTAAATTCTTTTATGTATGATTGGTTTATCTTTGCAAGTCTCTTTGAATTATCAGTTTGGTTTGGCCTACTAGATTGATCTTTCTTGCAATGGGAGAAGTGCTTAGCTTTGGGTTCAATCCTGCGGTGCTCAATCCCAGTGACACAAAGGGATACAACACATATTGTATTGTTGCCATCGAGGATAAAAAGATGGGGTTTATATCATATTGCACGAGTTTATCACGGACGTGATGCCTATATACATGACCATGCCTAGATATTCTCATAATTATTCGACTTTCTATCAATTGCTCGACAGTAATTTGTTTACCCACCATAATACTTATGCTATCTTGAGAGAAGCCACTAGTGAAACCTATGGCCCCGGGGTCTATTTTCCATCATATTAATCTCCCATCAACAAGCTATTTCTTGCGCTGTTTATTTTGCTTTATTTACTTTCAATCTATATCATAAAAATACCCAAAAAAATTATCTTATCATTATTATATCTATCAGATCTCACTCTTGCAAGTGGTCGTGAAGGGATTGACAACCCCTTTATCGCATTGGTTGTGAGGTTCTTATTTGTTTGTGTAGGTACGAGGTGACTCGCGCGTGGTCTCCTACTTGATTGATACCTTGTTTCTCAGAAACTGAGGGAAATTCTTACGCTGCTTTACTGCTCCACCCTTTCCTCTTCAAGGGAAAACCAACGCAGTGCTCAAGAGGTAGCAGCTATGTCAACTGAACTCTATGGCGCCGGATAGAAGGTTTCGGTGGGGCCGAGTTTGACTTTTGGTTTGGGACATATGTAGATATGAGAAAGTGGTTGAGGGTTTTGGAGCATAGCACTAAGCATTTTGATAAAGTAACCCATTAAGCAACACCTCATCCCCTTTTAATAGTATTGGCTTTTCCTATGGACTCAATGTGATCTTGGATCACTAAAGGGTAAAATGTAGAGTCTTGAGCTTCAGAGCTTCAGCCAATCTCTTGTCCTTAGCATTTTGAGGGGTCCACATTTCTAATCCATGCCATGCCAATCACTGAGCTTTCCTGAAATATTTATCTTGAAATAGTATTAGCTCAATGAGCTATATGTTGTTAGGAATTACCAAAACCACCCAGGGATAGTTGGACTTTCAAAAGCGCATAGTTATGATGATATCTAGGCATGATCATGAACATAGGCATCACGTCTGTGTCAAGTAGACCAAAACGAATCTGCATCTACTACTATTACTCCACACATCGACTGCTATCCAGCATGCATCTAGAGTATTAAGTTCATAAGAACAAAGTAACTCATTAGGCAAGATGACATGATGTAGAGGGATAAACTCAAGCAATATGATATAAACCCCATCTTTTTATCCTTGATGGCAACAATACAATACGTGCCTTGCTGCCCCTGCTGTCACTGGGTAAGGACACCGCAAGATTGAACCCAAAGCCAAGCACTTCTCCCATTGCAAGAAAGATCAATCTACTAGGCCAAATGTAGCGACCAGACCTCAAACGGTCCAGTCTCTGTGCTCTGGTGTCATCCCTGGATCAGTAATGCTGACACCACACAGTACTTGAAGGATTTATAATAGAGTAGCAATCACACACTTATTACATTGAGCGTCTCAAAAGAGAACTTATTACAAAAAAATATGGCTTAAGGCCATCTAATAACAATAACAGCAGAAGGCTTGGAAGATAAGTGAGTCCATCAACTCCAACGGCATCACTGAGTATAGAACCACGACCTAAAGGCACCTTACTCGTCGTCTAAAAAGTCTGCAACATGAACGTTGCAGCCCGAAACGGGTCAGCACATGGAATATGCTGGCAATGTAACACATAGAGAGCAATGAAAGAATAAGACTATACTGCATGCATATTTGGCTGGTGGAAAGCTCTATGGTTATAGTTTTGTGTAAAGCCAATTTTTCCCTACTGCAAAGGAATAACTTTTATTTAACTATCAAGGTAGTTGTTAAACATTGAGAGTGTAGACACCCTCTCAATCCCAATTAAGCATCATCATTAAAACCCAACAAAATTAATTTAGAGTAACATGTTGAGATTCACATGATAATCCATGTACTAGATACTCAAGATGTCCATAACCGGGGACACGGCTAACCATGATTAGTTTATACACTCTGCAGAGGTTTGTGCACTTTTCCCCACAAGACTCGATCTCCTCCGCTGGGATTCTCGCACTACATGATGTTTGAGAAACGGATGACCGAGACATAGTCTTTCAGAAGTGCTTGCACCTTACGAACGGGTAGACCGTATCAACCTACATCCCCTACATCTGCTAGTCTACCACTGTAAGAGTTTGCACGACTTAGTCAACTATGCTAGAGCCCATAGTAGCTTGTGGCTGCACACGGAAGTTTCTAGTATGAATAATCTCATGATCCCTTTGAGCCTGGGTGGCGGTCCAAAAGAAAAACTGGCAATCGCTGGAATACCCAGGTGCTTCAATCCACCCAGATGTGTGTTTAAGTTGCCACCTTAGATAAACCATTAATTTAACAATCTCACATCTGTTATGGATACACTCACCCAATCCACATCTACTAGCATAGCATGGCATAATAAGCAAAGGTAGAAGTAACTCCCAAAGGTTTGATAATAAACAGGTAATAGGTACTACCTCATCTACTTCCCAAACCCACAATTTAATTAGATCCTAATCATGAAGTGTGTGAGGATTGATCTAATGCAATAAAACTAGGTAATAGGAAGTATGATCAAAGTGTTACTTGCCTTGCTGATGATCCGTGAAACCTAGCGATTCGAAGTAGCAAGCGGCGCACTCCGGGTACTCTATCACAAACAAACAAGCATACAATAAGTACTCCTCTAGTGCACAGGTAAACCTCAAATAAGAGATCTAACCAGATTGTTCAACTTAAGAACTCCGGTTGGCAAAAAGAATCAAATCAAACGAAGCAACGAAAGACAAACGGCAAACGAAACAAGCTCCATTTACTAATCTGAATCTAGATCAAATTTTACTGAGGCAAAAACTTGTTTGAGTTGGTTAAACGGAAAGAGGGTTTCGAGACGAAACTCCAAGCGCTTGAATCGCCTGATTCCGATAAACGAGCGAAAAGTTAAATCAGAACGAAAATCGGATCAGAAATCGCGATCAGAAATAATCGCGGAATAATCCGAGAAAAAGAAAAATGACGAACAGAATAACGAATGAACGTTCCTTTTCTGGAACTAAACGATGAACGCATTCGTTAAAACAAACGGACGAGCGAACGCTCGCTAAATAAATAAACCGAAAAAACCGCTCTATTTAAAAAACGAAAACTAGGGTTTTCTAACAAAACCAAATCGGTTTTTCTCAGAAAACCGGGCGGCGGGGCGGCTACCTCGGCTTGGTCTGGCGGGGCTTCCGGTGGGCAGCATCAGCGGCGGGGCGGCGGCAGCGGGGCGACGGCAGCAGGGCGGCGACAGCAGCGGCGTGCGGCGGGGCTGCGTGGGCGGCGGCGGGTGGCGACTCGGGGCTCCCAGGGGGCCCCGGGGTGGCTATTTAAGAGAGGGGGGGCCTTGCTTGGGGAGGGGGTCGGCGGCGGAGGCGTGCCCGGCTCGGTCTCCCCGAGTCCTGCGGCAGCTCGGCGAGGGAGGCGGTGGCCTGGCGGGCCGGCCTGGCTCGGCTGGGCCTTTGGCCCAGTCGGGCGCGGGGGGTTTTTTTTTAAACAATTTCGCTGGAACTAAGAAAAATTCTAGAAAAATAAATAAAAATCTAAAATTGCCAAAACAAATTTTCACCATCTAAATAAAATATTTAGAATAGGATGAACATTTTCTTGGCCCTAAATGCAATTTTTTTGAAAACATGCAATTTTTCCTAAATTCAAATAAAACCACGAAAAACTCCAGGATAAAACCTTATTTGATTTTTTTATTAAATCCTCAATACTTCTTTATTTTGGGAAAGTCATTTTATTCCCTCTCTCATATTTTTATAATAGAAATAATTGAAGATAAAATAAATAAAATCAAATGTTCCTATTTTCAAAATTTGAGAAAACTCAAAAATGAAAATAACGAAATCCCCAACTCTCTCCGAGGGTCCTTGAGTTGCGTAGACTTTCTAGGATCAACCCAAAATGCAAATAAATATGATATGCAGTGATGATCTATTGTATAACATTCCAAATTGAAAATTTGGGATGTTACAAACCTACCCCCCTTAAGATGAATCTCGCCCTCGAGATTCGGGTTGGCTAGAAAATTGGTGAGGGTGGTCCTTCAGTAAATCTTCCTCTCGCTCCCAGGTGGCTTCATCCTCCGTGTGGTGGCTCCACTGAACTTTGCAAAACTTGATAACCTTGTTGCGGGTTACTCGGCTGGCATACTCAAGAATCTTAACTCGTTTCTCCTCATAGGTCAAATCACTTTCCAACTGAATCGCTTCCAGCGGCACTGTATCTCTCAGCGGTATATCAGCCATCTCCGTGTGGGACTTCTTTAACTGGGAAACGTGGAACACGTCGTGAACTCCTGACAATCCTTCGGGCAATTCCAGCTTATAAGTTACTTCTCCCATACGCTCCAAAACCTTGTATGGTCCTACAAAACGTGGCGCTAACTTTCCCTTAACTCCAAAGTGCTTAACTCCTCGAAGTGGAGATACTCGAAGATAAACTCGGTCTCCGACTTCGTAAACTGTCTCCTTGCATTTAGAATCTGCGTAGCTCTTCTGCCTGGATTGGGCTACCTTGAGCCTATCGCAAATCAATTTCACCTTCTGTTCAGACTCCTTAATCAGATCCGGTCCAAACAACTGTCAGTCTCCAACTTCATCCCATGACAACGGGGTTCTGCACCTCCTTCCGTACAAGGCTTCGAAAGGGGCCATCTTCAAACTAGATTGATAACTGTTGTTGTAAGAGAACACTACATATGGAAAATTGTCATCCCAACTAGATCCATAATCTAGCGCACAAGCTCTCAGCATATCCTCGAAAATCTGATTGACTCTCTCGGTCTGTCCATCTGTCTGCGGATGGAAAGCTGTACTGAATTCTAGCCTGGTACCCAAAGTTTCGTGCAACTGATTCCAGAACTTTGAGGTAAACTGGGTTCCTCTATCTGATACAATGCTCCTTGGAACTCCATGCAGACATACGATCCTAGTCATGTATATCTTTGCCAACTTGGCACTAGTATAGGTAGTCTTCACTGGGATGAAATGAGCTACCTTTGTCAAACGATCGACTACTAACCAAATCAAGTCATAGCCTGAACGAGTTCTGGGCAAACCTGTAATAAAATACATGCCTAGCTTATCCCACTTCCATTCGGGTATTGGCAATGGCTGTAGCAATCCGGCTGGCTTAGGATGCTCTGCCTTTACTCTCTGACATACATCACAAACTGCTACATACTCCGCAATATCCTTCTTCATTCCGGGCCACCAGAAAATATCCTTCAAATCTAGATACATCTTGGTATTTCCTGGGTGAATCGAATATGGTGAATGATGGGCCTCTTGCAGAATCAACTTCCTCATCTCTGGGTCATTGGGCACATAAACATGGTCTTCAAACCATAGGGTATCGTTCTCATCCTCATGAAATCCTTTAGCTTTTCCTTTGCTCATTTTCTCCTTAATAGAAGAAATCTCCTTGTCAGTCTTCTAGGCTTCTCTGATCTTATCCATCAAAGTAGACTGAATCTCCAATGCTGCTACATAGCCTCTCGAAACTATCTCCAAACATAGGTCACGAAGATTCTAGGCTAACTCTCTTGGTAAACCTCCCGTCATTAAGGTGTTGACATGACTTTTATGGCTCAACGCGTCAGCTACTACGTTAGCCTTTCCAGGGTGATATGCAATCTCATATCATAATCCTTGATGATCTCCAACCATCTCCTTTGCCTGAGATTTAACTCCTTCTGAGTGAAGATGTACTTCAAACTCTTGTGATCCGTGTACACCTCACAATGGTTTCCAATGAGAAAATGTCTCCAAGTCTTCAACGCATGCACTACGGCTGCTAACTCCAAATCATGCGTGGCATAATTCAACTCATGAGGCTTAAGCTATCGTGAGGCATATGAAACAACTCTTCCTTCCTGCATAAGCACTGCTCCAAGTTCTCGACGTGAAGCGTCGCAATACACCTCATAATCCTTGGTCTGATCTGGCAAAAGCAACACTGGTGATGTAACCAAACGTTTCTTCAATTCCTGAAAACTAGCCTCACATTCTTCAGTCCATTTGAACTTGGTATCTTTCTTCAACAATTCCATCATAGGCTTCGCAATCTTTGAGAAATTTTCAATGAATCTCCGGTAGTATCCTGCGAGTCCAAGAAAACTCCGGATCTTTCCAACTGTTGTTGGGGCTTTCCAATTTGTCACAGTGTCAACCTTGGTGGGATCTACTACTATACCTTCTCCAGATATAACGTGTCTGAGGAATCCAACTTCCTTCAACCAAAACTCACATTTTCTAAACTTGGCATATAACTGATGTTCTCTGAGCTTTCCAAGTACCAAACGCAAATGCTCCTTATGCTCCTTTTCATTCTTCGAGTAAACTAGGATATCATCAATGAATACTACAACGAACTTATCCAAAAACTCCATAAACACTTTGTTCATCATGTTCATAAAATATGCAGGTGCGTTAGTCAGACCAAATGACATAACGGTATACTCATACAGCCCATACCCGGTGGTAAATGTCGTCTTAGGTATATCCTGTTCTCGAATCTTCAGCTGATGGTATCCTGATCGCAGATCGATCTTGGAAAATACCTTAGCTCCTTGCAATCGATGAAACAGATCATTGATCATCGGTAGTGGGTACTTGTTCTTGATGGTTACTTCATTCAATCCTCGATAATCAACAACCATCCTTAACGATCCATCCTTCTTCTCCACTAGAAGTACCGGCGATCCCGAAGGTGAAGAACTTGGGCCAATATAACCCTTATCCAATAACTCTTTAATCTGCTTCTTAATCTCCTCCAAATCCTTTGCGGGCATCCTGTATGGTCTCTTAGATATTGGCCCTGTGCCTGGCAAAAGCTCAATCAAAAACTCAATATCTCTATCCAGTGGCATGCCTGGCAACTCCTCTGGGAATACATCAGGGAAATCCTTTACTACTGGTACTTCCTCCTGCACAACTCCTGTTAAAGAATTTACTTGAGTCCTCTTTGGCACATGCCGGGATACATACTTGATCCTTCTTCCTTCTGGCGTTGTAAGCAAAATTGACTTACTGGCGTTTTCAATATTCCCTTCATACTTCGATAACCAATCCATGCCTAATATCACATCCAATCCTTGAGATTCCAATACTATTAGGTCTGAGGGAAATACGTAGTTACCAATCCTTAATGGTAACCGATCACACCATAGACTAGCTATATACTCTGCTCCAGGGGAGGTTACTAACATGGGTGACCTAAGGGCTTGGGTTGGCAGTTTATACTTATCCGCAAATCCCCTTGAGATGTATGAATGTGATGCACCAGTATCAAAAAGGACGAGTGCGGTAAATGACTTAACCAAAAACTTATCGATTACTGCATCCGGCTGCTCTTTAACCTCCTCCATGTTAACGTGGTTCACCTGTCCCCTTTTGAAAGGGTTCGGCTTCTTCCCAGAGCTTCCATTGCCATTTCCATTCTGGGATTCAGGACAATCATTGGCATAATGTCCGGTCTTCTGGCACTTAAAACAAGTGACTTGGCCCAGGTCTCTCTTGGCTGGGGTTGATGAGTTGGTGCGTTCTAGCCGTTGCTTCCTCCATTCCCATTACCATTCTTGGGGCCATTATGATTGTGCGAGCTACCTCCTCCATGGGTATGCTGAAAGTGTCCTCCTGGTCTAGGGGTAAAACGTGGCTTCTGCCGAGCTCCAAAATTGTACTTCCCTTTTCCATACTTCCTCTTGCGGGTCTCAATCTGCTGTTGCTTCCCTTCAATCATAAGAGCACGATCTACCAACTCCTGGTAGTTGTTGAAGGTTGCTACCATCAACTGCATGCTCAACTCATCATTCAGTCCTTCTAGAAACTTCTCTTGTTTAGCTGCATCCGTAGCAACGTCATCTGGGGCATAACGTGCTAACTTACTAAAGTCCTCCACATACTGGCCAACTGTCCGTCCTCCTTGGTGCAAGTTGCGAAACTCACGCTTCTTCATGGCCATAGCTCCTGCTGAAACATGGGCAGTACGAAAAGCTTGCTAATACTGGTCCCATGTGATAGTGTCGATAGGGAAAGTGGCTGTGAAATTCTCCCACCATGATGTTGCGGGTCCTTCAAGCTGATGTGCGGCAAACTTCACGTTTTCCGCATCTGTGCATCCTGCCGTGGTCAACTCCCTAGCTGTCTTGCGGAGCCAATCATCTGCTACTATCGGCTCAGTGCTACTAGAGAACATCGGCAGATTCAACCTAAGAAAACGGGCTAAGTGATCAACAGGTGGTGGTGGTGCTGGGTTGTTGTTGTTGTTTCCCTGATTTTGATTCTGGACTAGCAACTGCATCAATGTGTTCTGCTGCTGGATCAACTAAGTGAGCTTCGGTGGGAAGGTAAATCTGGGGTCACGTCTCGGAGGTATCTGAGGGTTTAGAAAAGATGAGATTAAGAATAGAGGGGGTCTAGAGAGAAAACACTACCCATATGCACATGAGGCAAAAGCAAACAATTCACTTCATTCAATCAATCAAACAAGGGCATACAATCGATCTAACTATCGCAAAAGTGCTCGGACTACTATATTTACATGGTGGACTACTACTACTACTGTTGGGGTGGTCTACTAGAAATATTCTTCGGTTGCAGACTCCATGATATCTGCTCCAGCTTCATCAACATAGTCATCATCACTATCATCTGGATCCGAGTCGGTGTCGTCGATGATGATGTAGTCTTCAGGGCGAATCTCCTTGGGTTCTTCGTCTTCTTCTACGGGTGTAGGGCCTCCCATAAATATTCCGATCTTCTTGATCAGGTCGTCATTCTTCTCCACTAGTACTTCGATTTCCTCTTCATAATCTTCACGCGTAGCCTTGAGTTCTTCCTCCAGTTCCTTGATTCTTGTTCTTGCCTTCTTTAGATCTATCATGTCGGCGCACATCTAGTTCTCCTGACGTCGAATGTGCTGGTTCAACTCCTGGATAAAAGCTGCAATTGATCCATCCTTCTTGGTGTTGATCATCTCCCAGTGCTCATCTCGGCGCCCACAAATCTGGTAGATAGTATCCTTGAGATCATTGCGGTAAACTTCTCCAATATGTCCCATGGCGATGTGAGCTTCCATGCTCCTTCCTAGACTCCACGTTGGTGCATCAAAGGAAAACTCTATGGGCTCGGTGACTGGCATGAACGTCCTTCCTGGAACTTGAACTTGAATCATCCAGTGCTCCTCTTCAGGTAAAGTGGTGTTGTAGGTTCCGGTGAAGCTTGGTACTCCGATGTTCAGGTACTTAGTGACTTCCTTTATGTGACATCCAAAGGGTGTATCTTCATCTGGCTGTGTGAACTTGTTCCTTGCATCCGCCATCCTAAAAGAGTAGAAAAGATGAGGAGTCAGAATGACAAGAGCGAGTAGTGATCTAGGGCTTTAGCTTAGTAGTCGTGTCCTATAGTCAACGTGTGCTCTGATACCATCTTGTAGCGACCAGACCTCAAATGGTCCAATCTCTGTGCTCCGGTGTCATCCCTGGATCAGTAAAGCTGACACCACACAGTACTTGAAGGATTTATAACAGAGTAGCAATCACACACTTATTACATCGAGCGTCTCAAAAGAGAACTTGTTACAAAAAAAATGGCTTAAGGCCATCTAATAACGATAACAGCGGAAGGCTTGGAAGATAAGTGAATCATTCAACTCCAACGGCATCACTAAGTATAGAACCACGACCTAAAGGCACCTTACTCGTCATCTGAAAAGTCTGCAATATGAACGTTGCAGCTCAAAATGGGTCAGCACATGGAATATGCTGGCAATGTAACACATAGAGAGCAATGAAAGAATAAGACTATACTACATGCATATTTGGCTGGTGGAAAGCTCTATGGTTATAGTTTTGCGTAAAGCCAATTTTTCCCTACTGCAAAGGAATAGCTTTTATTTAACTACCAAGGTAGTTGTTAAACATTGAGAGTGTATACACCCTCTCAATCCCAATTAAGCATCATCATTAAAACCCAACAAAATTAATTTAGAGTAACATGTTGAGATTCACATGATAATCCAAGTACTAGATACTCAAGATGTCCATAACCGGGGACACGGCTAACCATGATTAGTTTATACACTCTATAGAGGTTTGCGCACTTTTCCCCACAAGACTCGATCTCCTCCGTTGGGATTCTCGCACTACATGATGTTTGAGAAACGGATGACCGAGACATAGTCTTTCAGAAGCACTTGCACCTTACGAACGGGTAGACCATACCAACCTACATCCCCTACATCTGCTAGTCTACCACTGTAAGAGTTTGCACGACTTAGCCAACTATGCTAGAGCCCATAGTAGCTTGTGGCTGCACACGGAAGTTTCTAGTATGAATAATCTCATGATCCCTTTGAGCCTGGGTGGCGGTCCAAAAGAAAAACAGGCAATCACTGGAATACCCGGGTGCCTCAATCCACCCAGATGTGTGTTTAAGTTGCCACCTTAGATAAACCATTAATTTAACAATCTCACATCAGTCATGGATACACTCACCCAATCCACGTCTACTAGCATAGGATGGCATAATAAGCAAAGGTAGAAGTAACTCCCAAAGGTTTGATAATAAACAGGTAATAGGTACTACCTCATCTACTTCCCAAACCCACAATTTAATTAGATCCTAATCATGCAGTGTGTGAGGATTGATCTAATGCAATAAAACTCGGTAATAGGAAGTATGATTAAAGTGTTACTTGCCTTGCTGATGATCCGTGAAACCTAGCGATTCGAAGTAGCAAGCAGCGCACTCCGGGTACTCTGTCGCAAACAAACAAGCATACAATAAGTACTCATCTAGTGCACAGGTAAACCTCTAATAAGAGATCTAACCAGATTGTTCAACTTAAGAACTCCGGTTGGCAAAAAGAATCAAATCAAACGAAGCAACGAAAGACAAACGGCAAACGAAACAAGCTCCGTTTACTAATCTGAATCTATGTCAAATTTTACTGAGGCAAAAAACTTGTTTGAGTTGGTTAAACGGAAAGAGGGTTTCGAGATGAAACTCCAAGCGCTTGAATCACCTGATTCCGATAAACGAGCGAAAAGTTAAACCAGAACAAAAATCGGATCAGAAATCGCGATCAGAAATAATCGCGGAATAATCCGAGAAAAAGAAAAAACGACGAACAGAATAACAAACGAACGTTCGTTTTCTGGAACTAAACGATGAACGCGTTCGTTAAAACGAACGGACGAGCGAACGCTCACTAAATAAATAAAACGAAAAAACCGATCTATTTTAAAAAACGAAAACTAGGGTTTTCTATAAAAACAAATCGGGTTTTCTCAGAAAACCGGGCGGCGGGGCGGCTACCTCGGCTCGGTCCGGCGGAGCTTCCGGTGGGCATCAGCGGCGGCGGGGCGGCGGCAGCAGGGCGGCGGCAGCGGTGGCGACGGCGTGTGGCGCAGGCGGCGTGCGGCGGGGCTGCGTGGGCGGCGGCGGGTGGCGACTCGGGGCTCTCGGGGGGCCCCGGGGTGGCTATTTAAGAGAGGGGGGGCCTTGCTTGGGGAGGGGGTCGGCGGTGGAGGCGTGCCCGGCTCGGTCTCCCCGAGTCCGACGGCAGCTCAGCGAGGGAGGCGGTGGCTTGGCGGGCCGGCCTAGCTCGGCTGGGCCTTTGGCCTAGTCGGTCGCGGGTTTTTTTAAAACAATTTCGCCGAAACTAAGAAAAATTCTAGAAAAATAAATAAAAATCTAAAATGGCCAAAACAAATTTTCACCATCTAAATAAAATATTTAGAAGAGGATGAATATTTTCTTGGCCCTAAATGCAAATTTTTTTTGAAAACATGCAATTTTTCCTAAATTCAAATAAAACCACGAAAAACTCCAGGATAAAACCTTATTTGATGTTTTTTATTAAATCCTCAATATTTCTTTATTTTGGGAAATTCATTTTATTCCTTCTCCCATATTTTTATAATAGAAATAATTGAAGATAAAATAAATAAAATCAAATGAACCTATTTTCAAATTTTGAGAAAACTCAAATATGAAAATAACGAAATCCCCAACTCTCTCTGAGGGTCCTTGAGTTGCGTAGACTTTCTAGGATCAACCCAAAATGCAAATAAATATGATATGCAGTGATGATCTGTTGTATAACATTGCAAATTGAAAATTTGGGATGTTACACCAAATCAAACTGATAATTCGTAGAGACTTGCAAAGATATCAAATCATGCATATAAGAATTCAGAGAAGAACCAAAAAAATTCATAGATAATCTTAATCATAAACCCACAATTCATCGGATCTCGGCAAACACACTGCAAAAAGAATTACATCGAATAGATCTCCAAGAACATCGAGGAGAACTTTGTATTGAGATCCAAGGAGAGAGAAGAAGCCATCTAGCTAATAACTATGGACCCGAAGGTCTGTGGTAAACTACTCACACATCATCGGAGAAGCTCTCCATGGTCGAATCCCCGTCCGGCAGATTGCCGGAAAAGGTCCCTAGATGGGATCTCACGGGTACAGAAGGTTGCGGCGGTGGAAAAGTGGTTCTGTGGCTCCCCTGGAGGTTTTCAGGGTATAAGAGTATATATAGGCGAAAGAAGTAGGTCGGTGGAGCTGCGAGGGGCCCATGAGGGTGGGGGCGCGCCTGGGCCCCCTGGGCGCGCCGCCCTACCTCGTGGACGCCTCGCTGCTTCCTTGACGTCCACTCCAAGTCTTCTGGATTGCGTTTGTTCCAAAAAAGATCCTCGCGAAGGTTTCATTCCGGTTGGATTCCGTTTGATATTCCTTTTCTGTGAAACACTGAAATAGGCAAAAAAACCAGCAATTTGCACTGGGCCTTCGGTTAATATGTTAGTCCCAAAAATAATATAAAAGTGCATAATAAAGCCCATTAAACATCCAAACAGATAATATAATAGCATGGAACAATCAAAAATTATAGATATGTTGGAGACGTATCAGTTAGCTGCAGCGGTAACTCCGGCAAATCAAGCACAGCACAATGTGGAGGTTGCAAAGCTGCGGGATGAGGTGGCTAAGGCCCAAGTAGATCTTGATGCGAAGAACACTAGGATGGCAACAGAACGGGCTTCGTTGGAGGCTGAGTCACAACGGATAAGAGCAGAGACTTTTCGCCTGAGTTTGGACCAGAACACGTCCAATGCTGTTCTTCGAAGGAGGAATCAGAGCCACATGCCTCCACAGTTTGAGGGACATAATCTTTTTAACACACCAAGGGTAGGAACGAGTAACCTGCCCGGTGTAACCCGTGCTGCTGAGGTGCCAAGAACTGGTGCGGCGGCTCAGCCTCATTTGCCAGACCCGCCCCGTAGGGATGTGACCCCTCCCCAACGGGTTCCAACACCATCTAGCCATTATTCTAACCAGGTGGATAACATGATAGCTATAGTTACACGGCTGGCAGCTATCCCGATTGAAGGCGAGTCTCCAGCGGCGATAGAGACCCGGAACGCGGTGGAGCTTCTTCAGATGGTTGTGGTGCAGCAGGCGGCTTATTCATATAGTCGTGAGCATGTCCATTCAACTCCACACCCAATTCAAAGCTAGAGCCGGCGCATTGTGTTGCCAGCTTATTCGTTATTATAGGAGAACACAAGGATTCATGCAAGTCGGAGGAGGAGACCCGCCGGCCTTGGAATATTGCTCATCTTGGGCCTTATTACACTTGAGCCACCGGCTCTCGTCATTGTACATACATTTGTCAGTGTATATATTATGATCAATATAATAAAGCCGGCATCCCTAATAATTTAGGGCCTCAGTCATTTCATTTCTGTGTATCTGAGTCTTTATTATTTGCTCATAAGGTCACTTGGGGGCTTCCAACCCACTAGGTTTAGCTTTCATACCCTCTTGAGCGCGGACGCCGAATCCTGAGTTATCTTGCCTGTTTGCAACTTGCCACTCCGCCAGGTAATCCTGAGTGACCCGTCGAACTCTTAACAGTCAATCTTTTTTAAGACCCTGAACTTGTTAAGGTTAAAACAGCGGTTTGGGTCACATGAGAGCCGGCTTACACTGAGCTAGGATTAACTCAAAGGTTGTGCAGCCTTTGAAAGCACGTGGCTTTGCTAGCTGATAACCCACAAGTATAGGGGATCGCAACAGTTTTCGAGGGTAGAGTATCCAACCCAAATTTATTGATTCGACACAAGGGGAGTCAAAGAATATTCTCAAGTATTAGCAGTTGAGTTGTCAATTCAGCCACACCTAAAAGACTTAATATCTGCAGCAAAGTATTATGGAAGTAACGGTAATGGTGGCGAAAGTAACAATAGTAGTTTTTGTAGCAATCGAATTTTTGCGGCAATTGAAAAGTAACTAAGCAAAGATCAATATGTGAAAAGCTCGTAGGCAATGGATCAATGATGGATAATTATGTCGGATGTGATTCCTCATGCAACAGTTATAACATAGGGTGACACAGAACTAGCTCCAGTTCATCAATGTAATGTAGCCATGTATTCCGAATATAGTCATACATGCTTATGGAAAATAACTTGCATGACATCTTTGTCCTACCCTCCTATGGCAGCAGGGTCCTATTGGAAACTAAGGGGTATTAAGGCTTCCTTTTAATAGAGTACCAGACCAAAGCATTAACACTTAGTGAATACACGAACTCCTCAAACTACGGTCATCACCGGGAGTGGTCCCGGTTATTGTCACTTCGGGGTTACCAGATCATAACACATTGTAGGTGACTATTGACTTGCAAGGTAGGATCAAGAACTCACATATATTCATGAAAACATAATAGGTTCAGATCTGAAATCATGGCACTCGGGCCTGTTACACCCTCGATTTGACCGTACACTAATCATACACACAAACGTGTACGATCAAGATCATGGACTCATGGAAAGATATCACAACACAACTCTAAAAATAAAATAAGTCATACAAGCATCATATTACAAGCCAGGGGCCTCGAGGGCTCGAATATAAGAGCTCGATCATAGACGAGTCAGGGGAAGCAACAATATTTGAGTACAGACATAAGTTAAACAAGTTTGCCTTAAGAACGCTAGCACAAACTGGGATACAGATCGAAAGAGGCACATGCCTCCTGCCTGGGATCCTCCTAAACTACTCCTGGTCGTCGTCAGCGGCCTGCACATAGTAGTAGGCACCTCCTGAGTAGTAGTAGTCATCGTCATCGACAGTGGCGTCTGGCTCCTAGACTCCAACGTCTGGTTGCAACAATCGGATATAAAAAGGGGGAAAAGGGGAGCAAAGCAACCGTGAGTACTCATCCAAAGTACTCGCAAGCAAGGATCTACACTACATATGCATTGGTATCAATGAAAGGGGGTAATATATGTGGCTTGAACTGCAGAATGCCGGAATAAGAGGGGGATAGCTAGTCCTAACAAAGACTATGCTTCTGGCCGCCTCCATCTTGCAGCATGTAGAAGAGAGTATATGGTAAGTTCACCAAGTAACATAGCATAGCATAACCCTACCCGGTGATCCTCCCCTCGTCGCCCTACGAGAGAGCGATCACCGGTTGTATCTGGCACTTGGAAGGGTGTTTTTTTATTAAGTATCCAGTTCTAGTTGTCATAAGGTCAAGGTATAACTCGGGTTCGTGCTTTTACCAAGGGACACGGCTATTCGAATAGATCAACTTCCCTGCAGGGGTGCACCACATTTCCCAACATGCTCGATCCCCTTTGACCGGACACACTTTTCTGGGTCATGCCTGGCCTCGGAAGATCAACACATCGCAGCCCTACCTAGGCACAACAGAGAGGTCAGCACACCGGTCTAAATCCTATGGCACAGGGGTCTGGGCCCATCACCCATTGCGCACCTGCACGTTGCGTACGCGGCCGGTGAGCAGACCTAGCAACCTCCATTACAAAGGAAGTTGCGTTATGTGGTTCAACCCGGCGCACGCCGCTCAGTCACTGACATCATGAAGGCTTCGGCTGATACCACGACGTCGAGTGCCCATAACTGTTCCCGCGTAGTTGGTTAGTGCGTATAGGCCAGTGGCCAGACTCAGATCAAATACCAAGATCTCGTTAAGCGTGTTATCTTGAAGTAACCGCGAACGCCGACCAGGGCCAGGCCCACCTCTCACCTGGGTGGTCTCAACCTGCCCTGTCGCTCCGCCCCAAAGATCCACACAGAGGGTCGTTGGGAAAGTATGTCCTTTCAGCCCCCAATTCGTGAATCAACCGCGGGTACTCAATGAGCCGACCCGACTTTAGTCACAACATGTATCATGTGTAATATGTATAGTATATACCCGTGATCAACACCCGACGTGATCATGGCCCAATAGTATAGCATGGCAGTCTGACAAGAATGTAGGGCCACTGATGATAAACTAGCATCCCATACTAAGCATTTAGGATTGCAGGTAAGGTATCAACCACTGTAGCAACAATGACAGGCTATGCATCAGAATAGGATTAACGGAAAGTAGTAACATGCTACACTACTCTAATGCAAGCAGTAGAGAGAAGAATAGGCGATATCTGGTGATCAAGGGGGGGCTTGCCTGGTTGCTCTTGCAAGAAGGGTTCGTCGTCGATGTTGTCGATCACAGGGTTACCGACAGCGGTCTCGGGGTTTACCGGAAAGAAGTAATGGAGGGGAACACAATAAATAATAGAGCAATCAAAGTATCACAAAGCATAACATGACAATACACGATGCTAGGGGTGACCTAACGTAAGGATAGGTGATACCGGCAAAAGGGGGAAACATCCGGGAAAGTATCCCCAGTGTTTCACGTTTTCAGACAGATGAACCGGAGGGGGAAATTTGCGTGTTCTCTATGCTAGGGATGTGTGATGGACGAACGGGCTGCGTATTCGGATTCGTCTCGTCGTTCTGAGAAACTTTCATGTACAAAGTATTTTCATCCGAGTTACAGATTATTTTATATTAATTTTCAAAGTTTTAATTTATTTTCTTAATTTCTAGATTTAATACTAATTCAAAATATTATAAGGACTAAATGCTAAGTGCGCCCGAAAGTGTACCCATCAGTGTGTGCTAGAGGCTAACAGTGGGCCCAGGTCAACAGTTGACTTAGCAATCAACATTTGACTGGTCAAACGTGAACAGTGCGATGCGGGCCATCTGTCATTGGCTAGGTGATACACAGTCAGCACTTTGACTGGTCAAACTGGCCAAGGTGGGGCCACATGTCATAGTCTAGGGTTAGTTCAAGAGTTTAGTTTAACTAGGGGGTTCCACTGACATATTCTGTTAGGCTAGCTAAACCAATTAATTAGGTTAATTATCCAAATAATTAATTAACTATTTATCTTATTTTATTTATTTCTTTTGGAAATATGCGAGGCCAGCCGCGAGCAACGACGGGTGAGCAGCAGCAGAGGGAGGCGATGCCATGCATGGGCGAGAGGTTGTACGGATCAGCGCGGGCGTCGGTGGGCGTTTGGGGGATTGGGGGAGGTTATAGGGTGCGGGGGTGGGCCGGCCCATTCGGGCGGCTGTGGCCAACTGGGCCATGCCCCCGTGGGGGGGTGTTTCCCTTTTTTTGTTAGTTTGTTTTTCTCTTTTGTATTTTCTTTCTTTTATTTATTTTATTTTCTGTTTTATTTCAATTTAAATTATTTAGGCATTTTATAAAAATGTCTTTATTACACCATATTTACATATGAATTATTTGGCACATATAGAACATTTTAGTTTTAATGTTTGAAAACTTTATTGTTTGACTTTATTTTAAATTTGAATTTCAACGAGATTTGAATTAGAGTGAGTTTAATAAGAGTAACAGTGGTGAGGTGGCATCATTAGTAGTGGGTTACTGTAACTTAATTATCCGGGCGTCACAATTCTCCTCCATTAGAAGAAATCTCGTCCCGAGATTTAAGAGGGGAGTGAGGGGAAGGGATTCGGTTACGAAATTCTAACAGGTCTTCTCGGTCTTGGATGCTCTTCCCAAAGTAGTTTATCATTTTTGTTGATGTCTTTATTTATCTTCTTCAGGTCATCATGAAGTCAGGACCCTTCTTCAGGGACTCCATCGTACTTATGAAAGAAAGGGGGGGTATCCCGTAGTAACGGACCTCTACAAGGCTGACTATCTGGTGGACTACATTGGGGAAAGTGGCGGAAAGTAGCTCTCGAATTGAAACTTAAGAAGATATCGAGAGCAAAGTAAGAAGGTATCATAAGAAGTTTCAAGCAGCCAGGCAATCGTTTGATGTCTGAAACAGGGTGTGCAAGTGGTCCAGAGCAACGAGATTGAGTATTGCGTCTGTTACCAGAACAGATCACTAGGACGGTGGCCCGTGAATTACAAACGAGGCCACACGCGAGTGATAACTTTGGAAACCGTGGGTGTACAGGAGAGTGAGGTTTCGATCCTGGGACCCAGGGGTTATGGGCCCACCATGTGGGTTAAAAGTAGGAAGAGCGAGTACGTCTTGCATGATCATGTAAGCAAGGTATGTCAGGGGATAGCCTATCAGTTATGTCAGCAACAACATCAGTACCAAGGGCGAGGGACGAAGAGAACCATTTTCCTGCTCGTTGAATGAGGTGGACCAATAGGCAAAGTTCTCGTCCATCGATGGCTACCGGAATGTCATCAACAATAGTAATAGGGTCTTGCTGACAGGATTGTACACCAAGATGTTTACATAAGCGGGAGAATATTACTTCTTAGATCATATAGATCACAAGAAAGGTTAAACCAAACAATGGAAAGGAAAATATGATTATCAGATTAAACAGAACAATGTAAAGGAAAATGTGTTTAAACACATATTTCAAGGGTATATCCTTCCCAAGGACAAGCAGAGGATGATATCCATGACATGATATAATGTAGAAAACTCTTTAGGTAAGGAGAGAGAAATTTCATGACATTACCCATACAGAGGTGTTTGGATAATTGATAAATAAAAGTTTAGCATTGTGGTTCAAATGTTCTTACTGAAAATCAGAGTACCACAGACATGCTTCGAGATAGCATTGATATGGTCTTCAAGCAAGGATCGAACTAGGATACACAAAGGATTCATCAGGAACAACATATAGAATAAGTCTTATGATTTCCTCATGGAAGAATGGTTAACCTTGCTAAATAGGAAACTGACAACAATAGGTCCTCAAGCCAGGTGTGCTAGGCATGACATCACCTTACTGATATATAAGGACCAATGTTATAACTCTTGGAAATCTATCCCAACCATCACATCTGAACAAGATTCAGATCTGATTGGTGTCAGGATACCTCGGACTCAGGATGTCTGAGAAGAAAAGGTGCAACACAAATTGACGAGATGACATTGTAAGATTCTCGGGAAATGAACTATGGAAGCAAGTTCCGAACCATGGGTTCATCATTAAACCAAGGAGAGGATGAGGAGGTGGCTGATGAACTCAGCGACAACAAATCGAGATTTCCAAAAGATGGATTCCCACCAGTATTCGAACAAGGAGATAACATTTGTCAGATCAAATGATATAATGAGGTATGCTCGAGGAAAACATACGCAGTTAATCATTGATTGAAAGGTGCACCCGAAATATGGGCTTAGGTAGTGTGATCAATGTTAGAATGGTGATTCGATAACCAATGGTCTAAGAATGAAATATCGACCATTAACTTCAAAGCAATATGGTTGATAGAAGTTTTGAAGTCGCACATCATAGTTCAATTGTCGGTTTTCCAGTTAGAAACAACACGGGGACCAAGGAATGAACGGATTTGGCAAGAAGTATCACCTGTATCAAGATCTCTTAATAGGTGGTGAAATTCTCACGACTTTCTTGATGTAAAAGATGGTAATACTTCCAAGGTAAAGAAGAACAACTGCAAGGTAGCAAGGATCTCAAGGTATAACACAAAACATGAACAAGTTTGTGTTGAACGGAAGGAAATAAAGTGGTCGATGATAATACGAATCATCGAGGAGCAAGGATGGTATTCCCCATCAAGAATTCAATATATATCTTGGAAGAGCTTAGGATGTTGATGATGATCACAACACAGTTGTCGAGAGATTTCATGAAGATGTAATCGGTCGGCGATGCCATCAAGTCAAATGATGATGAAGCGAAAAGTTATGAGAACCAAGGGTACGACATAAACTCGAAGTTAAGTTTGATGTTCAACGAGAAATGATATGACGACGAAGTTCGACGTAAGATTAGCTCATCGTCGAAAATTGTGCGCTGAGAAGAAGAACCAGGTAGCACAATAAAAATTTAGCACGATAATGATATAGCCGATCAGGCTAGGAATGACTTGAAGGATTATTAAACTCATAAGCAATGAAAATTACTTAGAGTTAATGAATCGGATTTCAGACTCGATTCACTATCAGTGTGCCTGAGTGTCTAACAACTCAGAACCCAGGGAAAAATTGAAATCAGTGAGAAATAATACTTGAAGAAGAACTCACAAGAAGTAATATGGTTCTGTGATTTTGTCGGGATACCACGGGGTAATACTCGAAGGTAGAACATAATAGAGGTTGCGGAGGTGCATTGATCTGTAGAAGACAAGTGCTTTAACTAGTCCGAGAAATGGAATCAAGGAGAAAATATGATCGGAACCACGGTTGCAAAGGACCAATTCACAGATACCAAATGATATTATATCAAGGGAATAGTTATTATTACAAGAAGCTTCCATGATAGGATATACACCGTGTCCATGGGCATGAACACAAAGTTCAAGGTCGACTCCCACTTCTTCAATGTATAACCTTCCATTCACCTCTCGCTTTTCGAAATTGACATTAGTTGTCGAAAGTTTTGCCTGGTGCAATACTAGATAATTATGACCCGTGAAATCTTTCGGGTTCACACAGAGTAAGGAAGGCATAGGTTTAACCCATCGGGGCATCTTATGAACACATACCCCCCAACTTCAAGAGCGAATAACTCAAGTTCGGGAGCAGAGCATGGTTGACAAAAGCAGGGGATACAATTTACCAAAGGTATTATGTATCCAAACAAAAGCTCACAATGTTTAATGAATATGAAGGACGGTGTCAAACAAAATCCAACAAAGGATCTGGTGGTCCATAAGGGATCTGATGTGAGTATCGGTACTCAACCAGGGGAAGAAAGAATGCAAGGGGATCATATTATAGAAACAACCAACTAACTCAAAGCTCAAATGCAAAGGAATTATGAATTCCAAGACAAGGGATCAGAAGCAATGCTCTGATTAGGTATGGATAAGTTGAATAGCCTTAGAGGTACAATCGATGGCAATTTCATTGGTCGAGTTCTAGCTCGTGTTTAAAATGACGTCTGAGCCGGAAGGATGAAACGAAGGATCTGATTAAGGAATGCGAGCATTCGCAACATATTGATTCAACAGACTCAAACTGATAATGACTAAGGATGCCAATAAGATTACCGGACTTATGAGGTTAATCATAATGCAAGCAAGCAAGAATTTCAAGAGCAATAGGCTGTTGAGGATTTTTGGGGATCAAATGGTATTTCGAAGACTTTTTGTGAAATACATGAATCAATTGGGGATGAGTGGATACTCGATAAGTGCGAGAAATTATCCGTAAGGGTATTTCTACGGCAAAGCGCTGCAAAGTGGTGGGCACAAAGGATTCTCGAATTATCGAAGAAATTTTTAGGGTATCAAGTAATAGCAGGGGCAACTAGGAACAAAGGTAAGAACGACAAGTGTAAGCAGTTATCCATAAGGATTTATCGGTGGTCGGGAATAGCAGAAGTGGTGGGCACAAGGTCTCGAGAGAATGACGGAGAGTATCTTCAGAATCTTCTGGTGAAGCCGGCCATCATCTGGAATGAAGGGGCTCTTCAGGAGAAAGTATTTACAAGAACCTAGAGTTAGAGTTAGCAAAATCATTTAACCCGAATAGAAGAGAGATCAGAGTCCCAGAGTAAGGATCAAGGAGTAAAAGATCCTAATATTACCCAAATGGCAACGTGGGCCCGTAAAACACACAACCATGTTAGTAAAAAGTTTTGTAATGTCTAGACTCGACTTCGGCCAAGGAGTGTGGAAGGGGGATTCCTACAGGCAGTCGGCTCTGATACCAACTTGTTACGCCCTCGATTTGACCGTACACTAATCATACACACAAACGTGTATGATCAAGATCAGGGACTCACGGGAACATATCACAACACAACTCTGCAAATAAAATAAGTCATACAAGCATCATATTACAAGCTAGGGGCCTCGAGGGCTCGAATACAAGAGCTCGATCATAGACGAATCAGCGGAAGCAACAATATCTGAGTACAGACATAAGTTAAACAAGTTTGCCGTAAGAAGGCTAGCACAAACGGGGATACAGATCGAAAGAGGAGCATGCCTCCTGCCTGGGATCCTCCTAAACTACTCCTGGTCGTCGTCAGCGGCCTGCACGTAGTAGTAGGCACCTCCTGAGTAGAAGTAGTCATCATCGACAATGGCGTCTGGCTCTTGGACTCCAACGTCTGGTCGCAACAATCGGATTTAAAAAGGGGGAAAAGGGGGAGCAAAGCAACCGCGAGTACTCATCCAAAGTACTCGCAAGCAAGGATCTACACTACATATGCATTGGTATCAATGAAAGGGGGTAATATATGTGGCTTGAACTGCAGAATGCTGGAATAAGAGGGGGATAGCTAGTCCTAACAAAGACTATGCTTCTGGCCGCCTCCATCTTGCAGCATGTAGAAGAGAGTAGATGGTAAGTTCACCAAGTAACATCGCATAGCATAACCCTACCCGGTGATCCTCCCCTCGTTGCCCTGTGAGAGAGCGATCACCGGTTGTATCTGGAACTTGGAAGGGTGTGTTTTATTAAGTATCCGGTTCTAGTTGTCATAAGGTCAAGGTACAACTCCGGGTCGTCCTTTTACCGAGGGACATGACTATTCGAATAGATCAACTTTCCTGCACGGGTGCACCACGTTCCCAACACGCTCGATCCCCTTTGTCCGGACACACTTTTCTGGGTCATGCCCGACCTCGGAAGATCAACACGTCGC
Organism: Triticum urartu; assembly: GCF_003073215.2. Classification (NCBI taxonomy): domain Eukaryota; kingdom Viridiplantae; phylum Streptophyta; class Magnoliopsida; order Poales; family Poaceae; genus Triticum; species Triticum urartu. The sequence goes on along the minus strand of NC_053024.1, from coordinate 213,235,015 downwards.
AGCCCTACCTAGGCACAACAGAGAGGTCAGCACACCGGTCTAAATCCTATGGTGCGGGGGTTTGGGCCCATCGCCCATTCCACACCTGCACGTTGCGTACGCGGCCGGTGAGCAGACCTAGCAACCTCCATTACAAAGGAAATTGCGTTACGCGTTCCAACCCGGCGTGCGCCGCTCAGTCACTGACATCACGAAGGCTTCGGCTAATAACACGACGTCGAGTGCCCATAACTGTTCCCAAGTAGTTGGTTAGTGCGTATAGGCCAGTGGCCAGACTAAGATCAAATACCAAGATCTCGTTAACCGTGTTATCTTGAAGTAACCGCGAACGCCGACCAGGGCCAGGCCCACCTCTCACCTGGGTGGTCTCAACCTGCCCTGTCGCTCCGCCACAAAGATCCACACAGAGGGTCGTTGGGAAAGTATGTCCTTTCAACCCCCAATTCGTGAATCAACCGCGGGTACTCAATGAGCCGACCCGACTTTAGTCACAACATGTATCATGTGTAATATGTATAGTATATACCCGTGATCAACACCCGACGTGATCACGGCCCGATAGTATAGCATGGCAGACTGACAAGAATGTAGGGCCACTGATGATAAACTAGCATCTCATACTAAGCATTTAGGATTGCAGGTAAGGTATCAACGACTGTAGCAACAATGACAGGCTATGCATCTGAATAGGATTAACGGAAAGCAGTAACATGCTGCACTACTCTAATGCAAGTAGTAGAGAGAAGAATAGGCGATATCTAGTGATCAAGGGGGGGGGGGCTTGCCTGGTTGCTCTGGCAAGAAGGGTTCATCGTCGATGTAGTCGATCACAGGGGTACCAACAGCGGCCTCGGGGTTTACCACAAAGAAGTAACGGAGGGGAACACAATAAATAACAGAGCAATCAAAGTATCACAAAGCATAACATGACAATACGCGGTGCTAGGGGTGACCTAACGTAAGGATAGGTGATACCGGCAAAAGGGGGAAACATCCGGGAAAGTATCACCGGTGTTTCACGTTTTCAGACAGATGAACCGGAGGGGGAAAGTTGTGTGTTCTCTATGCTAGGGATGTGTGATGGACGAACGGGCTGCGTATTCGGATTCGTCTCGTCGTTCTGAGCAACTTTCATGTACAAAGTATTTTCATCCGAGTTACAGATTATTTTATATTAATTTTCACAGTTTTAATTTATTTTCTTAATTTCTAGATTTAATACTAATTCAAAATATTATAAGGACTAAATGCTAAGTGCGCCTGAAAGTGTACCCATCAGTGTGTGCTAGAGGCTAACAGTGGGCCCAGGTCAACAGTTGACTTAGCAATCAACATTTGACTGGTCAAACGTGAACAGTGCGATGGGGGCCATATGTCATTGGCTAGGTGATACACAGCCAGCACTTTGACTGGTCAAACTGGCCAAGGTGGGGCCACATGTCATAGTCTAGGGTTAGTTCAAGAGTTTAGTTTAACTAGGGGGTTCCACTGACATATTCTGTTAGGCTAGCTAAACCAATTAATTAGGTTAATTATCCAAATAATTAATTAACTATTCATCATCTTTTATTTATTTATTTTGGTTATTCATTTCATTTCCTTTTTTAAGGGGTTGGTCCCAGTGGCAGTGGCACAAGCAGCCATGGCTTGGCAACGCGCGACTGCTCGCAGTGGAGCGCTGGCGATGAGCGCAGAGCGCGACGGGGGAGCAAGGCATGGCCCCGGACAGGACCAAGCCCGACGAGGCGCAGGCACGCCGGGGCGGGCTGGGGCACGGCAGATGCAGAATTGGGCGAGGCCAGTCCTGAGCAACGACGGGTGAGCAGCAGCAGAGGGAGGCGATGCCATGCGTGGGCAAGAGGGTGCATGGATTGGCACGGGGGGTGGGGGGGGGTTGGGGGGGGGGGGGGGGGTTATGGGGGGGGGGGGGGGGCCGGCCCATTCGGGCGGCTATGGCCAACTGGGCCGTGCCCCATGGGGGGGTGTTTCCCTTTTTTTGTTAGTTTGTTTTTCTCTTTTGTATTTTCTTTCTTTTATTTCTTTTATTTTCTGTTTTATTTCAATTTAAATTATTTAGGCATTATATAAAAATGTGTTTATTACACCATATTTACATACGAATTATTTGGCACATATAGAGCATTTTAGTTTTAATGTTTGAAAACTTTATGGTTTGACTTTATTTTAAATTTGAATTTAAACGAGATTTGAATTAGAGTGAGTTTAGTAATAGTAACAGTGGTGAGGTGGCATCATTAGTAGTGGGTTACTGTAACTTTATTATCCGGGCGTCATAGGGCCCTAGTGACAAGCATTAAGCATAGCAAAGTCATAGCAACATCAATCTTAGAACATAATGGATACTAGGGATCAAACCCTAACAAAACTAACTCGATTACATGGTAAATCTCATCCAACCCATCACCGTCCAGCAAGCCTATGATGGAATTACTCACGCACGGCGATGAGCATCATGAAATTGGTGATGGAGGAAGGTTGGTGATGACGATGGCGACGGATTCCCCTCTCCGGAGCCCCGAACGTACTCTAGACAGCTCTCCCGATGAAGATTAGGGCTTGGCAGTGGCTCCGTATCATAAAACGCGATGAATCCTTCTTTCTTATTTGTTTTCTCGCCGAACATGATTACGTGAATATATAGAGTTGGGGTTGACGTTGGTGGAGTCTCAGGGGGGCCACGAGGCAGGGGGCGCGCCCTGCACCCTCGTGGACAGGGTGTGGGCCCCCTGATGCTGATTTTTCGCCAGTATTTTTTATAAATTCCAAAACGTGTCTCCGTGGATTTTCAGGTCATTCTGAGAACTTTTATCTCTGCACAAAAATAACACCATGGCAATTCTGCTGAAAACAGCGTCAGTCCGGGTTAGTTCCATTCAAATCATGCAAGTTTGAGTCCAATACAAGGGCAAAAGTGTTTGGAAAAGTAGATACGTTGGAGACGTATCAACTCCCCAAGCTTAAACCTTTGGTTGTCCTCAAGCAATTCAGTTGAGAAACTGAAAGTGATAAAGAGAAACTTTTACAAACTCTGTTTGATCTTGTTGTTGCAAATATGTAAATCTGGCATTCAAGTTTTCTGCAAAGATTATGAACTAAACAAATTCACAATAACATTTAGGTCTCATGTTTACTCATATCAATGGCATAATCAACTAGCGAGTGATAATAATGAATCTCGGATGACAACACTTTCTCAAAACAATCATAATATGATATAACAATATGGTATCTCGCTAGCCCTTTCTGAGACCGCAAAACAAAAATGCAGAGCACCCCTGGAGATCAAGGACTGACTAGACATTGTAATTCATGGTAAAAGAGACCCAGTCAGAATCATACTCAATGTAAGTTATTAGCAATGCATGCGAATGACAGCGGTGCTCTCCAACTGGTGCTTTTTAATAAGAGGATGATGACTCAACATAAAAGTAAATAGATAGGCCCTTCGAAGTGGGAAGCAGAGATTTGCAGAGGTGCCAGAGCTCGAATTTTGAAACAGAGATAAATAATATTTTGAGTGGTATACTTTCATTGTCAACATAACAACCAAGAGATCTCAATATCTTCCATGCTACACACATTATAGGCGGTTCCCAAACAGAATGGTAAAGTTTATACTCCTCCACCACCAACAAACATCAATCCATGGCTTGTCCGAAACAACGGGTGCCTCCAACTAACAACAATCCTAGGGGAGTTTTGTTTGCAATTATTTTGATTTGAGTATGGGACTGGGCATCTCGGTTACCAGCCATTTTCTCGAGTGATGAGCGGAGTCCACTCATCGTGAAAATAACCCACATAGCATGGAAGATATAGACAACCCTAGTTGATACTTGAGCTACTCGAGCATACAAAACAGAATTTCATTTGAAGGTTTAGAGTTTGGCACATACAAATTTACTTGGAACGACAGGTAGATACCGCATATAGGAAGGTATGGTGGACTCATATGGAATAACTTTGGGGTTTATGGAAGTGGATGCACAAGCAGTATTCCCGCTTAGTACAAGTGAAGGCTAGAAAGAGACTGGGAAGCGACCAACTAGAGAGCGACAACAGTCATGCACATGCATTAAGATTAATCAACAATGAGTGCAAGCATGAGTAGGATATAAATCACCATGAACATAAATATCGTGGAGGCTATGTTGATTTTGTTTCAACTACATGCGTGAACATGTGCCAAGTCAAGCCACTCGAATCATTCAAAGGAGGATAGAACCCTATCATACCACATCACAACCATTTTAATAGCATGTTGGCACGCAAGTTAAACTATTATAAACTCCTAGCTATTTAATCATGGCATGGGAAACTATAATCTCTAATTGTCATTGCAAACATGTTTCATTCATAATAGGCTGAATCAGGAACGATGAACTAATCATATTTACAAAAACAGGATAGGTCGAGGTCAGACCAGCTTCTCTCACCTCAATCAGTCCATCATATATCGCCATTATTGCCTTTCACTTGCACGACCGAACGGTGTGGATAATAATAATAGTGCACTTGCATTGGACTAAGCTGGAATCTGCAAGCATTTAATACAAGGGAGAAGACAATGTAATATGGGCTCTAGGTTAAATCAACAATAATGCATACGAGAGCCACTCAACATTTTCAGCATGGTCTTCTCCTCTCGATCCCCAAAGAATAAGAAAAGAAATAAAAATATTTACGCGGGAAAGCTCCCAACAAGCAAAAGAAGAATGATAAATCTTTTTGCGATTTCATTTAATTACTACTACAAGCATGGAATGTAAACTAGCTAAAAGATACAACTAATTTTTTTGGTTTTTCTTAAGGTTTTTTAAACACACAAGAAGAAGGCTTAGAAAAGAAAATAAACTAGCATGGATAGTACAATGAAAAAGTATGAGCAATGACAACTAGAATGAGTGTGTGAACATGAATGTAATATCGGTGAGAAATACGTACTCCCCCAAGCTTAAGCTTTTGGCCTAAGTTGGTCTATGCCCACGGATTGAAGCTACTTTCTCTGGTGTACTGAGGAGGGTCCTCAGGGTGCCACTGGTTAGCGATATCCTCCGGATCCCACTGACAAACAGACTGTCAATAAGGTTCAAGTGGTGGCTCAGGCTCTGGGACTTGTGTCAGCCTCCAGTATGCATAAATGGCCTTTGGCAAGATGAGGTACGTGCCTGAAAGTATGTTAAACAAACAGGGTGCAGGCAAGGTAATAATCTCACAGTGAGTTTTATCAAATATTAAATTATACTTAAGAATCTTCTTCTTATTTTTAACAATGAAATCATGTGCTACCATACTCCTATAATCTAGAAAAATAGGGGGCAACAACTTTTCCTCTTTCTCATAATACCTAATAGGTATCTCAAAGTGTTCGACAAGGCATGAAACAAAGATGCCTCCGAAGATGGGGCCCTTTGTACGGTTCAGATTTAATCATTTAGCAACAATAGCGCCTAAGCTGAAAGTTGTATCACAAAACAAAAGCATGGCGCAAAATGACAATATCAGGAGCGCTAAGATTTCCACTGTTCCCGCGACCAATTAAGCATCTACTAGCAAATATCGCAAAGTAACATAGAACAGGTAAATGTATACTGGTAATTCTTGCATCGGAAACTTTCCTAGTTTCTCCTACAGCAACTCTATCAATAAACCCAGAAACATCACTACGATGTGGTTCCTTGATGCTGCCCTCAATGGGTATCTTGCAGACCCGCCAAAAATCATGGAATGACATCTCCTTAACCTCATCATATAAGTGAAACACCACTGAAGGTGGTGATTTCTTAGCATGGAAATAAAAATTTTGCACGAAAATATTAGTGAGTAGGAGATACTGTTCCCACTGGTCGTGGAGGAAGTCAGTGAGGCCTGCATTCTCAGCCAAATAATAAAAGTCATCATAAATTCCGGCGGTTCTCAAGAACTCATCACAAGGCCATTCGCATGGCCGAACCTCTATAGTGCGAGGAAGATTGTATTTGGGCTTTTTATTCTCGTCATTCTGCTTATCCTTCGAGCTTCGGCTCGAAGAGCCCATCAATAATCTCTTCAACATTTTATTTCTCTGAAAAGTTTCTGAAATTTTTAGTGACTCAAAATAGAAGTGAACCAAACTCAACAAGATTGATAGCAACTACTCCCACAAGTGCCTAGAGGCTATATCATGCATTAAAACTACTTTTGACCATATAAATTTGACATGCAAGCTCAAGAACATGGTCACCTTAGCAGAAAAAATTTGCAATAAATAAAGCACTAGAAAAAAAACTAATTGGACCATTGGAGGAGTCACATACCGAAGAACAATCCCTCAAAGCAATTTTGTGAATAGAGCTTTGAGCAAGGAGATCGAACATGGTAGCAAGATGAGCTAGAACACGGGTATGAGCTACGGGATGATTTTTTCTGGAGAAAGACGGAGTGTGTGGGTGCTGGAATAAGTGGAGGGGGGCCAAGTGGGGCCCATGAGGTAGGGGGCGTGCCCTGCACCCTCGTGTCCAAGTGGTGGCCCCCCCTGGCGTGTTCTCAGTGCCAATCATTCTTAAATATTCTACAAAAAATCATATATCATTTTCAGGATATTTGGAGAACTTTTATTTTTGGGGTATTTTTATTGCAAGAATAATTCAGAAAACAGACATAAAATATTATTTTTTTTCTTTATTTAATCTAAATAACAGAAAGTAAAAGGAGGGTACAGAGAGTTGTTCTTTCTAACTTCATCCATCTCATGCTCATCAAAAGGAATCCACTAACAAGGTTGATCAAGTCTTGTTAACAAACCCTTTCCGAATAACATGAAACCGGAGAATTTTCGAATAACACTAGGTTACTTCAATAGGGATATGGATGTCCCCAACAATAAGAATATCATATTTCTTCTTGACAGTAGGAAGAGGGAATTCAAAACCTCCAATAGTTATCGTTGAAAAATTTCCAATAGAATTGATATTGTGGACTTGAGGTTATTTCCTCGGAAAGTGTACCGTATGCTCATTACCGTTAACATGAAAAGTGACATTGTCTTTGTTGCAATCAATAACAGCCCTGCAGTTTCAAAAAGGGTCTACCAAGGATAATCGACATACTATCGTCCTCGGGAATGTCAAGAATAACAAAGTCTATTAAAATAGTAACGTTTGCAACCACAACATGCACATCCTCACAAATACCGACATGTATACCAGTTGATTTATCGGCCATTTGCAAAGATATTTCAGTAGGTGTCAACTTATTCAAATCAAGTCTATGATATAAAGAGAGAGGAATAACACTAACACCGGCTCCGAGATCACATAAAGCAGTTTTAACATAGTTTCTTTTAATGGAGCATGGTGTAGTTGGTACTCCGGGATCTCCTAGTTTCTTAGGTATTCCACCTTTAAAAGTATAATTGGCAAGCATGGTGGAAATTTCAGCTTCCACTATCTTTATTTTATTTGTAACAATATCTTTCATATACTTAGCATAAGGATTCATTTTAAGCATATCATTCAAACGCATATGCAAAAAGATAGGTCTAATCATTTCAGCAAAGCGCTCAAAATCCTCATCATCCTTTTTCTTGGATGGTTTAGGAGGAAAGGGCTTGGGTTTCTGAACCCATGGTTCTCTTTCTTTACCGTGCTTCCTATCAACAAAGTCTCTCTTATCATAACATTGATTCTTTGATTGTGGGTTATCAAGATCAATAGCAGGTTCAAACTCTACATCATTGTTATTGCTAGGTTGAGCATCAACATGAACATCATCATTGACATTATCACTAGGTTCATGTTCATTACTAGATTGTGTTTCAGCATCAAAAATAGAAATATCAGGATTCTCAGGTGTTTCAACAACAGGTTCACTAGAAGCATGCAAAGTCCTATCATTTTTCTTTTTCTTCTTAGAAGGACTAGGGGCATCAACATTAGTTCTCTAAGAATGTTGCTCAACTCTCTTAGGGTGGCCCTCAGGATACAAAGGTTCGTGGGTCATTTTACCCTAGTCACAACTCTAACAACATTATCATTTTTATTATTATTCAATTCATTGAGCAAATCATCTTGTGATTTAAGCACTTGTTCTACTTGAGTGGTAACCACAGAAGCATGTTTACTAATAAGTTTAAGGTCACCTTTTACTCTAGACATATAATCACTCAAGTGTTCAATCATATAAGCATTACGTTTCAATTGTCTACCAACATAAGCATAGAAGTTTTCTTGTTTAACAATAAAATTGTCAAACTCATCCAAGCATTGGCTAGCACACTTATTACGAGGAATATCACCTTCATCAAATCTATAGAGAGAATTTACCTTTACTACCTGTGTAGGGTTATTAAGACCATGTATTTCTTCAATAGGTGGTAAATTCTTAACATCTTCAGCTTTAATACCCTTTGTTTTCATAGATTTCTTTGCCTCTTGCATATCTTTAGGACCGAGAAATAGAATACCCCTTTTCTTCGGAGTTGTCTTAGGAATTGGTTCAGGAAGTGTCCAATCATTATCATTACTCAGTATATTATTCAATAGAAATTCAGCTTGCTCAACAGTTCTTTCCCTGAAAACACAACCAGCACAACTATCCAGGTGGTCTCTGGAAGCATCGGTTAGTCCATTATAAAAGATATCAAGTATTTTATTTTACTTGAGAGGATGGTCAGGCAAAGCATTAAGTAATCGGAGAAGCCTCCCCCAAGCTTATGGGAGACTCTCTTCTTCAATTTGCACAAAATTATATATTTCACTTAAGGTAGCTTGTTTCTTATGTGCAGGGAAATATTTAGCAGAGAAGTAATAAATCATATCCTGGGAACTACGCACACAACCAGGAGCAATAGAATTAAACCAGGTTTTAGCATCACCCTTTAATGAGAACGGCAATAACTTAAGGATATAGTAGTAACAAATTTTTTTCCTCATGAGTGAATATGGTGGCTATATCATTCAGTTTAGTAAGATGTGCCACAAAAGGTTCAGATTCATTGCCATAAAAAGGATCAAGATGGCGGTCTTGGGGGCTATTCCAATGGTAACAATATTCTGGACCCTATGAGCCGCCGAGCAGGGCTGCTATTTTTATGGCCGGCATGCAACCAATGCTAAATTCCTCAACTGTCGCGTCCATGACATCTGGCTCAACTGCTGCTACGACGGCCGAGGCGAGTGGCTTTGTGTGGCCGCTAGCTCAAGTCTTATCTGAGCTCTTGGATGCCTTGGTGACTCTGCTAGTTGTAAAGGTAACTCCGGCAAATCAAGCGCAGCACAAAGCAGAGGTTGCAAAGTTGCGGGGCGAGGTGGCTAAGGCCCAAGTAGATCTTGAAGCGGAGAACGCTAGGATTGCAACAAAACGGGCTTCGTTAGAGGCCGAGTCGTAGCGGATAAGAGCAGAGACTTTTCGTATGAGTTTGGACCAGAATGCGTCCAATGCTGTTCTTCAAAGGAGGCATCAGAGCCACTTGCCTCCACAGTTTGGGGGACAGAATCTTTTTAACACACCCAGGGTAGGAACGAGTAACCCGCCCAGTGTAACCCGTGCTGCTGAGGCGCCAAGAACTGGAGTGGCGGCTCAGCCACGTGTGTCAGACCCGCCACGTAGGGATCTGACCCCTCCCCAACGGGTTCCAACACCCTCTGGCCATTATTCTAACCCGGTGGATAACATGATAGCTATGGCTACACGGCTGGCAGCTATCTCGATCGAAGGCGAGTCTCCAGCGGCGATAGAGACCTAGAACGCGATGGAGCTTCTTCAGATGGCTGTGGCGTAGCAGGCGGCTTATTCATATAGTCGTGAGCATGTCCATTCAACTCCACGCCCAAGTCAAAGCTCCAGCCGGCGCATTGTGTTGCCAGCTTATTCATTGATATACAAGAACACAAGAATTCACGCAAGTCGGAGGAGGAGACCCGCCGGCCTTGGAATATTGCTCATCTTCGGCCTTATTACACTTGAGCCACTGGCTCTCGTCATTGTACATACATTTGTCAGTGTATATATTATGATCAATATAATAAAGCCGACATCCTTGATAATTTAGGGCCTCAGTCGTTTCATTTCTGTGTATCTGAGTCTTTATTATTTTCTCATAAGGTCACTTGGGGGCTTCCAACCCACCGGGTTTAGCTTTCATACCCTCTTGTATTTGGGATGTTATAAATAGGTCATCATATGCATATCATAATTTATTTGCATTTTGGGTGTGATCCTAAAAATCCTAAATAACTCAAGAACCCACGGAGAGAGTTGGGGATTTCACGATTTTCATATTTGATTTTTCTCAAATATTGGAAAGAGGATCATTTTGGTTTTATTATTTTTTTTCTCTCCAAAAATATTTCATAATTAAAATATATGAGAGGAGATAATATGACTTCTCCAAAATAAATGAAATATTGGAGGAAAACTATTAAAATCAAATAAATATTTTATTTGGATTTTATTGCTATTTTATTTGAATTAGAAAAATATGCATTTTTCAAATTTGCATTTTCTAGGCCAAGAAAATGTTCACTTTGTTCTAAATATTTTATTTAGACGGTGAAAATTTGTTTTGGCATCTTTAGATTTTTATTTTTATTTATTTAGGATTTTTCTCGGTAGAATCGTTTATAAAAAGAACGAACCGACCTAACTGGCCGTGCCCGAGCCGGACTCTGTCCGCTCAGACTTTATAAGCCGCAGCCCGAGCCGCCCCAGCCCACCAGCCACCCTGCAGTCGAAACCCTAGCCGCCACCCCGCCGCGCCTCGCAGTCCGCGCCGCTGCCGCAACCCGACGCCACCGCCGACGTCGCGCCGCCGGAGCCCGCCGCCGCCGCTGCTGTCGGCGTTCTGGGAACGGGGTCCCCAGACGTGCCTGCCTGTGGCCCACGGCATGGTCTACGAGCGGGCCCGTATGGCCCATCTTCACCAGTAAGGACTCAAGACCCTCGCGAGGGGCCAAGCCCCACGAGGCGGATGACACAAGACCTCCTCAGGACCGGCCTCAACAGGCCAGCTCACGAGGGGTGGAGAGATCAAGGCCAAGCAAACCTCGCGAGGTTCTGATGACGTGAGCCATGACGACCAAGGCCAGGCGGGCGCCAGCGCGCACAGTGTCCTTATTTCCTCTTTGGTGCTAAGGAGGCAAGCGTAGACGCAGAGTACCGAGGCATCAAACAAAGGTTTCCATATCGGTGCAACGAGACCAAGACCAGAAGGACGGCAAGACGGAGGTCACCGTGGAGCCCAAGACAGCATCACCACAAGAGCCTTTGACACGCGAAGACCACTTTTGTCAGGATAAGCTGTACTAGTTGTCCCCTTTCAAATTGGCCGTTGTTGGCTCCCTTCCCGCTCAATATTTGGGGATAGGACCAGGGCCTCTATAAATAGGACTAGCCACCACCATAGCTAGGGGATCCGACGGACAAGAGATCCGACGGATCGAGAGAGACCAGAACTACCACAAGTTCATCGAGCACAAGAACACCTCTCCTCAGGAGGCTGTTCTTCCCCTTGTATTGTTCATCCTCCGCCCAAGAGGCAATCCACCGCCACCACACTGGAGTAGGGTATTACACCACAACAGTGGCCCGAACCAGTATAAATGTTGTGTCCTATGTGTTGCGAGTGAAGGAAATATGCCCTAGAGGCAATAATAAAGTTATTATTTATTTCCTTATATCATGATAAATGTTTATTATTCATGCTAGAATTGTATTAACCGGAAACATAATACATGTGTGAATACATAGACAAACAGAGTGTCACTAGTATGCCTCTACTTGACTAGCTCATTGATCAAAGATGGTTATGTTTCCTAACCATAGACATGAGTTGTCATTTGATTAACGGGAAAACATCATTAGGAGAATGATGTGATTTACTTGACCCATTCTGTTAGCTTAGCTCACGATCGTTTAGTTTGTTGCTATTGCTTTCTTCATGACTTATACATGTTCCTATGACTATGATTATGCAACTCCCGTTTACCGAAGGAACACTTTGTGTGCTACCAAACATCACAACGTAACCGGGTGATTATAAAGGTGCTCTACAGGTGTCTCCGAAGGTACTTGTTGGGTTGGCGTATTTCGAGATTAGGATTTGTCACTCCAATTGTCGGAGAGGTATCTCTGGGCCCTCTCGGTAATGCACATCACCTAAGCCTTGCAAGCATTGCAACTAATGAGTTAGTTGCGAGATGATGTATTACGGAACAAGTAAAGAGACTTGCTGGTAACGAGATTGAACTAGGTATTGAGATGCCGACGATCGAATCTCGGGCAAGTAACATACCGATGACAAAGGGAACAACGTATGTTGTTATGCGGTCTGACCGATAAAGATCTTCGTAGAATATGTAGGAGCCAATATGAGCATCCAGGTTCCGCTGTTGGTTATTGACCGGAGACGATGTACCGAAGGAGTTCAGAGTCCTGGATGATATCGGGGACATGACGAGGAGTCTTGAAATGGTCGATACGTAAAGATTGATATATTGGACGGCTATATTCGGACATCGGAAAGGTTCCGAGTGATTCGGGTATTTTCTGGAGTACCTGGGAGTTACGGGAATTCGTATTGGGCCTTAATGGGCCATACGGGAAAGGAGAGAAAGGCCTCAAAGGGTGGCCGCACCCCTCCCAATGGGCTGGTCCGAATTGGACTAGGGAGGGGGGGCGCCCCCTTCCTTCCTTCTCCTTTTCCCTTCCCTTTCCTTCCCTCCTACTCCTACTACTTGGAAGGGTTCCTAGTTCTACTAGGAAAGGGGGAATCCTACTCCCGGTGGGAGTAGGACTCCCCTAGGGCGTGCCATAGAGAGGGCCGGCCCTCCCCCTCCTCCACTCCTTTATATACGGGGGCAGGGGGCACCCCAAAGACACAAGTTGATCAGTTGATCTCTCCCAGCCGTGTGCGGTGCCCCCCTCCACCATATTCCACCTCGGTCATATCGTAGCGGTGCTTAGGCGAAGCCCTGCGTCGGTAGCAACATCATCACCGTGTGCTGACGCAGAGTACCGAGGCGTCAAACAAAGGTTTCCATATTTATGCAACGAGACCAAGACCAGAAGGACGGCAACACGGAGGTCACCGTGGAGCCCAGGACGGCGTCACCACCAGAGCCTTTGACAGGCGAAGACCACTTTTGTCAGGATAAGCTGTACTAGCTGTCCCCTTTCAAATTGGCCGTCGTTGGCTCCCTTCCCACTCAATATTTGGGGAGAGGACCAGGGCCTCTATAAATAGGACTAGCCACCACCATAGCTAGGGGGATCCAACGGATAGGAGATTCGACGGATCGAGAGAGACCAGAACTACCACAAGTTCATCGAGCACAAGAACACCTCTCCTCAGGAGGCTGTTCTTCCCCTTGTACTGTTCATCCTCCGCCCAAGAGGCAATCCACCACCACCACACTGGAGTAGGGTATTACACCACAACGGTGGCCCGGACCAGTATAAATCTTGTGTCCTTTGTGTTGTGAGTTCATCAAGTTAGCCCATGAGATCTTAGCGAAGTCAGGACGTGGATCAGTAAGGGGACATCTTCACGCACACCCCAGTGTTCAAACCTTGAGGATATTGCCGGAACCCATGATTCGACAGCTGCCGCCGCCACCGTCCGCCGGAGTCTCCGGTTTTCTTTGGTTTTATTTTTGGTAAAAACCCTAGATCGATTTTTTTCGTGTAGATCGGGTTTTATTTCGGTTTTATTCGGTTTAGTTTATTTAACGAACGTTCGTTCGTTTAGATCTGTGAGTGAACGATTTTCGTTAGATTGGTTATGTCAGCGAACGTTCGTTCGTTAGTCTTTTTTAATTTTATTTTCGGCCAGGGACCTATCCATGATTATTTTATCGCAGATTAGCCCCTAATCTTCGAACCCACGCCGTTTCTTAACAGTTTGTCCAAATCCAGTGAAACCAACACCAAAATATTCGTCTCGAGTCCCTCTTTCTGTTTAATCACCTTTAACATTGTTTTGACAAATTAAACTTTGGTTTCAAGCAGATTTGTCTTCGAAGTTCTTTGGACCGTAGTTTCAGTACCGTAGCTCCGATTCGATTGTTTCTTTTTGCAAATCGAACCTCTTTTTGCTAGATGATAACCCACAAGTATAGGGGATTGCATTAGTTTTCGAGGGTAGAGTATTCCACCCAAATTTATTGATTCAACACAAGGGGAGCCAAAGAATATTCTCAAGTATTAGCAGTTGAGTTATCAATTCAACCACACCTGAAAGATTTAATATCTGCAGCAAAGTATTTAGTAACAAAGTAGTATGGAAGTAACGGTAACAGTGACAAAAGTAACAATACTAGTTTTTGTACCAATCGTAACAGTGGCAACGGAGAAGTAACTAAGAAAAGATCAATATGTGAAAAGCTCGTAGGCAATGGATCAATGATGGGTAATTATGTCGGATGAGATTCCTCATGCAACAATTATAACATAGGGTGACACAGAACTAGCTCCAGTTCATCAATGTAATGTAGGCATGTATTCCAAATATAGTCATACATGCTTATGGAAAAGAACTTGCATGACATCTTTAGTCCTACCCTGCCGTGGCAGCGGGGTCCTATTGGAAACTAAGGGATATTAAGGCCTCCTTTTAATAGAGTACCGGACTAAAGCATTAACACTTAGTGAATACATGAACTCCTCAAACTACGGTCATCACCGAGAGTGGTCCCGATTATTGTCACTTAGGGGTTACCGGATCATAACACATAGTAGGTGACTATTGACTTGCAATATAGGATCAAGAACTCACATATATTCATGAAAACATAATAGGTTCAGATCTGAAATCATGGCACTCGGGCCCTAGTGACAAGCATTAAGCATAACAAAGTCATAGCAACATCAATCTTAGAACATAATGGATACTAGGGATCAAACCCTAACAAAACTAACTTGATTACATGGTAAATCTCATCCAACCCATCACGGTCCAGCAAGCCTGCGATGGAATTACGCATGCACAGCAGTGAGCATCATGAAATTGGTGATGGAGGAAGGTTGATGATGACAATGGCGATGGATTCCCCTCTCTAAAGCCCCGAACGGACTCCAGATCAGCCCTCCCGATTAAGATTAGGGCTTGGTGGCGGCTCCGTATCGTAAAACACAAGAATCCTTCTTTCTGATTTTTTTCTCCCCAAATGTGAATATATGGAGTTGGGGTTGACGTCGGTGGAGTCTCAGGGGGCCCACGAGGCAGGGGGCGCACCCCAAGGGGGGCGCCCTGCACACTCGTGGACAGGTGTGGGCCCCCTGATGCTGATTCGTTCGCTAGAATTTTTCATAAATTCCAAAACGTGTCTCCGTGGATTTTCAGGTCATTTCGAGAACTTTTATTTTTGCACAAAAATAACACCATGGCAATTCTGCTGAACACAGCGTCAGTCCGGGTTAGTTCCATTCAAATCATGCAAGTTAGAGTCGAAAACAACGGTAAAAGTGTTTGGAAAAGTAGATACGTTGGAGACGTATCACTAGCCAATTTATGTGTCCATGCTTTGGTAAGCCGACAGGCAATTATTTGAGATTTTTTGAATCCTTTCTTTTGAGTCCTTTTGGATTTGTGTCTCCTCAAGATTTTTTTTCTGCTAAGTGCATTTTTCCACAATTCGGGTCATGCAGCCCTGATTGTATGACTTATATTTGAGCATTTTGCAATTGGTAACCCGCCCTTGCTATGGACTTTAAGTCGCCAGCATGCTTTGGTTTGTGCAATTGGGATCATGCGCTTACAAATCTTTGGGTTATTACCCTCACTGGATATGGCGATGTCAGCCGGCCGTATGAGCCAATTTTATAGGTATGTTTTTTGTTATACGAATAGGCAAGGTTTGGGTTATCATCCGGCCATATGAGCCCTGGCTTGACTTTAAGTCGCCAGTATATTTTGGCTTCAATGGCCTTAATTCTAGTATTTTTCCATCATTGCATAAGACTATATTATGTCTGGGTTGTTACCCGCCCTAGTTTTGATGTTAAGTCGCCACAGCATATGTTGTTTAAACTTTGTGCATGCCATATAGAACTATGGCTTGCATAAATGACTACGTTCAAGCCCATCATCAAATATTAAAATTGGTGTTTCAAAAGGAAAGATCAACATGCAAGAAGGCATGACATGGCAAATCATTGTTTTAACCTAGCCTATTACAAGGCCGTCATGAGCCAAGTATTGTTTGAAAGAGCACCCTTATACTTTGGCTCGAAAGCCGCCTGATTTGTCACTGGTTCCCTGATGTCGCTTGAAGCTGTGTCGGTATTTCCCCAAAGAGGAAGGGATGATGTAGCACAACAGTGGTAGGTATTTCCCTCATATATGAAACCAAGGTTATTGAACTAGTAAGAGAACCAAGCAACACAATGTAAACGGCAACTGCACACAAATAACAACTACTCGCAACCCGATGTGTAAAAGGGGTTGTCAATCCCTTTCGGGTAGTGGTGCCCCAAGATGGGCAAACGGACGTGAGAGAGTTGTAAATATTGATAGATCGAACGCCAAATAAAATAAATTGCAGCAAGGTAGTTTTGTATTTTTAGATTTAATAGATCAGAAAATAAAAGGCAAATAAAATATATCGCGAAGCAAATAATATGAGAAAGAGACCCGGGGGCCGTAGGTTTCACTAGTGGCTTCTCTCGAGAAAAATAGCAAACGGTGGGTAAACAAATTACTGTTGGGAAATTGATAGAACTTCAAATACTAATGATGATATCCAGGAAATGATCATTATATAGGCATCACGTCCAAGATTAGTAGACCGACTCCTGCCTGCACCTACTACTATTACTCCACACATCGACCGCTATCCAGCATGCATCTAGTGTATTAAGTTCATGGAGAAACGGAGTAGTGCAATAAGAACGATGACATGATGTAGACAAGATCTATCTATGTAGAGATAGACCCCATCATTTTCTCCTTAGTAGCAACAATGCATACATGTCGGTTCCCCTTCTGTCACTGGGATCAAGCACCGTAAGATCGAACCCACTACAAAGCACCTCTTCCCATTGCAAGATAAATAGATCAAGTTGGCCAAATAAAACCCAAATATCGGAGAATAAATACGAGGCTATAAGCAATCATGCATATAAGAGATCAAAGAAACTCAGATACTTTCATGGATATAAAAAGATAAATCTGATCATAAACTCAAAATTCATCTGATTGCAGCAAACACACCGCAAAAAAGAGTTACATCATATGGATCTCCAAGAGACCATTGTATTGAGAATCAAACGATAGAGAGGAAGCCATCTAGCTACTAACTATAGGCCCGAAGGTCTACAAAGAACTACTCACGCATCATCATAGAGGCACCAATGGAGGTGGTTGTCGGATGTGGGGTTCCGGGTAACCCTTAAGGTTCGAACACTGGGGTGCGTGTGAAGTCTTTCCCTCCTACCGATCTGCGCTCTAGCTCACTAAGATCTAGCGGACGAACTCGAGGAACTCACAACACAGAAAGACACGGGGATTATACTGGTTCGGGCCACCGTTGTGGTGTAATACCCTACTCCAGTGTGGTGGTGGATTGCCTCTTGAGCTGATGATGAACAGTACAAGGGAAGAACTGCCTCCCGAGGTTGAGGTGTTCTTGCGCGTATGAACTTGTGGCGTGAGGATTCGATCGCCTCCTATGGTGGTGGCTAGTCCTATTTATAGAGGCCCTGGTCCTCTTCCCAAATATTGAGCAGGAAGGGAGCCAACAATGGCGGGCTAATTTGAAGGGGGACAGTTGTATGAGCTATCCTGACAAAAGGTAGCCTTCGCCTGCACAAAGCTATGGTGGTGACGCCGTCTTGGGCTCCATGATGACCTTCATCTTGCAATCCATGGTCTTGGTCTTGTTGCACCGAAATGGCAACCTTTGCCTGAGGCCTCGGTACCCCGCGGCTGCGCTTGCCCCCCTTTGCACCAAAGAGGAAATAAGGACATTGCGCGTGCTGGCGCCCGCCTGGCGCCCACCTGGTGTCAATCGTCATGGCTCACGTCACGAGAGCCTCGCGAGGTTTGCCCCACCTTGATATCTCCGCTCCTCGTGAGCCTGCCTAGCCAAGCCACTAGGGAGGAGGTCTTGCATTGTCCGCCTCGCGAGGGTCTTGGATGCTTGTTGATGAAGATGGGTCGTACGGCCTGCTGGCTCCGCCACGCCGCGGGCCACAGGCATGCGAGTCTGGGGACCCCCATTCCCAGAACGCAGACAGTAGCCCCTGGGCCCAAGGTGCGCGCGGGCTTGGCTTTGTGGCGAAGCAAAGGGTCAAGTTCGGAGCACCACGGACCCCCAAAAGCCTGCGGTCTCGGTTGACGCGTGGCAGTTGATTGGACGTGGGCATCTCCACTTCCCCATGCTGCCTTGGCAACTGCACGACTTGACAAGTCCCTGCGACATGCAAGGGAAACCATCATTACCTGCGATCGTGGGAGACGCCGGTTGGCCTTCTCTTGCTATAAATGGGGAGGGGGCGGAGCCCCCGTTGCCCATCTCTTCCTCGCTTGCTCGCTTCTTCTTTGCTTCATTGCTTGCAGCGCCTCCGATGGCACCACGAAGGAAGTTCTCTTCCGCCGACAAGGGGAAGGCCCCTCGCGAGGGCCCCGGTTCCCCAGCGCCCAAGCGTGGTTGCGGCCGTCCGCGCAAGCACGCTACGACCCCCACCGTGGCCCACCGTCAAGGCGGCGCCGCGGCACACGGAGGGGACCGTCCCAACCATGGCGGTCCAGCTGACGAGGGGAGGCGCGCGATGGTGGCGTGGCCTCCCCGCCCATGCTTCCATTCAGCAGAGGTGTCGCTGGAGTTCGTTGTCTGGTCGGAGAACCCAGCCGGCAACTGGCTCCAGCTTCCGCGCTTCTTTGTCGACGAACTGCCGGCCCCTGGTCCAGGCGGGCTCTATTTACAGGCGGATGGTTGCTGCAGCAAGGCCTCCTGGGTCGCGGTCGAGACTTCCACCGCGGGCAACATAGCCCTGGCCCGCGGCTGGCAGACGTTCGCCCGTGCGTGCGGCCTGGGCAGGCGGTGCACGCTCCACTTCAGGTATGACGGTGGGTCGACCCTCTACGTGAGGGTGTTCAGGGAAGATGGTCACCACGTCGAGTGCTGCCCCGAGACGAATGACGGTGAGGAGGTGCTTGGCCTTGGTGACGGTCGCGACGAGGATGAGGGTGAGCCTGCCCTCAGCGGCGACCGTGTCTCTTCCAGCTACGGCGGCTCTTCCTCTGGTGATAGCTCCAGCGGCGGTGGCTACGGCCAGCCACCGCGCTGCCGTGCCTGCTTCGAAGGAGGCCGTGGGTCATCTCCTCGTCGTGCCTCCATGAAGCGAGAGGAGGAGCCTGGTTAGGCTCGGGGCGTCGCTAAGGGCCTGCCTCCGCGGATTGCTGGAATGCCGCTTTGTTTAGCTTTTCCCTTTTTTCCTGCATCAGAAAATGAAACCAGTATGGGCCAGAGGGGCGTGTATCGAACTGTGGTTCTTGGTTAATGCAACGTGCGCATTATTCCCATGCCATGTTGTTATTTTGCACAAAGATAACTTAACCTGGTGCGTTTGGGACGCCCTTTCCTTCACGAGATGCCTGCCTAGTGCGTTTGGGACGCCCTTTCCTTCACGAGATGTCTGCCTGGTGCGTTTGGGATGCTCCTTCCTTCACGAGATGCCTGCGTTTGCTCAGAAACTGCAAAAAAATTATTTAGCGGGTGCGCTAGGGGATTCACCGTTCACCCAAATCTTGACTTGACGCTTTGTATCGCGGTACCCAAGGGGCACGGATTAGGAGAGATGTGCCAGCTTTCAGGTTCGAACGAGGGTGACTCGCGAGAAGGAAGAGAGAAGAAAAATGCTCGCGAGGGCACCTGCGTAGCCCCCTCGCGAGGTACGCGAGAGATCACGAGCAAACCAGAGCCGAAAAACGCGGTAAGAGGCGAAGGAACCAAATCAACAAGGAACGCCAAAAGCAAACTCGATTAAGGATAAGCGAACCAACTGCGGAAAGCAAATGAAAAGCCGCGTCCGGCACCTAATCTAATCTTCAAGTCTTCTCACCTGCACGGAGCTAAGTGTTGTCCACTAGGCGTGGGAGGGAGCCCCAGGGCCTGAGGCCGATGCTCCTGAGACTCCGGGGCGTGTATAGCCCCAACTCATTATTACGTGAGAGTGTCACGGGCGGCGATTCTTCACAGGCACCGGGCCTTCTTCACAGGCTCTGGGCCTTTCTTCACAGGCTCTGGGCCTTTCTTCACAGGCTCTGGGCCTTGCTTCACAGGCTCTGGGCCTTGTTTCATGGGTAGAACTTCCGGAGGTGCTGGATGTTCCAAGCGTTTTGGATAGGTGTCCCTTCTTGCGTCTCCAGGTGCACGGCGCCGGGCCTAGAGATGTGGACGACCCTGAACGGGCCCTCCCACATGGGTGACAGCTTGTACATCCCTTCCCTGGAGAGGACCCGCCTCAGGACCAGGTCACCCATCTCGAGCGTCCTGGAGCGAATGCTGCGGCAGTGGTAACGCCGCAGCGCTTGCTGGTACCTTGTCGCCCTTAATGGAGCTTCACGACGACGTTCCTCCCCCAGCACGAGGTCCATCCCCCGCATGGCGTCCTGCTGCGTTTCATCGAACGCCAGGACCCGCGTGGAGCGATGCTTGACCTCGTGAGGGAGGACTGCTTCAGCTCCGTATACGAGGAAGAACGGAGTCTCGCCCGTTGGCTTGGTAGCGGTGGTGCGGATGGACCACAGCACGGACTGGAGCTCGTCGTGCCAGCCCCTGCTGCAGGCCTCCAGCTTCTTCTTGAAGGTCCTGGTCATGAGGCCCCTCAGGACCTCAGCGTTGGCGTGTTCAGCCTGACCATTGCTCCTGGGGTGGGCCACCGAAGCGTAGCAGATCTGCGTTCCAAGGTTAGCATAGTAGGTTTTAAAGAGGTTACTAGTAAACTGCGAGCCGTTATCTGTGATGATGCGGTTGGGGACCCCGAAGCGGCTCACGAGGTCCTTGATGAACTTGACAGCAGAGCCAACTGGAATGGTTCGGACGGCTTCCACTTCTGCCCACTTGGTGAACTTATCGATGGCGACGTAGAGATAACGGTAGCCCCCTGGCGCTCATGGGAATGGGCCTAGGATGTCCAGCCCCCCAGACCGCGAACGGCCATGTGAGTGGGATGGTTTGGAGGCCCTGAGCAGGCTGATGGATTTGCTTGGCGTGGAATTGGCAAGCTTCGCAGGATTTCACCAGCTCGGCTGCATCGTTGAGTGTTGTGGGCCAATAGAATCCGCTACGGAAGGCTTTGCCGACGAGGGTCCATGATGATGAGTGATGTCCATAGTCCCCGTCGTGTATGTCAGTCAGCAGCTCCCTCCCTTGATCGCTGGAGATGCAGCGCAGCGTGACATCGTTCGGCTATTTCCTATACAAATCGCCGTCTTGAATGCAGTATGCCGTGGCCTATGGGGCCACGCGCTCCGCGTCCTCTTCCTTCTCCGGCAGTGTCCCGTGCATCAGGTAACCCTTAAACTCCTTGGTCCAGCACTCCTCCTGAGACTCGAGCGCTAAGATCAGCCGAGCCCCTGAGGTTGGGCCGCAAGCTGGTGCTCCTGTGGCCGGGGGCTGTGGGAGCTCCTCTTGAGGCTGAGTCGTGCTTGAGAGAGGTGGCGCAGCTGACGGCATGAAGAGCCGCTCTTTGAAGACAACAGGCTCCTGTGGCTGCCGCTTGGATGCTCTCTTGGCGATGTCGTCGGCTTCCTTGTTGGTGCCCCGGGGCACGTGCTGCAGCTCCAAGCCCGAGAACTGCTTTTCCATCTTGCGCACCTCCGCAAGGTAGGCCTCCATGTGCCCATCCTTTGGCTCATACACTTTGTTGGAGAAGTTGACGAGGAGCTGCGAGTCACCCTTGACGGTAAGGCGCCTCACCCCCAGAGCCGTCGCAGCCTTCAGGCCGGCTATGAGGCCTTCGTATTCTGTGATATTGTTGGAGACCTTCTCGCCGTGCTGGAAGCAGAGTTGCACGGCGTAGTAAAGCTTGTACTGAGTGGGCGAGATGAGCACTGCTCCAGCCCTCGCGCCCTGGTGCGCAAAGGCGCCATCAAAATACATGACCCAGCCGTCTGGTGCCTCACTTCCTGGGGAGGTGGACCGGTCTTCTCCTTCATGAAGAGCCGGGGCATCCGTCCATTCCACCACAAAATCGGCGAGCGCGGCTCCCTTGATGACTCTGGTGGTGCTAAACTCCAGCTGGAATGCTGGGAGCTCGATGTTCCATTCAGCGACCCTTCCGGCTGAGTTTGGGCTCCTGAGTATCCTCTCCAATGGGTAAGATGAGAAGACCTTGATGGGGTGCCCATGGAAGTAGTGTCGCAGCTTGCGCGAGGCCACCAAGAGTGCGAGCAGGAGCTTTTGCGGCATGGGGTAGCGTGACCTTGCGTCTCGCAGTACGGTGGTGACGAAGTATACCGGGTGCTCGACGAGGGCTGGCACACTGTTGAGGCTCGGGTCTTGCGGAGACTGTGGCGTATCCTGAGGTGGAGGGTTTCCTGAGACTTGGCCATCCTCAGGAGTTTCCGTGACGCTGCCCTGCCGAGCTTGCTCTTCCGCCGCCGATGGCTCTGGTGTGCCTTCCTGACCCTGTGCTGCATCAGCTCTGGCTTGGCATGGCACACATTTGTCTCTGCGCTCCTCCCAAACCTCCACCAGCGCCGCGCTGGCGGAGTACGGGGTGGCGGCGAGGTAGAGTACCAGAGGCTCGAGAGGCCGCAGCGCCACCATAATCGGGGGCTGGTGAGGTATTTCTTGAGGTCTTGGAAGGCCCGATCGGCCTCCGGGGCCCACTCGAAGGGGCCTTTCTTCTTCATGATCTTGAAGAAGGGTAAGGCGCGCTCGCCTAACTTAGAGATGAAGCGCCCTAACGCGGTCACCCGTCCCGCCAGCTTTTGCATCTCCTGGAGGGTCTGTGGTGGGCTCATGTCTTTGATGGCCTTGATGTTCTCCGGGTTCGCCTCGATCCCTCTGTGGGATACGAGAAACCCCAACAGCTTGCCAGAGGGGATGCCAAACACGCACTTCTCCGGGTTAAGCCTCAAGTTCACCCGGCGCAAACTCTCAAAGGTCTCCTTCAAGTCTTGAATCAACGTCCTCGCCTCGCGAGATTTGACCATTATGTCATCAATGTAGGCCTCTGTGTTCCTGCCGAGCTGCCGCCCCAAGGCGATGTGCATCAGCCGCTGAAAGGTTGCGCCCGCGTTGCAAAGGCCGAAAGGCATGCAGGTGTAGCAGTACACCCCGCATGGTGTCAAGAAGGCCGTCTACTCCACATCCTCCACCGCCATCTTGATCTGATGGTATCCAGAGAACGCATCCAGGAAACATAACAAATCGCACTCGTTAGTGGAGTCGATGATTTGATCGATGCGCGGAAGGGGGAACGGATCTTGGGGTAGGCTTTGTTGAGGTTGGTGCAGTTGATGCACATCCGTTCCTTCCCACCTTTCTTCGGTACTACGACGGGATTCGCCAGCCATTCGGGGTATCGAACTTCTCGGATGGTGCCTGCCGCCTCCAGTTTGCGCGTCTCTTGGATGATGAAGGCCTGCTTCTCAGTGGACTGCCGTCTTGCTCACTGCTTCACGGGGCGTACATTGGGGCATACCCTTAGATGATGCTGGATTACCTCTCTCGGGACCCCTACCAGCTGACTGGGCTCCCACGCGAATATCTCCTTGTTCGCGTACAAAAATCTCACGAAAGCTTCTTCTTGTCCCTGGCCAAGGCGGGTTCCTATGGTGAAGGTGGCTCCTGAGGATCCGTCCTCGTTGACCGGCACCTGCTTGGTCTCCGCCTTGTCTTGGGTGAACAACTGCCTCTTCTTGGTGGGCACAGTCTCCTTGGCCTCGGACGCACCGGCGCTGGCCGGCTGTGCCACTACCGCGGTCTTGAAGGCGAGCCTGAGCACCGTCACGGCCTCCTTAGTGTCCCCCTTGATGGTGAGGATGCCCTTGCTCCCTGGCATCTTCATGAGGTTATAGGCCAGGTGAGTCGCCACCATGAACTGAGCGAGAGCCGGGTACCTGAGGATGGCGTTGTACGGGAGACCGATGCGGGCGATGTCAAAGTCCACCAGCTCGGTGCAATAGTCTCGCGTGCCAAAGGTGACAGGACGGCGGATCTGCCCCAGAGGGTGAGCAGCTCCACCACCCACTCCTGTGAAGGGCTTGCTGAGGCCGAGCCGTTCGAGCGGCACATGAAGAAGGCTGAAGGCTTCCACGGAGAGCAAGTTGAGGCCGGCGCCGCCATCGATGAGGGTCCTGGTGACGGCCACGTTGTAGATGGTGGGCGTGCAGAGCATCGGGAGCATCCCGGAGCCAGCGGTGGAGCCGGGGTGGTCTTCCGAGTCAAAGGTGAGGTCGGCCTCCGGCGCATCCCAACCCGGAGGAGCCCCCGGGCACTTGCAGGCTGCCCCAATCTGACGGAAGAAAGGCTTGACGTGGTGATCTAAAGGAGGTGCTTGGGAGCCACCCAGCAGTGCCGCGACTGCATGGTGTGCCGGCGCCACGTAACGCGTAGTGAAGAGGTCGCGGAGTTCCCCCAGGACGTCACCGTGGATCCCGGGAGGTTGAGCAGCTAGGCGCGCGGCTCGCCAGCGAGCGCCAGGGGGAACAAGTTTGCCATGATCTTGTTGTCGCCTCCGGCTTCGAGGACGGCCTCCTCGTATGCTAGCAGGAACATCGTCGAGTCTGCCGCGCCATTGTAACGCGGCGGCATCTCCGGCCTGAACTTGGCCGGCAACTGCACTTGCCGCAGAGCGGGGGCCAGGGCTCGGAACCCAGACTCCCTACTGCTGGTGTTGGCCGCTGAGGTTGGTGGTGGGGCACCTGCCATGAGAGCGTAGTGCGGCGGTGCGGGGCGCTGGTTAGTGGAGAGAAGCCCCGGCGCACACCTACCTGGCACACAAAATGTCGGATGTGGGGTTCCGGCTAACCCTTAAGGTTCGAACACTGGGGTGCGCGCAAAGTCTTTCCCTCCTACCGATCTGCGCTCTAGCTCGCTAAGATCTAGCAGACGAACTCGATGAACTCACAACACAGAAAGACACGGGGATTATACTGGTTCGGGCCACCGTTGTGGTGTAATACCCTACTCTAGTGTGGTGGTGGATTGCCTCTTGGGCTGATAATGAACAGTACAAGAGAAGAACTGCCTCCCGAGGTTGAGGTGTTCTTCCGCGTATGAACTTGTGGCGTGAGGATTTGATCCCCTCCTATGGTGGTGGCTAGTCCTATTTATAGAGGCCCTGGTCCTCTTCCCAAATATCGAGCGGGAAGGGAGCCAACAATGGCGTGCTAATTTGAAGGGGGATAGCTAGTACGAGCTATCCTGACAAAAGGTAGCCTTCGCCTGCACAAAGCTATGGTGGTGACGCCGGCTTGGGCTCCACGATGACCTCGGTCTTGCAGTCCATGGTCTTGGTCTTTTTGCACCGAAATGGAAACCTTTGCCTGAGGCCTCGGCACCCCGCTGTTGCGCTTGCCCCCCTTTGCACCAAAGAGGAAACAAGGACACTACGTGCGCTGGCGCCCCCCTAGCGCCCACCTGGTGTCAATCGTCATGGCTCATGTCATGAGAGCCTCGCGAGGTTTGCCCCACCTTGATATCTCCGCTCCTCATGAGCCTTCCTGGCCAGGCCACTCGAGAGGAGGTCTTGCGTTGTCCGCCTTGCGAGGTTTGGCCCCTCGCGAGGGTCTTGGATGCTTGTTGATGAAGATGGGCCGTATGGCCTGCTGGCTCCGCCACGTCGCGGGCCGCAGGCAGGCGAGTCTAGGGACCCCCGTTCCCAGAACGCCGACAGTGGTGAACCCCATCCGTGATGGTGTCTAGATTGGATCTGGTGGTTCTGGACTCTGCGGCGGCTGGAATTGATTTTCGTCAACTCCCCTAGGGTTTCTGGAATATTGGGGTATTTATAGAGCAAAGAGGCGGTCCGGGGGGCACCCGAGGTGGGCACAACCCACCAGGGCGCGCCTGGGCCTCCTGGCGTGCCCTGGTGGGTTGTGCTCTCCTCGGAGCACCCCGCAAGCGTGGCCTTGGCCCATTAGGTGTCTTCTGGTCCTTAAAAAATCTCAGCAAAGTTTCGTGGCATTTGGATTCCGTTTGGTATTGATTTTCTGCGATGTAAAAAACATGCAAAAAACAGCAACTGGCACTTGGCACTATGTCAATAGGTTAGTACCAAAAATGATATAAAATGACTATAAAACATCCATGATTGATAATATAACAACATGGAACAATAAAAAATTATAGATACGTTGGAGACGTATCAACATCCCCAAGCTTAATTCCTACTCGTCCTCGAGTAGGTAAGTGATAAAAATGGAATTTTTGATGTGGAATGCCGCCTATCATGTCATATCATATTGTTTTCTTTATAGCATGGACATTTGGACTTTTATATTGTTCAAAGCAATACTCTAGTTTTGACATGATAACTTAAATACTCAAGCGTATCAACAAGCATCCATGTCTTTCAAAACATCAACGCTAAAATAAGCTATCCCTAGCCCATCATGCTCAATCATTGATCCATTCATGAAACACACTCGCATATTAACTACACCCAATGCTCAAGTATGATCATAGTGCCTCCTAGTTGGTGATTTTATAAGAGAAGATGGAGGCTCAAATTCAAAAAATAAAATTGCATAAAGTAAAAGAAAGGCCCTTCACAGAGGGAAGTAGGGATTTGTAGAGGTGCCAGAACTCAAAGCGAACAACTTAGAGATAAAAACATTTTGGGAGGTGTATCCATCCCACCAACGAAAACGACTTAGAGTGCCCAACCCTTTCCATGATAGATATATCATAGGTGGTTCCCAAACAGAAAATAAAGTTTATTCCTTTTTCCACCATACTTTCAGTTTCCATGGCTACTCGTATCCACGGGTGCCTTCCATACCAACACTTTCCAAGGAATTTATTATTTTACAGCATAAAGTAAATTCATTTTTCATTTCGGGACTGGGCATCCCTAATAAACACTCATCGTGAGAATAACACATCTAGCATGGAAACTATTAGCCACCCCTCACCGCTCCGCGAGCGGAACAAACACACAAAAGAGAAGTTTATTTTGAAAATTAGAGATGGCACATACAAATTTGCTTAGAACGGCAAAAGAATACCGCATATAGGTAGATATAGTGCACTCATGTGGCAAACTTGGTTTAAAGGTTTTTGGATGCACAAGTAGTAATCATACTTAGTGCAAAATGAAGGCTAGCAAAAGATTGAGAAGTGACCAACCAAGAAATGAATAATCTCATAAGCGAGCATTAAGCATAATTAACACCGAATAATGCACCACAAGTAGTATATAATTTCATTGCATAATTATTGACTTCCGTGCTTGCATAGGGAATCACAAACCTTAACACCAATATTCTTACTAAAGCATAATTACTCATCAACATAACTCACATATCACATCATCATATCTCAAAACTATTACCAAGAATCAAGTTTATTTTGTCCAATGATCTTCATGAAAGTTTTCATTATATCCTTCTTGGATATCTATTACTTTGGGACTAATTTTCATATGTTGCTTTTGATAAGCTCAAACAAATATAAGTGAAGATCATGAACATAATTTTTCTTTCTCTCAAATTAATTTAAGTGAAGCAATAGAGAATTTCTTAAAAAATTTACTAACTCTCAAATAAATTTATGTGAAGCAAGAGAGCATTTCTTCAAAAATACTAAAGCATACCGTGCTCAAAAAGATATAAGTGAAGCATAGAGCAAGTCCATAGCTCATAAAAAATTTAAGTGAAGCATAGAGAAAATTCTAACAAGTCATGCCATAATTTTGGCTCTCTCAAATAGGTGTGTCCAGCAAGTAATCAAGACTTAAAACACAAAATAAAACAAGAAAAGACTCATATCATACAAGACACTCCAAGCAAAATAGTATGTGACGAATACAAATATAGCTTCGAGTAAAATACTGATGGTCGTTAGAAGAAAGAGGGGATGCCACTTGGGGGCATCCCCAAGCTTAGTTGCTTGCTCTCTTTTGGATAATAGCGGGGGATGCCGGGGCACCCCCAAGCTTAGGCTCTTCTTACTCCTTATTCCTTTATCCATCGTAAGATAACCCAAAATTTGAAAACTTCAATCACACAAAACTCAACAAAACCTTCGTGATATTCGTTAGTATAAGAAAATAAATCACTACTATAAGTGTTGTATCAAACCAATTAATATTTTGTTCTTGCACTATATCTACTATATTCCAACTTTTCTATGGCAAAAACTCATCAAAGAAAACCATAGAGCCATCAAAACAAGCACACAACGCAAAGAAAACTGAATCTGTCAAAAACAGAACAGTCTGTACTAATCTGGGTGTTTCGAATACTTCTGAACTCCAAAATTTCTGAAAAATTAGGACGACCTGAGCAATTTGTATATTGATCTACTGCAAAAGGAATTGGTATTTCATCGCTCTCTGGTTAAAAATGAGAATTATTTTCGTGAGTGCAAAAGTTTCTGTTTTTTCAGCAAGATCAAACAACTATCACCCAAGAAGATCCTAAAGGCTTTACTTCGTACAAACACTAATTAAAACATTAAAAACACAATCATAACAGTAGCATAATTGTGCTAACACTCAAAAATATGAAGCAAAAAGCAAAAATAAATTATATTCATTGGGTGGCCTCCCAACAAGCGCTATAGTTTTACGCCCTTAGCTAGGCATAAAGCAAGGATCTAAGTTTTGTCATCTTTGTTAAAATATTCAATCAAACACTCAGAATTCTTCAAGGATTTAGAATAAAGATTTTCCATGGAAAAACTTCTAGGAACAATTTTGAAGAATTCATTTTTTGCCCAAGGGATCTCTTATACTTCAACAAAATCTGGGTGGATACTAATCATCTTAAGATCCCATTTACTAGATGTTGCACCCTTGCTCTTAGTAACTTGGGTAGTCTTGACAATTTTTACGAGAGTTTTTTCAATAGTTTTAGCTGAAGCAAAAGCCATGCTCAAATTAATAAAGATTTCTTCTAGTTTTACAATCCGAGACGTACTTTCTTCAATTCTTTCATGAATTATGGTTCCCTTTTATTTTAATAACTTAAGAACTTTCCCCACTTTTGACCCAATTTTAGTGGCAAAATTATGCATATTTTATCCAAGTTTTCAATATGCTCTTCAGTAAGCATTTTTTTTCAATAGCATCTAATCTTTCCATAACATGCTCAAGAGTCAAATTTGTTTCATTAATAATAAGAGGCGGTGATCCTACTAAATATCCCAAAGCATTGAAAGCATAAAGAGAGGGACACATCAAGAAATTTCCACCGGTAATCGTATCAAGGATGAATCTATACCAAGTGGTGATGCCCACATAAAATCAACGAAGAAGAACAACTGTAGATTTCTTATAGATAGATCTATTATGAGCATTACAAATTCTATACCATTCATCTTTTAAATTTTCACCTCCCCTTTGTTTAAAGTTGAGAACCTCGTTCTCGAGAGTGCATGCAATAGAGGATGAACTATCCATGACGATAATAACGGTAAACAAGATTGCACACAAAAATAGATCCGGCAAGAAAACGGCGAACGAAAAAGAGGGGCGAATGAAAAGGCAATTTTTTGTGAAGTGGGGGAGAGAAAAACGAGAGGCAAATGGAAAATAATGTAAATTGCGAGACGATGAGATTTGTGATTAGCAACCTGGTATATGTAGATGATCCTCCCCGGCAACGGCGCCAGAAATTCCATTTGATGTCGCTTGAAGCTACATCGGTATTTCCCCAAAGAGAAAGGGATGATGCAGGACAGCGGTGGTAGGTATTTCCCTCAGATATGAAACCAAGGTTATCGGACCAGTAGGAGAACCAAGCAACACAACGTAAACAGCACCTGCACATAAATAACAACTACTCGCAACCCTACGTGTAAAAGGGGTTGTCAATCCCTTTCGGGTAGCGGCGCCCCAAGATGAGCAAACGGACACGAGAGAGTTGTAAATATTGATAGATCGAACGCCAAATAAAATAAATTGCAGCAAGGTATTTTTGTATTTTTGGATTGAATAGATCTGAAAATAAAAGGGAAATAAAATAGATCGTGAAGGCAAATAATATGAGAAAGAGACCCGGGGGCCGTAGGTTTCACTAGTGGCTTCTCTCGAGAAAAATAGCAAACGGTGGGTAAACAAATAACTGTTGGGAAATTGATAGAACTTCAAATACTCATGACGATATCCAGGAAATGATCATTATATAGGCATCACGTCCAAGATTAGTAGACCGACTCCTGC
Source organism: Triticum urartu (assembly GCF_003073215.2). Taxonomy (NCBI): domain Eukaryota; kingdom Viridiplantae; phylum Streptophyta; class Magnoliopsida; order Poales; family Poaceae; genus Triticum; species Triticum urartu. Next base: position 213,204,676 of record NC_053024.1, on the reverse strand, counting down.
CTACATCTACTACTATTACTCCACACATCGACCGCTATCTAGCATGCATCTAGTGTATTAAGTTCATGGAGAGATAGAGTGATGCAATAAGAACGATGACATGATGTAGACAAGGTCTATCTATGTAGAGATAGACCCCATCGGTTTATCCTTAGTAGCAACGATACATACGTGTTGGTTCCCCTTCTATCACTGGGATCAAGCACTGTAAGATCAAACCCACTACAAAGCACATCTTCCCATTGCAAGACAAATAGATCAAGTTGGCCAAACAAAACCCAAATATCGGAGAAGAAATACGAGGCTATAAGCAATCATGCATATAAGAGATCAAAGAAACTCAAACACTTTCATGGATATAAAAAGATAGATCTGATCGTAAACTCAAAGTTCATCTGATCCCAACAAACACACTTCAAAAAAGAGTTACATCATATGGATCTCCAAGAGACCATTGTATTGAGAATCAAACGAGAGAGAGGAAGCCATCTAGCTACTAACTACGGACCCAAAGGTCTACAAAGAACTACTCACGCATCATCAAAGAGGCACCAATGGAGGTGGGGAACCCCATCCGTGATGGTGTCTAGATCGGATCTGGTGGTTCTGGACTCTGCGGCGGCTGGAATTGATTTTCATCGACTCTCCTAGGGTTTCTAGAATATTGGGGTATTTATTGAGCAAAGAGGCAGTCCGGGGGGCACCCGAGGTGGGCACAACCCACCAGGGCGTGTCTTGGCCTCCTGGCGTGCCCTGGTGGGTTGTGCTCTCCTCGCAGCACCCCCAGGCGCAGCCTTGGCACATTAGGTGTCTTCTGCTCCATAAAAAATCTGTGTAAAGTTTAGTGGCATTTGGACTCCGTTTGGTATTGATTTTCTATGATGTAAAAACATGCAAAAAACAGCAACTGGAACTTGGCACTATGTCAATAGGTTAGTACCAAAAAATGATATAAAATGACTAAAAAATGATTATAAAACATCCAAGATTGATAATATAATGGCATGGAACAATCGAAAATTATAGATACGTTGGAGACGTATCATTCCCTTCATGGCGAGTTGAGGACTCCGGGTCATCCCGCGCTGGCTCTTCTTCTTCGTCGATCATCTGAAGATCAGCCGTTGTCCAATCGATACCGGTTAAAGCTTCGAAAGTGGCTTCATCATTGAGTATAACAGAATGATCAACGTCGGGGGCGAAGATATGCTTACGCCGAGGGGGAATAAGATTGACAACGTTATGGGCTAGCTGCTTAATCTTATGATTTTTGTCGTTGTAAGCCGACATGTAGTTGTTTAGATTAGGCTCCTCAACAAGCATACAAGCCATGGGCCGCATCTCCTGGACGCAGTGACTAAAGTCCTTCTCCTCAAAGGTTGACTGATGATGTTTAAATTCTGGGCACCCGATGGCTATCTCCTCCGGGTCAAGCTCTGGTTGCCAGGCTTTGGACCAACCAAGTGCGAGGATGGCTCCAGCTCGAGCAGCTATAGTCTTTGTTCGTCAATCTGGCTTGGGACAGTTGGTAGGTGATCCAACACGGCTTTGATGTGGCTTGGAGACTTTCTGTGCCCACCTAAAGCCACAAGGCTTCGCAAAGTTCCAGTGTATAACTGCTTGGCCAATGAGTATACCGCCTTGAGCTTCATCAACATGTTTTCGCCAAGGTCGGCGCTTCTGGGGCCTGTTTGTAAGTAGCCAAGAGAACTAAAAATCAGGAATTGAGAATTGCCCAGCGGTTTAAAGTACTATCAACATAGCAGTTCAAGTGCGTATAAGTCTTACCAAAGATGGCGGATGTCATATGGGTGATATGTTGTTTTAAGTCGGCAAGCTTGTAACGCCCCGAGACCGTTGCGCCAGGTGTCTTCCAGTTATGTGCCGTCGTTGCCATGTCATTCGCTTGCGTGTTGCATCTTGTCATGTCATCATGTGCATTGCATCATCATGTTTTCAAAACTTGCATTCGTCCTGGTCTCCCAGTTCCTTCCGTTGTCCATTCTGAGCCCAGACACACTTGCACGCGCCCGCGACACGTCCGAAATATTATTTTATAAGTGGCCGGAAAATGTTGTCGGAACAGGATGAAAGTTGGCATGTGGTGTTTTTATGTTGTCAGTAGGCCACCTGCCAAATTTCATCGCATTCGGAGTCCGTTTGACGCCCCAACGGATAACTATAGCGGCAATATAGTCGGTCTAACGTCGGACGTTTTCGGTCTCCGAAAACTGCGGTCGGGCCTCTATTTTATCTTCTCTCCTCTCAGCCCAAGGCCTTCTTTGCATAGTCCACTACCAACCGACAGGCCCAACCTAACCCTCCTCACGTCCGGAGCTGTACGACTGTGATCGACGGGCCTCGAAACCCCTCCTAACCACCTAACCCATCCTTGCACAGTGCATCGACCCCCTCGAGTACGCGTCCGAAGCTGTCCTGAACCCGACCCGGGCATTCGTGACCGATGGAATCGTATCATCCCCAAACATCTATAAAATATCTTCGATTTCTTCTTTGACTCTCCTAAGCTTTTTATCTCGACCGTTTGATTTAGATCAGATGGTTCGTGTAGTCCCTAAACTAATCCACGGGCTATATAATCTGGCCAACCCTAGAATCTAGGATGGTTGTCCCATCCATCCCTCCTCCCCGCCGCCACTCCACATGGTTCCTCGGGATCCCTCCCGGACCAACCAGCAGCATCCTCCCTCGTTCAACACCAGCCAACCCAAATCCATCCCCTCCTCGATCCACATCCAACCAGCAACAACTCCTCTGTTCCCTGCCTGAGCTCCTCACCCCGTCACCGAAGCCCGAGCCACCACCTCACCGTCCTTCGTCCTCGCAATGCCCGCGTACGAACAAGAGGAGCTCACTGCTCGAGCTCGAGCACGCTCCCAAGACCCATGGCGCCCCTCCCGTGCGCGTCTCCTCCTCCCGCTGCTCCCTGCCTCCCTTCCGCGCCGTGCCACGGCCGAGGAGAGCCAAGCTCCTCATGATCCAGAGCTCCGCCATCTTCATCGCGACCCCCTCCCTGCCGCCTCGCCTCACCGCCGACGATCACCAGCACCTCCAGGTCACGCCTCCAGGCCTCCCTCGCCCCCTCTCTTCCTTTCCCTCTCTCTGTCTCACCTCTCTTTGTCTCTCTTCGTCGGGGACAGGAACCAGACGAGCCCGCGTGTCCTCCGCCTTGATCCTGGTCGTTCCCCTCCTGTTCATGCCGCCGACGAGGTCCCAGACGACCCGGCCACTGTCGGCTTCTTCTCTGCTCGAGGAGCTCCAGCAGCCATGCACGAACGCGTTGACCTCCCCTGCCTCATCTGCGTCGTCATTGGAACTGACGCATGCGCCTCTCGCCGACCTTCCTCTCTGCCTCCCCAAGCCGCGCCCTCGCCGGACAGCTCCCCGCCGTCGCTGACTCTGCTTCGCCTGAACTAGGGGTCCTCTTTATGCTTCGCCCCGCACCAAGTCACGCTTCCGTTGACTGCCTCCTCGCTCGATCTGGTTGAGTCATCGACCACGACGCAGCAGACCCAGCGCGTTGACCAGGCCCAGCGTGCCCGCTCGATCCAGCCAGCCTCCTCCTCCAAAGGGCTAAGGCCCATGGGTGAGCAGCCGCCCAAATCCCCCCCCCCTATGCTCTGTTGGGCTAATACCAGTTTCGGCCCGTAGTTATTTTTTTCCGCTGCTGCGAATTTGTCCAATTATCCAAAACTGCATATTTACAGAATAGTCCCTCTAGTTCATGCATATCATAACTCACAATCCGTGCGTCATATGTAAAAACTTTATATATGGAAAATGACTAGAATTTCATCTAATTTCATAATGTCCAACTTTCATGCATGTTTGAAATGTTGTTTGTTTAAATTTGCTCATATGACATGTTAAAATGCTTTATTTCATAACTAATTAACCATAGCTCCATTTTAATAAACTTTATATGTAAATGGGGTAGAAAATGCCTAGGTTAACATGCTGGCATTAATTTGCATGTTTAATAACTCTAAAACTATGTTTAGGGCAGAACAGTAACTAATCCAAAATATGCATATGAGGATTTTCCGAAATTGTTGTTGTTTCTGGCCTCATTTAAGCTTCCTTAAATGTGTAGTTTTCATATGCTTCACCTCTTGCCATGTTTAAGAACATTTAATGTTGTTGGGTACATAAACGAGAGAGCTAAATAATTGATGTGGTGTTTCATCAATATGCAACTCGTTGCATATTGTGCTCCACTTAACTTGTAGTATTGTTTGTGCACTTTGCCATGCCATGAATCATTAAACCGGACATGCATCGTACTTGGTTGTGCATCATGCCATGTTTATGTGATGGTTGTTTACCATGTTGTTTGCTTCTTTCCGGTGTTGCTTCTTCTTGTTAGTTCCGGTAACGTTGCGTTTGTGAGGATCCTTTCGACTACGTCCGTTTGTCTACTTCATGGACTCGTTCTTCTTCATTGCGGGATTTCAGGCAAGATGACCATACCCTCGATATCACTTCTATCTTTGCTTTGCTAGTTATTCGTTCTACCTCTATGTCGCGCTACCTACCAATTGTTATATCATGCCTCCCATATTGCCATGTCAAGCCTCTAACCCTCCTTCCTAGCAAACCGTTGTTTGGCTAAGTTACCGCTTTTGCTCAGCCCCTCTTATAGCATTGCTAGTTGCAGGTGAAGTTGAAGATTGTTCCATGTTGGAACATGGATATGTTGGGATATCACAATATCTCTTATTTAATTAATGCATCTATATACTTGGTAAAGGGTGGAAGGCTCGGCCTTATGCCTGGTGTTTTGTTCCACTCTTGCCACCCTAGTTTCCGTCATACCGGTGTTATGTTCCTTGATTTTGAGTTCCTTACATGGTTGGGTGTTATGGGAACCCCTTGACAATTCGCTTTGAATAAAACTCCTCCAGCAAGGCCCAACCTTGGTGTTAACATTTGCCACCACCACCTATTACTTTTCCCTTGGGAGTCACGCTGCCGAGGGTCATCTTTATTTTAACCGTCCCGGGCTAGTGCTTCTCTAAGTGTTGGTCCGAACTAGAGTCCTTTGTAGCGCCACCGCGGGGAAACTTGAGGCTGGTTTTAGTTGTACGGAGGGCTCATCCACTGTACCCTGAGAACGAGATACGTGGACTCCTATCGGGATTGTCGGCACATCGGGCAGCTTTGCTGGTCTTGTTTTAGCATTGTCGAAATGTCTTGTAACCGTGATTCCGAGACTGATCGGGTCTTTTCGGGAGAAGGAATATCCTTCATTGACCGTGGGAGCTTGTGATGGGCTAAGTTGGGACACCCCTGCAGGGTATAAATATTCGAGAGCCGTGCCCGCAGTTATGTGGCAGATGGGAATTTGTTAATGTCCGGTTGTAGAGAACTTAACACTTGACTTAATTAAAATGCATCAATCACGTGTGTAGCTGTGATGGTCTCTTTTCGGTGGAGTCCGGGAAGTGAACACAGTTCTTGTGTTATGGTTGTGCGTAAGTAGTTTCAGGATCACTTCTTGATCACTTTTAGCTTCACGACTGTTGCGTTGCTTCTCTTCTCGCTGTTATTTGCGTATGTTAGCCACCATACTTGCTTAGTGCTTGCTGTAGCTCCACCTCATTACCTATCCTACCTATAAGCTTAAATAGTCTTATTCTAGCGGGTGTGAGATTGCTGAGTCCTCGTGACTCATAGATACTTCCAAACAGTTGCAGGTGCCGATGATACCAGTGCAGGTGATGCAACCGAGCTCAAGTGGGAGCTCGATGAAGATCTTGGTCATTGTTTTGTGTCTTTTTCGGATGATCAGTAGTGGTGCCCTGTTGGGACGATCAGGGATCTACCATTTGGGGTTGTCTTCTTTTATTTTAGGCTCCGTAGTCGGACCTTGATTGTACTCTGGATGATGTATGTTTAACTTGTTATTTGTGTGAAGTGGTGATTGTAAGCCAACTCTTTATCCCTTTCTTATTCATTACATGGGATTGTGTGAAGATTACCCCTCTTGCGACAAAACCACCATGCGGTTATTCCTCTAAGTCATGCCTCGACACGTGGGAGATATAGTCGCATTGTGGGTGTTACAAGTTGGTAATCGGAGCCTTCCCCGACTTAGGAGCCCCCTGCTTGATCGAATCGCTGACGTTGTCGAGTCTAGAACAAAATGTTTTGATTCTTAGGATTATATATATCGGAGAATAGGATTCTTTTTACTCCTCAGTCCCTTCATCACTCTGGTGAGGCCTCCTGACGTAGAAGTTTTGACTTCCCTCTCCTCAAATTTCATGAAAAAAATTTGGATCACGCGGGTATCTTGGAATAGTCCTGATATTCTTGTGACGAGAACATTGTTCTTGGTGCCTCCTGACATTTAGGGGTTGTGGCAGTGTCCCGGGGAGTTGAGCTCCGAGGTGTTATCGTCACAATTTTATCGTTGTAGTTCTGGAATATCTGAGTTTTGCCGACATCGAAAATCTCTTTTATGCAGTAGTTGGTGAGATAACCTCGACGCCACCCAGTACTGGGGCGGGAGTTCGGGAGTATTGCCATAACTCGTATAACGGATGCTTTTCAAAGGTTGAGGTACATGATTTCCGAAGGTTTCTTGGTTATGTGTTGAAGGATGGATACAACTGGATGTAGGAATTGTTAGTTTGGGTGAGATATTATGCTTCCCCTGTATCCCCTACACCAGATTGCATAACGAGAAAGTTTCGGGAGTTTATAAGTGGGAATTCAAGTATCTCCTAGAATATCTTTCCGACAGATGCATGATATGGGATTGGGGAAATCTCTATCATATGTATTTGTTCCGGCTTATTTTGCAAGCCAATCCTTTGTTTTGTTTTGAGTTGTGGTATTTGAGTTGCTTCGGAGTCAAATGTGGATTCCATACCTTTTCTAAGCGGTGTTCTCATATTTCTATGAGAGTATTAATCCTTCTTGATCATCTTTGTTGTCTTTTCAATTCTTTCCAACCGGTGTTTGTTTCATCCGTCCCCAAGTTGCCTTTGTTTTTCCCCCCCCCCCCCCCCTTTTTTTTCAAGGACTCAGATGTCTTAGTTAAATATCCATCTTATTGATGTGAAGTCTCTTCTTTCTTTCCTTTCAATGTTATTATCCAGTAATTCTCAGGAAGATACTAATGGAGCTTCAAGTTCATCATTCTTCTTTCTTTTCTTCTCCGGTGGATTCAATTTAAGCTTTGTCGATCATATCCTTTCCTCGTTTCAAATGTTTTCTCATGCCGGTGCACCTCTTAATCATCCACTTCTTGCTATTAAATTGTTCCGGAGTGCTGAAGATATCTCGAAGATTCGTGTTTCCACTCTACATTCGTTCAAGCTCTTTCGAGGATGTTATCTCATTCAAGCCATTTAATTCAACCGGTGCAATCTCTCTTTTCAAGCAGTATTTTCAATGGTGTTTCTTTTGAGTGGGCCCTAACCCACAGGTCTTTTCCCAGGATCTTACCTGACTCTTCTTTTTTGGAGTTATTCTCAAATTCATTTAAAAGTTTGACGTAAGAATGAGTTATCATCAGTCAAATGTCTTTCACCAAGATCTTTCAAATTATTTTCATCGTTGTTTCAACCTTTCTAATTTTCATTCCAGAGTGCCTCAACAATTCATGGTGGTGTTCCTGATCATTATTCTCAACATTTGAAGACCAAACACTACAAAAAAAGACACATCCGTGACATTTTGGGCCGAACGAAAAAAAATTATGTCATACATATGACACTTCTATGACGATAATTGTGACAAAACCCGGTATCATCATAGATGTGGTGGGCTCCTACTTTTATGACAAAAAATCATGAAAGAAAATGGACTTTTCGTCCTGGGTGGGCCGGAGACACAGCTGCATGACATTCTTTGGGCCGTCCATGACGGAAGAAACCGTGGTAGAAGCGAGGGCGAGGAAAATTTCGGGGAGTTCCCGGTTACGGTGGGAGGTCGGGGGCCGAGCGATGCGCGCTTCTCTTGTACACGTACGCGCGTTTGTGCGAGGTGTTGGCTCTAACTAAACCCGAGCGAGGTGTTGGGCTCTAACTGAACCCGAGCGATTGCACTGCAGGCTATGCGTTACTGAACCCGAGCGATCGATCGATGGCTGTTAACTGAACCCGATCGAGTGATTCCTTCGCTACTGCTGCTAACTGAAGCCGATCGATGTTGCCTCTGGATGAACAGTGAGCGTTGCGGGGGGGGGGGGGGGGTGGATGAACAGTTCCCGGTGGGGGTGGATGAACAGGACCCCGTGGTGTTGCCTCTGGATGAACAGGACCCCGTTCGATCGAGCCGGTTGGGGCTGGATGAACAAGACCCCGTGGAGGGCTGGATGAACAAGACCACCCCGTGGAGGGCAGGATGAACAGTAGACGGTGGAGGGCAGGATGAACAGTAGCCCATGGAGGGGTGGTTGAACAGGAGCCCGTGGAGAGGGTTGGTTGAACAGTAGCCGATGGAGTAGCACGTGGTGGAGGCTGGATGAACATGAGCCCGTGGATGAACAGTCACAGGTGGAGACTGGAGGAGGTCGACGGTGGATGAACAGTAGCTCATGGAGGCTGGAGGGGGTCGACGGTGGAGATGAACAGTATCTCGTGGAGTCCCATTTTGCGGTACGCCACACCCCTCCCGATGAACAGGACCCCCGTTTCGACCGTAGGAGGTCCGTTTCCTCCGTTTTGCGGTACGCCAGACCCCTCCCGATCAACAGGATCCCGTTTCGAACGTGGCCGGTCAAACACAAGGCTGTTTCCTCCGTTCTGCGGTACGCCAGGCCTCGTTTCCATCGCTTGTTCCGTCCAAGCCCTCCCGATGAACACGACGCATTCCGTTGCCTCCCCATGAACACGACGCATTCCGTTGCCTCCCCATGAACACGACGACGACGCTGTTTCTCCGTTCCGACCCAGCCATGTACACAAGCCATGGCCGTACGTATGCGCGAGTAGGCGTTCGAGACCCCGCCCGTATGTACACATACGTGGCCATATGTTCTTTCTTGCACCCTGGCCGCTGTATGTACATGTACATGGTACGTGCGCGCCTCTACTACGACATGTGCGCGCCTCTACATCGACCAGTATATATTTACGTACACGTTCGCGACCAGAATGACAACGCTACATACGCTTCGACTAGGTGGGTCCCGACTGTCAGGCACTTCCTTGCCTGCGAAGATGTAGCTGGTGGGTCCCAACGGTCAGGGGCAAACGTTTTTTTTCACGAAATACGGTGGCCCGTCTGGTGGGTCCCTGCTGTTAGGTGGAGGAATAATTATTGTGCGCGTAATAAGGAGGCACTTCCTTGCTGCGACCGTGGACCCAGCTGTCAACGTCTCCACGCATAGTACTCTTCCGATGGAAGTCGGTCATTGACCACATTGACCACGCCGCGCCGAGAGCACCACGGCGGTGGACGATGGCGAGGCCTAGGAAGGGGACGACAAGGAGCCGGGGAAGACGCGGCAGTGGAAGCCCGCACGGAGAGGAGTACGAGGGTTCACTGGTTCGGCTGCGGTGTGAGGCTGTCATCGCCATAGGGCCTGGCCAGCGGTGGGAATAGTAGGGGCGGTGAGGCCTCTGCGGCAGCACAGCCGGCCACGGGAGGCAGGAGCATGAGGCACGACTGGCGCTACTTTGGGCGGCTGGAGCAAGAAGACCAGAGGTTGAAGAAGCACTACGGCCGTTGGAATGACATCGTACGGTCACTGGAGCTAGAATCATTCATATTGACTAAGTTGACAAAGCCCTTCGTCCCCGTCAACTTAGTAGGCCCACAAGTCAGCCTCCCACCAAGGTGGGTCCCAGCTAGCCGGGGGAGTATTCATTTTTTGTGCGTAATAAGGAGGCACTTCCGGTGGGTCCGAGCTGACAGCGGGGGGAACGTTTTTTTCGCGAAATACGATGGCCTGTCCGGTGGGTCCCAGCAGTCAGGGGGAAATGATTTTTTTTGCAAAATACTGGTGGCCCGTCCGGTGGGTCCCCGCTGTCAAGTGGAGGAATAATTATTTTGCGTGTAATAAGGAGGCACTTCCTTGCTGCGGCCGTGGACCCAGCTGTCAGCGTCTCCACGCACAGTACTCTTCCGATGGAAGTCGGTCATTGACCACATTGACCACACCGCGCAGAGAGCACCACGGCGGTGGACGATGCGGAGCCGGGGAAGACACGGAAGTGGAAGCCCGCGCGAAGAGGAGTACGAGGGTTCACTGGTTCGACTGCAGTGTGAGGCTGCCATCGCCGCAGGGCCTGGCCAGCGGTGGGAATAGTAGGGGCGGTGAGGCCTCTGCGGCAGCACAGCCGGCCACGGGAGGCAGGAGCATGCGGCACGACCGGCGCTGCTTTGGGCGGCTGGAGCAAGAAGACCAGAGGTTGAAGAAGCACTACGGCCGTTGGATGGACATTGTACGGTCACTAGAGCTAGAATCGTTCATATTGACTAAGTTGACAAAGCCCTTCGTCCCCGTCAACTTAGTAGGCCCACAAGTCAGCCTCCCACCAAGGTGGGTCCCAGTTAGCCGGGGGAGTATTCATTTTTTTGTGCGTAATAAGGAGGCACTTCCGGTGGGTCCGAGCTGACAGCGAGGGCAATGTTTTTTTTCGCAAAATACGGTGGCTCGTCTGGTGGGTCCCAGCAGTCAGGGGGAAACGTTTTTTTTCACAAAATACTGGTGGCCCGTCCGATGGGTCCCCGCTGTTAGGTGGAGGAATAATTATTTTCCGCGTAATAAGGAGGCACTTCCTTGCGGCTGCCATGGACCCAGTTGTCAGCCTCTCCACGTAAAGTACTCTTCCGATGGAAGTCGGTCGTTGACCACATTGACCACGCCGTGCCGAGAGCACCACGGCGGTGGACGACGGCGAGGCATAGGAAGGGGACGACGCGGAGCCGAGGAAGACGCGGCAGTGGATGCCCACGCAGAGAGGAGTACGAGCGTTCACTGGTTCGGCTACGGTGTGAGGCTGCCGTCGCCGCAGAATAACAGGGGGTGTGGGTGAGTAGAGGGATGCCCTGGCCAGCGGTGGGAGTAGTAGGGGGCGATGAGGCCTGCGCGGCAGCACAGCCGGCCACGGGAGGCGGGAGTAGGCGGTCCCGCCGGCGCTGCTTTGGCGGCTAGAGCAAGAAGATCAGAGATTGAAGAAACACGACGGCCGTTGGATTGACATCCAACGGTTACGTCTGCTAGAATTGTTTGTTGACGTATATAATAACTAAAAAAATCTTGCATAAGCGTCAACTAAACAGGCCCACAAGTCAGACCACTCCCTCTTTTTTAATAATTTATATATAGCTCATGGCAACTTCTTATGCAATTTATTGCAGTCGTTTTTTTGGTTGGCCAGGCCAATTTCGCATATTTCTGTGGGTTCCAAACTATTTTTAATACCGAAATGTCCAGCCAGATTTAAAGTACTTTGAAGATATATTTAAATTAGGTTAATGCCCAGTGAAATAGGAATCTGAAAATGTAATAAAATTCAGAAATTATAAAGTAATTGCCAATTTGTCATCTATTTTTATATTTACAACCCATTTCATATTACTTTCAAGATTTGCAGGCGTCTTGAAAGAGTTGCAGCCCATCAGGGCGTAGAAAAATAAGTAGGCCTGGATTGGGTATTCTTCAGAAAAAATAAATTGGGCTCATTTTCACAAAGAAAAAATAGCTAGGCTGGTCACATGGTAAACATAAAATATAAGCCTGGGCTAGATGGGCCACAGCCCAGTTCAAACCCTGCTCCGTCTCAACAATACCAAACAAAAAAATACTGCTCAAGTAGCTACGTCCCAGGTGTCAGCCAATCTTGTGTTGGTCTCTTGTCTATTGACTATATACACTCACAATGTCGTGGGTCCCAAATGTCAGGAAAACACTAGGAGGAAGCATTTTATTTTTCCATACGCTGACGTGGTGGGCCCCTACTGTCATCCTCTCCATGTACTTCTGCCGATTCCTGTTGTTTGTTGACCATGTTGACAACGCGAGAGGGCGGCGCCGCGGCGAGTGCACCAAAGCGCACGGAGGACGTCGGTGTCAACGATTAGGAGACGGTGGGGCAGCGATGCGTGCGCTGAGGCGCAGCCAGCCGTGGGAGGCGGAAGCAGGCGGCCCCGCCGGCGCTCATTTGGTTTTGGCGGCTGGAGGAAGACAGGACTGAAGAAACACGACGGACTGTAAAAGCAGCAGGAGTACTTAACAACCTTAATTGAAACCAGCAAGGGCACTTAACAAGCAAAGCTGAAAGCAGTATGAGTACTTATACAGGTTCAACCGTACAAAGCACGCCTCGAACAGTGCTACTTTGCCTACAGTTAACCAAGGGTGAGGCCGCCAAGCCCCAGGATAAGGCCGAGGCGCCACCCCGCGCATCCACAACCTTCTGAAAGCGGCTTCATCTCGCAACGTGGTGAATAAACAGGATATTCGCTTTAGAGCCATGGAAAAGCATGAACATAATCTTCTGTCCTATTCTCCAAGATGGACGGGCCTTCATTATTTGAGACCACCCATGAATAAGTATCTTTTCACCTCCAAGGGGATTGAGTAGGTCGACATAAACATCATGTTGTGACCAAGTGCAAGTCTGACCCGACCATGGTCAGGCATCTGTATAGGAACAATAGAACTCGACAGTTCCTGTTTCAAGAAGATCACAGCTGTAAAACTGTGTATAAGCAATAGTTTATGAACAACATATATAATAGAAAACAGCTCGTACCATAAGTTTCTCGACACAGCTGGACATGTTCAACGAGTGCAGCAGTGGCACACATATCCCACGTGGCCTTCCACCATTGAAACACCCCACAAGGACCTCAAGACGATCAATAAAGTGTAGGAACTTGTGGATGTCGATCCAGTCAATTTCAGTGCCATTAGTAACAGCCGAGTTATTACAGAGTAACAAACGAGCAGACTGCTTAACTCTGAAAAAACCTACACGTGCCACCAATTATAAGAAAATATTAGTTAGAAGTAGCATCTTCGTGAGAGATTCGTTGCTACTTCTAAAGTTAAATTGTGATTAGTTAGACAGAATAGGTGGATTAAGAAGTAATCGAGGCAACAAGCAAGAACCAGATACAAAACTAACATGGATGAACAATTGGAATGACGTCGGGGTGGAAGATCGCAGTGAAGATTAGACCAGGTTCTGCTATTTCCATCAACATTCATGCGCCAACTTTCAGTCCGTAACACTTGAGAAAGTTTATCCAAGTCCGGCCATAAAAAAGAAGTGATCTTCTTGGTTCATGAACCCAACTCGGAACTTATATCCATGGCTTGTCTTCACTATGACCATTAAACTAGTGTATTCAGTTATGGCAAGGCCGAGCATCTTGAGTACATGTGTTTTGGCAGAGCAAATAATACACTCCAGGAAAAATAATATGAGAACACAACATGTTCAAAAAACACCCACCCTCCCGGATAGAAAAGAGGATTCTAGGAACATACTGTGCGCGTTTCAAAATGTTGTGTTAGGATGAGAAGGAACAAGTGTGGCGTCTCGCCGAGGGCACAGAAACCTGTAGGGTACTCGCACCTTGGGCACTGCAAATGAAACACACTAGATTGAGTAGGAAGAAAAATGCATCAACGGCGACGGCTGCCATCCTAGGATTACCTGCGACCAAGGGACTTGGGTTTATCGGGGATGGATGAATAATTCGTACCTGGTTCTCCATGAGAAAACCCTATGCAATTGCTGAGAGGGGGTTTTCTTTGAACAAGCAGACAAGGGAGAAGGGGATTTAGGCCCAGTGAAATATTGCCGCTTCGTTCGTCCAGCTTACTGCTAAAGCTGGAAAGGGGGGTTGTGATTTGACGGCTCATTGGGCATTACTGCGGCGCTACAACCGGGGTGTGTCTACCGTGAAGTTGTGCACTCTAATTTGTGCATATGGCATGCGGACCCCGTTGTCGGTTGCCCCACATATCAGCGAAAGGAAGTGGAAAGACAGGAGTAACTAGTTACACATAAATATATTTTTTGACAGAGAGATACTCCCTCTGTAAAGAAATATACAAATCTTTTATATCACATGCTCACCTTGCCGAGAAATATACTCCCTCTGCAACGCACGGGCATTATGGGGGTTCAGCTGAGAATGTAATACTCAGATTTTTTGAGGGATAAAAGTTGCTTTATTGAAGATTAATAGTCATAGGTATACAAATAATTTCAGGGGTTCCTGTGAGCCAAAGATGGCGTCCACAGGGCAAAGAAGTAGCAGCTTTTGCAAGCACATGCGCTTCAACATTACACTCGCGTTTTTCATGTATGATCTCCATGGTTTGGAACATATTCTTCTTCATCTTGATCTCGTCCATAATAACTTTGCTGGGCCCCAAGTATGCCTCTCCGATATGCTTGACTGTTGCTGAACAATCGGTGTTAATCTGAACTTGTTGCAGGTTTAAGTCAAGAGCCAGAGATAGCCCCTCGCAACATGCCATTGCCTCTAGGATCTCTATATCAGTAACACTTTCGCACACCAGTGCCGATGCTCCAAGGAAGAAGCATGTATGATCCCTGCTCACAACTGCCAGGGCTCCCCTTTCACCATTGCGAGATAACGCAGCATCAACATCCATTTTCGCCCAACCCACAGCATGAGGAGGACGCCACTTCTGCACTGAGCTAGTGTTTCTCGAAACCAGGTTCTGGACTTTGGGCTGCAGGCCGACCCTGCATGTTTGGGGGCCCATGTGTTCTACCTCAGCGCTTTTCATATTGCAAGCGATCGGTACGGCACTGGTTTTAGATGCTGTCGCAAGGTGAATACACAAAATTGAATAAAGCACGGGAGTTGTTGGAATGAAATCGAACGACAGTTCCTAACCAGCAATCAGGGTTGCAATTCTATCAACGATATACCATGTGATAAATAATACTATCGTACTACTTATACACACACGACACTTGTTTCACCATGCCAGATTATTACATCAAAATATCTCGGAGGATAGATCAGTTAGGCAGTTGCGTGCTGCTACTGAAGAATTTCAAAGTTGATTTGGACCAGCTCTCCTTGCCGAGAAAGTTCGATTTTGACATCATCCCCTACAGCAAGATATGATTTAGATTTGAACCTTGACCATCCTTTAGCATCAATCATCACGCGACCATCCTTTGTACTTACAATATATTGAGCAGGTTCATTCACACCAAGGCTGCGCATGGTAAGAGAAAATTGGCCGCGGTCGCCCGGATTGTTGAACGACTCCCTCGTTGCTCTAGGAATTCTCTGTTTGCAAATAAGAAGACATACCCAAATAGTTAGATCAACACAGCGAATCATGTGAAACAACATGGAAATAAAAAAGAACAAAGCACTTGGGCGGCCAATGCTTACTGAGGAAGTCCTGGATTAGGGGGTCTCCGGACAGCCGGATTATATCCTTTGGCCGGACTGTTGGACTATGAAGATACAAGATTGAAGACTTCGTCTCGTGTCCGGATGGGACTCTACTTGGCGTGGAAGGCAAGCTAGGCAATACGGATATGTGTATCTCCTCCTTTGTAACCGACCTTGTGTAACCCTAGCCCTTTCCGGTGTCTATATAAACCGGAGGGTTTTAGTCCGTAGGAGAACATACAATCATACCATAGGCTAGCTTCTAGGGTTTAGCCTCTCCGATCTCGTGGTAGATCAACTCTTGTACTACCCATATCATCAATATTAATCAAGCAGGACGTAGGGTTTTACCTCCATCAAGCGGGCCCGAACCTGGGTAAAACATCGTGTCCCCTGCCTCCTGTTACCATCCGCCTTAGACGCATAGTTCGGGACCCCCTACCCGAGATCCGCCGGTTTTGACACCGACATTGGTGCTTTCAATGAGAGTTCCTCTGTGTCGTCACCGTTAGGCTTGATGGCTCCTACGATCATCGCTAGCGATGCAGTCCAGGGTGAGACTTTTCTCCCCGGACAGTTCTTTGTGTTTGGTGGCTTCGCACTGCGGGCCAACTCGCTTGGCCATCTGGAGTAGATCGAAAGTTACGCCCCTGGCCACCAGGTCAGGTTTGGAAGCTTAAACTACACGGCCGATATCCGCGGAGACTTGATCTTCGACGTATTCGAGCCCCTGCCTTGTGCGTCACACGGTCACGATGAGTACGATTTAGCTCTACCATCGAACAGTGTTCAAGAGATCGCACCGGCAGCCGCTCCGACCCTCAATTCGGAGCCAGTTGTGCCATCAATGGACGGGTGGATGGACCCCACCATGGAGGCCTTATCCCCAGCGGCGATCGAGCCGAACATCGACCTTACCCTGCACGAGAGCCGTGTTGTCAAACTGACGGATCCTTCTCCGGCGACGGACTCCGAACCGCCTGCGCCCATTCCTAGCGAATCCGATTGGGCGCCGATCATGGAGTTTACCTCCGTGGATATTTTTCAGCACTCGCCCTTTGGCGACATACTGAACTCATTAAGGTCTCTATCCTTGTTAGGAGGATCCTGGCCGAACTACATCTGGCAGGATTGGGATGCGGATGACGAAGAAATTCGCCGCCCACCCACCACCCACTTAGTAGCCACTGTCGATGACTTAACCGACATGCTAGACTTCGACTCCGAAGACATCGATGGTATGGACGACGATGCGGGGGATGAAGAGGAACCACTGCCCACAGGGCACTGGACAGCCACCTCATCATATGATATATACATGGTGGACACACCCAAAGAAGGCAATGGCGACGATACTGCGGAGGATGACCCTTCCAAGAAGCAACCCAAGCGCCGACGTTAGCGGCGCCGCTCTAAGTCCCGCCAAAGAAAAAGTGGTGATACCGGCACAGGAGATAATAGCACTCTAGATAGTGCCGAAGATGGCAACAATCCCCTCTAGCACGATTCAGGGCAGGAGGATGGAGAGGCCAGCCCTCCTGAGAGAGTAGCAGACGAGGAGGATGACAATTACACGCCTCCCTCCGAAGACGAGGCAAGCCTCGATGATGATGAATTCATCGTGCCAGAGGATCCCGTCGAACAAGAGCGCTTCAAGCGCCGGCTTATAGCCACAGAAAATAGCCTTAAGAAAAAGCAGCAGTAGCTCCACGCTGATCAAGATCTGCTAGCTGACAGATGGACTGAAGTCCTGGCGGCCGACGAATATAAACTCGAACACCCCTCCAAGAGTTACCCAAAATGCAGGTTGCTACCCCGACTGGAGGAGGAAGCGTATGATGCGGCTGATCGGCCACCCCGTGGCCGCGACAGAGAGGCATTCCAGCCAAAAGCTCAGCCCGCACCCCGACGCCATTCAAATAAAAAGGCATGGGGAAATACGCCAGACCTGCGAGACGTATTGGAGGACAAAGCAAAACATGCAAGATCGATCTACGGATCACGAGGGCGCGCCACTACGTGATACGATAATCGTCACACCGGATACAGTAAAAGTAAATCCGGCAGGGCCGAGCACAGTGGGCAAGACTCATTGGAGCTGCGTCGCGATATAGCCCAGTACAGAGGCGCCACACACCCCTTATGCTTCACAGACGAAGTAATGGATCATCAAATCCCAGAGGGTTTCAAACCCGTAAATATAGAATCAGACGACGGCACGACAGATCCTGTGGTATGGATCGAGGATTTCCTCCTGCATATCCACATGGCATGCGGGGATGATCTACACGCCATTAAATACCTCCCACTCAAACTCAAAGGACCAGCTTGGCATTGGCTCAATAGCTTGCCAGAAGAATCCATTGGCTGTTGGGAAGATCTGGAAGCCGCATTCCTCGACAACTTTCAGGGCACTTATGTGCGACCACCAGATGCCGATGACTTGAGCCACATAATTCAGCAGCCATAGGAATCGGCCAGGAAATTCTGGACACGGTTCCTAACAAAGAAAAATCAAATTGTCGACTGTCCGGATGCAGAGGCCCTAGCAGCTTTCAAGTACAACATCCACGACGAGTGGCTAGCCCGGCACCTTGGTCAGGAAAAGCCAAAATCTATGGCAGCCCTCACGACACTCATGACCCGCTTTTGTGTGGGAGAAGACAGTTGGCTGGCTCGCAGTAATACCATATCAAAGAACCATGGTACTTCAGATACCAAGGACGGCAATAGCAGGTCACGTCGCAACAAACATAAGCGCCGCATTAACAGCGATAATACTGAGGATACGACAGTCAATGCCGGATTCAAAGGCTCTAAAGCCATTCAAACAAAGCACTCCAGGCCCGTCCAATTTGGACCGTATACTCGATCGCTCATGTCAAATACACGGCACCCCCGACAAGCCAGCCAACCACACCAACAGGGATTGTTGGGTGTTCAAGCAGGCCGGCAAGTTGATTGCCGAAAACAAAAATAAGGGGCCACATAGCGATGACGAGGAGGAGCCCCGGCAGCCGAATACCAGAGGAAGAAGAGGTTCCCCTCACAAGTGCGGACGGTGAACATGATATACGCAACCCACATCCCCAAGAGGGAACGGAAGCGTGCGCTCAGGGACGTATATGCGTTGGAGCCAGTCGCCCCAAAGTTCAACCCATGGTCCTCTTGTATGATCACCTTCGATCGCAGGGACCACCCCACTAGTATCCGTCATGGCGGATTTGCTGCACTGGTCCTAGACCCAATCATTGACGGATTTCACCTCACTCGAGTCCTTATGGTTGGCGGCAGCAGCCTCAACCTGCTTTACCAGGACACAGTGCGCAAAATGGGTATAGACCTCTCAAGGACCAAACCCACAAAAATGACCTTTAAAGGCGTCATTCCAGGTGTAGAGGCCCATTGCACATGCTCAATTACACTGGAAGTGGTCTCCGGATCCCCGGATAACTTCTGAAGCGAAGAATTAATCTTCGATATAGTCTCGTTCCGTAGTGGCTATCATGCACTGCTCGGGCGAACCACATTTGCGAGATTCAATGCGGTACTGCATTATGCATACCTCAAGCTCAAGATGCCAGGACCTCAGGGGGTCATCACAGTTAATGGAAACACAGAGTGCTCTCTCTGCATGGAGGAGCACACTGCGGCCCTCGCAGCAGAAGCGCAAAGCAGCCTCTCAAGGCAATCCACCAGTTCGGCATTTCAAGACCTGGACACCTTCAAGCGCACTCGGAGTAATGGGCAACTAGACCGCCTGGCATGATCTGAGCCCGCGTAGCAATGCGGCCCCCACCCCAGTCCCAGCTAAACGGCGAAATCCGTGCCACGCGTACATAATTACGCATTAAAAATACCATGGGCACAGGTGGGGAGGGGGCACAACTACGGCACGCCCCAAGACGCGGCTTAAACCGTACTAGGGGCTTCCCGCTTTGTTATCTTTCTCTTTTCAGGACTTTAATCTCTGAAAACCCTGTCCGGCAGCATGATTGCCGAACACATGATGCAGCAACCAAGGAGGCAGAAAGCTACGTCACACCATGGAACTCCCAGGTGGATTACGATAACGAGTGAAATATTTGCTTTAATACTATTCCTCAGCTTGCCCTTGGAAGGGACATAGTCCTACTTTTTGCTTATCGCACTATCTGTATCATTCTGCTTTAACGCACCTTTTTGAATAAACAATGCATAGCATTAAGACTATTATTGCATTCTTCTTTCTTTATATATATATGTGTTCATTAATAACGCCTTGCAACCGTACACTTTGGTACGGCCAATACACCAGGGGCTTAAATACCCCACAATATGGTGTGAGAAGTCTAAACACTTTCACAAGTGCGGCACCCCGAACTTATAGCATTATATGCATCAGCTCCGAATCATGTCTTTGGTCAAATGTTGGGTTTGCCCGGCTCCTATGTTTTGGTACCTTACGTTCCGCTCTATCGGCTAAGGTAGCACTAGGAGAATTACTGCGATTGTGCCCCGGTTCTGCTGGGCTAAGCACCTCAGTAGAGAAAGCTAAAACTGACTGTCATGATAAGGTGAGAGACTGATCGCTGTTCGGCGAGGTTTCGAGTCCTTAAAGACTTATGCCGCTTAGAGCGAGGAGCCGGTCCTGTCCGGCTTAAAGGCGTGTATCGTGCCCCGAATTCAGCCTTCCGAATACCAGGGGCTTCGCTGAAATTTAAAATTATAGAATTCTATGGCTAAGTGAGAGCGATAAAGCATTATTAGTCCGGTTGCCTTGTTCGCTGTGGTGAGCACCTCCCTCGAAGGACCCAAAAATGGGAACAAGATTGCTCAGGTTTATCCCGAACACCCCAGCACTCGCGGCATGGGGGCAGAAGCCGAGGACTAGCCATCTCTCAGATTGGATAAACAGCCAAACCGAAGGTAATATTTTAAATTCAAACAAGTGTTGCATAGCACATATGAAACAAGTTTTCATCATACAGGATCACACGAGCAAGGTTACTCAAATATTATTGGACATTCGTCCGCTACAAGACGGGCACCCTTCAGGATACCCTCATAATAAATTTCGGGGGTGCGATGCTCCTTGCCCTGCGGCGGTCCTTCCTTGATCAGCTTCACGGCGTCTAGCTTGGCCCATTGCACCTTCACACGGGCGAAAGCCCGGCGTGCACCTTCGATGCAGACGGACCGCTTGATGACTTCGAGCCGTGGGCAGGCATCCACAAGCCGCCTCACCATGCCGAAGTAGCTGTTTGGAAGGGCGTCGCCAGGCCACAGCCGGACTATAAGGCCCTTCATGGCCTGTTCGGCCGCCTTGTGTAGCTCGCCAACTACTTTAGCTGGTTGCTCAAAGGCATCGGGTGTTCGGTCCCAATATACTGAGACTAGAACAGCTTCTCCGTTGAGCTTCCCTCCTCGGCCTGGTAAAACTGTGTGGCATCCGACATGCTGCGGGGCAAATCTGCGAATGCTCCTGGTGAGCTCCGGATTCAGGTAAGTAATAGGTAGTTTACTCTCACATGCTTGCTTTGCATATAGAATGCCTTACCCGCCGCTATTTTCTTCATCGCGTCAATCTCCTGGAGGGCCTTTTGGGCTTCGGCCTTGGCATTCTTTGCGCTCTCAAGGGCCGCGGCAAGCTCAGACTCTCGCGTCTTCGAGTCAAGCTCCAACGCCTCGTGCTTCATCACGAGAGCTTGGAGCTCTTGCTGCACCTCGCCCACCCGCGCCTCCTGCTTTGCTCGCTTGGTGCACTCCTTGGCCGCTTTGTTTTCGGCCTCAAATAGCGCTTGTTAAAGGGTCGCCACTTCGGTAGTGGCTCCTGGCAAATTTATGATGGTCCTGTCATTTTGCAATCGCATCTTTTTTGTATATATACACATCTATAGACTAGGTATTACTTACCTTTGTTCTCCTCGAGCTGCCTCTTGGCAAGTCCGAGCCCTTCCTTGGACCCTTTGAGGTTCTGCTTCAGTACGGCGACCTCCGCAGTCAGTGCGGGAGAGGCCTGCAGCGAAGCCTGCATACACATATAGACATACTTATATTAGACTCCTGCGATATTGTTTGATCCTCTGTTCGGCTTTTCTTTGTGAACACCGAACAGAGCATCAGGGGCTACTGTCTATGCGGTAATATTTTTCCTACATTTTGAACACTTACCTCAAAGCGTGTTAGAAGGCTGGCACAGGCTTCGGTCAGTCCGCTTTTTGCGTACTGAACCTTCTCGATCACCGCACTCATAATAGTGTGGTGCTCTTCGTTGATGGAAGCACTGCGAAGCGCTCCCAGCAGATTGTCCGGTGCCTCTGGATGGACAGAGGTCACCGGCATAGGCGTCTTGTCCCTCTTGGAAGGAGGCCGCCTGCCCGAGTCCGGAACCACTGGAGGTTCCGGCGCGGTGTTCGGCTGAGGGCCGAACTCGGAGCCCTCGGGGGCTTTGCTCCCTCTGTTCCTGGAGTCTGGAAGGTCGCCTTGAGGCGCCTCCGGGACTGTCTCCCCTCGACCCGGTGCCTCTTGAGACACTACCTCGGCGTTGTCCGTAGGGCAAGGGGAGGTGGCGTCGGAAGTGGATCGCTATCCATATCCGACGAGCCCAGGGAGCCGTCCGACGATACGTCGATACGGGCTCGTGGCGGTCTGCATAGTCACAATTCGGCGTTAGGAGAAGCGGTGCAACAAAGGTATGCTATGAGTTACTCTGGCATCCGAATACTTACGACTTCGCCAGGGGCTTGTCCCTGAGCAGCCACTCATTTTCGCCTTCGGCGGCGGTGGTGGAGTAGTCCGGAAGGAGAGTCCTTCCCTTCTTGGACCCTTCGGCCTCCCCAGTTGGGGCGGCCTTCCTTTTCTTGTCTCCCCCGGTTGGAGGGGGAACATCTTCGTCTTCCTCCTCATCTTCGGGGGGGGGGGGAGTGCGTCGTGGAGTTTTCGGATGATGAGTACGATACCCCCTGACGCCGGGAACTCTTTCGGGTTCCCTTGGCCTTCTTGGTCTTCTCCGGCACCTTGTAAGGAGCCGGAGTTAGCATCTTCGTCAGGAGAGCATCAGCTGGGCCTTCGGGCAAAGGACCCGGATAGTCGATCTGTCCGGCCGTCTCCTGCCAGTCCTATCAAAGGTACGAGAGCTTAGATCCCGCATAGAGTCAAACTATGAAAAACAAGTATCCTGTAAGAGGTAAAACAGCTTACCGCGTTGGCTTGGCGCTTCGCGCTGAATCCACGATCCTCGGTAGTGGGAGGGGGAACCTCGGCACCCTTGAATAGCACCTTCCAGGCATCCTCGTGTGTTGTGTCGAAGAGCCTGCTCAGAGTTCGGTGCTGCGCCGGGTCGAACTCCCACAAGTTTAAAGCCCATTGTTGACACGGGAGGATCCGATGGATGAGCATGACCTGGACTACGTTGACGAGTGTGAGCTTCTTGTTCACCATGTTTTGAATATATGTTTGGAGTCCGGTCAGCTCTCCCGAACTACCCCAGGACAGGCCCTTCTCTTGCCAGGAGGTGAGCCGCGCGGGGATGCCAGATCGGAACTCGGGGGCCGCTGCCCATTTAGGGTCACGCGGCTCGGTGATGTAGAACCACCCCGATTGCCACCCCTTTATGGTCTCCACAAAGGAGCCCTCGAGCCATGTAACGTTGGGCATCTTGCCCACCATGGCGCCTCCGCACTCCGCCTGGCGGCCGCTCACTACCTTCGGCTTGACATTGAAGGACTTCAGCCATAAGCCAAAGTGGGGCTTGATGCGGAGGAAGGCCTCGCACACGACGATAAACGCCGAGATGTTGAGGATGAAGTTTGGGGCCAGATCGTGGAAATCCAGGCCGTAGTAGAACATGAGCCCCCGGACGAATGGGTGGAGAGGGAATCCCAGTCCGTGAAGGAAATGAGTAAGGAACACTACCCTCTCATGGGGCCTGGGGGTGGGGATGAGCTGCCCCTCATCTGGGAGCCGGTGTGCGATGTCGTCGGACAGGTATCCGGCTCTCCTCAGCTTCTTGATGTGTCCCTCCTTAACGGAGGAGACCATCCACCTGCCTCCCGCTCCGGACATGGTTGGAGAGGGGTGAGGTGGGAAGTGCGGACTTGGGCGCTGGAGCTCGAGTGTGCGAAAATGGATGAGCAAAGGAGGAAGAAGGCGTGGATGAAAAGGTGAATCCTTATCTTTTTATATGGGCGGACGAAACTATTTGTCCCCACTAGCCTAGTAAAACTCGCTTATCCCCCAAGCGCCGTAATCGATGGCGCGGTTGGGTTACCCACGCCCGTATTGATGAGAATCCCGTGATAAGGGGACACGATCTCTGCTTTGACAAGACGTGTCAAAAAACTGCCTCGCGTTATGTGCGGGGCTAGTTAAAGGAAATGGTTCGAATAATCACCGGGCCATGGCCTAATGTCGTGTTGCCAAAACAAGTCAGCAAATTAGATTTGTGGAAATATTATTCTATCTACGGTGGTATGTTGAACTTATTTTGCAGGGTTGGACACTATCCTTGTATTCAAATTCTTCCATAGTGTATTCGGAGGAGGAACCCGCCTTGCAATGCCGAAGACAATACTGTGCGCCGGACTCATCGTCATTGAAAGCCTGGTTCAGGGGCTACTGAGGAAGTCCTAGATTAGGGGGTCTCTGGACAGCCGGATTATATCCTTTGGCCGGACTGTTGGACTATGAAGATACAAGATTGAAGACTTTGTCTCGTGTCTGGATGGGACTCTACTTGGCGTGGAAGGCAAGCTAGGAAATACAGATATGTGTATCTCCTCCTTTGTAACCGACCTTGTGTAACCCTAGCCCTTTCCGGTGTCTATATAAACCGGAGGGTTTTAGTCCGTAGGACAACATACAATCATACCATAGGCTAGCTTCTTGGGTTTAGCCTCTCCGATCTCGTGGTAGATCAACTCTTGTACTACCCATATCATCAATATTAATCAAGCAGGACGTAGGGTTTTACCTCCATCAAGAGGGCCCGAACCTGGGTAAAACATCGTGTCCCCTGCCTCCTGTTACCATCCGCGTTAGACGCATAGTTCGGGACCCCCTACCGGAGATCCGCCGGTTTTGACACCGACACTTACCAAGAAGGTGGACATGTCGGTTTTTGTAAGGACTTTGGTATATGAAGTGCGAACTGCAGCCCAGTCTGTTGCCGGTGCAACTGCACGGGCCGGAGCAGATGCAAGTGCAAGTGTTGGTGCAGGTGCCGAAGCCGCTGCTGCTGCCGGAGATGGTGCTCCTTGTAGAGCTGGTGTCACTGTCGGAGCAGGTGCCGGTGTCGATGCCCGATCCTCCCGTAGATCAGACTGATCCACTAACGCGGTCGGTGCCCAATCCTCAGCTGGATCAGACTGAGCTGCTGCCGCTGTCGGTGCAAGAGCAACTATCGGTGCTCGATCTATGCGAGACAGCGGCGATCGTGTCTGGTCTGCTATGATCAGCTTTCTAACTTGACTAGGATCCGTGACCGTGATCCAGTTTTTTTCTTCATTTCTTTTAAACGCGAGAAGGACTAATTGTGGTGTTTTTGTTAAACCAAACTGTAGTTCATCATAGGGATTCATCTTGTACTCAGACAACAGACTGATCCAATTTTTTGCAGTAATATAAGTGATGGACAGTGCCTTCGTTACTGACACGACATAAGAAGTGAAACCTGCAAAAATAGCCATCGTAGAGCAATCCAAACGGTTTATTCTGTGATGAATGTCACATGGCAAAACCTGCATCGTAAAATTGCAGGAAAAGAAAGAAAACATGACATTAAATCAATAAGATTTAGACAGTAAATCAATAAGATTTACTTGATGTGACATGAGTGAATCCTTACCAGGAAATCACTATGTTGAAGTACTAAACAGAAGATTGATCGTCCAACTACGCGGCATGCAGGGGCCCCGCCTACTCCCACAAGCAGGACAGTCCAAAGGTCATGAAAAATCGTATGGACCGAACATCCATGGGGCTGGAAATCCTGGTGGGTGCGATAAACCCTGCAATGCATACAGATATTCGAGTGTAACCATAATTGATAGACCGTCCTCACAAAAAATATGATATGGATACTTCAAAATATACAGACTGAATTGAGTGGACAGACATTAACATAGACCGTTCTCAGGACCGACCACACACCAAAATCGGCAGTACTGATAAACAATACAGGGTTCACAAACAAAAATCAAGTACCGAACAATAGTACTTACTACAGACAAGCAAAGTTGCACTAACTAAACTCTGTAGACTATTTTTTGCCACCGACCTACGGGATGAACCCGCATAACTGACTAGGCCATGGACTTCGTGTGAGATCTCTACATGCACAATCACCATCTTGTCAACCTTGGAGAACCTAATAGAGTGGTCTTTCCGCTCATAAACATGACGATGAAGACAGGCCGCATCAGATTTGTTGGGAAGCTTTACAAGAACCACACCCTTCGTAATCGAAGGCACAGCTTGGAAATTTTTGTGGTCAAGTACAGCCTCGAGAACACGCCTGACAACAATGCTACAGGAAAACACTAGTTCAGGACACGTGGCGACAAGGACATAGTAGCTGGATAGTTCAGCAGTAGAACTCATCATCGGGTCTTCCAGTTCACAGGCATGACTTTGAGAACTTCATCTCCACCGCGGACCTGGTTCTAATTCAAACACAAACCATATTTTATTACTACCTCCGTTCAGAAATATAAGATGATTTTCGATATTATACTCCATATATGACTACATATACACACAGAAATGAGTGAAGAAAGACACTAGAACATGTCTTCAAAGGCATGAGAGTAGAGGGATTACATGCAATATCCATAACACAAGTTACTAAGGCAAATATACCCTCTTAAAAGGTAGCATTGATGTTCATAAAGTACTCCCTCCGTCCCAAAATTCTTGTCTTAGATTTGTCTAGATATGGATGTATCAAGTCACATTTTAGTATTAGATACATCCGTATCTAGACAAATCTAAGACAAGAAATTTGCGACAGAGGGAGTAGTTGAAAGTAACCTATAAGAAATCAGTGTCAACCTCTCGCATGTTTTGGTCAAAAGAGGAATTTAGAACCGTCATTTGGCACACAAAAATCACATGCAAGATCACCCAGAAAGTTGTACTACTAGTACTAGTACTGCGTGTTAGATGAAAAAACACGATCAAGATCGAGAAAAAGATCGTCAAGAAGAGATATTACCTGGACTTGCTTAATGAGGAATCCCGGAGAGGGGGGGCTTGGACAGGGCGATGGCTTTGAGCTTGTCCACGGTAGTCTCGGAGGGGTGCTTGCGCTTCTTCGTACCATGAGCCTCGACGGTTTTGGCCAGAGCCGTAGACATCACTTCGGCTAGTGCTCCGGCGTCCATCAAGAAACTGTCAAATAGAAATAAAAGAAAAGAAACCATAATCACAAACCCAAAATAAGAAAAGAGAGGGAGTTATAGGATCAGTCTCGAGGTTGCAATACCGGGCCTTGGCCAGAATCAACACCATTGATGCGCTCACCTTTCCTTCTTTGGGAGAGAAGAACAATGGCAGAAGCAGGTCGGGGTTTTCTTGAATAAATGAGGAACAAGATGAGGCAGAAGCGAGGGTTTGGTAGAGAGGAAGCTGAGAGATAAGAGTGAAATGATGGTTGCTTCGTCCGTCCAACTTACTTCTGGAAAGGAGGGGGTTTTGTGATTTGACGGCTCATTGGGCATTACTGCGGTGCTTCGATCGGGGTAGTCTACCGTCACTCTACTGCGGAGTAATTTAGTGCATGGCTGGTGGACCCCGATGCTGGCTGTCCCACACGTTGGTGAAAGTGAGTAATTTAGTGCATGGCTGGAGGAGGATCCACATGGTAGAGCGTGTCCACTGTTTTTCAGAAGAAAAAAAATGATTACAGCAAGCGTTTCCACTCTTACGACGGAGGAGTGCGAAACACAGCAGCCACTTGAACATACACAATGCTCCTACTACTAGGCATGTGCAGTGGTTCATACGTCAGTACTACACAATCTTGTTGCTAGTATAGTAAGATATGACGATAACAAATGATGTTGTGCGCATGTCAACTACTACTATATGTAACATAATACCGCTTTTTCGACTGTCCGGTCGAGAATGGACGGTGAGATCAATGTTAATAGAACTAGGTCCACAGCGCACGGAGAGTACGGTGCTACGGTACTCCGCGAAACATGAACCATATGAAACACGAATAGTGTTAGGCAGGGTGTATGAAGGGTGCACGGGATGGGAGCAAAAGTTCCCTTCTCGACCCACTTTTGGGTGTTTGGCAGAGTGCATGAAGGGTGCATGAGTCCACACTAGTAGGTTGACAAAAATACACGAAGAGGAAACAACTATATTGAGATGAGAATGCAACCAAACACACCCACACACTTTGTGCTACAGTGACTGATCTGCACCGTCTGAGTTTGATCCAACGGTCATGTTGCGCCGAGACATGGACATGCCCATGCAGAAGGCGCCTAAACACCACCAAAGTCCCTCTACTTCTCAAGACGCACGACGTTGGTGATGCAGGGTGCAACCCCCCGCAGAGCCCGCTCCCGGTCGACGGGAGCCAGCTCGTCAAAGACGGCGTCCAATGGCATGAATGGATTCCGGTGACGGAGCCTTGAAAGGATTCTCCCGGCAACGGCGATGGCAGCCCGCAACCCCTCCTTGTCCAGCTCAGCCCCCACCATCGCGCGGAGACGGCTCAGCTTCTCAGAGATATAGGTGAAGAAGGAGACCAGGTCAGGAAGCCGCAGCTCGTTGAAGTCAGCCGGGTGGTCGAACGGGTTTAGCCCGACGGCCGGCATCGTCGCGCTGGCACGACGGTAGGCATCGTGCAGCCGCAACATGTGTGTGGCAACTTGGTTCACCAAGTAGCTGAGGCGATCCTGGACCTCGTCACGATCGGCCCACTCGCACTCCAGCCGGCTCCCTTGACGGCCTATCGTATCTCCCGCTTTCTGCAGCAACGCTGCCGAGGCCTCAAGCATCTTTGTGGTGGACGCCTGCTCTTTTGAAGCTCGTGAACTCCCGCACATAACGGAGGAGCATGGCACTCCTCTCCTCCTTGAGCTCACAGAGCTCCACGTCCTTGGCCCTGAGCTCCGCATCCTTGGCATGGAGCTCCTGTGTCAGGAGCCTCACCTCGGACTCCGTGATCTGCTGCGCCGCCATGGCACCAGGTAGAAGCAATGGGGAGAGGAAGCAAAGGGGGCGAAACGGCTAAAAGGCAATGCAATCTACGGGAAGGCAGAGGGAGCGGGGAATCTTTTGGTTTTCACCACGGTAAAACACCAGTCGACGACTTCTCACATCAAGGAGCAGTGGGTACAAGCGGAGTCATCGTGACTAATTGCTGCCGCGCCTGCTCCCGTCAATCAAAAAATTAAAAATCATGTCGCGCCTGCTCCCGTCAATCAAAAAATTAAAAATCCTGTCGCACCCAAACACCAGAGCAACGCCACGGTGGATATTTAAATTTACCTACCGGCAAGTAGATAAAAAAGGGGTGAAAAAACAAATGTGGTGGCGGCCTAGCTAATCGGTCGAACTAGCCCAACTAGCTAGCCATCGTGCTTCACAGATGTACTCGGCAGGAAAGATGGTCTTTCGTGATTTGATGACTCATTTACTTGCTTCGGTGCTACGACCGAGGAGGACCCAGAAAACACGCGGTAGGGCGTCCCATGTCAGGAAGAATATATGCATGCACCACCCGGGAGGACCCCGAAACCGCGCGGTAGGGTGTGCCACGTCTCGGCACGGAGGAAAAATGTGCATGTAAAAATATACTGTATCAGACGTAGTACCTATGGTTCGACCTCGGGACTCAGCCAGTCGGTTGAAAACACCCCACTAGCCACACAGCTTCATCATGCAAACGTGGCACGGAGGATAGATGTGGTTAGCTCTCTCGACCAGCCACAATGTCTCTTGTTCTAGGAGATTCTTCTATTTTCCAAGTTTTTTAGTTGTAATAACACCACGGCAAGCTAGCACCACTCTTCGTGTGTGCCCGTGCAAAGGTTAGATGATGGAGAGGAGAGAGATTGAGATCGCAGACCTGGGACCCACCGGTAAGTGAGATAACGGTCATGCACGTGTTGATGAGGCACTCCCTCTACTCTACTCAACACAAGTACTGTATAAAATCAAGTTATGGGACAAAGCCAACAACCGTTCGTTTTTTCAGGCTATTGACTTACGCTTTGTAGTCCAGGTTGCCAGTTCGAATCTCGTCTTTCAGATTTGTTAGTTTTAGGTCCAAATTTGATTAATGACAAGTGGGACCCCCATGTGTTGTTCCGATATTTTAGTGTAGGATGGTTTTTTTGAACAAACACTTTGCGCGGTTAAACAAGTAACGGCACGAGTTACACGTTTTTTCAAGTTTACGAACAAAAATGACAGCGGCATAGAATATCACATCCACCCCGCAGCTTAGATACTATGGTGATACGAGTTTTTGCACCGTTGGAAGTGAGATCCAATGGCTTGGGAGTAGTCTTTGTAATTATGCGCGCTTTCCAAACTCTCCAAAGGTTTTTTTGCAAATAAAACATTCAGGCCTCGTGTGTGCCGCTTCATCTTCGATCCAACGGCTCCCCGGTGCTCATATTAGGTGCTCCCCGTAGCTTAATTACCCGCTACGGTGATTGGAGTAGTTGTGGGCCGAATGCTACGAAAATATAATCTAAACCGACCGGAATAAATGCCTACACAAATTAATCCAAGGTTGGAGTGCCTCTCGCATTGTAAATAGCTCCATCTTTGCGAGGGATGGAGAGGTAGTAGCTTCAACGCGTGGAAGATACAGTGTGAGAAACCGAGGTCAATCGAGAGACATATAGATAGAGAGACAAAGTGAGTGTGGTCCGACATTCATTCTGGAGAGATATTGTCTGATTGAGCTTTTTGGCAAGGGTGGGGGCTGTAAGATAGAGCTTGAGAGATGATCCAGTCACAGACATGTAGATATATTTTGTGCATGGGAGGAAGCAAGGTCAACCGATCACATAGGGTCGCCATGCGATCGAAAGAGTGAGACGGGATGGAGAGAGTGACCTAGATAGACGATGTGCGTGAGAGAGTATACAATGTGAATAGGTCGAATTGGGCTCAACATGGTGATATATCGTTTTTGCCCGAGGAAGAGCGAGGTCAATCGATACATACGGAGAGAGAGAGAGAGAGATTGAGTGAGTGTGGCCCACCATGAGGTCTAAAGAGTGGTGGCGGCTTGGATGGACTGACCTAGATAGACAATCTTCGTGAGAGAGTATAGAGTGTGTCGATCGAGGCCCGAACAGGGAGATATATCATTTGTGTGTGAAAGAAAATGAGGTTAAACGAGACTCAGATAAAGAGAGCGAGATTGAGCGAGTGTGGCCCGCCGTGCGGAAGAAAGAGTGAGACAGTCTCGAGGGAGTGACCTAGATATACAACGTGCGTGCGTGCGCATGCACGAGAGGTTGGGGGGCTAGATAGGCAATGCATGTATTTAGCGCGAGCGGGTGAGAGGGAGAGGGGAGAGAGAGAGAGCTCGGCATGGGGTGCAATGGCGGGTGTGTGAGGTAAATACATTTGGTAACAGAGTGGAAAAAGGGGTTGTGTAGTTCAGAGACTTAGAGATCGAAACATGGAGAGAAATAATGAACGTGTGTTGGAATCCGATAGCTTCCTAAGGTGGTTAGGAGAGGAAGATTGGCCGATACAGGAAGTATGTAGCATTTGTGCGGGGGGGGGGGCTAAAAACAACATTTGAATGTACATAGTACGAGACTTAATATCGATGTTTCAATTCGGTGTACATTGTAAGATTTGAACCGAGGACCAGGCATACGTGTAATTATTTCGAATCCGTGCTATACTAAGTTTCGAAAAGTTGACATTGACTCAGTTTGTTGTGCTATTTTGTAGGTCATATGTTTGAATCCATCCAAAAGTTTTCTCACTACCATGGTGTTCATCATATACATATGAATTTGTATTAAAAAAGTAGCATGGATATAGTGAAATGCGAAATCCACGTTAGAATTGGAGATCGCTATGTGACACACACTCTAATTCAAATAACTAACTACATGACACACACTCTAATTCAAATAACTAATTATGTGACACACACTCTAATCCGGGTTAGCGTGGGTACCGTTTCGATTTTTTTCAAATAACTCCTCATTAATTAATTTATAGTGCTCCCTCTGTTCACTTTTATAAGACCTTGAAGACATTTCAGAGAATGTGCAAAACAGTTCATTTTAAGTTGTCTGAAACGACTTACAAAAGTGAACGGATGGAGTATCTCGTTTCGAATGACTAATTATTGCAAGGAAAACACGGGCATGGTAATACATACAGATTCCTTTGCAAATGAAAGAAGATTCATTTGCATTCTCAAATGTAGGCGCACTAGGCAAACCAGGGTCGTGTCGGGGTGGACGCTGCTTCGGTGCCTTAAAGGCAACTGCCTTTGGGTCACTGACATGTGGGCCAGCCACCTGTTGGGCCCATATGTCATGGACACAAAGGCAGGTGCCTTAAGGCACCGAAGCATAGTCCTGTCGGGGTGGTCACGTGTGTCGGACGGACGCGTAGCACCCAGCCACCCACCCCCCTCCCCCCCCAAAAAAGGACGACGACAATATAAGTTCGCGCTTCCATGTTTCAGATTGAAATATCTGGCGGCCCCAATTCTAGCCCTGCAAAATCTCTCTTCTCCATCGTCCCCTTCCGCGCCCAGATTGCTCAAATCCCTAATTCGCTGCCAACCCTCAAATCACCCCTCGTCTCGTCTCTTTCCCCACCGTTCCCCACCTCTGTGCCGGACGACGACGACGAAGACGACGGTCGCGCTTCACCACCGCACCGGAGCTACCTCATCTACGCCATCGTCCACCGCACCGGGTGGTCCACCGACAACGTCGGCCGCCGCAACCGACATGCCTCACAGACACCGAGTTCCACCGCATCAGGTGCGCTTCACCGACGCCGTCCCCCCAGCTCACCGGGGCTACTTCACCGAGCACATCGTCGCACCTACGCCCCCCGAGGTCGTTGGGGCTTCACCAACGGTCTTGTCGACCGCATCGTAGCGCTCCGCTGCCACTCAAGATCTGCATCCGTGCGCGGCCAGCCAACGCCAGCGCATCACCCTCAACGGCTCTGAAGTGACCCGCACTCTAGCTAGGCGAGCATGCCCAAACGCCGGCCCGAACTAGGTATCCACACATCACTCCCTTGTGCACTGTTCCGACGATGTTTGGATATCCTTTCACTGCTCTCTTAGCTTACACGCCTATGCAACTCTGACCTTAACTCTTATTTCTTCTGGAGATATCATCTGAAACAAGCAAATCCATATTTTAGCGAAGCATGACGGTGCTACGGGATCTGGTACACATCTTGCACACCCGTATAACCTTGTAAGTATCTGTCCTCTGGTACAACATCAAGGTCGATTCCTCTTATTTGATCAACCATTCGCCGTGTCAAAAATGTAGAGGGGGATGCAAGGAGCACAAGGCCTGCACATCCAAGCAAGTGGTAACATGGACTTGTACATGGAACATCCCAAGCGCAAGCAGAGCTGCAATGAGCCTGTACAACGAGCTAGCGTAAGTCCCTGCATTTCATTTAATTCATACTGGCATTCGTGTATGATTTGTGTGCAGTGGCTAATCCATGAATTCAAGTTACCAGGGGCGAACATTTAACTTAAAAAATACGAAGGCACTTGCACTTCGGAAATCAACATAACTTGAGAAATGTGAAGCTACATGCACTTTGAAAACCAGCTAATGATCCAAAGTAGTTCAGATTATAAACACTAAATGATGCAAGCACCAAAAAACACAAAATGCAACATGGTGTACAAGGACTACAAACATGGTCTGTACCTTCTTGAATTATTTGTTCTCTGGCTGAAAATATCGAAGTGTAATTGCACGTATAACCAGTGCGCAAACTGCATCTCAATATATCTATCCTGCACAAGTATGCCAATAGTTTCAAACAACAGATTAGAAAAGTATTTATGTTATGTTGTCATGATACGGGGACTTTCTGGTAGATGGCCTTGACGTTTCCTCAAGCTATGAAAATGCACTATAATTTGCTTCTCATCAATGCCTGCAAATCTCTCTCTCTCTCTCAACATAGTAGATCATCATTAGACACTAAATCCTTCAATGAGCTTGCAAAATGCTTGCATTAGATCCCTCATTAGACACTATATGTTCATCACCAGGAGCATGTAAAATGTTTGCATCAAATCCTTCATTAGCAGTCTGTTCATTAAACACTTCAGGCTCAAGAACAACATGAGCTTGTATGTTTGCACCGGAAACTTGATTAGATACATCAGATTCATTCAGTTCAGTATTGATTGGGGGAGTTATAAAATAAGTAGAAATTGGTTTCATTTTCTCATAGATTCCCTACATACAAGAAGTTTTACAACACCGTCGGGTTTAACTATTGGCCAGAAATTGAAGAGTTGAATTAGATATAATCAGGGATGTTATGTACCTACTCGTTGCGCATGCTACTCTTGCAAGCTACGACTGTCCGTTTGCGCAAGCTCGATGCCATGCTCGTGCTGTCGCCGCTGCCTCCCACGCAGACTACACCCAGGGTTGGATCTTCATCTTCTTGTCCTTCCGTTCGCTTGAAGCCCGGCGACCGCCCTCCAACGAGGGAGCGAGGAAGTGTTGTGTCGGTCTGTCCAGCGGCGGCTAGGTTAGGAGCGAACCAGACTGGAGGCTGGAGCGAATGAATTGGGATTTTTCCTACTATTGATCGATATGGGAGGCACTCGTTTGGGCCGCGAGCCTGCTATAGGGCCTGCCTTGCACTTATGTTATTGGCCCACCCAAATTGAAACATTTTTCTTCATTTTTTACATTGCCTGCTCGTGCGTTGGGACGAACAAAACTAGGGTGGGCCAACCTGGACGACTCAAACAAGGTGCACACTTCCCAGCCACCTGAGGCGGCCGCCCATACCAGCCCCTATGGTGGCGTCGCCCCTTTTTGCGTGTATGATTGGATAGTGAAAAATATTCCAGTGGCGCTTTTGATTTACCCACAGAATGGTTGAATTGCTTGTTTCTATGAACTGAGTTCATCAATAATGTGAAGGATGCCAGTCTTTTCATCGTATTGTAGATTGCTTAGATCTCGATATGCCAAAAGTAATCACATGAAATATACAGTAAAAGCCAGTGTGATGTGTTTGGCTACAACTAGTCTGACTACACGTCCTCATATAACATATCTAGGACGCACCATCTTACCAGATTAACCATTCGACTTACCCATGCAGTGTGGGAAGAAAGAAGTATTGGGACTGCGTATCCAAGCAATTGATGCCATGGACTCCTTCGTACAACCTTGTAAGCAAAGAAGAAGTTGCAGTGTGCCTGTACAAAGAACTAGCATAAGTTCAGTTACCCGCTTCTCAGAATTTTAGTTAGCCACTTATTGCAAAATTGTTCAATTACGTTGCTTGGCTTAATTTAGTTTGCTACTGATTACATAATGGCACAGCTTGTTAATCATATTGTAGACTGTGCCTATCTATGTGTTTGATACTTACTGTTAAGAATTACCTGTTTGCCTTAACTTAAATATCTACTTGTTTGTTTAACTGCTTTGCTGCTGCAACAGCGGGTTACAATGATGTTAATAACTATTTTTCAGCATCCAATTGAAAATATTTAATTCCTTGTTTGTTTACCTGGTTTGCTATTATAACTCCCAGTTGAGATGCTTTGCTAACTTCAACTTTTCTGAATCCAATCGGAACTTTAATGGCAAAACAGGTTAGCCCAAGATCAAAGAGCGAGGTCCCCATGGACGTTGCATCATCCCACAGCAGTGGCACCGGCCCAATCATGCATTATGAATTGCCAACTGCTGATGCTCTAGAGGCTAAACTAGTGGTAGAAAGAGATTCTGCTTCTGCACTTAGAGATGAAGTTGACATGTTGAGACGTCCAAATTTGAAACGGGGGATAAGTTCATAACTTCCCCATATTTCAGACAGGCGCGCCCCAAAAACATGGTTCCCCGTACCTCTCCCTCCATTTTCCCATTCATACACCGTCCGCGCTAGAACACCACATTCCCACACCAGCCTCCGTCCGCCACCCCATCCATCGCCGCCGTCCTCCACCACATCCATCGCCACCCTCCTCCACCATGCCGGAGCGCCTACTAAGACTGCGTTCTCCACTACTAGAGATGGATGTTTCTCATCCACGGCAACGGACCAATAGCCTTGCATCGCGTCCTCTCGCTTCATCGGCGTCGTCGTCCTCTTTGTCGGGGCCGCTCACACGACCTTCTCTTCCACCGCAACGGGACTTATCCCCCGATGCACCCGTCTACCGTCGCAGATCTGCTTCAACGCCACCGACAGCCA
Organism: Triticum urartu; assembly: GCF_003073215.2. Lineage (NCBI taxonomy): Eukaryota > Viridiplantae > Streptophyta > Magnoliopsida > Poales > Poaceae > Triticum > Triticum urartu. The sequence continues at coordinate 213,168,865 of NC_053024.1, read as the reverse complement.
TCGCACCCCCGATGCCTACACGGCGCCGCAAGAGAGGTGGTACTTCATATCTCCTCAACTTTTTGATCTTAACCAGAAAATAGATCTTAACTTGGTTACTCTACTTTCTTTTAAGCTCTTAGAATTTAGTTCTTAGTTCGAAGCAAACAATGGATGCTAAATATCATTTCTCCGATTTGCAGCTTCAAATCTGCCATGGCACAGCCATAATACGGTTTAATTGATCATGTTGGCTCCGTGGTGGTTTCTTTAATAGAAATCAGAGGGGAACCCCTCTTTTGCTAAAAAATATATGCTTAGAGTTTCCCCCTGAGGGAGTCCTGGATTAGGGGGTGTCCGGATGGCCGGACTATACCTTCAGCCGGACTCCTAGACTATGAAGATACAAGATTGAAGAATTTGTCCCGTGTCCAGAAGGGACTTTCCTTGGCGTGGAAGGCAAGCTTGGCGATACGGATATGCAGATCTCCTACCATTTTAACAGACTTTGTGTAACCCTAACCCTCTCCGGTGTCTATATAAACCGGAGGGTTTTAGTCCATAGGACAACATACAAAAAACAACAATCATACCATAGGCTAGCTTCTAGGGTTTAGCCTCTCCGATCTCGTGGTAGATCTACTCTTGTACTACCCATATCATCAATATTAATCAAGCAGGACGTAGGGTTTTACCTCCATCAAGAGGGCCTGAACCTGGGTAAAACTTCGTGTCCCTTGCCTCCTGTTACCATCCGGCCTAGACACACAGTTTGGGACCCCCTACCCGAGATCCGCCGGTTTTGACACCGACATTGGTGCTTCAATTGAGAGTTCCTCTGTGTCGTCGCCGTTAGGCTTGATGGCTCCTACGATCATCAATAGCTATGCAGTCCAGGGTGAGACCTTCCTCCCCGGATAGATCTTCGTCTTCGGCGGCTTTGCACAGCGGGCCAATTCACTTGGCCATCTGGAGCAGATCGAAAGCTATGCCCCTGGCCGTCAGGTCAGATTTGGAAGTTTAAACTACATGGCTGACATCCGCGGGGACTTGATCCTCGACGGATTCGAGCCACTGCCGAGCGTGCCACCCTGTCACGACGAGCATGATCTAGCTCTGCCGCCGAACAGTTCCCTGGAGGCCGCACCCGCATCGGCTTCGACCCTTAATTCGGAGCCAACTATGCCGATCGAGGATGGGTGGTTGGACGCCGCCTCGGGGGCTGCGATCCCAACGGCGATCGAGCCAAACACCAGCCCTGCACTCCGCGAGACTCGTGACTCCAAGGAGACGGACTCCTCTCCGGACTCCGAACCCTCCGCGCCCCTGCCGATCGAATCCAATGGGGCGCCGATCATGGAATTTACTGCCGCGGACATCTTACAGCACTCGCCTTTCGGCGATATTCTGAAAACACTAAAATCTCTCTCTTTATCAGGAGAGCCCTGGCCGGACTACGGTCAGCAAGGTTGGGATACGGACGATGAAGAAATTCAAAGCCCACCCACCACCCACTTTGTAGCCACTGTCGACGATTTAACCGACATGCTCGACCTCGACTCCGAAGACATCGACGGTATGGACACCGATGCAGGAGACGATGAAGAACCAGCGCCTATTAGGCCCTGGAAAGCCACCTCGTCGTATGAAATATACATGGGGGACACCCCAAAAGAAGGAGATGGCGATGGAACAGTGGAGGATGACCCCTCCAAGAAACAGCCTAAGCGACGGCGTCAGCGGCGCCGCTCAAAATCCCGCCAAAGCAAACACGGCGATTCCGGCACGGGAGATAATAATACTCCGGAGAGTGCCGAAGAAAACCCCCTCCAGCAAGATTCAGCACAGGAGGAAAGAGAAGCCAGCCCTCATGAGAGAGCGGCAGACAGAGAGGTCGAGGACGATAATTATACGCCTCCCTCCGAAGACGAGGCAAGCCTCGACAATGACGAATTCATCGTGCCAGAGGATCCCGTCGAGCAAGAGCGTTTTCAACGTAGGCTTATAGCCACGGCAAGAAGCCTCAAGAAAAAACAGCAACAGCTTAGAGCTGATCAAGATTTGCTAGTCGACAGATGGACTGAAGTCCTTGCGGCCGAAGAGCATAAACTCGAACGCCCCTCCAAGAGCTACCCAAAGCGCAGGTTGCTACCCCGATTGGAGGAGGAAGCACTTAAACCTACATCACCAGCACTTGATACGGCCGACCGGCCACCTCGTGGCCGCGACAGAGAGGCCTCTCGGCCCTCCACTCAAGCCGCACCCTGTACCAAGGCATGGGAAAATGCGCCTGACCTGCGAGATATGTTGGAGGACAAGGCAAGGCAAAAAAGATCGATCTATGGATCGCGTGGGCGCCCCACGACTTGAGACGGTAACCGTCACGCCGGACACAAATCCGGCAGGGCTGAACACAGTAGACAAAGCTCATTGGAGCTACGTCGTGATATAGCCCAGTACAGAGATGCCGCACACCCACTATGCTTCACAGACGAAGTAATGGATCATCAAATCCCCGAGGGTTTCAAACCCATAAACATCGAATCATATGATGGCACAACAGATCCTGCGGTATGGATCGAGGATTATCTCCTTCATATCCATATGGCCCGCGGCGATGATCTCCACGCCATCAAATACCTCCCACTCAAGCTTAAAGGACCAGCTTGGCATTGGCTTAACAACTTGCTAGCAGGATCAATCGGTTGTTGGGAGGACCTGGAAGCCGCATTCCTTGACAATTTCCAGGGCACTTATGTGCGACCCCCAGACGCAGATGACCTAAGCCACGTAATTCAGCAGCCAGATGAATCGGCCAGGCAATTCTGGACACGGTTCCTAACAAAGAAAAATCAAATAGTTGACTGTCCGGACGTAGAGGCCCTAGCAGCCTTCAAACACAATATCCGTGACGAGTGGCTTGCCCGGCACCTTGGACAGGAAAAGCCGAAATCTATGGCAGCACTCACGACACTCATGACCCGTTTTTGCGCGGGGGAAGATAGCTGGCTTGCTCGTAGCAACAATATGACCAAGAACCCTGGTAATTCGGATACCAGGGACAGTAGTGGCAGGTCGCGTCGCAACAAGCAGAAGCGCCGCATTAACGGCGACAATGTTGAGGATACGGCAGTTAATGCCGGATTCAGAGGCTATAAATCCGGTCAGCGGAAAAAGTCATTCAAAAGAAATCCTAGGGGCCCGTCCAGTTTGGACCGAATACTCAACCGCTTGTGCCAGATACACGGCACCCCCGAAAAGCCGGTCAATCACACCAACAGGGATTGTTGGGTGTCCAAGCAGGCAGGCAAGTTAAATGCCGAAAATACTGACAAGGGGCTGCATAGCAACGACGACGAAGAGCCCCGGCCGCCGAACAACAGTGGACAGAAGGGTTTTCCCCCACAAGTGCGAACGGTGAACATGATATACGCAACCCACATCCCCAAGAGGGAGCGGAAGCGCGCGTTAAGGGACGTATATGCGGTAGAGCCAGTCGCCCCAAAGTTCAACCCATGGTCCTCCTGCCCGATCACCTTTGATCAAAGGGACCATCCCACTAGCACCCGTCATGGAGGATTCGCCGCATTGGTTCTAGACCCAATTATTGACGGATTTCATCTCACTAGAGTCCTTATGGACGGCGGCAGCAGCCTGAACCTGCTTTACCAGGATACAGTGCGGAAAATGGGCATAGATCCCTCGAGGATTAAGCCCACCAAAACGACCTTTAAAGGCGTAATACCAGGTGTAGAGGCCAACTGTACAGGCTTAGTCACACTTGAAGTGGTCTTCGGATCTTCGGATAATTTCCGAAGCGAGGAGTTAATCTTCGACATAGTCCCATTCCGTAGTGGCTATCACACACTGCTGCTCGGGCGAACCGCATTCGCCAAGTTCTATGCGGTACAACACTACGCATACCTTAAGCTCAAGATGCGACGCCCTCTAGGAGTAATTACGGTCAATGGAAACACCGAACGCTCCCTCCGAACGGAGGAGCACACGGTGGCCCTTGCAGTGGAAGTACAAAGCAGCCTCTCCAGGCAGTTCTCCATTCCGGCCATTAAACATCCGAACACCGTCAAGCGCGCCCAGAGTAACCTACAACAAGACCGCCTGGCACGTTCTGAGCAGGCGTAGCAATGCGGCCCCAACCCCAGCCCTCGCAAAAATGCGACACTAGTGCTTCACGTACATAACTACGCTCTAGAAATACCATGGGTACAGGGAGAGGGGCACCATCATGGCATGCCCGAAACACGGCTTAAACCGCACTAGGGGCTGCCGATTTTTTAAAAATTTCTCTTACTTTCAGGACTCCGCTCTTCGGAAGGCCTGTTCGGCAGTTCAATTGCCGCACAAACGATGCAAGAACCAGGGAAGCAGACAAGCCATGCCGCATTACGGAACTCCCAGGTGGTCTCTATCACGAACAGTATACCTGTTTCGCATACCATTCCGCAGCCTGCCCCTGGAACGGACATGTTAAAATAGTCCAACCTTTTGCTTATCGCATTATTTGTATCGTTCTGCTTTGATTGCAGCCCTTTTAATAAACAATGCATAGCTTTTGTCTATTTTTGCATTACTATTTTTTTTACAAATATATGTTCCTTAATGACATGCTGCACCCGTACACTTTGGTACGGCCAAAATATGCCAGGGGCTTTAGTACCCCTCAATATGGTGTGAGAAGTCCGAACACTTTAACAAGTGCGGCACCCCGAACTTATAGCATTATATGCATCGGCTCCGAATCATGTCTTGGGTCAATAGTTGGGTTTGCCCGGCTCCTATGTTTTGGTGCCTTACGTTCCGCTATATCGGCTAAGGTAGCACTAGGAGAACTACTGCGATTGTGCCCCAGTTGAGTTGGGTCCAGCACCTCAGTAGAGAAAGCTAAAACTGACTGTCATGATGAAGTGAGAGCTGGTCGCTGTTCGAGAGGTTTTTCGAGTCCCTAAAGACTTATGCCGCTTAAAGCGAGGAGTCGGCTCAGTCCGGCCAAGGCGTGGATAGCGCCCCAAACTCGGTCTTCCGAATACCAGGGGCTTCGCCTAAATTTAAAATTGTAGAATTCTGTGGCTAGGTGAGAGTGTTCAAGAATTGTAGTCCGATTGCCTTGTTCGTTGTGCTGAGCGCCTCCCTCGAAGGACCCAAACATGGGAAAAAGAGCGCTCAGGTTTATCCCCGGACACCCCAGCACTAGCGGCACGGGAGCAGAAGCCGACGACTCGCCATCTCTCAGAATTGATAAACAGCCGCACAGAAGGTAATATTTTAAATTCCAACAGCATTGCTTAGCGCATATGAACAAGTTTTCAGCGCACAGGACAAAACAAGCGAGTTTTACTCAAAAATTACATCCCTGGAACATTCATCCGCCATAAGGCAGGCACCCTTCAGAACATCCTTATAATAATTCCCGGGCTTGCGATGCTCCTTCCCCGGCGGTGGCCCGTCCTTCACAAGCTTCTCAGCATCCAGCTTGCCCCAGTGCACCTTAGCACGGGCAAGGGCCCTATGGGCACCTTCAATGCAGACGGAGCACTTGATGACTTCGTGCCTTGGACAGACCCCCACCAGCCGCTGCACCTGCCCGAAATAGCTCCCAGGCAGAGCCTCTCCAGGCCACAGCCGAACTATGAGGCCCTTCATGGCTTGTTCGGCCGCCTTGTGGAGCTCGATCAGTTGCTTCAGCTGGTCTCTCAGGGGCACGGGGTGTCCGGCCTCAGCATACTGAGACCAAAACACCTTCTCTGTTGAGCTGCCCTCCTCGTCTCGATAGAATGCGGCGGCATCGGACACGCTACGGGGAAGACCTGCGAATGCTCCTGGAGAGCTCCGGATTCAGGTAAGTAACAAGTAACTTACGTTTATGTGTTTGCTTTGCATAAAGAATGCCTTACCCACCGCTATATTTTTCACCTCATCCAACTCCTGGAGGGTCTTTTGGGATTCGGCCTTGGCAGACTTGGCATTTTCAATAGCCACCGCGAGCTCGAACGCTCGCGTCTTTGAGTCAAGCTCCAAACTCTCATGTTTTTCCATGAGAGCCTGGAGCTCTTGCCGCACCTTGCCAACCTCGGCCTCATACTTCTCCCGCTCGGTGCACTCCGTGGTCGCCCTCTTCTCGGCCTCGACCAGCGCTTGCTTAAGGGTCGCCACCTCAGACGTGGCCCCTACAATAGCCACGATAATCCTATCATTTTTTGCAATTGCACTTTTTTTATATATTTAAAACAAGGTATTTCTTACCTTCCTTCTCCTCGAGCCGCTTCTTGGCACGCCCGAGCTCTTGCTCGGACTGCTCGAGGTTCTGCTTTAGCGTGTCCACTTCCGCAGTCAGTATGGCGGACGCCAGCAGAGAAGCCTGCATACGCATATTGACTCCTTTTTGTTAGACTCCTACAAATTTCATTTTGATCCTCTATTCGGCTTTTCTTCCCGAACGCCAAACTGAGCATCAGGGGCTACTGTCTATGCGGTAATATTATTTACACATTCTTTACTTACCTCAAAGCCTGTTAAAAGGCTAGTACAAGCTCCAGTCAGTCCGCTCTTGGCGGACTGAACCTTCTGGACCACCGCACTCATAATGGTGCGGTGCTCCTCATCGACGGAGGTGCCTTTGAGCACCTCCAACAGATTGTCCGGTGCCTCCGGTTGGACGGGGGTCACCGGCACGGTGGGCTTGCTCCTCTTGGAAGGAGGTCGCCCGCCGGACTCTGGAACCTTTGAAGGTTCTGGAGCGGTGTCCAGCTTAGAGCCGGACTTGGAGCCCTGGGGGGTTTTATCCCCTTTACTCCTGGAGTCCGGGAGGTCGCCTTGCGGCGCCTCCAGGACCACCTCCTCCTGGCTTGGAGCCTGTTGGGACAACACTTCGGCGTCGTCCGTAGGGCGGGGGGAGGAAGCCGTCGGAAGTGAGTTCACATCCGACGAGTCCAGTGAACCGCTCGATGACGCGTCGAGCCGGTCTTTGGGTGGGCTGCATAAACATATTCGACATAAGGGAAAGCTGTGCAATAAAGGAATACTATGAATTACTCTGGTATCCGGATACTTACGATTTCGCCAGGGGCTTGGCCCTGAGCGGCCACTCCTCTCCGCCATCGTCGGCGTCGGTGGAGTAGTCCGGAGGAAGGGTTTTCCCCTTCTTGGACCCTTTGGCCTCCTCAGTGAGGGCGGCCTTCCTTTTCTTCTCTCCCCCCGTTGGAGGGGGAGAGGTCTCTTCTTCCTCCTCCTCGTCTTCACAGGAGGACTGCGCCTTGGAGCCGTCGGATGATGAACCCGACACCTCCTGGCGCCGGGCACTTTTTCGAGTCCCCGTGGCCCTCTTTGTGGCCTTCTTCTCCGGCACACATAGGGTGCCGGAACGAGCAGCTTCGCCAAGCGGGCATCGGCTGGGTCTTTGGGCAAAGGAGACGGACAGTCGATCTGTCCGTACTTCGCCTGCCAAACCTGTCAAAGGTACGGGAGCTTAGATCCCGCATAGAGTTAAACTACGAAAAACTAATACCCTGTAAAAGGCACAAACAACTTACCGCGCTGGCGTGACGCTGCGCACTGAATCCGCGATCCTCGGTAGCAGATGCGGGAGCCTCGGCGCCCTTGAAAAGCACCTTCCAGACGTCTTCGTACATCGTGTCAAAGAGCCTGTTCAGAGTTTGGTGCTGCGCCGGGTTGAACTCCCACAGATTGAAGGCCCGTTGTTGACACGGGAGGATCCGGTGGATGAGCATGACCTGGACTACGTTGACAAGCCTGAGCTGCTTGTCCACCAGGGTTTGGATGCATGTTTGCAGTCCAGTCACCTCTCCTTTGCTGCCCCACGACAGGCCTGTCTCTTTCCAGGACGTGAGCCGCGTTGGGGGTCCGGACCGGAACGCGGGGGCTGCGACCCACTTAGGGTCGCGCGGCTCGGTGATGTAAAACCACCCGATTGCCACCCCTTCAGGGTCTCCACAAAGGAGCCCTCGAGCCATAAGACGTTGGGCATCTTGCCCACCATGGCGCCTCCGCACTCCGCCTGGTTGCCGTGCACCACCTTCGGCTTGACATTGGAAGTCTTGAGCCAAAGGCCGAAATGGGGGCAGATGCAGAGGAAAGCCTCGCACACGACGATAAACGTCGAGATGTTGAGGATGAAATTCGGGGCCAGATCATGGAAATCCAGGCCGTAGTAGAACATGAGTCCCCGGACGAATGGGTGGATAGGAAAGCCCAGTCCGCGGAGGAAGTGGGGAAGGAACACTACCCTCTCATGGGGCCTTGGGATGGGGAGGAGCTGCCCCTCTTCGGGAGGCCGGTGCGCGATGTCGTTAGACAAGTATCCGGCCTTCCTCAGTTTTTTGATGTGTCCCTCCGTGACGGAGGAGACCATCTGTAACACCCTCGATGCGACTATATCTCCCACGTGTCGAGGCACGACTTAGAGGCATAATCGCATTGAAGGCATATGTCGCAAGTTAGGCAATCTTCACAACATCCCATGTAACAAGATAATAAAAGGGGAGAATACATAGTTGGCTTACACTCGCCACGTCAATCAAGTACATAAATAACATTACATCATCCAAACACTCATGGCCCGACTACGGCGCCAAAATAAAAGATAACCGCAACATGCGACACGGTCCCAATCACCCCCAACTGGGCACCACTACTGATCATCGGGAAAGGAAACATAGTAACATTGAGAGTCTTCGTCGAACTCCCACTTGAGCTCAACGTCTCCTGGAGCGGAATCATCAGGCCCTGCATCTGGTGTAATAGTAATCTGTGAGCCACAGGGACTCAGCAATCTCGCACCCTCGCGATCAAGACTATTTAAGCTTATAGGTAAGGCAAGGTAAATATATGTGGAGCTGCAGCAAGCGACTAGCAAATATGGTGGCTAACTTCGCAAAAGAGAGCGAGAAGAGGAGGCAAAGCGCGAGCGAGAAACTAGAGAAGCAACCTGCGCAAGCATTACTCCAACACCGTGTCCACTTCCCGGACTCCGCCGAGAAGAGGCCATCACGGCAACACACTCAGTTGATTCATTTTAATTAAATTAAGGTTCAAGTTATCTACAACCGGACATTAACAAATTCCCATCTGCCCATAACCGCGGGCACGGCTTTCGAAAGTTCAAATCCCTGCAGGGGAGTCCCAACTTAGCCCATGACAAGCTCTCACGGTCAACGAAGGAATAGACCTCCTCCCGAGACGTTCTGATCAGACTCGGTATCTCGGTTCTTCAAGACACTTCGACAGGTTAAAACAAGACCAGCAACACCGCCCGAATGTGCCGACAAATCCCGATAGGAGCTGCACATATCTCGTTCCTAGGGCACACTCATATAGGTCAAGCTACGAGTAAAACCAATCCTCGAGTTTCCCCGAGGTGGCCCCGCAGGCTGCCTGGTTAGGACCAACACTCAGAGGAGCACTGGCCCGGGGGGGGATTAAATAAGATGACCCTCGGGCTCGGGAAACCCAAGGGAAAAGAGGCTAGGTGGCAAAAGGTAAAACCAAGGTTGGGCATTGCTGGAAAAGCTTTAATCAAGGCGAACTATCAAGGGGTTCCCATTATAACCCAACCGCGTAAGGAACGCAAAATCCGGGAACATAACACCTATATGCCGGAAACTAGGGCGACAAGAGTGGAACAAAACACTAGGCGAGGAGGCCAAGCCTTCCACCCTTTACCAAGTATATAGAGCATTAAGATAACATAGCAATATAATGATATCCCAACAAGTAAATAAATGTTCCAACAAGGAACGGCCTCCAATCTTCACCTGCAACTAGCAACGCTATAAGAGGGGCTGAGCAAAGCGGTAACATAGCCAATCAACGGTTTGCTAGGACATGGTGGGTTAGAGGTTTGACATGGCAATTTGGGAGGCTTGAAAGCAAGTGGTAGGCATCGTAGCATTGGCATAGCAAAAGAGCGAGCAATCTAGCATAGCAAAGATAGTAGTGATTTCGAGGGTATGATCATCTTGCCTGCAAAGTTGTCAGAGTTGACTGGATCCTCGAAAGCAAACTCAACGGGCTCCTCGTTAGCGAACTCGTCTCCCGGCTCTACCCAAACAAGACAAACAAGCAACAAGGACACAATCAACCACGTGCACAAGGATCAAACAATATGATGCAAGAGATGGTATGCTATGCGGGATGCGATGCGGGATGCATATGCAAGATTTGACAAGGGATGCATGAACCTGGCCTCAACTTGGGAATCCAAGTGTGCCACTGGAAAGATGAGATGAAATCGCTTGAAAACGATATAAAGAACGCCGGAATCGGAGTTACGGTTTGGAAATGGCAAGCGATTCAAATATGACCACGTTCTGCGATTTACAGCAAGTAGCCATCTAAATGCAACAAGATGAACATGCTACAGCACCCAAACATGACAACAAAATACATGGCAAGGATGCATTCATGATGCTTAACAAAAGTCTAGCACTGAGCTACGGCCAATTCATCCATTAACAGGTTCAAACAAGCATGGCAAAAATGCATATGGTCAAACAGATTTCAGACTTGGTGAAATTAACACTTGTCTGGAATTTCAGATCAGGTAGCACTCTTCGGAGCAACAAAACTACATGCTACAGGACCTGAACATGGCAAAGTAAAGCATGGCATGGAGCTACTCAAAGAGCTTAACAAAAGTCCCTTAGTGACCTTGAGCCAAAAGGGATCAGAAAATACAATTGCAAGCATGTGAACATAGCAAAAACATAATCAGATCACAGACTTAGTGAAAACTGGCACATGCTGAAACATAACTCAAGTAGGCATGTTTACGAGCTCGATGCACTCACTATGGAGGAAGTCATGACAAAATAAGCATACATCTATCAAGAACACACAAAATTCAAGCTATACATGGCAAGAACAATAGCATAGCATGCACGGATCAACTACAACATCATCGGCAAAATTGCAAAACAAGTTGACAATCTGCCCAGATTCACAAAGTAGCAAAAGTAGAGCTCAATTGACTCAAGCTAGGGTGCTCCATAATTGCAAACAAAGACATGGATGGATAGAGCACTACAAGATTAACAAAACATCCTTACTGATCATCCTCAAAAGAGGCACGGATCACTAGGAAACAACATGAACATATGGCAATATGAGATAAACAGCTCAAGGACTTAGTGGAAATGCTAAGTCCCTGAAAACAGAATTACCAAGTGCACCACTTTGCAAGCTTGTGCTAGTCACCACACACATCACAAAAATACATGGTTAGCACCTCTGGAAATATGACAAACCCCTTAACAAAACATATGCAGAACTCATGGGCATAGCATGCACACAATAATCATGGCAAAAATGACAAAAAGCCTAAATGGAGCAGCAGATCTGACAATTATCTCAAGTAGCCCTCTTCTAACAGCATTTCGGGCATCAAGATGAACTCAAATGAAAATGATGCAATGGAATGAAATGATGTACTCTCTGAGATGAACATTTTGATATGCTATATGCATGAATCGGAGCTACGGATGCAAAGTTACGAGGCTATGAACATGGAGCACATGGATCTGGAATTTTAGGGACTTGAGAAAAAAAGAACCACCAGATCTAGGGTTTCGGATGGCACGCGGCCCGAGGCGACTCGGCGAGCACTGTTAGCGATTCCGGGCGAGGCGATGGCGGCCGGGGTCGATAAGGGACGGACTTGGGGGCCGGGAGGAGGGCCGGGCGAGGAGGGACGCGGCGGCCGGGGCGGCGAGCGGGCCGCGGGGGCGTCGGGGCGGCGCGGCGACAGGAGGAGACGCGTGGTGAGGCGGAGGCGGCGATCGCCGGCGACCGGCGGAGGCGCCGGCGCGGGTGGCGGCGGGGCGAGGGAGACGAAGCCCCGGGCGGCGGTGGCGGAGCCGGCCGCGGGGCGGCGACAGGCCGCGGGCCCGCGCGGAGTCGGCGTGATGTGGCGCCCGCGCCACGTGGCGCGCCCCGGTTGGCGGCGGCGATTTGTGCCGGGGGGGTTCGGACGTGTCTGGCGCGACAGAGACGGATCTAGGGTTTTTTTGGTGGCAAGGGAAAGAGGGGGGGAGGGGATCCGTGAAATTTCGGAGGAGGGGCTATATAGGCATAGGGGGAGCTAGGAGAGTCAAAATGAGGTGCGGTTTTCGGCCAACGCGATCGTGATCGAATGATCTAGATGATGGAGAAGGATTAGGTGGTTTTGGGCCAAATGAAGGGGTGTTGGGCTGCCAACACCACGAGGCTTTTCGGTCCCTCGGTTAACGTTGGAGTATCAAGTGAAGTCCAAATGATACAACTGACAGGCGGTCTACCGGTAGTAAACCAAGGCCGCTTGGCAAGTCCTCAGTTCAATCCAGAAAATGTTTATCCCACACACGAAAGAAAGCTAGAAATGACCACCGAGGAGAACGAAGCGCCGGAATGCAAACGGCAACAGGGGAAAATGCTCGAATGCATGAGACGAACACGTATGCAAATGCAATGCACATGATGGCATGATATGAGATGCATGACAAAGATAGCAACACACGGAGACAAAGACCCGAACCCGAGAAAATAAAATAACTTAACGCCGAAACGGCAAGAGTTGGAGTACAAATTGGGAAAGTTACATCCGGGGCAAGAGTTGGAGTACAGATTGGGAAAGTTACATCGGAGACAAAGACCCGAACCCCGGATGTAACATCGAAAAGAGTTGATCCGTGCATGCTATGCTATTGTTCTTGCCATGTCTAGCTTGCATTTTGTGTGTTCTTCATAGATGTATTCTTATTTGGTCATGACTTGCTCCGTAGTGAGTGCATCGAGCTCGTAAACATGCCTACTTGAGTTATGTTCCAGCATGTACCAGTTTTCACTAAGTCTGTGATCTGATTATGTTTTTGCTATGTTCACATGCTTGCAATTGTATTTTCTGATCCCTTTTGGCTCAAGGTCACTAAGGGACTTTTGTTAAGCTCTTTGAGTAGCTCCATGCCATGCTTTACTTTGCCATGTTCAGGTCCTGTAGCATGTAGTTTTGTTGCTCCGAAGAGTGCTACCTGATCTGAAATTCCAGACAAGTGTTAATTTCACCAAGTCTGAAATCTGTTTACCATAAGCATTTTTGCCATGCTTGTTTGAACCTGTTAATGGATGAATTGGACGTAGCTCAATGCTAGACTTTTGTTAAGCATCATGAATGCATCCCTGCCATGTATTTTGTTGTCATGTTTGGGTGTTGTAACATGTTCATCTTGTTGCATTTAGATGGCTACTTGCTGTAAATCGCAGAACATGGTCATATTTGAATCGCTTGTCATTTCCAAACTGTAACTCCGATTCCGGCGTTCTTTATATCGTTTTCAAGAGATTTCATCTCATCTTTCCAGTGGCACACTTGGATTCCCAAGTTGAGGCCAGGTTCATGCATCCCTTGTCAAATCTTGCATATGCATCCCGCATCGCATCCCGCATAGCATATCATCATTGCATCATATTGTTTGATCCTTGCACGTGGTTGATTGTGTCCTTGTTGCTTGTTTGTCTTGTTTGGGTAGAGCCGTGATACGAGTTCGCTAACGAGGAGCCCGTTGAGTTTTCTTTCGAGGATCCAGTCAACTCTGACAACTGTGCAGGCAAGATGATCATACCCTCGAAATCACTACTATCTTTGCTATGCTAGATTGCTCGCTCTTTTGCTATGCCAATGCTACGATGCCTACCATTTGCTTTCAAGCCTCCCAAATTGCCATGTTAAACCTCTAACCCACCATGTCCTAGAAAACCGTTGATTGGCTATGTTACCACTTTGCTCAGCCCCTCTTATAGCGTTGCTAGTTGCAGGTGAAGATTGAAGGATGTTCCTTGTTGGAACATTTATTTACTTGTTGGGATATCATTATATTGCTATGTTATCTTAATGCATCTATATACTTGGTAAAGGGTGGAAGGCTCGGCCCCTCGCCTAGTGTTTTGTTCCACTCTTGTCGCCCTAGTTTCTGGCATATCGGTGTTTTGTTCCCGGATTTTGCGTTCCTTACGCGGTTGGGTTATAATGGGAACCCCTTGATAGTTCGACTTGATTAAAGCTTTTCCAGCAATGCCCAACCTTGGTTTTACCATTTGCCACCTAGCCTTTTCTTTCCCTTGGGTTCTACAGACTCAAGGGTCATCATTATTTTAACCCCCCCCCTCGGGCCAGTGCTCCTCTGAGTGTTGGTCCGAACCAGGCAGCCTGCGGGGCCACCTCGGGGAAACTCGAGGGTTGGTTTTACTCGTAGCTTGACCTATCTGAGTGTGCCCTGAGAACGAGATATGTGCAGCTCCTATCGGGATTTGTCGGCATATTCGGGCGGTGTTGCTGGTCTTGTTTTAACCTGTCGAAGTGTCTTGAAGAACCGAGATACCGAGTCTGATCGGAACGTCGTGGGAGGAGGTCTATTCCTTCGTTGACCGTGAGAGCTTGTCATGGGCTAAGTTGGGACTCCCCTGCAGGGTTTTGAACTTTCGAAAGCCGTGCCCGCGGTTATGGGCAGATGGGAATTTGCTAATGTCCGGTTGTAGATAACTTGAACCTTAAATTAATTAAAATGAATCAACTGAGTGTGTTGCCGTGATGGCCTCTTCTCGGCGGAGTCCGGGAAGCGGACACGGTGTTGGAGTAATGTTTGCGCAGGTTGCTCTCTAGTTTCTCGCTCGCGCTTTGCCTCCTCTTCTCGCTCTCTTTTGCGTATAAGTTAGCCACCATACTTGCTAGTCGCTTGCTGCAGCTCCACATATACTTTACCTTGCCTTACCTATAAGCTTAAATAGTCTTGATCGCGAGGGTGCGAGATTGCTGAGTCCCTGTGGCTCACAGATTACTATTACACCAGATGCAGGGCCTGATGATTCCGCTCCAGGAGACGTGTTTGAGCTCAAGTGGGAGTTCGACGAAGACTCTCAACGTTACTATGTTTCCTTTCCTGATGATCAGTAGTGGTGCCCAGTTGGGGTTGATCGGGACCGTGTCGCATGTTGGGTTATCTTTTATTTTGGCGCCGTAGTCGGGCCATGAGTGTTTGGATGATGTAATGTTATTTATGTACTTGATTGACGTGGCGAGTGTAAGCCAACTATGTATTCTCCCCTTTTATTATCTTGTTACATGGGATGTTGTGAAGATTGCCTAACTTGCGACATATGCCTTCAATGCGATTATGCCTCTAAGTCGTGCCTCGACACGTGGGAGATATAGTCGCATCGAGGGTGTTACACCATCCACTTGCCTACAGCTCCGGACATGGCTGGAGAAGGTTGAGGTGGGGAGTGCGGATTTGGGCGCTGGAGCTCGAGTGCGCGAAAATGGATAGGCGAAGGAGGAAGAAGGCGTAGGTGAAAAGGTGGATCCTTATCCCCTTATATGGGTGGACGCAACTACGTGTCCCCACCAGCCTGGTAAAACTCGCTTATCTCCAAGCACCGTAATCAATGGCGCGGTTGGGTTACCCACGCCCGTATTGATGAGAATCACGTAATAAGGGGACACGATCTCTGCTTTAACAAGATGTGCCAAGGAAACCGCCTCGCATGACGCGCTGAGGTGGGATAGTAAAACGATTCGAATAAAGGCTTGGCCGTGGTGCATCACACTACGGAATACGTCAGCAGATTAGATTTGTGTAAATATTATTCTCTCTATGGCAATATGTGGAAACTTATTTTTGCAGAGCCGGACACTATCTTTGTGTTCAAAATCTTCTATGAAGTACTTGGAGGAGGAACCCGCCTTGCAATGCCGAAGACAAACTGCGCGCCGGACTCATCGTCATTGAAGCCTGGTTCAGGGGCTACTTGAGGGAGTCCTGGATTAGGGGGTGTCCGGATGGCCGGACTATACCTTCAGCCGGACTCCTGGACTATGAAGATACAAGATTGAAGACTTCGTCCCGTGTCCGGAAGGGACTTTCCTTGGCGTGGAAGGCAAGCTTGGCGATACGGATATAAGATCTCCTACCATTGTAACCGACTTTGTGTAACCCTAACCCTCTCCGGTGTCTATATAAACCGGAGGGTTTAGTCCGTAGGACAACATACAGAACAACAATCATACCATAGGCTAGCTTCTAGGGTTTAGCCTCTCCGATCTCGTGGTAGATCTACTCTTGTACTACCCATATCATCAATATTAATCAAGCAGGACGTAGGGTTTTACCTCCATCAAGAGGGCCCGAACCTGGGTAAAACTTCGTGTCCCTTGCCTCCTGTTACCATCCGGCCTAGGCACAGTTCGGGACCCCCTACCCGAGATCCGCCGGTTTTGACACCGACACCCCCCTTTTATGATCACTATACAATCAAAATACATGATTCGTGTCATAATAACACTGCTCCACCCATCAAGCTAAACAAGCTTAGTTGTTCAAATACGAATCTGATATTATTAAAACAGAGTTGTTTATTGGTCAGCTAAATGTTCCTAAATTAGTTTCAAAAATGCATGTTCGCCGCTCAGGTGTGTATCTCTGTGTGTGGTCTGGTCAGCACGGTTGGGGAGGTGAACTTTGCATATGCAGGGGTTTATAGGGAGACACTCTCCGAGTTGAAACCGCAATGCATTCCATAGTTAATCTAACTACTTTTTATGTTTTCATGAATCTCAGATTCTGAATAGCATCATAATGATTATGAGCTTGCGTGCATGAAAAGAATAAAGCAGAACAATGCCATGGCTGTCAAACTTAGCATTAAGGGACTGAAATCAAGTCTGGATGCAATGCAATGCAAACACTCTCCACCTACAGATTCATGCTCAGAATATGATCGTAACAGTGATTCTGAGCTAGAGGGAGACCTAAGTCAATGTAGCTCCCTAGTGGAGGAGTCAGAGGAAGATGCCCTATCTTATTCACCCATCAAGGTACTTGCTCTAACTTTCCAAGGTTACATTGCTCGCACATATCTTGCAACTGATGCTTTGCATTGCTTCTACTTTGTTGAACTACCATTAGCTTAGTCTACACATCGTGTATGTGAATACGCCCTGCCTATCCATTTTCAGTACATATTCCATCCGTCATCATACCATATTTATCCATTCAAATGTTGTTCTTGTGTATCAGACGTTCAAAAGGAAGAGGGCAATTGCTGATCGTGGAGGAGCACAAGCAAAGTATTTGGAAAAGGTAGTGGCACCTGATAAATCAAATAGCCCATTAGGTGTAGTTTCAATATCACCTGACCCACAAAATACCCCAACTCTAGCAGACTCTAGCCCTACTACACAGGTCATTTCTGATGCCCCAACTCAGCAGACCCCAACTGCAGCAAACATTATGATTATGCTAGTTGACATAGCACCAGCTGTACGACGCAAAACCCCCATTCCAGCAAAGAGTACACCAAATAGAGTTGCCAAATCCCTTTTCGAACCAGAGAGAGCCCCAATTGCAGCAAATAGGACCCATGTTCCATTTCTTCCCAGTTTAGAAGACGAAGCTTATGTTGTTGTCAGGAACTTCGTGCGCATCTTTCCTTCATGGAAAGATTATACCACAGACACAGAACAATTTCCAGTCTTCCTCCGCAACTTATGCGTAAGTAATGTAGTAATCTTATTCATGGTCATTACTGCATATGTTTCTGCTGACAGAAGACACAAGATTTCATTATTTTAAATAGGCGAGGCGCAAACTGGATTGTGATGACGAGCAAAGGTTGGTTGCGCTTTTCAAGCACTCGTTGATGAAGTATCGTTCCTACCTGAGGCAAGCGCACTTCGATGGCAAGCCTCTGAATGAAATTTCTGTAAAGTCTCTCGTGCGACATTTATCCGACGGTGACTGGAATAATCTTGTTACACATTGGTCTCGGCTGCAGCGTAAGGTACTGTCTATGATATCACATCACAATTTGAACTACATTTCTGCGTTTGCCTTAATGTCTCACTTGTACGAAAACTGTTAGCAGAAGAACATTCGTTCTCAAGGGACCACAGAATCTCGCAACTATACTGCACACTGCATTGCTCTTGTGAGTACCTCTTGCCCTGTATGACCATACTTACTTTCATAGCTGTTTGATTATGTAGCATCACTGCACATGTTAGCCTCGTAATCATCCATTTGGTGGACATTATAAGATCTGTATGGACTCTTACATAAATTTAGAATCAACCCAATGCTTTTGAAGAGGTTTAGCTCTGCAGTCCTCTTGTAAGGACTGAACGTGGTCTATCACTGTACTTACATTAACAGCTACTCCCTCCGTCCCATAATATAAGAACATTTTGTACAGTACACCAGTGTTCAAAACACTCTTGTATTATGGGAAGAGGGATTGGTTCATTTTGTAGCATTCTGCATCTTATCTCCCTCGCCCACCATTTACTAAAAAATATCAAATCTATATTTAATCTTACCAACAAGTAGAATACACAGACAATGCCAATGCAGAAGTGTAGCCCATTGCTCTTGTCAGTACATTTTGTCCTATAACGCTTGTACTTCCAGGGATTGGTGGTTGATTATGTAGCATCAATCTGCATCTTATCTTCATTATCCTCTATCCCTTCCAGTATTATCATATATATAATTACTCTCTACAAAATGTAGAGTACAGGCAATGCTTATGAAGAAGATTTTGTGCTGAAATTCTTGAGTTATCCTTCCCTTGCCATGGAGAAGGGCATTATAAAGTCGGTGTTAACTGTTAATGTAAGTCAGTCCTTCTAAAGCCTATATCCTCAACTGTTGTTTAATTTGCTCATACTCCCTATCGTTTACTGCTGTTTAGTTTGCTGTTTCTACCAAAATGCATGTTCGTAAGAACCATAAGTTCTAAGTGTTACTTGTAAAACCAAATTCCTTATTCATACCATGCACATTACTTAATACTCCCTATATGTATGCTTGTTTTTGTGGATCTATAATCGAGTGTGTGGTGAAGCAGCCCACGTTTGCACCTTGTCATCTCCTGTTTTATCTTACTAATGTGGCTGATGATATGAACAACATGCCATGCACATTATCCAAAATAGATACAATGATTTTGTTTGCCCTTCATCTATGCTTGTTATGTTGACTTGGTAATCCAGTAGTGTGGTGAAGCTCCCCGCATTATGAACAATGCCAAATTATGCTATTGATATTTTGAACATACTCTTTATTTTCTAATTTTAAATTGGATAGAATTGATAGAACAATTATCATCTTTGTTTATACACGTGCAAAACCTGTCATCTCTCTGCTTTGTTTCAGGGTGATATGCCTGATGGCATGCACAAGTCTGCTGAAGGTTGTGAGACAAACCCAACATATATTGCAGCAAAGAAGGCAAAACATCTTGAAGATAGTGAGACAATCCCAAAGTCTTGTCTTGATGCAGTGTTCAAGTTACTTGAGACTAACAGTCAGACAAGCTCACAGAATTTGTTGTCTGAATCAGTTCGACTTCTTCAGTCCCAAGTTCTAGCAGAAAGGCATTCTGCAACTCAACTTAGACTTGAAGTCCTATCTCTAAGAAAGATTGTGGAGAACACCAATGAGAACCTCATCGCTAAACAGCTACACGTGGAAGCTATGACCGACATGCTAGGCCGGTCTCACAGCCTTGCTCAGCAGCTTGCGCAGCAGTTCCCCCGCAAGGCTAACCTTTCTTGAACTGTCTTGGAAGTGGTCTCGGTTCAGTATTATTTTGTTACGCTGCAATGGTGCCCAGTTTTTGTAATCTGCTTCTTCGTTGCGCTTTATGATCACTGGTGGCGAACTTTGATGCCCAGTGGATGTAATATACCTTAAATCCTTTATTGTGTAGTGTAGGTTTATTCTTAGTTACTATGCCGTAATTTCTTTATTGAATAGAGTAGGTTTGTTCTTAATTCCTACTAGTTACGCAGCAGCCCGAAATGAACCCCGGCCCATGATTGTGCGAATCAAATCATGGGCTTTTAACAGGCCAAAATTGTCTGGGTACATGTTTGGCCCAATCAGATATTGGCTGCGAGCAGGCTGGATGCAAACCGAGCTATAGTTAGGCCCAACTATATGACGGGCTTTTAACAGGCCAAAATTAATATAGGGCTGGAATGTTAAACGGGCCCTTAACAGGCCAAAACTAATATCAGGCCGAATTACTAAGTGGGCCCAAAAGCATAGTGTCTAGTTGACGGGCCGAATCTGATATGGGCCATAATTGATCCCAAAGCCTCTTAAAGGGTCGGACCTGATCTGGGCCATAATTTGGCCCAAAACGTGGTAGGCTTTTAATGGGCTGGATCTCATATGGGCCACTATTAGGCCAGGAGCGTGGCAGGCCATTAATGGGCCGGATCAAATATGGGCCGGCATTTGGCCCAAAACATGGCAGCCAGTTAATGGGCCGGCCTACTAGGGTCCTCAAAATCTTGTGGGCCTACAGCTGGGCCGGCCCATTAATGTCAGCGAAATCTCGTGGGCCTTTAGCTGGGCCGGCCCATTATGACCCGCAAGAATCTTGTGGGCCTTTACCTGGGCCGGCCCATTATGGCACACAAAAATCTTGTGGAACCTAGATACTACCTGGCTGGCCATTATGGCCCACAAAATCTTGTGGGCCTTTAGTTGGGCCAGCCCATTATGGTCCGAAAAATCTCATGGGCCTTGAGATGGGCCGGCCCATTATGGTCCGCAAAATCTTGTGGGCCTTTAGTTGGGCCGGCCCATTTAAACTTGTTGGGTCGTGCCACGTGTCGACGTATCATAGGCGCCTTCTGTTCAGTGAGTGGATGGCATATGTCCCGACGATGAACCGACACATGTTTCCTCTAGCCAACGATGAGTTTACACGTGGAAAATCCCCATTGGTCGGGGCTGTTAACGGGTTATCGGATCCAAAACCCGACCTGATAGCTTAACGGCGTACCATTACGGTGGATGCCACGTGTCGGTCACCCTTGACGAAAGCACTTCTGTGACTGATACGTCCATTTTGCATCATGCTTTTATATCGATATTTATTGCATTATGGACTGTTATTTCACTTTATGTCACAATACTTATGGCTATTCTCGCTTATTTTACAAGGTTCACATAAGGAGGGAGAATGCCGGCAGCTAGAATTCTGGGCTGGAAAAGGAGCAAATATTTGAAAGATCGTGGATGTCGCCTAGAGGGGGGGTGAATAAGCGCTTTAAAATAATTACGGTTTAGGCTTGAAAAATGCGGAATAAACCTAATGGTTAATTTGTCAAGCACAAAACCTAAAACAACTAGGCTCACCTATGTGCACCAACAACTTATGCTAAGCAAGATAAACTACTAGGTGATAGCAAGATATATGACAAGAAACAATATGGCTATCACAAAGTAAAGAATGCTAAGTAAAGGGCTCGGTAAGAGATAACCGAGGCACGCGGAGACGACGATGTATCCCGAAGTTCACACCCTTGCGGATGCTAATCTCCGTTTGGAGCGGTGTGGAGGCCAATGCTCCCCAAGAAGCCACTAGGGCCACCGTAATCTCCTCACGCCCTCGCATAATGCAAGGCGCCGTGATTCCACTAAGGGACCCTTGAGGGCGGTCACCGAACCCGTACAAATGGCAACCCTTGGGGGCGGTCACCGAACCCGTACACTTTGGCAACCCTTGGGGGCGGTCACCGGTACCCGTCAAATTGCTCGGGCGATCTCCACAACCTAATTGGAGACCCCGACGCTTGCCCGGAGCTTTACACCACAATGATTAGAGCTCCGAACACCACCAAACCGTCTAGGGCGCCCAAGCACCCAAGAGGAACAAGCTCAAGGGTACCAAGCACCCAAGAGTAATAAGCTTCTCAACTTGTAACTTCCACGTATCACCGTGGAGAACTCAAACCGATGCACCAAATGCAATGGCAAGGGCACACGGAGTGCCCAAGTCCTTCTCTCTCAAATCCCACGGAAGCAACTAGTGTTAGGGAGGAAAATGAGAGGAAGAACAAGAAGGAGAACACTAAGAACTCCAAGATCTAGATCCAAGGAGTTCCCCTCACAAAGAGGAGAAAGTGATTGGTGGAAACGTGGATCTAGATCTCCTCTCTCTTTTCCCTCAAGAACTAGCAAGAATCATTGGAGGGATTGAGAGTTAGAAAGCTCGAAGAAGGTCAACAATGGGGGAAGAACACGAGCTAAAATGATAAGGTCCATTGGGGAAGAAGACCCCCTTTTATAGGTGGGGAAAAATTCAACCGTTACCCATCAACCAGCCCGCGGCCAGTGGTACTACCGCGCCTGGCAGCTGTACTTACCGCAAGGCCACGTGGTACTACTGCTTGCAACCAAGCAGTACTACCGCACGGCTGTGTGGTACTACCGTACCAACCCACGGTACTGCCGCACCCCAGCACAGAACCGATAAACAGACGCACAGGAGCTGGGGAAGGAACTTCCCACGCGCGGTACTACCGCGCCCCCCATGCGGTACTACCGCGAGGCAAAAGTCCCAGCCAGGGGAAAAGGGAAACTTCCGTGCCTACTTCCGCAAAGAAACGGAAGTAGCAAAAACCCGACACAGTAGTACTGCCGAGGGGCGGTACTACTGCCTGACCGCATAGCGCGGTACTACCGCACGGCGAAAGCGGTACTACCGCGGTAGGTGCGGATGTAAAAAATTACATCCGCTCCTACTACCGCAAAGGGGTGGCACTAGCCTGGTGGGCACCGGTAGTGCGGCTACAGGGGAGCGGTACTACCGTGGGCACCTGCAGTACTACCGTGCCACTGCACGGTACTACCGCTGATGCCTATGGTACTACCGCTTTCCTGGGAGCAGTACTACGCAACCAACAACGGCAGCCACACAAGGGAGGCAAGAAAACGGAGGAAGCTCCAAGGAAGAAGGAGGGGAAAAGAAGGAGACGTGTACGTGATGAATCCACCCAAACCTTTCCAACGCGGACCCTGACAAAACCACACTCAAGAGAACAAGAACTGCCATAACTTCTGCATATGAGCTCCGAATTGAGCAAACTCAAGCTTGTTGGAAACAAGACGACGAGTAGCATCAAAACAGCGAAGTGAAACCGAAAGAACCGGCAAGACCTCCACAACGAAAACATCATAGAGTATGCAATCGAACTCCGTTTTCGATGAACTCAAGCTTGTCATCAAGATGACCAAAAGCTCTAAGACTCTCAAAGAGAACCAAACAAGAACCAAGAAAGATGATGCAAGGATGCAATGGTTTGAGCTCTCAGCGAACGATACGATCAAGCTACTCATCGAGAGCCCCCCTTGATAGTACGCAATCGATCCTATAACCCAGTCTCCCAACTACCATCATGAGACCGGTAAAATAGAAAACCTATCAAGGGCAAACCTTTGCCTTGCACATGGTCCACTTGAGCTAGATGAAGACGATCTTGACTCCCTCAAGTTGGACCACCTTTCTTGATTGGGTTGACTCGATGAAGACTAGTTGATTGCTCCCCCATACTCCACTATGGGTGAGCCACTCTTCCGCACATCTTCACAAGTCCATTGTCACCACAAAGGACGGCAAGCTTCAAGCATTTGATCTCTTCGTGATGCTCCACTTGAACTTGCACACCGCAACCTAACCCCACAAAGAACCCTCACGAAGACCATGGGTTAGTACACAAAGCGTAATTGACAATGCTTACCATACCATGGGATCACTTGATCCCTCTCGGTACATCTTCTACGCTTTGTGGGTTGGTCAACTTGATTCACTCTTTGACTTAGTCTTGATCAACCTCTCACAAGACCAATCTTTAGGTAATTCCTTGAATAGCACCTTGGTCGACACAAACTCTCCTTGAAACCAACACATGTACTCCAAGAAAAGCCTATGGACAAAAACCTTCAAATATAACTCAAGGCAACCATTAGTCCATAGAGATTGTCATCAATTACCAAAACCAAACATGGGGGCACCGCATGTTCTTTTCAATATTAGAGACCTATTCTGCGCAACTCCAAAAGTCCTGAAACTCCACGGAACATCTTAAAATAAATAAAGAAAAATCCTCGCCAAAGATGAAGGCCAGGGGGCCCACACCCTTGCTCACGAGGGTGGGGGCGCCCCCCCCTAGGGCGCGCCCCCTACCTCGTGGGCCCCCTGGTGGCTCTCCGACGTCCATCTTCTCCTATATGAGTCTTTCGATGAGAAAAAAATAAGGAAGGAACTTTTCGGGACGAGACTCCGCCGCCACGAGGCGGAACCTTGGCGGATCCAATCTAGAGCTCCGGCAGAGCTGTTCTGCCGGGGATACTTCCCTCCGGGAGGGGGAAATCATCACCATCGTCATCACCAACGCTCCTCTCATCGGGAGAGGGCAATCTCCATCAACATCTTCACCAGCACCATCTCATCTCCAAACCCTAGTTCATCTCTTGTATCCAATTCTTGTCTCAAAGTTCGGATTGGTGCTAGTAGGTTGCTAGTAGTGTTGATTACTCCTTGTAGTTGATGCTAGTTGGTTTATTTGGTGGAAGATCATATGTTCAGATCCTATATGCATATTATTACCCCTCTGATTATGAACATGAATATGCTTTGTGAGTAATTACGTTTGTTCCTGAGGACAAGGGAGAAGTCTTGCTATTAGTAGTCATGTGAATTTGGTATTCGTTTGATATTTTGATAAGATGTATGTTGTCTAGCCTCTAGTGGTGTTATGTGAACGTCGACTACATAACACTTCACCATTATTTGGGCCTAGAGGAAGGCATTGGGAAGTAATAAGTAGATGATGGGTTGCTAGAGTGACAGAAGCTTAAACCCTAGTTTATGCGTTGCTTCGTAAGGGGCTGATTTGGATCCATATGTTTCATGCTATGGTTAGGTTTACCTTAATACTTTTGTTGTAGTTGCGGATGCTTGCAATAGAGGTTAATCATAAGTGGGATGCTTGTTCAAGTAAGAACAGCACCCAAGCACCGGTCCACCCACATATCAAATTATCAAAGTATCGAACGCGAATCATATGAACGTGATGAAAACTAGCTTGACGATATTCCCATGTGTCCTCGGGAGCGCTTTTCCTATTATAAGAGTTTGTTTCCGGCTTGTCCTTTGCTACAAAAAGGATTGGGCCACCTTGCTGCACTTTATTTACTTTTGTTACTTGTTGCTCGTTACAATTTATCCTATCACAAAACTATCTGTTACACTTATTTCAGTACTTGCAGAGAATACCTTGCTGAAAACCGCTTATCATTTCCTTCTGCTCCTCGTTGGGTTCGACACTCTTACTTATCGAAAGGACTACGATAGATCCCCTATACTTGTGGGTCATCAAGACTCTTTTCTGGCGCCGTTGCCGGGGAGTGTAGCGCCTTTGGTAGGTGGAATTTGGTAAGGAAAAATTTATATAGTGTGCTGAAATTTACTGTCACTTGTTACTATGGAAAGTAATTCTCTGAGGGGCTTGTTCGGGGTATCTTCACCCCGTCCAGTAGAGCAAAGAGTTGCTCCTCAACCTACTGAACCTATTGAAAATGAAACTCCTTTTGAATTTCCTTGGTATGATGGAAAAACTGCTAGCTAACCCTTTTACAGGAGATGGAACAAAGCATCCTGATGAGCACTTAATATATGTGGATGAAGTTTGTGGATTATTTAAGCTTGCAGGTATACCCGATGATGTTGCTAAGAAGAAGGTCTTCCCTTTATCTTTGAAGGGAGACGCATTGATATGGTATAGGCTATGTGATGATATGAGATCATGGGACTATAAAAGATTGAAGCTGGAATTTCATCAAAAGTATTACCCTATGCATCTTGTTCATCGTGATCGCAATTATATATATAATTTCTGGCCTCGCGAAGGAGAAAGCATCGCTCAAGCTTGGGGGAGGCTTAAATCAATGTTATATTCATGCCCCAATCATGAGCTCCCGAGAGAAATAATTATGCAAAGTTTTTATGCTCGGCTTTCTGAAAACAATCGCACCATGCTCGATACTTCTTGTGCTGGCTCTTTTATGATGAAGACTATTGAATTCAGATGGAATTTATTGGATAGAATTAAACGCAACTCTGAAGATTGGGACCTCGACGAAGGTAAGGAGTCAGGTATGACACCTAAGTTTGATTGTGTTAAATCTTTTATGGATACCGATATTTTCCGTAAGTTTAGCACTAAATATGGACTTGACTCTGAGATAGTAGCTTCTTTCTGTGAATCTTTTGCTACTTATGTTGATCTCCCTAAGGAGAAGTGGTTTAAATATCATCCTCCCATAGAAGTAAAAGTAGCTGCACCTATTAAAGTTGAAGAAAAGACTGTCACTTATAATGATCCTATTGTTCCTACTTCTTATGTTGAGAAACCACCTTTCCCTGTTAGAGAAAGGATCATGCTAAAGCTTCAACTGTTGTTCGTAAAAGCAATATTAGAACTTATACACCTCCTGAGCAAGTTAAAGTAGAACCTAATATTGCTATTGTTAAAGATCTCTTGTCTGATAATATTGATGGGCATGTTATTCAGTTCGAAGGTGAAACTGCTAGAATTGCTAAACCTTGTGATAAAGATAAACATAGACCTGTGGTAGGCGTGCCTGTTATTTCTGTTAAAATAGGAGATCATTGTTATCATGGCTTATGTGATATGGGTGCTAGTGCTAGTGTTATACCCATGACTTATACAAGAAATTAAGAATGAAATTGCACCTGCTGAGTTAGAAGATATTGATGTCACAATTAAACTTGCTAATAGAGATACTATTTGCACCAATTGGAATTGTTAGAGATGTTGAAGTCTTGTGTGGGAAAACTAAATATCCTGCTGATTTTCTTGTTCTTACTTCCCCACAAGATAGCTTTTGTCCCATTATATTTGGTAGACCCTTCTTAAATACTGTCAATGCTACCATAGACTGCACAAAGAATGTTGTTACTATTGGCTTGGATGATATGGTTCATGAGTTTAATTTCTCTAAATTTAGTAAACAACATCGTGAGGAAGAATTACCTAGTAAGGATGAAATTATTGGTCTTGCTTCTATTGCCGTACCTCCTAGTGATCCTTTAGAACACTATTTGCTAGACCATGAAAATGATATGTTCATGAATGAAAGAAGGGAAATAGATGAAGTATTCTTTAAACAGGAACCTATTCTGCAACACAATTTGCCTGTTGAAATTTTAGGGATCCTCCTCCACCCAAGGGTGATCCCGTGTTTGAGCTTAAACCTTGCCTGATAATCTTAAATATGCTTATCTTGATGAAAAGAAGATATATCCTGTTATTATTAGTGCTAACCTTTCAGAGCATGAAGAAGAAAGATTATTGAAAACTCTGAAGAAGCATCGTGCTGCTATTGGATATACTCTTGATGATCTTAAGGGCATTAGTCCCACTCTATGTCAACATAAAATAAATTTGGAAGCAGATGCCAAACCAGTTCGTGATCCTCAACGACGTCTGAATCCTAAAATGAAAGAAGTGGTAAGAAAAGAAATACAGCTTCTGGAGGCAGGTATAATCTATCCCGTTGCTGATAGTGAGTGGGTAAGTCCTGTCCATTGTGTCCCTAAGAAGGGAGGTATTACTATTGTTCCTAATGATAAAGATGAATTGATTCCACAAAGAATTATCACAGGTTATAGGATGGTAATTGATTTCCGCAAATTAAATAAAGCTACTAAGAAAGATCATTACCCCTTACCTTTTATTGATCAAATGCTAGAAAGATTATGCAAACATACACACTATTGCTTTCTAGATGGTTATTCTGGTTTCTCTCAAATACCTGTGTCGGCTAGAGATCAATCAAAGACTACTTTTACATGCCCTTTTGGTACTTTTGCTTATAGACGTATGCCTTTTGGTTTATGTAATGCACCTGCTACCTTTCAAAGATGCATGATGGCTATATTCTCTGACTTTTGTGAAAAGATTTGTGAGGTTTTCATGGATGACTTTTCCGTCTATGGTTCCTCTTTGATGATTGCTTGAGCAATCTTGATCGAGTTTTGCAGAGATGTGAAGAAACTAATCTTGTCTTGAATTGGGAAAAGTGCCACTTTATGGTTAATGAAGGTATTGTCTTGGGGCACAAAGTTTCTGAAAGAGGTATTGAAGTTGATAAAGCCAAGGTTGATGCTATTGAAAAGATGCCATGTCCCAAGGACATCAAAGGTATAAGAAGTTTCCTTGGTCACGCGGATTTTATAGGAGGTTCATTAAGGACTTCTCAAAAATTTCTCGGCCTCTGACTAATTTATTGCAAAAAGATATACCATTTGTCTTTGATGATGATTGTGTAGAAGCATTTGAAATACTTAAGAAAGCATTAGTCTCTGCACCTGTTGTTCAGCCACCTGATTGGAATTTACCCTTTGAAATTATGTGTGATGCTAGTGATTATGCTGTAGGTGCTGTTCTAGGGCAAAGAGTTGATAAGAAATTAAATGTTATTCATTATGCTAGTAAGACTCTAGACAATGCTCAAAGAAATTATGCTACTACTGAAAAAGAGCTTTTAGCAGTTGTATTTGCTTGTGATAAGTTCAGATCTTATATTGTTGATTCTAAAGTAACTATTCACAACTGATCATGCTGCTATTAAATACCTTATGGAAAAGAAAGATGCTAAACCTAGACTTATTAGATGGGTTCTCTTGCTACAAGAATTTGATTTGCATATTGTTGATAGAAAGGGAGCTGAGAACCCCGTTGCAGACAACTTGTCTAGGTTAGAAAATTCTTGATGACCCACTACCTATTAATGATAGCTTTCCTGATGAACAATTAAATGTTATAAGTACTTCTCGTAGTACTCCATGGTATGCTGATTATGCTAATTATATTGTTGCTAAGTTTATACCACCTAGCTTCACATACCAGCAAAAGAAAAAGTTCTTCTATGATTTGAGACATTACTTTTGGGATGACCCACATCTTTATAAAGAAGGAGTAGATGGTGTTATTAGACGTTGTGTACCTGAGCATGAACAGGAACAGATCCTATGCAAGTGTCATTCCGAGTCTTATGGAGGACACCACGCTGGAGATAGAACTGCACATAAGGTATTGCAATCTGGTTTTTATTGGCCTACTCTCTTCAAGGATGCCCGTAAGTTTGTCTTGTCTTGTGATGAATGTCAAAGAATTGGTAATATTAGTAGACGTCAAGAAATGCCTATGAATTATTCACTTGTTATTGAACCATTTGATGTTTGGGGCTTTGATTATATGGGACCTTTTCCTGCCTCTAATGGATACACACATATTCTAGTTGCTGTTGATTACGTTACTAAGTGGGTAGAAGCTATTCCAACTAGTAGTGCTGATCATAACACTTCTATTAAAATGCTTAAAGAAGTTATTTTTCCGAGGTTTGGAGTCCCTAGATATTTAATGACTGATGGTGGTTCACACTTTATTCATGGTGCCTTCCGTAAAATGCTTGCTAAATATGATGTTAATCATAGAATTGCATCTCCTTATCACCCACAGTCTAGTGGTCAAGTAGAGTTGAGCAATAGAGAGCTCAAATTAATTTTGCAAAAGACTGTTAATAGGTCTAGAAAGAATTGGTCTAAGAAACTTGATGATGCATTATGGGCTATAGAACTGCATACAAAAATCCTATGGGTATGTCTCCGTATAAAATGGTTTATGGAAAAGCATGTCACTTACCTCTCGAACTAGAACATAAGGCATATTGGGCTATTAAAGAGCTCAACTATGATTTCAAACTTGCCGGTGAAAAGAGGTTATTTGATATTAGCTCACTTGATGAATGGAGAACCCAAGCTTATGAAAATGCCAAGTTGTTTAAAGAAAAAGTTAAAAGATGGCATGACAAAAGGATACAAAAGCGTGAGTTTAATGTAGGTGATTATGTATTGCTATACAACTCTCGTTTAAGATTTTTTGCAGGAAAACTTCTCTCTAAATGGGAAGGCCCCTATGTTATCGAGGAGGTCTATCGTTCCGGTGCCATAAAAATCAACAACTTCGAAGGCACAAATCCGAAGGTGGTAAACGGTCAAAGAATCAAACATTATATCTCAGGTAATCCCATAAATGTTGAAACCAATATTATTGAAACCGTAACCCCGGAGGAATACATAAGAGACACTTTCCGGAACGTTTCAGACTCCGAAAAGGAATAGGTATGTGGTACGGTAAGTAAACCGACTCCAAAACAATTTTTAAGGCAATATTTCTCCGTTTTGGAATATTTAGAAAAATAGAAAAATAAGTAGCAGTCCGGGAAGGACACGAGGGCCCCACGAGGGTGGTGGGGCGCCTACCCTCGGGCGCGCCCCCTACCTCGTGAGCACCTCGTGTGCCTTCCGGACTCCGTTTTCTTGCACATTACGTATTTTGGTCGGTAAAAATTCATTATATAACTCCCGAAGGTTTTGACTCCCGTATCACGCAAATTTCCTCTGTTTTTGTTTTCGAGCTGTTGCTGCTGCAGATTAGAGCAAGATGTCTTCTCAAGAGTCAATCGGGGAGAGCCGGGTATCTAATCCGGCACCGGAACCAAGGGCAAACAGCGACGCTGACCACTTTGGGCCAGCAACGGAGGAAGAGAATGGAGGCTGACTTGATGAGAGTAGATGCCATGGAGGATCAAGAAGTCACCTCTCGCCTCCGAGCTGGGTTCACGATGGGGGAACTGCAGAGCTCAGCTATTCCAAACTCGGTTATCCCTTCTAATGTTAGATTTATTTCTTATGAAAATATGAAGATGAGTGTCACTTGTTCTCCCGCAGCTATGCAACACCCTTGGGTGCAAGGAGCTTTAGCTGTCACAGGAAAGCTTCGTAAGGAAATAATGGACCACAAACAGCAAGTCAATAAGCTCGAGGAGGAGAACCGCATCCTGAGGGGAATCATCGCCAAGAATATTACACCGAAAACAAAGAAGGAGACATAATCACATGGGTATGGGCACTCCCCTTGGCAACTGCCAAGCTTGGGGGAGGTGCCCCGGTATCGTATCACAATCACAACTCCTATCTTTACCATTTTTCTTAGTTCGATCCTATTAGTAGTATCTTGAGCTAGTGGAATAAAGTTTATGGCATGATCTAGTTTTGAGTTTTGCTTTTTAATCTCTCTATGTAATCGAGTCCGTGAGATATATATAATAAAGATTAGTGTTGAGTCAAGGTCTTGATTATTTTGCCATGATCTTGGGTGAATAAAAGAAAAGAAAAGAATAAAAAGAAACAAAAAGTTCATATGATCTTATGAGAGTATGACTCACATAGAAAAGATATGATGATTAAAGTTGTTGGGAGTTAGCAAACATAGCTTTGGTCATTGTTGCAATTAATAGGAAGTAATAAGGAAAGAGAGGTTTTCACATATAGATATATTATCATTGACATCTTTTATGATTGAGAGCACTCATTAAAATATGACATGCCAAAGAGTTGATGTTGGACAAGGAAGACAATGTAATGAGTTATGTCTTTCTTATATCTGAGATAAAGTATGTTGTCATGGATCCTCTAACTTGTTGAGCTTGACTTTCCCCCTCATGCTAGCCAAATTCTCAGCACCAAGTAGAATGTACTTTGCTTCAAATACCCTTAAACCAGTTTTGCCATGAGAGTCCACCATATCTACCTATGGATTGAGTAAGATCCTTCAAGTAAGTTGTCATCGGTGCAAAGCAATAAAAATTGCTCTAAATATGTATGATTGATTGGTGTGGGAGAAATAAGCTTTATACGATCTTGTGATGTGGAAGTAATAAAAGCGACGGACTGCATAATAAAGGTTCATATCACAAGGGGCAATATAAAGTGACGTTCTTTCGCATTGAGATTTTATACATCCAACCATAAAAGCGCATGGCAACCTCTGCTTCCCTCTGCGAAGGGCCTATCCTTTATTATTATCTTCTACCTTATGCAAGAGTCATGGTGATCTTCACCTTTTCTTTTTCATTTTATCCTTTGGCAAGCTCAGCATGTTGGAAAGAACATGATATATATATCTAATTGGATGTAGGGGAGCATGAACCATTATTGTTGACATTACCCTTGAGGTAAAAGGTTGTGGGCAAAACTATAAGCCCCTATCTTTCTCTGTGTCCGATTAAAACTCTCGTAACCACAAGTATTGCGTGAGTGTTAGCAATTATGGAGACTAAATGATAGTTGAGTATGTGGACTTGCTTTTTAGCTCTGACATAGACTCTTTCCGATGTTATGATAAATTGCAATTGCTTCAATGACTGAGATTATAGTTTGTTGGAGCCCAATAAAGTTTATGATTTATACTTTTGCATTGTGAATAGATCATCACTTGAACATAAGTAATCATATGACAAAATCTATATATGTTGCTGTTATAGAATAATCATGATGCCTTCATGTCCGTATTTTATTTTTATCGACGCCTCTACCTCTAAACATGAGGACATATTTATTGTTATCAGCTTTTCGCTTGAGGACAAGCGAGGTCTAAGCTTGGGGGAGTTGATACGTCCATTTTGCATCATGCTTTTATATCGATATTTATGCATTATGGACTGTTATTTCACTTTATGTCACAATACTTATGGCTATTCTCTCTTATTTTACAAGGTTTACATAAGGAGGGAGAATGCCGGCAGCTGGAATTCTGGGCTGGAAAAGGAAAATATTAGAGACCTATTCTGCGCAACTCCAAAAGTCCTGAAACTCCACGGACATCTTAAAAATAAATAAAAATCCTCGCAAGATGAAGGCCAGGGGGCCCACACCCTTCTCACGAGGGTGGGGGGCCGCCCAGGCGCCCCTTCTTATCCTCGAAAGGAAAAACTGGTAGTTCCGATGCCATTTCCAATAGTCTTTTCGATGCAGAAAAAAGAAAAGTAGGAACTTTTCGGGACGAGACGCCTCCGCCACGAGGACCAACTAACTCGAACTTCCCTCCGGAGGGGAGAAATCATCCATCTCACCAAGCTCCTCTCATCGGGAGAGGCAATCTCCATCAACATCTTCATCAGCACCATCTCCTCTCAAAACCCTAGTTCATCTCTTGTATCCAATTCTTGTCTCCAAGTCCGGGATGGTGCTAGTAGGTTGCTAGTAGTGTTAATTAGTCCTTGTAGTTGATGCTAGTTGGTTTAATTGGTGGAAGATCATATGTTCAGATCCTATATGCATATTAATACCCCTCTGATTATGAACATGTTTATATGCTTTTTGAGTAGTTACTTTTGTTCCTGAGGACATGGGAGAAGTCTTGCTATTAGTAGTCATGTGAATTTGGTATTCGTTCGATATTTTGATGAGATGTATGTTGTCTCTCCTCTAGTGGTGTTATGTGAACGTCGACTACATGAACACTTCACCATTATTTGGGCCTAGAGGAAGGCATTGGGAAGTAATAAGTAGATGATGGGTTGCTAGAGTGACAGAAGCTTAAACCCTAGTTTATGCGTTGCTTCGTAAGGGGCTGATTTGGATCCATATGTTTCATGCTATGGTTAGGTTTACCTTAATACTTTTGTTGTAGTTGCGGATGCTTGCAATAGAGGTTAATCATAAGTGGGATGCTTGTTCAAGTAAGAACAACCCAAGCACCGGTCCACCCACATATCAAATTATCAAAGTATCGAACGCGAATCATATGAACGTGATGAAAACTAGCTTGACGATATTCCCATGTGTCCTCGGGAGCGCTTTTCCTATTATAAGAGTTTGTTCCGGCTTGTCCTTTGCTACAAAAGGATTGGGCCACCTTGCTGCACTTTATTTACTTTTGCTACTTGTTGCTCGTTACAATATTATCATAAAATATCTGTTACCACTTATTTCAGTACTTGCGGAGAATACCTTGCTGAAAACCGCTTATCATTTCCTTCTGCTCCTTGGGTTCGACACTCTTACTTATCGAAAGGACTACGGTAGATCCCTATACTTGTGGGTCATATGGAACACTTCCATGACTTTATAGGTTAATAAATTACTTAATTAGTTTAATTAGAGATGGGGGGTCCCACATGTCATAGACCAGTAACTAAACTATTCTAGTTAATTAGATAAATTTAGCTTTGAGGGCACACATGTCATTGGGATACTAAGTTTACCTAACACAACAAATGCTTAGTACTATCAAAACGCGTGGCTGAACTGTTATCGCACACAGAGCAAGCAAGTCATTGTCAGGTGTCTGGTATGCTGTTGTGCACGATACCGACATGTGGACGAAGCACAGTTATGCCATAGTGCGCGCAGTAACGGTCGGGCTCGGCCCGAGCGCGACGGCTCCCGGCACGCCACTAAACGCCAGGGGAGCAGCGCGCGCGCGGCAACAACAAAGTAGAAGCCGTCATAGCAGTGCAGACATGACGAGTAGTTAAGCGAGCACACGCGGCAAGGCAGGTAGTAGTGCGAGGAGTCGTGCCGGCAGGCGCGAGCAAGTTCGTGATGATGCATTTGGATAGCAATCAAACAGGCAGCACAGGCCAACAGCAGTAAATGCATCACTAGCGTAGCAAGAGGGATTCAGACTACGAAACGGAGAGGCGGCTACGGCGTCAAAAGAACGGGCAAGCGGGAACCCTTCTGACTTCTTGCAAGTAGTATAGTTTCTATCTTCTCCGGTTTCTTCTTGTGACGATGTTTATTAGTCGGTTACGCCGAGTAGTGGCAACGACGAGAGTTGGTGACTCTGCGCGGAGAGGGCTCGCATCGGAGGCCCGCCCAACGTCACAGAATTGAGCACTGAAGATACAGAATTTGATGGATCCGGCCACGATGGAACCCTGCCGTTTCGCGCGCCGAGATTCATGCCGACAATATGAGCGTTAGTGGTGATGCGGATTTTCGAGCCGAGTGCGTCATAGAAGAGGGGACGATGGGATGTCAGGGGGGAATGACGAGATGGGGTTAGGTTTCGTGGACGCGCTTTAAGGACGAGAGAGGCAAATGTCGCCATCACAGGCCATGGCGCCGTCGATGCTGCACGCATGGCCTCTGCTCCTCCTGTACAGAAGAAGGGGAAAGGCCTATTGGGCTGTGCCGCTCACCAAGGGGTGCCTGCCCAAACCTCACTGCACAATGGTTTTTTTAAAATCCTTTTCTTCCTTGTTTGCAATTTTGCTGCTCTGTATTGAGCTTGTTTTCATGCCAAACAATTTTTTCTATGAATCAAACTAGTCGCATAAATACTATGCATTGCACTGGTTGGTCAAACAAGTTGGGGTAAGTTTGAATTAGTTTGCTATTTAAATGGGGCTAATATGCTGCTGCTTAACCTGTTTTAAATCCAGGGAACTAAATATCTTTAATGGATATTGATTTAGCCATGACTCGTTAGTGAATATTTTACAACCCAGGATTTTGGTGTCAATGTTTGAAAAATAATTTTGAACTTTATTTAAATTTGAATTGAACTTGGTTTGAATCAATCAGTTTAAAACCATAAATCGCGATGACCCTGGCACCATCAATAGGGTTACTTAGCTTAATATGGGCGTACAATCTGGGTGAGCTTCGCAGATGACAGACGAACAACATCTCAAACTCGTTTACGTGAACATGAGAGGTAATAAGCGACTGTTTGGACCTGAAGTTGTAGATTGACAGAGATAGCCCACCACTTTCAATTCGGTGCAGAATGCGTAATGTCATGGAGTGAGGATACGCCCCCCCAGCGCCCCCCGCACTCAAAGAACACGCTTTAATAAAGGCATCTTTGGAAGCACGCATCCTAGCGGTTCTTTCTTTACACTCATCAATTGAAATTCTCATGGCTTTTAGAGACTCATTGATATCATGCTTAGGTGGAATAGATCTAAGTTTCAAAGAATCAACATCAAGAGCAATTCTATCAACGTTCCTAGCCAAATCATCAATCTTAAGCAATTTTTCTTCAATCATAGCATTAAAATTCTTTGAAGAAATAAATTCTTTAATATTAGATTCAAAATCAGAGGGCATCTTATTATAATTTCCATAAGAGTTGTTGTAGGAATTCCCATAATTATTAGAAGGATTACTAGGATATGGCCTAGGATTAAAATTCCCTCTATAAGCGTTGTTACCAAAATTATTCCTACCAACAAAATTCACATCCATAGATTCATTGTTATTCTCAATCAAAGTAGACAAAGGCATATCATTAGGATCAGAAGAAACACTCTTAGTAGCAAATAATTTCATAAGTTCATCCATCTTTCCACTCAACACATTAATTTCTTCTATCGCATGCACTTTTTTATTAGAAGTTCTTTCAGTATGCCATTGAGAATAATTAACCATAATATTATCTAGGAGTTTAGTAGCATCTCCTAAAGTGATTTCCATAAAAGTGCCTCCCGCGGCCGAATCTAAAAGATTTCTAGAAGCAAAATTCAATCCGGCATAAAATTTTTGTATAATCATCCACAAATTCAAACCATGAGTAGGGCAATTACGTATCATTAATTTCATTCTCTCCCAAGCTTGTGCAACATGTTCATGATCAAGTTGTTTAAAGTTCATTAATATCGTTTCTAAGAGAGATGATCTTAGCGGGAGGAAAATACTTAGAGATAAAAGCATCTTTGCACTTGTTCCATGAATCAATACTATTCTTAGGCAAAGACGAAAACCAAGCTTTAGCACGATCTCTAAGCGAAAAAGGAAATAGCTTCAATTTAACGACATCATTATTGACATCTTTTTTCTTTTGCATATCACATAAATCAACGAAGCTATTCAGATGAGTAGCGGCATCTTCACTAGGAAGGCCGGCGAATTGATCTTTCATAACAAGATTCAACAAAGCAGTATTAATTTCACAAGATTCAGCATCGGTAAGAGGAGCAATCGGAGTGCTAAGGAAATCATTATTATTGGTATTGGTGAAGTCACACAATTTAGTATTATCTTGAGCCATCGCGACAAACAAGCAATCTAACACACGAGCAAACAAAAAACGGGCAAAAGAGGCAAATAGAGAGGGAGGATAGAGAGAGAGAGGGCGAATAAAACGGCAAGGGTGAAGTGGGGGAGAGGAAAACGAGAGGCAAATGGCAAATAATGTAATGCGAGAGATAGGGATTGAATGGGTACTTGGTATGTTGACTTTTTGCGTAGACTCCCCGGCAACGGCACCAGAAATCCTTCTTGCTACGTCTTGAGCTTGCGTTGGTTTTCCCCGAAGAGGAAGGGATGATGCAGCAGAGTAGCGTAAGTATTTCCCTCAGTTTTTGAGAACCAAGGTATCAATCCAGTAGGAGGCCACGCTCAAGTCCCTCGTACCTGCACAAAAGCGATAGCTACTCGCAACCAACGCGATTAGGGGTTGTCAATCCCTTCACGGTCACTTACGAGAGTGAGATATGATTGAAGGAAATATGCCCTAGAGGCAATAATAAAGTTATTATTTATTTCCTTATATCATGATAAATGTTTATTATTCATGCTAGAATTGTATTAACCGGAAACATAATACATGTGTGAATACATAGACAAACAAAGTGTCACTAGTATGCCTCTACTTGACTAGCTCGTTAATCAAAGATGGTTATGTTTCCTGACCATGAACAATGAGTTGTTATTTGATTAACGAGGTCACATCATTAGTTGAATGATCTGATTGACATGACCCATTCCATTAGCTTAGCACCCGATCGTTTAGTATGTTGCTATTGCTTTCTTCATGACTTATACATGTTCCTATGACTATGAGATTATGCAACTCCCGTTTGCCGGAGGAACACTTTGGGTGCTACCAAACGTCACAACGTAACTGGGTGATTATAAAGGAGCATTACAGGTGTCTCCAAAGGTAGATGTTGGGTTGGCGTATTTCGAGATTAGGATTTGTCACTCCGATTGTCGGAGAGGTATCTCTGGGCCCTCTCGGTAATACACATCACATAAGCCTTGCAAGCATTTCAACTAATATGTTAGTTGTGAGATGATGTATTACGGAACGAGTAAAGAGACTTGCCGGTAACGAGATTGAACTAGGTATTGGATACCGACGATCGAATCTCGGGCAAGTAACATACCGATGACAAAGGGAACAACGTATGTTGTTATGCGGTCTGACCGATAAAGATCTTCGTAGAATATGTAGGAGCCAATATGGGCATCCAGGTCCCGCTATTGGTTATTGACCGGAGACGTGTCTCGGTCATGTCTACATTGTTCTCGAACCCGTAGGGTCCGCACGCTTAAGGTTACGATGACAGTTATATTATGAGTTTATGCATTTTGATGTACCGAAGGTTGTTCGGAGTCCCGGATGTGATCACGGACATGACGAGGAGTCTCGAAATGGTCGAGACATAAAGATTGATATATTGGAAGCCTATATTTGGATATTGGAAGTGTTCCGGGTGAAATCGGGATTTTACCGGAGTACCGGGAGGGTTACCGGAACCCCCCGGGAGCTATATGGGCCATAGTGGGCCTTAGTGGAAAAGAGAAGGGGCTGCCCTTGATGGGCTGCGCGCCTCCCCCCTTCCCCTAGTCCTATTAGGACTAGGAGAGGTGGCCGGCCCCCTCCTCCTCTTTTCCCCCTCCGCGAATCCTATTCCAACTAGGATTGGGGGGGGGGGGAATCCTACTCCCAGAGGGAGTAGGACTCTCCTGGCGCACCAAGCTTGGCCGGCCAGCCTCCCCCCTCTACTCCTTTATATACGAAGGCAGGGGGAACCTCTAGACACACAAGTTGATCCACGTGATCTATTCCTTAGCCGTGTGCGGTGCCCCCTGCCACCATATACCTCGATAATACTGTAGCGGAGTTTAGGTGAAGCCCTGCTGCTGTAGTACATCAAGATCGTCACACGCCGTCGTGCTGACGGAACTCTTCCCCGACACTTTGCTGGATCGGAGTCCGGGGATCGTCATCGAGCTGAACGTGTGCTCGAACTCGGAGGTGCCGTAGTTTCGGTGCTTGATCGGTTGGATCGTGAAGACGTACGACTACTTCCTCTACGTCGTGTCATCGCTTCCGCAGTCGGTCTGCGTTGGGTACGTAGACAACACTCTCCCCCTCGTTGCTATGCATCACATGATCTTGCGTGTGCGTAGGAAATTTTTTGAAATTACTACGAAACCCAACAGTGGCATCCGAGCCTAGGTTATTTATGTTGATGTTATATGCACGAGTAGAACACAAGTGAGTTGTGGACGATACAAGTCATACTGCCAAACCAGCATGTCATACTTTGGTTCGGCGGTATTGTTGGACGAGACGACCCGGACCAACCTTACGCGTACGCTTACGCGAGACCGGTTCCCTCGACGTGCTTTGCACATAGATGGCTTGCGGGCGACTGTCTCTCCAACTTTAGTTGAACCAAGTATGGCTACGCCCGGTCCTTGCGAAGGTTAAAACGGAGTCTATTTGACAAACTATCGTTGTGGTTTTGATGCGTAGGTGAGATTGGTTCTTACTTAAGCCCGTAGCAGCCACGTAAAACTTGCAACAACAAAGTAGAGGACGTCTAACTTGTTTTTGCAGGGCATGTTGTGATGTGATATGGTCAAGGCATGATGCTGAATTTTATTGTATGAGATGATCATGTTTTGTAACCGAGTTATCGGCAACTGGCAGAGCCATATGGTTGTCGCTTTATTGTATGCAATGCATCACGATGTAATGCTTTACTTTATTACTAAAACGGTAGTGATAGTCGTGGAAGCATAAGATTGGCGAGACGACAACGATGCTACGATGGAGATCAAGGTGTCACGCCGATGACGATGGTGATCATGACGGTGCTTCGGAGATGGAGATCACAAGCACAAGATGATGATGGCCATATCATATCACTTATATTGATTGCATGTGATGTTTATCTTTTTATGCATCTTATCTTGCTTTGATTGACGGTAGCATTATAAGATGATCTCTCACTAAATTATCAAGAAGTGTTCTCCCTGAGTATGCACCGTTGCCAAAGTTCGTCGTGCCCAGACACCACGTGATGATCGGGTGTGATAAGCTCTACGTCCATCTACAACGGGTGCAAGCCAGTTTTGCACACGCAGAATACTCAGGTTAAACTTGACGAGCCTAGCATATGCAGATATGGCCTCGGAACACGGAGACCAAAAGGTCGAGCGTGAATCATATAGTAGATATGATCAACATAAACGATGTTCACCATTGAAAACTACTCCATCTCACGTGATGATCGGTTATGGTTTAGTTGATTTGGATCACGTAATCACTTAGAAGATTAGAGGGATGTCTACTTGAATTACATATTGCTAAGAACTCGGAGGTGCCGGAGTAACGGTGCTTGGATCGGTCGGATCGGGAAGAAGACGTACGACTACTTCCTCTACGTTGTGTCAACGCTTCCGTTGCGATCTACAAGGGTATGTAGATCAGACTCTCCCCCTCGTTGCTATGCATCACCATGATCTTGCGTGTGCGTAGGAAATTTTTTGAAATTACTACGTTCCCCAACATCTGCTGCATCGACGGTGCAGCGGGACCTCCGTTCTGCTTCAGCGGTGCGGCGGGACCTCTGTGCTGCTACTTCCGTGCGGCGGGACATGTCAGCTGCTCTCGCAGCGAGGCGGGACATGTCGGCTGCTCTCGCAACGAGGCGGGACATCTCTCGTGCTTCCGCTTCCATGCCCGCCTCTCCCTGGTGGCAATCTCTCGACCCAGAACTCACGCTGGCCATGGCAGACACAAGGGAAGGATGCTGAATGACTTGTTTGTTTTTGTGGATGTGGAGTTGAGGAGGAATGTGCAGTCATCTTGGCATACTAGTATTTATAATCGAGTACGAATACGCTCCTAAGTGGGAAACCGTTTAGGTTGTGATCAGTGTGAACAG
Source organism: Triticum urartu (assembly GCF_003073215.2). Classification (NCBI taxonomy): domain Eukaryota; kingdom Viridiplantae; phylum Streptophyta; class Magnoliopsida; order Poales; family Poaceae; genus Triticum; species Triticum urartu. Next base: position 213,128,183 of record NC_053024.1, on the reverse strand, counting down.
GTTTGCAATTCAATATAGTGTGGAGTAATTTGGAATGTGACGAGACGCAAGCTCAAAATTTATTGACGGTTCTACTTTCGAAGTGCGGCACTATTTCCGGATGGAGTACTTCTTTTTCTACTCCCTCCTTTCCGGTTTTATAGGGCTTATCTCAAAAAATTTAGTTTTTCCATTTTATAAGGCTCAATTTGGTTGTTCCCCAACACATGTTCAGATTCCAAGGTGCATTAAATCATTGCATGCAAGTATTAAGAGAAAATTGACCAATGCATGTACTTTATGCATGCATGCATTACAATTAATTCATTGATAAACATAATTTTTTGAGAAAAATAAGAGCATTAATTAGGTGCTTTTGCAAACTACAAAAAATATTCCACCACTGACCATCTTGGTTGGTGAGATTTTTGAATTAAGCCCTATAAACCGGAAAGGAGGGAGTACTGTTGTGTACGTGTAATAACTGGCAGCGTCGTATACATATCTTACGGTTAATGGGGCGTTCGACAGGAATAGCCGCGTGGCGAGCTCTAGGCTAGTCTTTTTTCAAACGCATTAAACCTATCTCTTGGGACTTCTCGCACGCACCATCGTGCCACCCATAAAAACTTGTACTGTGAGTTTAGTAGTACGTTATACAGGAAGAGAAGAGGTGCACGCACGCACTCGTCCTCTCACACACGCGTCTGTTTTTTCTCGAAAAGGAGGATGTTGACCCCTGGCCTCTGCATCTGGGAGTCACACGCGCATCTGTAGCTACGAATTGTAGTGTTCTCAACCATCCGATTGGCTCTATCATGGATGTACCTCTATACTAAAACATGTCTAGATACATCTATATTTTGACAAATGGAAGGTATGTATTATGGAACGGAGAGAGTGCTTGTCATCAAAATGGATAAAAAGGGACGTATCTAGAACTAAAATACGTCTACATACATCTCCTTTTATCCATTTTGATGACAAGTAGTACTTCTTACCCAAAGGAACTTTATATCCAACAGACACAAAATATCCGTTCGACTGTTGGAAATTACTGATCTGATGTCGAAGTAATTGCTGCATCGCCATCAAAACCCACCATTTCTTAAGCTAAAGTAGACCAAGGTAATCCCTATATTAGCATATTACTAAGATAAACAGAAGGCACTGTAGAAACATTTAGGACGTGAGCTTGTCAATCTGAATATGGAGGAACACAAGCTTAGCCCCGGCCAGCAGCTTGGACGGAACTGTCAAGAAGGTCAGCTCCTGCACGTCGACGTCACCAGGATCCTTGCTGCTTGTCACCTCCATTTCCACCTTGACGGCGTCCGTCGTGCCTTTGGGCTCCCTCGGCGGGCCGTTCGCCCACAACTTGGCCACGTAGTGCGGCAGTGGGGACGCCCCCGCTCTGATGCAGACGACCGACACGGTGATAGGCACGCCGATGTCGAGCACGCCGCCGACCAAGAAAAACGCGCGGCGGTCCTCCTCCACGAACAGCAAGAGTTGTGGCTCCGACAATGGCACTTGCAGCTGGAGCACCTTGCCGTACTGGATCCTATGCATGGGCATGGGATGCGCGGTGCTAATGTGGTGGTAGAGCGTCGACGGCGGGCCTTCGTAGCCGCAGACGGGCACGGGGCATTTGCAAGGCGCGAGTGGATACACGCTCTGGTGATCGGCAAGCTTGTGGTAAGTGACGTAGAGCCCACAGCCTTCGTGCGGGCACTCCACCCTCACCGACGAAAGGACAGAGTCCACCGCCGTGTTCCGCACGTCGAAGCCACCACCGCGCTCGCACTTCTGGCACTGCCGCTGGTTCCCAGGGCGCTCGAACAACACATCAATCAAGAAACATGCACCTTGCTCAATCAGCCGAACGGACGAGGGGCGGAGGCACAAGGGGCAATGGAGCACGTGAGGTCCATCGAGACCTTAGAGAGCTCCATCGTCGGGTCCTGTTCGGTCTGCATGATCTCGCCCTCCTCGTGCACAACCATCTCTCGACTTGGGCCGGGGTATTACAAAGCTTTACCGTCACATATTTTATACTACTTCAAGGTGCATTAAATCAACACATGCAAGTATCAAAAGGAGAGTCACGACATGCATGCATGCGTTGTAATTAATGCATCGGTAAACGCAAATTATTGAAATATATCGAGTGCAGTGCTTTGATGTGTCGCGTCAACTCGTACATCAATGAGAAGTTTGATTATCCTCTCCCTCGCGGACTTAACTGCACCTGCCTTTGGCTGTATGACAGGTTGGCCACACACCTGTCGGGCCCACCTGTCATACACGCAAAGGCAGGATCGTCCCTCCCTCGCCCATGAGCGTGGTGGCTGGCAAGACTAGGAGAAGCTTTCGCTACACGCTCTCCCTCCCGCACGCGGTGGACATGCAGCAGTTCAATCGGTGTCAGATGGCCAGAAGCGTACTTTAGTACTCCTCCAGTGCAGTAGTACTCCATCATTGTTCGACTTCCCGAAGAGGTGAAGAGCCAAGCGCAGCCCGGACGCTCGTGTGGTAGTTTCATGTGTAGAGTAGTCTAGGATAGTGTGTATCGTGTCTGTAAGCTTAAAATCGTTGGGGTCGGCTCCATGCTATGTGGCCGTCTCGAAGTTTTAAAAAAAATTAAAATAGTCTTCTGGCCCTACCTGACACCCTGGTGATTGTAGTTTGCATGCTCATCTCGTCAAGACAGGAATATATATTTTAATTTGTTTTTTTTCAAAAAGGGGGGACTCCCCGGCCTCTGCATCAGAATGATGCATACGGCCACATATATTTTAATTTGTGGAGGGTAAATGTTAGAGGTTGCAGCACATATATTGTACACTGCGGGTCTTTCAGCCAAGTTTAGAGGCAAGTATGTGGGGCCAGTGCTATGATGTGTCGCGTCAACTCGTACAACGAGGAGAAGCTTGATTTTACTACACGCCTTCTCCCTCACCCATGCATGCGGTTGCTCGCAAACGAGGACAGGCTTTTGCTTAGTAGTACTTCTACAACAAGCTATCCGTCCCGCTCGCGGTGGACGGACATGCACCAGTGGATTCGACACTGTAGAAGCAGTAATAGTAACATCATTGTTCGTCTTCTCGAAGAGGCGAAGAGCCAAGCGCAAACCGAACATTGCAGTTGCGAACATTGGAGCACGCATATAGCCAGGCTCTTTCATGAGACAAAATTGCTATGTGAGCCCATTATTGTACTAGTACGTACAACTACTTGCTAGTATAGCCCTGTAAACCAGAAAGGAGTATTTGCCCTTCTAGAGATTTCAACAAGTGACTAGACTACACCGAGACGGAGTACATATGGAGCAAAATGAGTGAATATGCACCGTAAATAAATACGTACTAGTTCTATCGTTTTCCTCTCCGAGGTGCACAATATTGAGTATACTGACTAGTCTCTTTTTGACACGCATTTACATTTTTTACACAGTACAGACGCAAGCACTCATATACACGCGCATACACTCACCCCTATGAACGCACACACGCACGACACTATCATCTTGAAATTTACGAAGTCACCATAGGCACCTCGTCGTCGACGGGTCCATAGGTGCTTGAATGCCAAGGAGGGAGAGGGTAGCGGTTCCCGAGACGTTGAACGGTCAATGATGCATCCTCAATTACATGTAGAGGGAATTAATTGGAGAAGCAGAATAGAGCCAGGATGATGTGAATGCAACAGAGTTTGGACTCTCATATAATAAAGGCGCCCCACCACTCCAATCCATCTACTCCCAAGTCTCTGCACAACACTGCTCACTCCAATCCAAGACCAAGTGACCAGAAGCCACAAGCACCAATGGAGGCGATGGACGCGAGCGGCAGTCGGCTGTGCCAAATCATCCAAGGCGCCGACCTGCGGCCCCGCACCGCGCATCGTTTCCAGACGGTGCTGCAGACCGCAGGCATCGTTCACGCGGTCATCGCCGCCGAGGGAGGAAACCCACAGCTACCGGAGGGGCCCGATCCTTTGCCCGTGTCGTTCTCTCCGACACAGCGCCGGCTTGGGAGGTCCTCCGATCCTTCTTCCTCCCTGCCGTATTGTCCACAGATCCGACCTGCCACCGCCGACATCCCGGTGACCCTCAGGTATAAGTTCTTCGAAAGCGGCCTTGCTCTACTGCCCCAGCTCCCCACGTGTCTGCATGTGCATATTTTTCTACTCCCATCAGCTCTTCCAAAGCCAGCTAAATTTTTAGTATTATTAGAGGTAAAGCTACTTCATGCATTCGAATCTAGGGCTTTGTTCAAACAACGAAGAAAGGGGGGAAAGTTGTAGCATTAATCTAAAACTTGATTCAAAGAGGAAATAATATGGTGAAAGTAGTAGAGACCGCATACCCAACCGGTCTCTTGGTTGAAAAGGGAAATAATGGGAAAACGCAGTACAAACTGGATAAGCAACAGATCTATTATTGATTGAAAAAAGGATAGAAAGTGCCGGCTGGTGGACAAGTCAACAGAGTATGTCCAGGATTAAATTTGCTGCCATCACATAGTAAAAGGTCTCCAGGATTAGACTTGCTGTCCTCACATAGTAAAAGGTCTCAGGATTAGATTTGCTGCCCTCACATAGTAAAAGGTCTCAGGATTAGATTTGCTGTCCTCACATAGTAAAAGGTCTCCAGGATTAGATTTGCTGCCCTCACATAGTAAAAGGTCTCAAGGATTAGATTTGCTGCCCTCACATAGTAAAAAGTCTCCAGTATTAGATTTGCTGCCCTCACATAGTACAAGGTCTCTAGGATTAGGTTTGCTGCCCTCACATAGCATGAACAAACTCGGCATCACCACTTTATGCCTCCTTGTAGGTACATTGTGCTGATGTGTCCACTGCGCATGTCCTTATACCAACCTTTTGCTGTTGTTAATGTAAGGGCGCATGTAAAATGAAGCGATCACACTGTTACCTTAGGGACATGTCTAACCAGTGTTATTGTTAATCTAATGCCTCCAGTGATAAGATGCAATTAAATTGTGTTACAAATGGCACTCCTGCTGTTTTCCCCAGTATGATAAGTAAGTTGCTCCTTTACGCTGCTGAGTGTCCTGGTGTCCCCACGGTCCCATGCCCTTAAACCAACTCTTTAGCTGCTTTTGATTTACTGTGTATGGTAAACAAGCAATGCCACCATTAAAGTAATCCCATATTTGAGGAATCTCATTGTTGATCGTAATGCTTCTGGTAACATGAAGCATTGCTGACGTTTTAAAATTTCTACTGTCCATGCGTGATTGTCATGAACATAATTAAGATACTTCTTTTCATTTTGTATATGTTTCGTATATTCTTATTGACCAGTAACTGTTTACTTTCTATCTTTTTGTGCAGATAGGGATATCCATTTCACCTTGTTGCTATTGTGACCTTTTGGTGAACTGCACAAAACAGTTTTTTTGGAATGAGTGTCTTGTGCAGTTCAACTAAAATGTCACGTGGGCAACACTCTCAATTTTGGTGGAACTGCACAAAATGGTGATTGGAGTTTCCAAAATCTCCGTCAAGTTCTGCTGGTAAACTCGTGCAACATTTTATTAGCCTTTGCAAGATGAAGCCGTCACTGTCACCACAATGGCACTTTATTTTAGTGGAACTACACAAAAGGATAAGAAAATTATAGTTGCACCTTACATGAGCCGGACAGCTGATACGTCTCCAACGTATCTATAATTTTTGATTGCTCCATGCTATATTATCTACTGTTTTGGACTATATTGGGCTTTATTTTCCACTTTTATATTATTTTTGGGACTAACCTATTAACCGGAGGCCCAGCCCAGAATTGCTGTTTTCTGCCTATTTCAGTGTTTCGGAGAAACAGAATATCAAACGGAATAAAATCTTTGGGAACGTGATTTTCTCACCGAACGTGATCCAGGAGACTTGGACCCTACTCCAAGGAGTCAAAGAGGAGGTCACGAGGGTGGGGGGCGCCCCCCCTAGGGCGCGCCCCCCTGCCTCGTGGGCCCCTCGGTGCTCCACCGACGTACTTCTTCCTCCTATATATACACACGTACCCCCAAACGATCAGAACAGGAGCCAAAAACCTAATTCCACCGCCGCAACTTTCTGTATCCACGAGATCCCATCTTGGGGCCTGTTCCGGAGCTCCGCCGGAAGAGGGCCATCATCACGGAGGGCTTCTACATCATTATAGCCTCTCCGATGAAGTGTGAGTAGTTTACCTCAGACCTTCAGGTCCATAGTTAGTAGCTAGATGGCTTCTTCTCTCTCTTTGAATCTCAATACAAAGTTCTCCCTCTCTCTTGTGGAGATCTATTCAATGTAATCTTCTTTTTGCGGTGTGTTTGTTGAGACCGATGAATTGTGGGTTTATGATCAAGTCTATATATGAATAATATTTGAATCTTCTCTGAATTCTTTTATGTATGATTGGTTTTTGCAAGTCTCTTCGAATTATCCATTTGGTTTGGCCAACTAGATTGGTAGTTCTTGCCATGGGAGAAGTGCTTAGCTTTGGGTTCGATCTTGCGATGTCCTTTCCCAGTGACAGAAGGGGCAGTAAGGCACATATTGCATCGTTGCCATCGAGGATAACAAGATGGGGTTTATTTCATATTGCATGAATTTATCTCTCTACATCATGTCATCTTGCTTAAGGCGTTACTCTGTTTTTAACTTAATACTCTAGATGCATGCTGGATAGCGGTCGATGAGTGGAGTAATAGTAGTAGATGCAGAATCGTTTCGGTCTACTTGTCACGGACGTGATGCCTATATACATGATCATTCCTAGATATTCTCATAACTATGCTCAATTCTGTCAATTGCTCAACAGTAATTTGTTCACCCACCGTAGAATACTTATGCTCTTGAGAGAAGCCACTAGTGAAACCTATGGCCCCTGGGTCTATTCTCATCATATCAATCTCCATTACTTTAATCTTGCTTTGCTTTTTTACTTTGCCTTTACTTTTTACTTTGCATCTTTATACCGAAAATACCAAAAATATTATATCTATCAGATCTCACTCTCGTAAGTGACCGTGAAGGGATTGACAACCCCTAATCGCGTTGGTTGCGAGTAGCTATCGTTTTGTGCAGGTACGAGGGACTTGAGCGTGGCCTCCTACTGGATTGATACCTTGGTTCTCAAAAACTGAGGGAAATACTTCCGCTACTCTGCTGCATCATCTCTTCCTCATCGGGGAAAACCAACGCAAGCTCAAGACGTAGCAAGAAGGATTTCTGGCACCGTTGCCAGGGAGTCTACGCAAAAAGTCAACATACCAAGTACCCATCACAATCCCTATCTCTCGCATTACATTATTTGCCATTTGCCTCTCGTTTTCCTCTCCCCCACTTCACCCTTGCCATTTTATTCGCCCTCTCTCTACCCTCCCTCTCTATTTGCCTCTTTTGCCTGTTTGCTCTTGTTTGCTTGTGTGCTAGTTTGCTTGTTTGGCGCGATGGCTCAAGATACTACCAAATTGTGTGACTTCACCAATACCAATAATAATGATTTCCTTAGCACTCTGATTGCTCCTCTTGCTAATACTGAATCTTGTGAAATCAATACTGCTTTGTTGAATCTTGTTATGAAAGATTAATTCGCCGGCCTTCCTAGTGAAGATGCCGCTACTCATCTGAATAGCTTCGTTGATTTATGTGATATGCAAAAGAAAAAATATGTCGATAATGATGTCGTTAAATTGAAGCTATTTCCTTTTTCACTTAAAGATCGTGCTAAAGCTTGGTTTTCGTCTTTGCCTAAGAATAGTATTGATTCTTGGAACAAGTGCAAAGATGCTTTTATCTCTAAGTATTTCCCTCCCGCTAAGATCATCTCTCTTAGAAACGATATTATGAATTTTAAGCAACTTGATCATGAACATGTTGCACAAGCTTGGGAGAGAATGCAATTAATGATACGTAATTGCCCTACTCATGGTTTAAATTTGTGGATGATTATACAAATTTTTTATGCCGGATTGAATTTTGCTTCTAGAAATCTTTTAGATTCGGCCGCGGGAGGCACTTTTATGGAAATCACTTTAGGAGATGCTACTAAACTCCTAGATAATATTATGGTTAATTATTCTCAATGGCATATTGAAAGATCTTCTAATAAAAAAAGTGCATGCGATAGAAGAAATCAATGTTTTGAGTGGGAAGATGGATGAACTTATGAAATTATTTGCTACTAAGAGTGTTTCTTCTGATCCTAATGATATGCCTTTGTCTACTTTGATTGAGAATAACAATGAATCTATGGATGTGAATTTTGTTGGTAGGAATAATTTTGGTAACAACGCTTATAGAGGGAATTTTAATCCTAGGCCATATCCTAGTAATCCTTCTAATAACTATGGGAATTCCTACAACAACTCTTATGGAAATTATAATAAGATGCCCTCTGAATTTGAGAATAGTGTTAAAGAGTTTATGAATTCATAAAAGAATTTTAATGCTTTGCTTGAAGAGAAATTGCTTAAAGTTGATGATTTGGCTAGGAACGTTGATAGAATTTCTCTTGAGATTGATTCTTTAAAGCTTAGATCTATTCCTCCTAAGCATGATATCAATGAGTCTCTCAAAGCCATGAGAATTTCCATTGATGAGTGCAAGGAAAGAACCGCTAGGATGCGTGCTTCCAAAGATGCCTTTATTAAAGCGTGTTCTTCCAATCCCTATGAAAATCAAGATGAAGATCTAAAAGTTATTGATGTGTCCCCTATTAAATCTTTTTTTTGCAATATAAATCTTGATGAAACTGAATATGATCTTCCTTTACCTAGAAGGCGTTCTAAAAATTCGGAGTATTTAGATCTTAATGATGAAATTGATGAAAGTGGGATTGAAAGAAATAAAAATCTAGATGTTGCTAAACCCACTATATTGGATTTCAAGGAATTTAATTATGAAAGTTGCTCTTTAATTTATTGTATTTCCTTGTTGCAATCCGTGCTAAATTCTCTAGATGCTTATAGTCAAAATAAAGCCTTCACTGAACATATTGTTGATGCCTTGATGCAATCTTATGAAGAAAAACTTGAGTTGAAAGTTTCTATCCCTAGAAAACTCTATGATGAGTGGGAACCAACTATTAAAATTAAAATTAAATATCATTAGTTTTATGCTTTGTGTGATGTGGGTGCTAGTGTCTCTACTATTCCCAAGACTTTATGTGATTTACTAGATTTCCGTAATTTTGATGATTGCTCTCTAAACTTGCATCTTGCGGATTCCACTATTGAGAAACCTATGGGAAGGATTAATGATGTTATTATTGTTGGAAATAGGAATTATTTGCCCGTATATTTCATTGTTCTTAATATAGATTGCAATCCTTCTTGCCCTATTATTCTTGGTAGACCTTTCCTTAGAACGGTTGGTGCGATTATTGATATGAAGGAAGGGAATATTAGATTTCAATTTCCATTAAAAAAGGGCATGGAACACTTTCCAAGAAAGAAAATAAAATTACCATATGAAACTATCACGAGAACCACTTATGGATTGCCTACCAAAGATGGCAATACCTAGATCTATCCTCGCTTTTATGCCTAGCTAGGGGCATTAAACGATAGCGCTTGTTGGGAGGCAACCCAATTTTATTTTTATTCCTTGCTTTTTGCTCCTTCTTAGTAATAAATAAATTATTTAGCTGCTGTTTTGGTTGTGTTTTTTGTGTTTAATTAGTGTTTGTGCCAAGTAGAACCGTTGGGAAGACTTGGGGAAAGTCTTGTTGAACTTGCTGTAAAAAACAGAAACTTTAGCACTCACGAGAACTGCTGTAATTTTTATTTGAAGAGTGATATTTAGTTAATTCTTTTTTAACATGATTAATAGATAAATTCCTCACGTCCAGAAATTTATTTTAGAATTTTTTGGGTTCCATATCTTGCGCTAGCTACAGATTACTACAGACTGTTCTGTTTTTGACAGATTCTGTTTTTCGTGTGTTGGTTGCTTATTTTGATGAATCTATGGTTAGTAAAATAGTTTATAATCCATATAGAAGTTGGAGTAAAGTAGGTTTAACACCAATATAAATAAATAATGAGTTCATTATAGTAACTTGAAGTGGTCTTTTGTTTTCTTTCGCTAACGGAGCTCATGTGTTTTCTATTTTGAGTTTTGTGTTGTGAAGTTTTCAAGTTTTGGGTGAATTCTTTTGATTAATTATGGAACAAGTAGTGGCAAGAGCCTAAGCTTGGGTATGCCCATGGCACCCCCAAGATAATCCAAGGACACCAAAAATTCAAAGATTGGGGATGCCCCGGGAGGCGTCCCCTCTTTCGTCCACTTCCATCGATAATTTACTTCGAGCTATATTTTTATTCACCAACATGATATGTGTTTTGCTTGGAGTGTCTTGTATTATTTGTGTCTTTGTGTCTTAGTATGTCACAATCATCCTTGCTTTACACACATTTTGAGAGAGCCATACATGAATTAAAATTTGATAGAATACTCTATGTGCTTCACTTATATCCTTTGAGCTAAGTAGTTTTGCTCTATGTGCTTCACTTATATATTTTGAGCTAAGTAGTTTTGCTCTATGTGCTTCACTTAGATCTTTTAGAGCACGGTGGTGGATTTGTTTTAAAAAAACTATTGATCTCTCATGCCTCACTTAAATTATTTTGAGAGTCTCTTAATAGCATGGTAATTTGCTTAATAATAATATGCTTGGTATTCAAGATTTGAGAAATGTGTTGAATACTAAGAAAAGATTGAAGCATGATAATTGTTTTGAGATATGGAGGTGATAATATTAAAGTCATGCTAGTTGAGTAGTTGTGAATTTAAAGAATACTTGTGTTAAAGTTTGTGATTCCCGTAGCATGAACGTATGGTGAACCATTATGTGATGAAGTCGAAGCATGATTTATTTATTGATTGTCTTCCTTATGAGTGGCGGTCGGGGACGAGCGATGGTCTTTTCCTACCAATCTATCCCCCTAGGAGCATGCGCGTAATACTTTGCTTTGATAACTTCTAGATTTTTGCAATAAGTATATGAGTTCTTTATGACTAATGCTGAGTCCATGGATCAAACGCACTCTCACCCTTCCACATTTGCTAGCCTCTCTAATACCGCGCACCTTTCGCCGGTATCATACACCTACCATATACCTTCCTCAAAACAGCCACCATACCTACCTAGTATGGCATTTCCATAGCCATTCCGAGATATATTGCCATGCAACTTTCCACCATCTAGTTCATCATGACACATTCATCATTGTCATATTGCATATCCCGGTACACCGCCGGATGCATTCATATAGAGTCATATTTTCTTCTAAGTATCGAGTTGTAATTGTTGAGTTGTAAGAAGAATAAAAGTGTGATTATCATCATTATTAGAGCATTGTCCCAAGTGAGGAAAGAATGATGGAGACTATGATTCCCCCATAAGTCGGGATGAGACTCCGAACGAAAAATAAAAAAATAAATAAAAGAGGCCAAAGAAGCCCAAATAAAAAGAGGCCATAAAAAAAGAGAAAAGGCCCAAATATATATATATATATATAATGAGAGAAAAAGAGAGAAGGGACAATGTTACTATCCTCTTACCACACTTGTGCTTCAAAGTAGCACTATGATCTTCATAGTAGAGAGTCTCTCATGTTATCACTTTCATATACTAGTGGGAATTTTACATTATAGAAGTTGGCTTGTATATTCCAAGATGGGCTTCCTCAAATTGCCCTAGGTCTTCATGAGCAAGCAAGTTGGATGCACACCCACTTAGTTTCTTGTTGAGCTTTCATATACTTATAGCTCTAGTGCATCCGTTGCATGGCAATCCCTACTCACTCACATTGATATCTATTGATGGGCATCTCCATAGCCCGTTGATACGCCTAGTTGATGTGAGACTATCTTCTCCTTTTTGTCTTCTCCACAACCACCATTCTATTCCACCTATAGTGCTATATCCATGGCTCACGCTCATGTATTGCGTGAAGATTGAAAAAGTTTTGAAAAGATTAGAGTATGAAACAATTGCTTGGCTTGTCATCGGGGTTGTGCATGATTTAAATACTTTGTGTGGTGAAGATAGAGCATAGCCAGACTATATGATTGTGTAGGGATAACTTTATTTGGCCATGTTATTTTGAGAAGACATAATTGCTTTGTTAGTATGCTTGAAGTATTATTATTTTTATGTCAATATGAACTTTTGTTTTGAATCTTTTGAATCTGAATATTCATATCACAATTAAGAAGATTTGCATTGAAATTATGCCAAGTAGCACTCCGCATCAAAAATTCTCTTTTTATCATTTACCTACTCCATGCCTGATATGTCTCCAACGTATCTATAATTTTTGATTGCTCCATGCTATATTATCTACTGTTTTGGACTATATTGGGATTTATTTTCCACTTTTATATTATTTTTGGGACTAACCTATTAACCGAAGGCCCAGCCCAGAATTGCTGTTTTTTGCCTATTTCAGTGTTTCGGAGAAACAGAATATCAAACAGAGTCCAAACGGAATAAAATCTTCGGGAACGTGATTTTCTCACCGAACGTTATCCAGGAGACTTGGACCCTACTCCAAGGAGTCAAAGAGGAGGTCACGAGGATGGGGGGCGCCCCCTAGGGCGCGCCCCCTGCCTCGTGGGCCCCTCGGTGCTCCACCGACGTACTTCTTCCTCCTATATATACACACGTACCCCCAAACGATCAGAATAGGAGCCAAAAACCTAATTCCACCACCGCAAATTTTTGTATCCACGAGATCCCATCTTGGGACCTGTTTCGGAGCTCCGCTGGAAGAGCGCCGTCATCACGGAGGGCTTCTACATCATCATAGCCTCTCCGATGAAGTGTGAGTAGTTTACCTCAGACCTTCGGGTCCATAGTTAGTAGCAAGATGGCTTCTTCTCTCTCTTTGAATCTCAATACAAAGTTCTCCCTCTCTCCTGTGGAGATCTATTCAATGTAATCTTCTTTTTGCGGTGTGTTTGTTGAGACCGATGAATTGTGGGTTTATGATCAAGTCTATCTATGAATAATATTTGAATCTTCTCTGAATTCTTTTATGTATGATTGGTTATCTTTGCAAGTCTCTTTGAATTATCCGTTTGGTTTGGCCAACTAGATTGGTAGTTCTTGCCATGGGAGAAGTGCTTAGCTTTGGGTTCGATCTTGCGATGTCCTTTCCCAAGTGACAGAAGGGGCAGCAAGGCACGTATTTGCATCGTTGCCATCGAGGATAACAAGATGGGGTTTATTTCATATTGCATGAATTTATCTCTCTACATCATGTCATCTTGCTTAAGGCGTTACTCTGTTTTTAACTTAATACTCTAGATGCATGCTGGATAGCGGTTGATGAATGGAGTAATAGTAGTAGATGCAGAATCGTTTCGGTCTACTTTTCATGGACGTGATGCCTATATACATGATCATGCCTAGATATTCTCATAACTATGCTCAATTATGTCAATTTCTCAACAGTAATTTGTTCACCCACCGTAGAATACTCATGCTCTTGAGAGAAGCCACTAGTGAAACCTATGGCCCCCGGGTCTATTCTCATCATATCAATCTCCATCACTTTAATCTTTCTTTGCTTTTACTTTTCACTTTGCATCTTTCTACCAAAAATACCAAAAATATTATATCTATCAGATCTCACTCTCGTAAGTGACCGTGAAGGGATTGACAACCCCTAATCGCGTTGGTTGCGAGTAGCTATCGTTTTGTGAAGGTACGAGGGACTTGAGCGTGGCCTCCTACTGGATTGATACCTTGGTTCTCAAAAACTTAGGGAAATACTTACGCTACTCTGCTGCATCATCCCTTCCTCTTCGGGGAAAACCAACGCAAGCTCAAGACGTAGCAACAACCAACCTTAATGTTCCTCAATTTTAGTGCAACTACTAAAGAAGAACCTGCCAGCTCACAAGAGCAAGTACTTCTTGCTAGCTGAATGATGCAATCTTTGCTTCATTTCAGGTGAACTGCAGAAAAAGGCGCATGAATTGAATCATGGAACTCCAGGCAGACCTCATCCAAGTAGAGCTGGAGGATGAGTTCAAGGAGGCCGCTATTAAAGCGAAATCATGCTCTCTTGTCTCCTTGTTTGTGCTATGCAAACATGTTGTGCAAACAGGAATACTCAACTACAGATGTTGTGATGGTCAAGAGCATTCGCCAAGTTCTTTGATTGTATGACATGGCTAGCCAAGATGGATTTAATCCCGATATTCACTTTATCAAAAGGCTCTAATGGGTTGGTTCTGAATCTTGCAAGCTGGGAATCAGTTAGATGTGTAGGCATCTTTGTTGTTCTTATTATTTTAATCTTATTTGTTGGTTCTGAATCTTGCAAGCTGGGAATAAATGAGAAGTGTAGGCATTTTTGTTGTGCTTATTATTTGGATCTTATTTGTTGGTTCTGAATCTCGCAAGCTGGGAATCAATGAGATGTGTAGGCATCTTTGTTGTACTTATTATTTGGATCTTATTTGTTAGTTCTGAATCTTGCAAACTGGGAAACACGGCATGATGATGCAGAGGACAACAACCATAATAAATAGTTCAAACTTGGTAGTATTATCTTTGTGAAAGTGCGACAAATGTGCTGATCGTGTGCGTCGTGAGAATAATAGTTCTAATTTTTGTGCATGTTGATCCTATGGCACTGATAGAACGAGCGAATGCATTGCTTGTTTTAAGTATAAATTGTTAGGGAACGTAGTAATTTCAAAAAAAATCCTACACACACGCAAGAACATGGTGATAAATAGCAACGAGAGGGGAGAGTGTTGTCTACGTACCCTCGTAGACCGGAAGCGGAAGCGGAAGCGTTATAACAACGCGGTTGATGTAGTCGTACGTCTTCACGGCCCGACCGATCAAGCACCGAAACTACGGCACCTCCGAGTTCTAGCACACGTTCATCTCGATGACGATCCCGGACTCCGATCCAGCAGAATGTCGGGGAAGAGTTCCGTCAGCACGACGGCGTGGTGACGATCTTGATGTTCTACCGTCGCAGGGCTTCGCCTAAGCACCGCTACAATATTATCGAGGATTATGGTGGAGGGGGGCACCGCACACGGCTAAGAGATCAATGATCAATTGTTGTGTCTATGGGGTGCCCCCTGCCCCCGTATATAAAGGAGCAAGGGAGGGAGGCGGCCGGCCTAGGAGGAGGGCGCGCCAAGGGGGGAGTCCTACTCCCACCGGGAGTAGGACTCCTCCTTCCCTTGTTGGAGTAGGAGAGAAGGAAAGAGGGGGAGAGGAACAAGGAAAAGTGGGCTGCACCCCTTGTCCAATTCGGACCAGAGGGGGGGCGCGCGCCTCCTTCCTTTTGGCCTTTCCCCTCTATTCCCGTATGGCCCAATAAGGCCCATATACTCCCCAGCGAATTCCTGTAATTCTCTGGTACTCCTAAAAATACCCGAATCACTCGGAACCTTTCCGATGTACGAATATAGTCGTTCAATATATCGATCTTTACGTCTCGACAATTTCGAGACTCCTCGTAATGTCCCCGATATCATCCGAGACTCTGAACTCCTTCGGTACATCAAAACTCATAAACTCATAATATAATTGTCATCGAAACCTTAAGCGTGCGGACCCTACGGGTTCGAGAACAATGTAGACATGACTGAGACACGTCTCTGGTTAATAACCAATAGCGGAACCTAGATGCTCATATTGGCTCCCACATATTCTACGAAGATCTTTATCGGTCAGACCGCATAACAACATACGTTGTTCGCTTCGTCATCGGTATGTTACTTGCCCGAGATTCGATCATCGGTATCTCAATACCTAGTTCAATCTCGTTACCGGCAAGTCTCTTTACTCGTTCCATAATACATCATCCTGCAACTAACTCATTAGTTGCAATGCTTGCAAGCCTTAAGTGATGTGCATTACTGAGAGGGCCCAGAGATACCTCTCCAACAACCGGAGTGACAAATCCTAATCTCGGAATACGCCAACCCAACAAGTACCTTCAGAGACAGCTGTAGAGCACCTTTATAATCACCCAGTTACGTTGTGACGTTTGGTAGCACACAAAGTGTTCCTCCGGTAAACGGGAGTTGCATAATCTCATAGTCATAGGAACATGTATAAGTCATGAAGAAAGCAATAGCAACAAACTAGACGATCAAGTGCTATGCTAACGGAATGGGTCAAGTCAATCACATTATTCTTCTAATGATGTGATCCCGTTAATCAAATGACAACTCATGTCTATGGTTAGGAAACATAACCATCTTTGATCAACGAGCTAGTCAAGTAGAGGCATACTAGTGACACTCTGTTTGTCTATGTATTCACACATGTATTATGTTTCCGGTTAATACAATTCTAGCATGAATAATAAACATTTATCATGATATAAGGAAATAAATAATAACTTTATTGTTGCCTCTAGGGCATATTTCCTTTAGTCTCCCACTTGCATTAGAGTCAATAATCTAGTTCACATCGCCATGTGATTTAATACCAATAGTTCACATCACCATGTGATTAACACCCATAGTTCACATCGACATGTGACCAACACCCAAAGGGTTTACTAGAGTCAATAATCTAGTTCACATCGCTATGTGATTAACACCCAAAGAGTACTAAGGTGTGATCATGTTTTGCTTGTGAGAGAAGTTTATCAACGGGTCTGCCACATTCAGATCCGTATGTATTTTGCAAATTTCTATGTCAACAATGCTCTGCACGGAGCTACTCTAGCTAATTGCTCCCACTTTCAATATGTATCCAGATTGAGACTTTGAGTCATCTGGATCAGTGTCAAAACTTGCATCGACGTAACCCTTTACGACGAACCTTTTGTCACCTCCATAATCGAGAAACATATCCTTATTCCACTAAGGATAATTTTGACCAATGTCCAGTGATCTACTCCTAGATCACTATTGTACTCCCTTGCCAAACTCAGGGCAGGGTATACAATAGGTCTGGTACACAGCATGGCATACTTTATAGAACCTATGGCTAAGGCATAGGGAATGACTTTCATTCTCTCTCTATCTTCTGCCGTGGTCGGGTTTTGAGTCTTACTCAACTTCACACCTTGTAACACAGGCAAGAACTCCTTCTTTGACTGTTCCATTTTGAACTACTTCAAAATCTTGTCAAGGTATGTACTCATTGAAAAAATTATCAAGCGTCTTGATCTATCTCTATAGATCTTGATGCTCAATATGTAAGCAGCTTCACCGAGGTCTTTCTTTGAAAAACTCCTTTCAAACATTCCTTTATGCTTTGCAGAATAATTCTACATTATCTCCGATCAACAATATGTCATTCACATATACTTATCAGAAATGTTGTAGTGCTCCCACTCACTTTCTTGTAAATACAGGCTTCACCGCAAGTCTGTATAAAACTATATGCTTTGATCAACTTATCAAAGCATATTCCAACTCCGAGATGCTTGCACCAGTCCATAGATGGATCGCTGGAGCTTGCATATTGTTAGCACCTTTAGGATTGACAAAACCTTCTGGTTGCATCATATACAACTCTTCTTTAATAAATCCATTAAGGAATGCAGTTTTGTTTATCCATTTGCCAGATTTCATAAAATGCGTAATTGCTAACATGATTCGGACAGACTTAAGCATAGATACGAGTGAGAAAACTCTCATCGTAGTCAACACCTTGAACTTGTCGAAAACCTTTTGCGACAATTCTAGCTTTGTAGATAGTAACACTACTATCAGCGTCCGTCTTCCTCTTGAAGATCCATTTAATCTCAATGGCTTCGATCATTCGGGCAAGTCAATCAAAGTCCATACTTTGTTCTCATACATGGATCTCATCTCAGATTTCATGGCCTCAAGCCATTTCGCGGAATCTGGGCTCATCATCGCTTCCTCATAGTTCGTAGGTTCGTCATGGTCAAGTAACATGACCTCCAGAACAGGATTACTGTACCACTCTGGTGCGGATCTCACTCTGGTTTACCTACGAGGTTCGGTAGTAACTTGATCTGAAGTTACATGATCATCATCATTAGCTTCCTCACTAATTGGTAGTAGTCACAGGAACAGATTTCTGTGATGAACTACTTTCCAATAAGGGAGCAGGTACAGTTACTCACTTCTTTCGAGAAACTCCTTCTCTAGAAAGGATCCATTCTCAGCAATGAATATCTTGCCTTCGGATCTGTGATAGAAGGTGTACCCAACATTTTCTTTTTGGGTATCCTATGAAGATTTACTTCTCCGATTTGGGTTGAGCTTATCATGTTGAAACTTTTTCACATAAGCATCGCAGTCCCAAACTTTAAGAAACGACAGCTTAGGTTTCTCGCCAAACCACAGTTCATACGGTGTCGTCTCAACGGATTTAGATGGTGCCCTATTTAACGTGAATGTAGCTGTCTCTAATGCATAACCCCAAAACGATAGTGGTAATCGGTAAGAGACATCATAGATCGCACCATATCTAATAAAGTACGGTTACGACGTTTCGGACACACCATTACACTGTGGTGTTCCAGGTGGCGTGAGTAGTGAAACTATTTCACATTGTTTTAACTGAAGGCCAAACTCGTAACTCAAATATTTTACTTCTGCGATCATATCGTAGAAACTATTTTTTTTTGTTATGATTCTCCACTTCACTCTGAAATTCTTTGAACTTTTCAAATAGTTTCAGACTTGTGTTTCATCAAGTAGATATACTCATATCTGCTCAAATCATCTGTGAAGATCAGAAAATAATGATACCTGCCGCGAGCCTCAATATTCATCGGACCACATACATCAGTATGTATGATTTCCAACAATCTGTTGCTCGCTCCATTGTTCCGGAGAACGGAGTCTTAGTCATCTTGCCCATGAGCATGGTTCGCAAGCATCAACTGATTCATAATCAAGTGATTCCAAAAGCCCATCAGCATGGATTTTCTTCATGCGCTTTACACCAATATGACCTAAACGGCAGTGCCACAAATAAGTTGCACTATCATTATTAACTTTGCATCTTTTGGCTTCAATATTATGAAAATGTGTATCCACGATCGAGATCCAACAAACCATTTTCATTGGGTGTATGACCATAGAAGGTTTTATTCATGTAAACAGAACAACAATTATTCTCTAACTTACATGAATAACCGTATTGCAATAAACATGATCCAATCATATTTATGCTCAACGCAAACACCAAATAACATTATTTAGGTTCAACACTAATCCCGAAAGTATAGGGAGTGTGCGATGATGATCATATCAATCTTGGAACCACTTCCAACACACATCGTCACTTCACCCTTAACTAGTCTCTATTTTGCAACTCCCTTCGAGTTACTACTCTTAGCAACTGAACAGTATCAAATACCGAGGGGTTGCTATAAACACTAGTAAAGTACACATCAATAACATGTATATCAAATATACCTTTGTTCACTTTGCCATCCTTCTTATCCGCCAAATACTTGGGGCAGTTCCGCTTCTAGTGACCTGTCCCTTTGCAGTAGAAGCACTTAGTCTCAGGCTTAGGTACCAGACTTGGGCTTCTTCACTTGAGCAGCAACTTGCTTGCCATTCTTCTTGAAGTTCCCCTTCTTCCCTTTGCCCTTTTCTTGAAACTAGTGGTCTTGTCAACCATCAACACTTGATGTTTTTCTTGATTTCTACCTTCGAATTTTCATCACGAAGAGCTTGGGAATCGTTTCCGTTATTCCTTGCATATTATAGTTCATCACGAAGTTCTACTAACTTGGTGATGGTGACTAGAGAATTCTGTCAATCACTATCTTATCTGGAAGATTAACTCCCACTTGATTCAAGCGATTGTAGTACCCAGACAATCTGAGCACATGCTCACTGCTTGAGCTATTCTCCTCCATCTTTTAGCTATAGAACTTGTTGGAGACTTCATATCTCTCAACTCGGGTATTTGCTTGAAATATTAACTTCAACTCCTGGAATATCTCATATGGTCCATGACGTTCAAAACGTCTTTGAAGTCCCGATTCTAAGCCGTTAAGCATGGTGCACTAAACTATCAAGTAGTCATCATATTGAGCTAGCCAAACGTTCATAACATCTGCTGCCTGCAATAGGTCTGTCACCTAGCGGTGCATCAAGGACATAATTCTTCTGTGCAGCAATGAGGATAAACCTCAGATCACGGATCCAATCCGCATCATTGCTACTAACATCTTTCAACTTAGTTTTCTCTAGGAACATATAAAACAAGAGCAATAAACGCGAGCTATTGATCTACAACATAGATATGCTAATACTACCAGGACTAAGTTCATGATAAATTAAAGTTCAATTAATCATATTACTTAAGAACTCCCACTTAGATAGACATCCCTCTAATCATCTAAGTGATCACGTGATCCAAATCAACTAAACCATAACCGATCATCACGTGAAATGGAGTAGTTTCAATGGTGAACATCAATATGTTGATCATATCTACTATATGATTCACGCTCGACCTTTCGCTCTCATGTTCCAAGGCCATATCTGCATATGCTAGGCTCGTCAAGTTTAACTGAGTATTCTGCAGTGTGCAAAACTGGCTTGCACCCGTTGTAGTAATAAGGTACCGTCACTACGAAAAGATCTTATTACTATCTTACTGAGCACTGTAGAGCTTATCCACGTATCATCAAATCGACTGTGTGTCGGACACGACGAACTTTGCAACGGTGCATACTCAGGGAGAACACTTTTACTTGAAATTTAGTGAGAGATCATCTTATAATGCTACCTCAATCAAAGCAAGATAAGATGCATATAAAAAGATAAACATCACATGCAATCAATATAAGTGATATGATATGGCCATCATCATCTTGTGCTTGTGATCTCCATCTCCGAAGCACCGTCATGATCACCATCGTCACCGGCGCGACACCTTGATCTCCATCGTAGCATCGTTGTCGTCTCGCCAATCTTATGCTTCCACGACTATCGCTACCGCTTAGTGATAAAGTAAAGCATTACATCGCGATTGCATTGCATACAATAAAGCGACAACCATATGGCTCCTGCCAGTTGCCGATAACTCGGTTACAAAACATGATCATCTCATACAATAAAATTTAGCATCATGTCTTGACCATATCACATCACAACATGCCCTGCAAAAACAAGTTAGACGTCATCCTCTACTTTGTTGTTGCAAGTTTTACGTGGCTGCTACGGGCTTAGCAAGAACCGTTCTTACCTACGAATCAAAACCAACCAACAAGTTTGTCAAGTGGTGCTGTATATTAAAACAATATTCGCAAGAACCTATGCATAAGCCACACTCGATTTTCAGCTAAAGTTGGAGAAAACTAAAGAACAAACACCAGCCAAACCAACAACTAGATAGACAAAAGCACAGATCAAAAAAAAAAGGAAAAAAAGAATAAAAGCCAGTAAGTACAGCAATAAACATATATGTACGCTAATTAGTTCTGTCCAGGCCGCTTCACCAGACAATACCGCCGACACCAAAGATATGACGATGCTCGTAACAGTATGCCTATATCTGCAACTCATCTTTCGGTTTGGACTTTCGATCGTCCTAATCTAGCCAAGACCACAACGCTGATAAAAAATCCACTAGGCCTCTTATACAACTCTGGGATTGGCCGCATGGAGAGTACCGCTGGACAACCTATTAATCTTCTAGAATAATTCCTATGTCCGGACACGACAAGACTTCCCAATTCGACTAGATTGATTGCATGTCAGACAATCACAGAGGAAGAAGGAGAAGTGATGTTGTCTACCTTGTCACGCCTCAGTCTAATACCGGAAGCGATGGAAATTTTATAACAAACCGGTTGATGTGAGTTCGCTACCGTCTTCCAACACGCACAGCTGGTCTATCCATGGGCCTGACTATCGAAGCAATGCCGAAACTATACGCGCAGCACTCGGTTCTAAGCACATGATGTACTCATGTTCTGAGTGACACTGCACCGACATAGGCAGCGCTTCCCCCAGTCCACACAAGTCAGCAAATATACACATGTCCTGCGGAAGCATCGCAGTTCACTGGGGTCAGACACTTCCAGAGAGGCGGCGGACAGTGAGCTGGGGGCAATCTCGCACACAAGAACTAAGAGAATCTCATTTGATCCTAACGTTGTTGCGTCTCTGCGCGAAGCATAAGAGGAGTCCCCCTGCCCTTTCCCACCAGAATAAAGAGGAGTCACCCGTGAGGTGAGTCGCCGAATGCCTACGCGAGTAGGCTGCCTTCCTTCGCTTCCAAGGGTGCCGTCGAATTCCACTGCACGCAACCGGGAAATGTCCACTTTCTCGTCCTCTCCTGCTTAGTGGACTAGGAAGACTTATAGAACTCAAAGGCCGAATGCCTGTTCGCCTGAGTATGATTCGGCTTTCTTCAAAACCCGATCAAGCGTGTCAAAACCAGCGATCTCGGGCATGCTAAGGCGGTTCGGGGGGCCGAACTATGCGTCAGCCTGTGATTTAATTCTATGCCATCTTGCATTTGTGAGTCCAGGTGACGGGAACAGAGCGTGCATCCCACTGAATGTGCTTGGTTTATCCCAGTCTTCCCTCTCGGCTCCCCTCTCATTGACAACTCTGGTTCAGGTACCCTCACACGTCCTCCTTTCCCTCTGATCTAAAGATTAATGACTATGAGCCGCAATTACCCAGCCTCGCTGTTATTAGCCTTTACTAAGAGTGGCAATCTACCACCCGGAAGTTCCCGCGGACGAACCCCATAACAGCCCCTTCACTGGAGTGGCCAGATCGACTTGTTTATGTTGGTGATCGTAGTTCCTACACCACTGATACTTATAAAAAAACCCTGTACTCCGCAGTCAATTGCTGTTCTACTATACGCTATGTGACGCTTTCACACCCGAGGATAGTGTTATAAGTGTACAGTAGCAGACTCATGGTATCTACTAGAGTGTCGTACGTAGTCAAAAGTCTGAACACTTATCTTGTATCGCTAACAGCTTGTCCTTGCAACTGCAGTACGGAGACGGAACGTCCTTCCGGATCCACGTGTACGCGGAGAAATCCAATCTGTCCTTCAATCTTATTTCTTTCATAATCACAAGTTGCGGCCTGAAATGTAATATGCCGGATGTCCGTCAGTGCGTATCTTACCGAACACCCCTGAAAAGTCCAGACTCCTCTCCCAGTAGTCCCCCAGAACCCAACCTCTAATCGCACGACGAGATCCGTGCCGCCATCGATGTTCATATTTACTTCGGCGATGTAAAGCATAGATCCGTCGCTGTTCCTCTTCCAAGTAGCTTCCTCATAACGTATATATTTTGTAAACACACAAAGACAATAGTTGCTCACGGCTCTACCAAGAGTGCAATAACTTAATTTCCACACAATATTGCGCATTTAGAGAGATCATAATTACTTGATCGATATCCGTAAGCGCACACCTAGTTCGATGTGCACGACTCTTACTAATACCCTCATTACGTACTCCAAACCAAGTTACTGCCGGCAACTGTTTCAACCATTATCCCACCTCAGGATCAATGACGAAGCTTCATGCAGGTAATTCCTGGCCCCGGCTCTTTTCGTTAAATTGCAGTATGGATCGAGTGTACCCCCTGTAATTCTGGATATCTCATCAAATGTGCCTACTCCATCACCGATCATGTAGGGTAGCACCCCAACCCGCTTACCGGGACTCCGTTAGATTTAATCAGTCAGAGTACCAGAGCGAGACTGACGACGGACGCCCTGAATCACCTCTTTACAACTCGCGCGCTCCAGCCAGACTGCCACAACTCAGTAACATCCTTTTGATTTTTCATCCACCCTACCTAGACCCCGTGCTCTAAGTCTCGAAACTCCTTTCTCCTCCACTCCTGAACGCTCCAACACGCCCGAATACAGTTTAGTTTTAGTGCTCTCCGAAACGTCCAATCTATGTCGCGAGTCTAGCCTTCGACAGCGGGACCGCAACTGGAAGCTTTGGTGGTTGCCTTGCCTCTCCAGTCATCGTAAAAGACATCAAAAGAGGAGGTCAATGGAATAATCTGAGGTCCCATGCCTCACCCAACTCGACAGACAGTACTGGACGCGCCCAAATCGCACTCGCCCTGGCGCCGCACTCCCCACGAGGGCAGCCATCTCTACCCCGAAGGGTCACCCAAGTCCCTGAGTGCCGCTTTCGGACAGAGAGAACATTGTCGTGATCGTTCCCACCCTCTAGGTTTCCCGGGTAGCCTTGCTCTGGATTCCTCTGCCTCTACGTGCCTTGAATCTGATTTTACTTCTACTGGAGAGACAATATCACATTCCCAGTAAGATCTTAGCTCCGACCCTTGTCTTCATAGCAACATTATTGATCGAATCAGCCCTTCCTCCAGGTTCCCCGTCGACTCTGGACTCGATGCAGTTGAGAGGACGCTTGAAGGTGCAATAGACCCGAAGATGATCGAGCAGGACTGCACAAAACAATATAGTCTATGATAGCGGAGTGGTTATTTTCTAGAACGAAAAAAGATGGCATATACTTTAACTATTAAAATTCGGCACCTTACGACCGCGGGAGAATTTCCCCACGACTTGCTCTGTATAATGGACCCGCGTGCCCCTCCAAGACTCCAGACTGCATCGGTGAGCTCCGTGCCAAAGTTTCCATCCCAGACTTCTCTGTCCCTGTTATGTACAGTTATTCTGTCTTGTCCAACAAGGAGTATTATCCACTACATCAGCGGCGTGCCTAGAAGCGTCCAGTCGTTCCTTTGTCATCTTCCTTCAATTGGGTCGCCCCTGTTTACCGCTCGAGGCCACACAATTGATCGACTCCTTCTGGCTAGAATGACAGCAGGGTCTGAGCTCGTGGGCCACCCACGTTAAGGATCGGTGTCGCCCGTTACCAGCCCACACAAGACTGGCCATTTCCGAGATCCATCTTCAATCTTCGCTATTTAAAAGGTCTCCTCAGTGTTGTTGCTTAGAGCTGCCCGTTGGTCAATACAATTATGCCTGGTTTTCGTTTCCACAGTTCAACCATTTACCCACTATCGTCCCGCCCCAATACCCTCGCCTAGGATTGGAGAGGGTTCAATCCCGAGGGGAGTACCGCCGTGTCATTCAAGATTCCGGCCTACGCACGATGAGCGAAACACCGATCAAATTACTTCGAATCCATTTCCTTTTGCTACCCACAACCCTCAGGTCTGCTTGTTTCGGAAATCACGCTCAAAAGGACGGGGAAGC
Organism: Triticum urartu; assembly: GCF_003073215.2. Lineage (NCBI taxonomy): Eukaryota > Viridiplantae > Streptophyta > Magnoliopsida > Poales > Poaceae > Triticum > Triticum urartu. The sequence continues at coordinate 213,103,004 of NC_053024.1, read as the reverse complement.
CACTAGTAAACGCGCAACCGTCTCAGAATAACTTCCCGAACTAGGCTAAAAAGGAAGAGCATCTTTTCATGGTTCGGCACAGAACCTGAACTTAACCTGTTCACTATCTCGTCCTTTACGAACGGCAATGTCTTTGACAGAGTTCTGCTTTCCGGTTGACCAGACTGTAACAAAGGCGAGTTTTCGAGTGGTTGCTGTTTTCGCTTGTTTTTGTTCATCTGTTCGCCCCCTCCCTGAGGGTTTGGAAAATGCGGTATTGGAAAAGATGCTCCAGACCGCACCTTGCCCGGAGCCCTTAAAGGAAGATACTGTGGAGGGCAATGCGGGCGGACGCGGGCCCCCAACGCTGCCCATTCTAGCAGAGGGAGCGAGCGTCTCCATGAAGGAAGATGACCAGAAGAGGAAAAGGACTGCACCCGTGGATTCGGAAGCCGAAACTTCCAAACGGGAGAAGAAGTCTCCCACAGAGGGTCCTACCTTGGGGGGCGCCGTTACCGCACAAAGTCCGCGGGGGGATCAATTCTCCCGCGAGTCGTAAGTGACCCGAAATACTTTAATAGTATAGATATGCCATCTTTTTCTTCTGAGAAGATAACCACTGCATATAATTTTGCAGTTCGGGCCTTAGCCCCTCTCAACTGAGCTCGTCTTCGGGGGATCTTCTTCCAGAGATGATGGAGAGCGAAACGCCTCCTCCGGACTCATCCGCTCCGAAAGCGGGCGACCCTGAAGTGTCGTCGCGGAGGGCCTCTCCGAGTTGGTGAGGCCAGAAGATAATCCCATTGACCCCCAAAGCTCCCAGTGTCCGGCTCCCGAAGAGAGCAGACAAAAGAGTCCGACACCGTCTAGTGTGCGATCGGATGTTCTGAGGGAGTTGGTGGGGCGAGCGGCCATCTCAGATGAACACCGTGTGCTGATGAATACGGTGATGGAGAGAATATCGTCCACCGAAAGCGGATTGCATGAAGCTTTTATGAGTCCACTGACAGGCTTTGAGGTACGTAATAGAATGTATGAAAGTCCTGCACATGCTAGGTGTGCCCTGTGTAGATAGTAGCCCCTGAGACTCTGGTTGTCGTCGGAAACGATGACGAACAGAGGATCATATTCCCCGGTAATAACCATACTGCCTCTATGTGCAGGTGATGGAAGCTCCGGTGGCTAGCCGGACTAGCGAATTTGCCCATATAGAATGGCAGTTGGATGCGGTAGACGCCGACATCGAGCTTGTTAACAAAAGGCTTGACGAGGCACAGGGTAAGTGTCATTATCTGGTAAACGTCACATAGGAAGAGCAGCATGATGCCAGTATCTTTAATATGTTGTGACTGCAGATGGAGCTGCCACTGTTGAAGCCTTGCGGGCAGAACTTGCCCGGGCCAAGGAACAAGCGAGGTTGGGTAATGCGGCTGCTTTGAAGGCGGCCGAAGAGTTGCAAGCCGAGAAGGCCGCACATGGCGAGAGCCGAGACAAGATGGCCAAGATGGCCATAGAATTAAAAGCCGCCGCCGACCGTTGTCGGGTTCTTGAAAAGGAAAACCAGGCGAAGGCATCGGACCTTGAGAAGGCTGCAGCGAGAAAGGACCTCCGCTCTGCTATGAGGCAAAGAAGGAGGAGCTGCAGGAAGCCGGGGATATTGTAGCTGGGAAATCCTTTATGTTGCGGAGGAAGTTCGGAGATCCACGGTATGCCCCTCTGGATCGGCCATGGAGCTCGGAGGATGTGTATATGGATTTGGCGGCGAGCGCTGCCTTTGCGGCCAAGTACTTCCAGGGTCAGACGCACCATGGAGTAGACCAGCTGTTTTGGAGACAATTCCATACTCCCGAGCGTCCACTTTCATTGACTGACCAATTAGCCGAATGGGCCGAACTAAATAGGTTGTCCGGACTCTCCATGAGGTCCGTTGTGGATCAGCTATGGCCGGAAAGGTCAAAACCGAATAGCTATTTCAGCTTGGTGCAGCAGTTCCTTGACGTGGTGCCGCGCATTAATGCGATGAAGAGGTCGGCGTGCATAGAGGGCGCACGGATGGCCTTTGCCCGTGTTATGGTATAGTGGGCGGAGATGGATGCTACCAATGTTGCAGCGCGGGATTCGGCTATAGGTCGAAAGGCTGCTGAGCACTACTTTGAAGAAGTTCTTGAGGGTGCCCGTTTGATAGAGACCCAGTGCTCAAAAAATATTATGTTTGAGTGATATGTAATCTCATTGTAAATGAAATGCTTTTATAAATTTTTATAAGGCTATTTTTATACTTTTGCCTGAAAGTAATATGATGCCTCCTGGGCGGCCGTTTATGTATACATGTGTATAACCTGAAAGATTGCAGTCGTCGGCTTCAGCCCCCACGCATATAATGCGGAGGTGCTCGCAAAAACACGCGTCCACACTTAACCCAACGTCTTGGTCCTATTAAGGAGGTGATAACGGAGCGGGCGAGGCAACCGGACTATAATGCTTTAGCACTTTCACTTAGCCATAGGAGTTTGACAGTGGGGCTACTAGATAGCCCCTGGTGGCTCCGCACTCTCCCGGTTCCTTCGTGCGTACATGCCTGGCCGGAAAAACGGCCCTTCGTTAAGGTGGAGGAATTCTAACATTCCCACAGGTCATCGAGTGGTTGACCAGCCTCACGCTATATCATGACAGTTACTTTTCGGCTTTCTCTACTGAGGTGCTCTTCTGGATGAACCAGGGCACAACCGCAGTAGTTCTCCTGGTGCTACCTTAGCCGGTAAAGTGGAACGTAAGGCACCAAAACACAGGAGCCGGGCAAACCCAACATTTGACCAAAGACAATGATTCGGAGCTGATGCATATAGGGCCAAACTCGCAACGCCGAACACTCCCTAAGTTATTCGGTCTTTGTGGTATAAACCAGGCCTAAATAATGGCCTTTGTAAGAAGCCCCTTGTGTCCAGGTATGTGCATTGTTCTGGCGTGGCCACATGCCAAGACGTCAGCATCCTTCCCAACGGTGGATATGTATCAACAAGAGACAGTAAAAAAGGTTTACGCAGGGTCTTAATCTAAAAAGAATCCTTGGAGCGGGTCCCTGCTACACGTCTGCGCCTGTGTCTTCGTTGTGCCGTATCCAGGACGGGTTTAGCACGATGATCGTCTGTAAAAGAGAGGAAGTTAAGTGTAAAAGTTGTCGTGCAAAAAGGATAGTTTTTAAAGAAACCATGTATAATTCAAGATGATAAGAAATTGCCACTTGTCTGCGCGCGTTGAGCCCCTTGTATTGACAAATAGGGGTGTGACCACTTATTTCCGTATAAATAGCGGCACCGGACTTGATTAGTTGTATCTGAGGTCTTGACGACCTATTGGATGCTTTCGTTTGTCCGGGCGCCTTTAGTGTGCGGCGGCCAAGGCAGCCTCACTCTCTTCGGCGCACGGAGATCGCTTGATATTTCCGTGCACTGTAATGATCCCACGTGGACCGGGCATCTTGAGTGTGAGGGAGGTGTAGTGTGGTACTGCATTAAAGCGAGCGAAAGCTTTGCGTCCGAGCAGTGCTTGATAGCCACTTTGAAATGGAGCGAAAAGAAAGAGAGAGTATGAGTGGAAGTTATCGGGGGAGCCGAATGTAACTTGTAGTAAGAGGGAGCCCGTACAACGAGCCCCTGGGCCTGGCGTTACTCCTTTAAAGGTAGTATTGCTATGGCGGATTTGTGTTGGGTCTAGCCCCATCCCGCGGATTGTATCCTGATATATTAGGTTTAGGCTACTGCCGCCGTCCATCAAGACCCTTGTGAAGTGATATCCGCCAATTACTGGGTCTAATACCAGGGCAGCCCATCCTGCATGTCGGATACCTGCTGAGTAATGGCGATGGTCGAAAGTGATCGGTTGAAATGACCAGTGGCAGGACTTTGTGGTGATAGGCACTTGGGTATACTTTCCTGGGAGTGCCGCATTGTTTTTTCCCTTGATTACGTGTAACACATTTACTGTTTTGACTTATGGTGGAAATTTCTTTTGTTCCGCCGTGTCTTGCTTGGGAGGCTCGTCCTCGTCTTCACTTGGTGTATCCTCCCCCTTATGAACGGCGTTGAGCTTGCCAGACTGCTTGAAGACCCAACATTCTCTGTGGGTATGATTAGCAGGTTTACCAGGGGTACTATGGATCTGACATACTTGGTCCAGAATTTTGTTAAGGCTGGACAGTTCATCCCTGGTGCCTTTAGGGGGCGGCTTGTGACCTGGTCGAGAGCTTTTGAATCTGGCATTTACTGCCGTGCCCTTCGTGCTGTCTTTTTTATTCCGGCATTTGTTATTGCTGTTGCGCCGTGATTTCCCGTTTCCATCTCTAACTTCAGATGTACTGGGGTCGCTGGTGCTGCATCTGGCTAGCCAGCTGTCCTCACCTGCGCAAAAGCGGGTCATGAGGTTCGTTAATGCGGCCATCGTTCTCAGCTTCTTTTGGCCGAGGTGTCTGGCGAGCCATTCGTCACGGACGCTATGCTTGAAAGCTGCCAAGGCTTCGGCGTCCGGACAGTCGACAATCTGGTTCTTTTTGTAAAAAACCTGTTCCAAAGCTTTCGGGCTGACTCTCCGGGCTGTTGAGTTATATGACTCAAATCGTCCGCATCCGGAGGTCGGACATAAGTCCTTTGAAAATTTGCCCGAAAGGCGTCTTCGAGCTCTCCCCAACTACCAATGGAGCTTTCGGGGAGGCCTTTGAGCCAGTGACGAGCTGGCCCTTTGAGCTTGAGGGGTAGGTACTTGATGGCGTGGAGATCATCTCCTCGAGCCATATGGATATGAAGGATGTAGTCCTCAATCCAGACCCCAGGGTCTGTTGTTCCGTCGTATGCCTCTATGTTTACGGGCTTGAATCCCTGTGGAAATTCATGGTCCAGTATCTCATCGGTGAAACATAGGGGGTGTGCGGCACCCCTGTAGCTGGGTGTACCGCGTTGTTCGGATGTTTGTCGTGTTGCATTGTATGCTGGGGCGCGCTTGCGTGGTCCATAGATGGATCTGGTTGCGCCGTCCTTTGGGTGCGGGCCCTCACATGGGTCGCGTATTGTATTGTGAGCGGCGTTGTGTGCCGCTCTATGTTGGTAGAGGGGTCATCTATCCGACCAGGTGGCTGCTTTGATATTTGGTTGTGGGGGTTCTGAGGCCTCCTCATCGAATTCGGGTAGCAGCTTCCGCTTTGGGTAGCTCCTGGAGGGGCGATTGTCGCCGTACCTTGCTGCAGTGCCGAGTATTTTACTCCATCTGAATTGGAATGTGTCTTGCGCGGCCTTGAGCCTTTGCTTCTGCTTTTTCAGGCTCCTCGCGGTGGCAACAAGCCTTTTACGGGCAGTCTGCTGCTCCGGGTGTCTGTGCGGCGTTATGTCGTCCGGACCATTATCCTTGATAGGATTTGTTTGTTCGGTTTGATTATTCGGATTGCCGTTGTCCGGTAGCGGTTCGCCCCGCTCCAGCGCTGGGTCTGTGTGATCGCTATTTCTGTCGAGGCGGGATTTGGGGTGGCGCTTGCGTCGCCGCTTTGACTGCTTTTCGAGAGAACAAGCCTTCGGTGCGTCTCGTCGTCATCTTTTCGTGCGTCCACCATGTATACGTCATATGACGAGGTGGCGTTCCAGGGCCCAATGGGTGCTGATTCTTCATCGTCTCCTTCATCGGCGTCCATACCGTCGATGTCTTCGGAGTCGAAGTCGAGCATGTCGGTTAAATCATCGACAGTGGCTACAAAGTGGGTGGTGCGTGGGCTTTGAATTTCTTCATCGTCCGCATCCCAATCACGCTGACCGTAGTCCGGCCAGGGCTCTCCTGATAAAGAGAGAGACTTTAGTGATTTTATAATATCGCCAAACGGCGAGTGCTGAAAGATGTCCGCGGTAGTAAACTCCATGATCGGCGCCCAATCGGATTCGATTGGCAGAGGCGCGAATGGTTCAGAGTTCGGCGAGGAGTCTGACTTCTTGGAATCATGAGTCTCGCGGAGTGCGGGGCTGGTGTTCGGCTCGATCGCCGTTAGGATCGCAGCCCCCGAGGCGGCGTGCAACCACCCATCCTCGATCGGCGCGGTTGGCTCCGAATTAAGGGTCGAAGATGATGCGGGTGCGGCCTTCAGGGCACTATTAGGCGGCAGAGCTAGATCATGATCGTCGTGACAGTGTGGCGCGCTTGGCAGTGGCTCGAATCCGTCGAAGATCAAGTCTCCGCGGATGTTAGTCGTGTAGTTTAAACTTCCAAATCTGACCTGACGGCCAGGGGCGTAGCTTTCGATCTGCTCCAGACGGCCAAGTGAATTGGCCCACAGTGCGAAGCCGCGAAAGATGAAGATCTGTCCGGGGAGGAAGGTCTCACCCTGGACTGCATCGCTATTGATGATCATAGGAGCCATCGAGCCTGATGGTGACGACACAGAGGAACTCTCAATGAAAGCACCAATGTTGGTGTCAAAACCGGCGGATCTCGGGTAGGGGGTCCCGAACTGTGCGTCTAGGCCGGATGGTAACAGGAGACAAGGCGAAGTTTTACCCAGGTTCGGGGCCTCTCGATGGAGGTAAAACCCTACGTCCTGCTTGATTAATATTGATGATATGGGTAGTACAAGAGTAGATCTACCATGAGATCGAGGAGGCTAAACCCTAGAAGCTAGCCTATGGTATGATTGTTGATGTGTATGTTGTCCTACGGACTAAAACCCTCCGGTTTATATAGACACCGGATAGGGTTAGGGTTACATAGAGTCGGTTACAATGGTAGGAGATCTAAATATCCGTATCGCCAAGATTGCCTTCCACGCCAAGGAAAGTCCCTTCCGGATATGGGACGGTGTCTTCAATCTTGTGTCTTCATAGTCCAGGAGTCCGGCTGAAGGTATAGTCCGGCTATCCGAACACCCCCTAATGCAGGACTCCCTCAGAGAGGAACAAGGCAAAGTGGGCTGCACCCCTTGTCCAATTCGGACCAAAGGGGGGGGGCGCCTCCTTCCTTTTGGCCTCTCTCCTCTATTCCCGTATGGCCCAATAAGGCCCATATACTCCCCGTTGAATTCCCGTAACTCTCCGGTACTCCAAAAATACCAGAATCATTCAGAACCTTTCCGAAGTCCGAATATAGTCGTCCAATATATCGATCTTTACTTCTTGACCATTTTAAGACTCCTCGTCATGTCCCCGATCTCATCCGGGACTCCGAACTCCTTCGGTACATCAAAACTCATAAACTCATAATATAACTGTCCTCGAACTTAAGCGTGCGGACCCTACGGGTTCGAGAACTATGTAGACATGACCGAGACACGTCTCGGTCAATAACCAATAGCGGAACCTGGATGCTCATATTGGCTCCCACATATTCTACGAAGATCTTTATCGGTCAGACCGCATAACAACATACGTTGTTCCCTTTGTCATCGGTATGTTACTTGCCCGAGATTCGATCGTCGGTATCTCAAGTACCTAGTTCAATCTCGTTACCGGCAAGTCTCTTTACTCGTTCCGTAATACATCATCCCGCAACTAACTCATTAGTTGCAATGCTTGCAAGGTTTAAGTGATGTGCATTACCGAGAGGGCCCAGAGATACCTCTCCGACAATCGGAGTGACAAATCCTAATCTCGAAATACGCCAACTCAACAAGTACCTTCAGAGACACGTGTAGAGCACCTTTATAATCACCTAGTTATGTTGTGACGTTTGGTAGAACACAAAGTGTTCCTCTGGTAAACGGGAGTTGCATAATCTCATAGTCATAGGAACATGTATAAGTCATGAAGAAAGCAATAGCAACAAACTAAACGATCAAATGCTATGCTAACGGAATGGGTCAAGTCAATCACATCATTCTCCTAATGATGTGATCCCGTTAATCAAATGAAAACTCATGTCTATGGTTAGGAAACATAACCATCTTTGATCAACGAGCTAGTCAAGTAGAGGCATACTAGTGACACTTTGTTTGTCTATGTATTCACACATGTATTATGTTTCCGGTTAATACAATTCTAGCATGAATAATAAACATTTATCATGATATAAGGAAATAAATAATAACTTTATTATTGCCTCTAGGGCATATTTCCTTCACTAGAGAGATCAAGCTAAAATCAATATTATGCATGATGTCAATATGATGCTCAATAATAAAATCAACCATGATTTGGCCTTACGTAAGTTCTGAAAACTAACAAGCCAAAGCACACCCAATCAAAACATAAGTTCACTTTGCAATTTTGGTGAATTGGTCTATGCATAATATCCTCAATGGCATCAATTTGACAAATTCCTTTGCAAGCACTTATCTCAATCTCTACTCAAACTAAGGACGGTGCTAGAATACCACACCGGCCATTCTTACATATATTCTTAGGGCGATAGATAAGTATCGGCCATTACCATGAGGTCCATGTAGAATTCATTCACCAAATCATGTATAGCCTGAAATAAACAAATGAAATAGCAATCAAATATTTCGGCCTTTGGATTAGCAAGAAAAAATGTAGCTAATAAATTGTATAGAGATTTGGTAATACCCTCTCATGATGCAGAAAATTATGTCGCTTCCATGGATCAAAATAAATCCAGGGAGGGTAATTTATCATACCTGATGATGAATTCCATGGCAAAGGCATCAATGGTATGGTTGAAAAACATGGATGATGTGCTAACCGAAGATTTTGATGGGGTGATGCAAACCTTCGGCTTAATTGTTTCTGGTTTCCATCCTTCTCTTTCTTCACTTTTATAACACTTGTTGCAATAGAAGGTTGCACATCATTTTTATTTTGACTGCTCCTCTTGGGAACCCATGCCATGTTCTTCTTTTTCAGCTCTTGTGCACTAAGTTTTTGTAATTCCTTCTTTCGCCAATACGATAAGCCGAGTGGGCACCCCGGCTGTGATTTTGTTTGAAGCAATGGCAATTCTTGTTTTACCTTGTGCACTGTCAACTTCTTTTCTTCAGATTTGGCACTTTGACTCTTGATAATTGGTTGCTTCGTCTCATTGCCTTTAGTAGCCAATGTCAACACGTTAATTGGCTCTTTTTCATTTGAGATCAAATCTGAAGTTGCACTCTTACGACCATCTCTTTTAACACGGTACACTTGTTTGACCACCTCTTTCTTCTTCTTTGAGCTCCGGACCGATTCCTTATGATTGAAACGGTCTTTAACATATGATTGTTCAAATGTTGATCTTCTCGGAGATGCATAATATTGGTTAGATGGTCTAAAATAAGATGGAGAGTGTGCCCTTGTATCATACCTGTCCCATGATGGATATGGATCTACATGAGCATAGGGATGCATCCACGGCATTGGCACTGGCGGCCCAAAATAAGGATATGAATATGTTGCATTAAAATGCTC